>NC_059201.1:52003681-52603681 GCF_020615455.1 Coregonus clupeaformis
CTTAGCTGGCTTATTAGAGCTCGAAAATCCATAGAACAGTCGTAACCCAAGAAAGGTACTTGTACAGATGTTACCAGATAATTGGTTTAACTAAACTACTCTGTCATCTCTCTTTTTGCATTTTGTCCCAGAATCTTGACTACTACCAGCAGACATCTGAGCAGTACAACGAGGCAGCCAACAAGGCCGAGGCCCATATCAAGTAAGTAGCTTATTTCAGTTTCTTAACCTATTGTCACGCTACTTCTTAGAGGACCACTTACAGTAGAATTTGAACATGAGAACTGACTGAATGGGTGCCAGAAAACCATCCATTAGCTAATTATCCGATACGTTTACTGTGTAGTCGGTTTGTTATTACTGTTAGTTAGTCACACCGCAAGGAGAATGGGTTCAAGAAATTAATAGGGCGTGCTATTGCAGAAATTGAACAATACTAGTGACATTTAGAGAATGCTAAGTGGGCTAATTCCTGCTGTTCATAATGTATTATCATAGCAACATATATGTGTGTCATTCTTATTTCACCTCAGGTATGTGAAATATTGCCACCCATTTTAACAAAGGGCTACTTCTTATCTACGTTGTTCAAGACCATTGGTGGCCAATTTATTGGTAGACGGTCACTATTTCTATTTCCCAATGTAAAGTGAAGAATGGTTGAAATATTTACTTAGAAAAGGGACAGTGATGGAGATTGGAAGGAACAGTCATGCTTTGGACAGTGCTTTTCAGAAACAGCCACCTGTTAAAAAAACAGGGCATTTCTATTCTGCCAGTGATTGCCACCACGCTGGTACTGTCAGTATCTAGATACTACCAATTTATGCTGCTCCCTTACCGTCTTTACCTAGCATCACCAGTCATTATTTTCCTTGAAAAGAGAGAGTGAATCAGAATAACCAGAATGCTTTTCTTTTCGTTTCTGGGTAGGAGTGCTGATTCTCACAAATCTGACGAAAGCTGCATCATTCATTCAGCTTGCTTCTCTCCTCTGTGTTTTCTTCAGGCTTTTTAAGCCTCAATCTTTCCTTTATAAGTTCCATACAAAACCCTATGTCTCAGCCCCTCACCCATCTTGCCACCCACACTCACCTACTCCTCCTAAACTTAGTCTTCCCGTAAATGACATCTCTCCTCAACGACACATTTCTATGTGAGGTAATAGCCTAGGAGGAGGGTAATCTTTCTCTCAGTTTATATTTTCCTGCTGTGTTAAATATTACATTTTATAAATATATTTATCTCCAATATATTTATCTCCGATGAGCCATTTCAGTTCCTGGAATAGAATCCTCCCTAGAGGACTGGCCTGTAATTTAATATGTGTGCAATTAGTAAGTGTTGAATTAATTGCCATTTCAAAATGGGGCCTCATTTGATCCTACTCATTTCACTTGGCATGTCCCTGCCGTGGTTTTTCAAATTGCTCATAGTTGATTTAGCCTTTTTTTTGCTGTTCGTATTTCAAATGACATTTGATTCATTTTCAAACATTTCTTTGGTTGATTAACTTTAAGTAAAATTGTGGTCATAAGTAATTTGAAAGTGTGCTGGTGTGATCCCAATACCAGCTCGTGATATGGTTTTCAAAATGGCACTGTGTGATAGAAACTAAGACTGTGTGAACATGGTTTAACATCAGCCATAGTTGACAGCATAGATCAGGAGCGTCACCAGAGCCACATTGACAGCCACAACTCAACAATCAGCTGTTTGATATTTGACGTGCGGGCTGCCCAACTGTAGGCCTATATGCGCTTGTGATGTGATAAAACACAATCCACTGCAATTTCTTAAAAGAAGCTATTGATCCTCTGTGGATAAATAATGCTTTCTGGTTTAGTAGGTTTAATGATTTCATTTATTTCTGTACAGACAGGAGTAATTATAAAATGTAGCAAATGTATTTCAATTTATCTACAGCACTTCCAGCACCCCTTCCCGCGCTGTGCTCTCCCCAAGGCCAAATAATCAACACTACTTATTATTAATTCAATGGGTTGTGGTCAGTAACCCCATATGAGGTTATTGTGTAGGTAGGCCTACTGTTCCAATAATATTTAAAATAATTTATCAGCAAGTAGCCTACAATTACAAGAGAATAATGGTTTTAGCTATAAAAAAAAATGTACACCATCGCAACAGCGCAAAAGATTCAGGGCTAACCCAAAATAAAAATCCCAGAAAGCCCGGTCCTGGTGATGTCCCTTGCAAAGATACTGACGAAAATTCGCTCCTCGTCTTCAGATGCCCATGTGGAACAAGTCTTAACCTGTAATACAAAGTTCATCTAGTGCATCATATGAACTTCCTCGGGGTGAAAAGCTGTGTAAGAGGATTTGTTAAACTCGCAATAAATCATCCCATGACCTAGTAGCTGTTTTGGGTCTGAGCCAGGCCAAAGGTTTTTAGCACTGTTGACCCCCCCCACACGCAAAATTCCTCCATCCACTAATGTTTCAGCTTAAGATGAAGAAGATAATCAAGAGTAGCAGAAATTGACACCAGATAATGTGTCATTACCAAGCCCACACCTAGTAAAGAGGAATAGAGGGAGAGAGGGATGGAGAGCATGCCAGATGAGAAGGGACAGACAGAGGGAAACAAAAAGAGAGAAGAAGCAAGAAAGAGACCAGAGCAGAAAAGAGAGCTGGAAAGCAAGAACAATTCAAACGCAGAGAGAGAGAGAGAGTGCGTCGGAGAGACCGAGAACGCAATGCACTCTCGCATGCACGCACACACAAAGATGGTTAACAGTGGGGAACTTGCGGAGGCCCTCGCTCGTCCTCTCAGCTCAATTTCATGTCACAAAGCTGTATTGTGGTGTAGTGTCTGTGTAGTGTCATGAGTGTTCCCGTTTGGGACTATTCCATTGGTTCCATTATAAAATGGTATGTGTATACTATATGGGTACTTTCAACCGTTTTCATCCCAACTTAGCCACAACCCTTAGGCTACAAGCTGTAGTCTAGGCCACTGTGAGTTCAGCTCTACTTTCACTCTTCATCAAATTCACTGTTTTTGAAGACTTTAAATCCATGACAGCACACATTAATACCTTCGCTCTCCTCTCATGCGCGGAGAATAGTAAATGCTACACCGTTATCATCCCCTCCCTTCTTATTGCTTTCTTCTTTTTCTTTATATTACTTTATTCCCCACATAGTCTCTGCAATGGCTTGCAAGTCATGCTTTCTTCATAAACCCCCGATTCTGAGAAAAAGAGCTAAAATAATGGGAAGCTTTAATGATTAGAGCGTAATTCTCTCTCCGCGATATGCTTACAGATGCAAACCATGACGAGCAGGAACAATTGGAATGTGTGTTTTTCCCTCCAAAACTTGGCTAACAAAGTAGCACGGCTAATGTTTTTCTAATAAGACCTCACCTTTAATTTCACTCAAACAAGGCAGTTGCAGCATATTAGAAAAGGCAATTTTCTGCTTCAGATTCCTTTATTAACATGACCGTCCTGTTATAAAGCTGTCCTTTGCAGCCAATGCAGTGAATTCTAAAGAAAAAGCAAGAGTTTCTTATCTCTGTGGTGCTAGCCTGTGGCTACGTTTTGACCTTATCTGAGGGGTGATTGGAACAAAATGGCCGCCACCTGTAGATGCACAAGACCGGAGATAGAAATAGAGGAATAGGTTTGATTTGGGTCTGTGTAGGTAACAGGTTGACTACATGTACAGTGCCATCGGAAAGTATTCAGACCACTTTACTTTTTCCACATTTTGATATGTTGCAGCCTTATTCTAAAATTGATTAAATAAATACAAATCCTCAGCAATCTACATACAATACCCCATAATGACAATGCGAAAACAGGTTTTTTGAAAATGTTGCTAATTTATTACAAATATAAAACAGAAATACCTTATTTACATAAGTATTCAGACCCTTTGCTATGAGACTCGAAATTGAGCTCAGGTGCATCCTGTTTCCATTCATCATCCTTGAGATGTTTCTAAAACTTGATTGGAGTCCACCTGTGGTAAATTCACTGTGGAGATGGGAGAACCTTCCAGAAGGACAACCATCTCTGCAGAACTCCTTTATGGTAGAGTGGCCAGATGGAAGCCACTCCTCAGTAAAAAACACATGACAGCCCGCTTGGAGTTTGCCAAAAGGCACCTAAAGGACTCTCAGACCATGAGAAACAAGATTTTTTGGTCTGATGAAACCAAGATTGAACTCTTTGGCCTGAATGCCAAGCATCACGTCTGGAGGAAACCTGGCACCATCCCTACGGTGAAGCATGGTGGTGGGTGGGGATGTTTTTCAGCAGCAGGGACTGGGAGACTAGTCAGGATCAAGGCAAAGATGAACGGAGCAAAGTACAGAGAGATCCTTGATGAAAACCTGCTCCAGAGAGCTCAGGACCTCAGACTGGGGTGAAGGTTCACCATCCAACAGGACAACGACCCTAATCACACAGCCAAGACAACGCAGGTGTGGCTTCGGGGCAAGTCTTTGAATGTCCTTGAGTGGCCCAGCCAGAGCCCGGACTTGAACCTGATTGAACATCAAATCAAATCAAATGTTATTTGCCACATGCGCCGACAATGCAAATAGTCTGTTCAGGAGTCTTATGGCTTGGGGGTAGAAGCTGTCAAGAAACCCTCTGGACCCAGACCCGGCGCTCCGGCACCGCCTGCCGTGCGGTATCAGAGAGAACAGTCCACGACTAGGGCGGCTGGAGTCCCCGACAACCTCCAGGTCTCTCAATGGAGAGACCTGAAAATAGCTTGCCATCCAACCTGACAGAGCTTGAGAGGATCTGCAGAGAGGAATGGGAGAAACTCCCCAAATACAGGTGTGCCAAGCTTGTAGCATCATACCCAAGAAGACTCAAGGCTGTAATCACTGCCAAAGCTGCTTCGACAAAGTACTGAGTAAAGGGTCTGAATACTTATTTAAATGTGATATTTCAGTTTAGTATTTTTAATGCATTTGCACACAACAACAAAAAAAAACAGTTTTTGCTTTGTCATTATTGGGTATTGCGTGTGGATTGATGAGGCGAAAAAAAACAATTTAATCAATTTTAGAATAAGGCTGTAACGTAACAAAATGTGGAAAAAGTCAAGGGGTCTGAATAATTTCCGAATGCGCTGTATGTAATGTGAATGTAGACTTTTTATAGATGGCCAAATACAATCAAATAGCACTTTCGATGATGCCATAGACAGTAATATATTGCTTGTTTGCACTGAGGGAAAGCAATTCAACACTGCACAAATCCAACACATAGCGTGTCTCAGTTGAAGCTGCTAGCCATAAAGAACTCTCTCAAGTGATATATGAACATTATATGAGCATATACTGTATGATTCATATGGTCATGAATCAACATGTGTGTAGCCAGCAATAATGCCAGGGGCTATTTCAGAGGAGACAGTCCAGCTCTCTAATCTAAACTCCATTAGCTGGTGCAGTCTATCAATAATGATGTGTGAATCATGACCTCGATAACACCTTGTCATAGGACTACTCCCAGCTCGTTACACCGAATGACTGTTAGTGCATGTCAAAAGGCGTCATGGCTAATATTCACACCAGGTGTCTTCGCTATGGAAGTGTGTCACATGGTGTTCTGGGGTGCGGAGAGTAAAAAGGAGTCCGCTGAATGGTTGCCAGGGTTACCGTTTGTTCGTGTTGGGCTGTGAGGGTTATTTATCATTGTTCCATACATCATCACTGTCTCTCTTTTTCTCTTTCTGGATGTTTGTACTTCCCTGTTCATGAATAATCTTGCTATCCTCCACCACACACACACACACACACACACACACACACACACACACACATACACAGTCTATCTGTCAGTGTGGTCAGGGACTTCCAAGCTCATTATTTTGTAAAAGATGCATAGTTCTGTAATTACAGTATGGGGTGGCGGGAGGGCAGCGTTTGTGGGTGTGAGCGTGTGTGCATGCCAACCCGGTCAGAGTTCCCCAGAATGGGCAGTCATGTCAAATGAAGTCATGCGTCTCCTCGTCAAATAGAACACTGGTTGGATGGCTCACTCATTAAATTAGACACGCTATGAACAAGCCTGCAGCACATATGGAATAATGAACATTTTCATATAGATCTGTTTACGGCTGGCATTCGCCTGGTATTTACCAAGATAATGATGGTTACTTTCTGATATTTAATTATTTACCTCTATTATGTAATTTTTAAGTCAACACCAGGTAAATGTGACTGTGAAATACAGCAAACGTGTACTATCTTAATTTGATGACTGTTGTCTCAGAGAATTGTCCTGCGCAACAGAAAATGCTAATTTTTGTGTACTCAAGGTTTAAAAAGGCTTAGTAAGTTTGTAAATTCCACTTTCAAATAGAGAGAGAGAGAGAGAGAGAGAGAGAGAGAGAGAGAGAGAGAGAGAGAGAGAGAGAGAGAGAGAGAGAGAGAGAGAGAGAGAGAGAGAGAGAGAGAGAGAGAGAGAGAGAGAGAGAGAGAGAGAGAGAGAGAGAGAGAGAGAGAGAGAGAGCGAGCTGCCGTGTGTATCTCTATCCTCCTGGTGTACTACTTGTGAGGGCTCTGTCACAATAGCAGGTAAATTACCATGAGCAACAGAGCACTCAAGGATTACCCTCATGTAGGATTAGCACACCTTTGTGTGTGTAATTGTGTGTTTAAGCATGGGTAAGTGTGTGTGTGGAGAGAGGGAGAATGAGAGAGGCTGATGTACAGTCATAAGCTCCATTTGCATTCTCTTCCGTTTGTATGCATTGTGCCCCTAAAGCCTTTCAAAATGTCACATAGAGGTCCATCTGCTTTTTTGCCTTTGTCACCTCTGTATTCTATGTGACATGACAATGCAGATAGTTTGAATTTCAATGTCATTAGATGAAGCCTACGGTACACACTGAAACACATTGGATTTAATAATGTAGCTAGAACTCTTTTTCTTCTAATCTTCCATTGTCCTCCAAGAGTTGTTAAGTACAGTATCTGTCACATTTGCGGTTTGCTCCTTTATTCGTGCACCTTGGTTGGAAAGCTAGGTAGCGACAGTATGCCTTTTCCCTCTGTGTGTGTCATAATTATAATACCGCTCAGACGCTTTTATCCAAAGCAACTTACAGAATGCCTACATTTTAGTATACACTGAGTGTACAAAACACTCTTTCCATGACATAGACTGACCAAGTGAATCCAGGTGAAAACTATGATCCCTTATTGATGTCACAATCAGTGTAGATGAAGGGGAGGAGACAGGTTAAAGAATGATTTTTAAGCCTTTAGACAATTGAGACATGGATTGTGTATGTGTGCCATTCAGAGGGTGAATGGGCAAGAGAAAATATTTAAGTGCCTTTGAACGGGATATGGTAGTAGATTACGGACATATTCAATCTCTCCCTTTCCCAGTCTGCTGTTCCCACATGTTTCAAGATGGCCACCATTGTTCCTGTACCCAAGAAAAGCAAAGGTAACTGAACTATCATCATGAAGTGCTTTGAGAGACTAGTCAAGGATCATATCACCTCTACCTTACCTGTCACCCTAGACCCACTTCAATTTGCTTACCGCCCCAATAGATCCACAGACGATGCAATCGCCATCACACTGCACACTGCCCTATCCCATCTGGACAAGAGGAATACCTATGTAAGAATGCTGTTCATTGACTATAGCTCAGCATTCAACACCATTGAACCATCCAAGCTCATCATCAAGCTTGAGGCCCTGGGTCTGAACCCTGCCCTGTGCAACTGGGTCCTGGACTTCCTGACGGGCCGCCCCCAGGTAGTGAAGGTAGGAAACAACATATCCACTTCGCTGATCCTCAACACAGGGGCCCCACAAGGGTACGTGCTCAGCCCCCTCCTGTACTCCCTGTTCACCCATGACTGCGTGGCCAAGCACGCCTCCAACTCAATCATCAAGTTTTCAGACGACACAACAGTAGTAGGCTTGATTACCAACAACAACGAGACCGCCTACAGGGAGGGGGTGAGGGCTCTGGGAGTGTGGTGCCAGGAAAATAACCTCTCACTCAAAGTCAACAAAACAAAGGAGATGATTGTGGACTTCAGGAAACAGCAGAGGGTGCACCCCCCTATCCACATCGACGGGACCGCAGTGGAGAAGGTAGAAAGCTTCAAGTTCCTTGGCGTACACATCACCGACTAACTTAAATGGTCCACCCACGCAGACAGTGTGGTGAAGAAGGTGCAACAGAGCCTCTTCAACCTCAGGAGGCTGAAGAAATTCGGCTTGGAACCTAAAACCCTCACAAACATTTACAGATGCACAATTGAGAGCATCCTGTCAGGCTGTATCACCACCTGGTACGGCAACTGCACCGCCCGCAACCGCAGGGCTCTCCAGAGGGTGGTGCGGTCTGCCGAACGCATTATCGGGGGCAAACTACCCGCCCTCCAAGACACATACAGCACCCGATGTCACAGGAAGGCCAAAAAGATCATCAAGGACATCAACCACCCGAGCCACTGCCAGTTCACCCTGCTATCATCCAGAAGGCGAGCTCAGTACAGGTGCATCAAAGCTGGGACCGAGAGAATGAAAAACAGCTTCTATCTCAAGGCCATCAAGACTGTTAAATAGCCATCACTAGCACATTAGAGGCTGCTGCTGCCTATTGAAATCAATGGCCACTTTAAGAAATGGAACACTAGTCACTTTAATAATGTTTACATATCTTGCACTACTCATCTCATATGTACAGTGGGGAGAACAAGTATTTGATACACTGCCGATTTTGCAGGTTTTCCTACTTACAAAGCATGTAGAGGTCTGTAATTTTTATCATAGGTACACTTCAACTGTGAGAGACGGAATCTAAAACAAAAATCCAGAAAATCACATTGTATGATTTTTAAGAAATTAATTTGCATTTTATTGCATGACATAAGTATTTGATCACCTACCAACCAGTAAGAATTCCGGCTCTCACAGACCTGTTAGATTTTCTTTAAGAAGCCCTTCTGTTCTCCACTCATTACCTGTATTAACTGCACCTGCTTGAACTCGTTACCTGTATAAAAGACACCTGTCCACACACTCAATCAAACAGACTCCAACCTCTCCACAATGGCACCAACCTCTCCAACCTCTTGTCCAGATGGGATAGGGCAGTGTGCAGTGTGATGGCGATTGCATCGTCTGTGGTTCTATCGGGGTGTTAAGCAAATTGAAGTGGGTCTAGGGTGACAGGTAAGGTAGAGGTGATATGATCCTTGACTAGTCTCTCAAAGCACTTCATGATGACAGAGGTGAGTGCTACAGGGCGATAGTCATTTAGTTCAGTTACCTTTGCTTTCTTGGGTACAGGAACAATGGTGGCCATCTTGAAGCATGTGGGAACAGCAGACTGGGAAAGGGAGAGATTGAATATGTCCATAAACACACCAGCCAGCTGATCTGCGCATGCTTTGAGGACGCGGCTAGGGATGCTGTCTGGGCCGGCAGCCTTGCGGGGGTTAACATGCTTAAATGTCTTAATCACGTCGGCCACGGAGAAGGAGAGGCCACAGTCCTTGGTAATGGGCCTCATCAGTGGCACTGTGTTATCCTCAAAGCGGGCGAAGAAGGTGTTTAGCTTGTCTGGAAGCGAGACATCGGTGTCGGCGACGTGGCTGGTTTTCCTTTTGTAGTCCGTGATTGTCTGTAGACCTTGCCACATACGTCTCGTGTCTGAGCCGTTGAATTGCGACTCCACTTTCTCTCTATACTGTTTTGTACACTCAGTGTATGTGATCTCAGCGGGAATCAAACCCACAACCCTGCCATTGCTAGTGCCACAGTCTTATCAACTGAGCCACACAGGGCACTTACTCCCTCCCTGTCCCTGTGTCTTCCCATGCAGGCCCAGACCTGCGGTGTCTATCTGTCCTGAGCTGCAGGCCCAGGTGTTACACTGTTACAGAGAGAACCAGCAGCAGACCCTCCACTGCTCCACCGTGGCCAAGGAGTACATGGACTGCATCCAAGCCGCCAAGAAGGTACGCAACAGTGTGTGGGTCGGGGACGTGGGGGGTGTTTGTGTGTGTGGAGGGGGGTGCACTTCAGCTGTGCGTATGCATGCACTGGAGGGTTGTGTGTATCAGCTCTTTTCTATCCATGTATGTTTCAAACAATTATAAAATCATGCTTTCGTAGTGTGCCTTTCCCTAAAAATCCAAGAAGTGTTTCTTTAGTTGCGTTTTCCAATGTTGCGTTACACTATTGAATACTGGGAGTGTTGTTAAAGCTTAGAGATGCATTGTCAATACAGAGCATGTCAGTACAATGAACTATGTGGTACAGGCATTATCAAAACAACATTTTACCAAATCGATTAACTTCATGAATAAGCCGCTTTATCGTTTACTTTAAATGGATTTGCATCATTTGAGCAATTTTTAATGTGCCGCTTCGAAGTCTCCAACTGTGCTCTGTGTTTTGGAACAATTTGATAGTGAAATGACACTGCTATTAGCATGGTAAAATCCATTTTGGCACTCTGTGCTTTTGAAATGCATTCTTTTCTCAGCCAATGCTATTCAGAAAGCATTTCAACATTGCGTTCATCCTCAAAGTGCTCATATCTCCACTTCTTTCCATCAAAACCAAATAATGAATCTACCAATTTGCACATTATTATTGGAACTGAAAAACACTGATTTACTTCCAGAAAAAAGATAAAAGAAACAAACAACATTTGACACATTTAAACTGCCTTTGACAGTTTAAACTGACAATAAAGCAAAGAATAGCACACAAAAAAAAGGCAATCAGTCATTTTTAGCTTGTATTAAAAGACCCATTCTGGATATTGAGATGAGAGTAGTTGTATTTGTGAAAAGGCTGTGTGTGTGGCTGTGTGTGTGTTTGTGTTATTGAGTGTTTTGAAGGAGTAGAAGCATGCTGTTTTCTGTTTAACACAAGGCGCTAGTTTAATTCCGATTCAATCTGGCATAACATTGAACCAGAGAGAGAAAGAAAGTGAAAGAGAGAGTGAGGGAAATTAAGATCGAGAGAGAGGCCTCAACCCTAATCAAAGATGAAATCTCTGTCTCTGACTCTGTCTCACCTCATGGAACGAGTGAAAGAGGGAATGAGTGAGCGGAGGAGTATTGGCACTGAAAGCTTGGCTGCTGGCGTCCTATCTGGCTGTTAGCCAATAGGAATTGGCTTGGCGCCCACACGACCCTTGTGGGAGAAAAAGTAGAGATTCTCATCCCAACCACTCACTCACTGACTCACCATATCGTAATGGGAGATGGATGGGGTTTTCACCAATCTGGACAGTGGAGTAAGGCCAGATGTTATGTTATGGGGATGTATGCCTTGGTTAGGGAGAAGATAAGAGTGATTTCTATGTTGATATTCTAAACTGAACTACACAGCAGAATACTGTTACTGCGTGTTGTCAAAGTTTTTGGCTTAATACAAAGTTTTAATAGTTCAGAGCAATGTTGCATTGCATATCATCTCTCTCTCACTCTCCCTCTTCTCTGTCGTTCTCCATTTCTTCTCCTTCTCACCTTCCCAACTTGTCCTCCAGCTCTGATCCACCATTTCTTGGACCTCCTTGCCTCTGTCACTTTTCATCAATCTCTTCTCCTCCCCTTCCCTCCCTCCATCCGTCCCTCCTGATAAAAACCTCTTCCGCTGTGTATCCCGCCACACTTTGTCACATTAGTGAGTGCATTAGCTCCGATTCGCTCCACTACCCACCAAGACATTCTCATTACGCCTTGGCTAGGCTAGGTTCGTAAGTCTGTCTCCTGTTCTCATTCATTTGAATGGTTCAGCAGCGTATGCTAGCTAACGTGTTCGCGAGCTAAGGTGCAGGCTCTCAGGCCCTTGGGGTAACCAAGCTGCCATTCAGCTTTAGACCCAATTGTCCCCATTTTCAACATGGCGTAAAGCTTGAGTTGGGCCATCTTCATTGCCGATGGTAGCTCCCTTGCGTTCTCATCCATTTTTGGAAGAGGATAGATAGTAAGTGATTGAGTGGAGGAAATAATGATTTTCTGGGGGACCAGTGGCATTTGGAACAAAGTATATACAAGTCAGGGGAGAAAGAAATAGCAGGTCTGTATTGAAAGGAAGGTAATGAAGAGGGAAAGGGAAAAAAGAGAAGCAGTGGAAACCTGGGAGGAAGAAGGGATGGAGGAATAGAAGGAGAGATGAAAGGGCGGGAGGTCTATTAAAGATGCCTCTGACAGTTGCTCATCAGTCTGTCTTAATGAAGACAAATGAGTGGGCAGTCGGAGGCCCCCCTGACACACAGTATCATTTTTTTAATTTTGTCTAGTTTTAGTCATTTTGACTAAAATATAATTGTTTTAGTCACATTTTTGTCATTTGAATTATGATTTCGTCTAGTTATTGTCAAAAACAGTGGGCCATTTTAGTCACATCACATTTGTATTGTCTCATTATATCTAATCCTGAATGCTGATTGGTTAAATCCGCATTCCATCCGGTGTCTATTCCACAAGTTACCACTGGCTAAATGTAGGACGTTAAAATGCCTATTTACTCTGTCTCATCAGCCCAGCCAAGCAATTTATAAACTTGATATCCACTATAAAAAGCATTGAGACATTATCTCACATTTCTTTTAGACTAACATTTAGTTTTCAACAGCGGAGATTTGTATAAACCTTGCTGTCTGTCTCTCTGACATTTGCAACACTGTTTCAATATTCAAATTCGATCTCCAGCTGTCCCATAGTAATGAACATGTTGGGAGTCGGGACGAGACAAACAGGCAAGCAGCGTTTCTCAGCCAGTCAAAATCATGAATCAGCTGGCATCATTTTTATGGATATATACAAAGAAATGTAAATTGAATAAAGGTACAACAAAACGAAGTGCAGCTAGTTTGCAGTCTTTCCAGCTTCAGTTTGAAGTGATTGTGTTAGCTGTGTTGTTGGCTAGCTCTTCTGAATAACAGTGTCCTGACAAAAGAGCACATTTTCTATGCCAGGCGAAATCGCAACTCATTAGCTCATTGTTATAGATGTATCCAAATAAATGTCTCTAGAAAACAGCTTAAACAAATGCAAATGCTGCTACTTTGCTGTTATTCTGTCTGCATCTTTTTGACGTGACTGTAAGTTAGCTGTAGTTGGCTAGCTAGCAAGCAAGGGATAAGAACATTGCCAGCCAGTGTGGCAATGGAACATTTAGAACGAACGACTGGGTTGCGTCCATAGATACAGAACAAAAAGACTGAACAACTGGGTCGCGTCTCTAGCAACCGAACCGATAGAATGAATGACCAGCCGGCTTGGGTAGCAACCCTAGATTTGTGTCGGGACTATATGTCACGCCCTGGCTCTGGGGACTCTTAAATGTTGAGTCAGGGTGTGTAGTTTCTATGTTGTGTTTTTCTATGTTTAGTTCTAGATCGTTTAGATCTATGTTGGCCGGTGTGGTTCCCAATCAGAGGCAGCTGTAGCTCGTTGTCTCTGATTGGGGACCATACTTAGGTAGCCTGTTGGCACTAGTGGGTTGTGGGATCTTGTTCCGTATAGGTTTGTTGTGTGTACCTTAAGACTTCACGTATCGTTTGTTGTTTTTGTCGTGTGTTTATTTGTGTAAATAAACATGTACACTTATCACGCTGCGCCTTGGTTCGACCAGTCTTTAAACGATCGTGACACTATATCTTGTGGAAGGATGAAATAGTATGAATAAATTAATCAAAATAACGTTTTGATTAAAATATGTCAATCATTATTTGAATATGCTGGTAACCCGTTGTATAAAAGTGATAATCCCCTTCGAAGCCGGTGTTTGGAGGATATATTGGCACGGTTTGCCAGCCCTCAACTTCGTCTCAGGCCTAACAACACCTTTGCCAATATATCCTCCAAACACCTGCTTCTCAGGCATTATCACTTAATCAACCTATAGTAGACATAAATCATTGACTTCCATGTCCACAGACCATAGCCATGTCCTACCAACACATGTTTCTGCATAACATCCTATTCTCTTCCCAACAGCAGAAATATGACAAACATATGTAATAATAATAATAATAATAATATATATATTACTGTATAACAATTATCTGCCATGTAAATTCCTAATTCAGCCTACATAGATATTGCACAGAGATAATTTTGTCTCATCTCGTTTTAGTCAACTGAAATGAAAAATCTTTTTTGTTTAGTTGTAGTTTTTTGTGGGTCTATTTAGTCAGGTAGTCTCGTCAATTGCCACTGAAAAATAGGTGTTTGACTAATATTTTGTCACTATTTTTGTTGACGAAATAAACACTGCTGACTCATCCCGGGCTGCCAGGCATGGTTAATGCTTGGATGGGGGATCAAGTGGAGAACTGCTGTATTCTTTTATTTATATATATTTTAAAAAAGTATTAGTCATTTAGCAGACGCTCTTATCCAGAGCGACTTACAGTTAGTGAGTGCATACATTGTTTTGTTTTTTCATGGTTACACTTTATTTTTATAGTCCTCCACAAAAGATATATATGCTGAACTACAGTGGGGAAAAAAGTATTTAGTCAGCCACCAATTGTGCAAGTTCTCCCACTTAAAAAGATGAGAGAGGCCTGTCATTTTCATCATAGGTACACGTCAACTATGACAGACAAATTGAGATTTTTTTTCCCAGAAAATCACATTGTAGGATTTTTAATGAATTTATTTGCAAATTATGGTGGAAAATAAGTATTTGGTCACCTACAAACAAGCAAGATTTCTGGCTCTCACAGACCTGTAACTTCTTCTTTAAGAGGCTCCTCTGTCCTCCACTCGTTACCTGTATTAATGGCACCTGTTTGAACTTGTTATCAGTATAAAAGACACCTGTCCATACCTCAAACAGTCACACTCCAAACTCCACTATGGTCAAGACCAAAGAGCTGTCAAAGGACACCAGAAACAAAATTGTAGACCTGCACCAGGCTGGGAAGACTGAATCTGCAATAGGTAAGCAGCTTGGTTTGAAGAAATCAACTGTGGGAGCAATTATTAGGAAATGGAAGACATACAAGACCACTGATAATCTCCCTCGATCTGGGGCTCCACGCAAGATCTCACCCCGTGGGGTCAAAATGATCACAAGAACGGTGAGCAAAAATCCCAGAACCACACAGGGGGACCTAGTGAATGACCTGCAGAGAGCTGGGACCAATGTAACAAAGCCTACCATCAGTAACACACTACTCCGGCTACCATCAGTAACACACTACTCCGCCAGGGACTCAAATCCAGCATTGCCAGACGTGTCCCCCTGCTTAAGCCAGTACATGTCCAGGCCCGTCTGAAGTTTGGGAGAATGTCATATGGTCAGATGAAACCAAAATAGAACTTTTTGGTAAAAACTAAACTCATCGTGTTTGGAGGACAAAGAATGCTGAGTTGCATCCAAAGAACACCATACCTACTGTGAAGCATGGGGGTGGAAACTTCATGCTTTGGGGCTGTTTTTCTGCAAAGGGACCAGGACGACTGATCCGTGTAAAGGAAAGAATGAATGGGGCCATGTATCGTGAGATTTTGAGTGAAAACCTCCTTCCATCAGCAAGGGCATTGAAGATGAAACGTGGCTGGGTCTTTTAGCATGACAATGATCCCAAACACACCGCCCGGGCAACGAAGGAGTGGCTTCGTAAGAAGCATTTCAAGGTCCTGGAGTGGCCTAGCCAGTCTCCAGATCTCAACCTCATAGAAAATCTTTGGAGGGAGTTGAAAGTCCGTGTTGCCCAACGACAGCCCCAAAACATCACTGCTCTAGAGGAGATCTGCATGGAGGAATGGGCCAAAATACCAGCAACAGTGTGTGAAAACCTTGTGAAGACTTACAGAAAACGTTTGACCTGTGTCATTGCCAACAAAGGGTATATAACAAAGTATTGAGAAACTTTTGTTATTGACCAAATACTTATTTTCCACCATAATTTGCAAATAAATTCATTAAAAATCCTACAATGTGATTTTCGGGATTTTTTTTTCTCATTTTGTCTGTCATAGTTGACGTGTACCTATGATGAAAATTACAGGCCTCTCTCATCTTTTTAAGTGGGAGAACTTGCACAATTGGTGGCTGACTAAATACTTTGTTTCCCCACTGTAACTATGCACAGACTGTCTATCAAATGGTGACAGCACCTGCAACAAAGTTTTCAGCTAAGATAGTGAAAATCTTCCACTCTACCTTTCTTCGGCAGTTACCAGGTCAACAAGTGCACAATTACCTCAAAAAAGTTGGAAAAGGTGTTCCTCGGAGTTCAGTTTCAGGGCCAGGGCTCTGCTGGCATTATTTGCAATGATGTTCATATTTTTCATCAACAGTATTCCACCTCCAGGTGAATGGTGATAAGCTAAATACTGAGCAAAACCATGGTTCTCTGAAAAGTTGTTGCTTGCCAACAAATCAAACATATATTCTGTTGATAGTTTAAGCATTCAAACCCCTCCTAGAAGGCTATCCAAATAAACACTGAGGCTTAATTGGTTGCTGGTGTAGCTGGGTAGAGGTCAATGTTCCCTCCAATTCAATTACATTTTCCATTCACCAGTTTTTGTGATGGGGACACTGTGGTGCAAATGGTGCTGTGTTACAGAACAGAACTTGTATTGATGTCCTAGCTGTCTTCAGCCAATTAACGTACCTGCAGCAATTCTTATGTTGGAAAGACTTGGGGCGTTAAATGAATTGCCCCAGCCAAATTCTTAATCTGAGCCCTCTCATTTAAACCAATGCCATCTAATCATCCCTTTTTGGAAATGGGTTCCAAAAACTTCTCACCTGTCCAACTCAATATGCGGTGAGCATTCTGGCACACAAAGGCTGCCAAGCTGCGTCACCTAGTTGGTGTCTACAAAGTGTGGATCCCAATTGGGTGATGCGCGGCAGCCATTTTGTTGGTGATACAGATTGTGAGTTACAAAAACGAGTTGTAGACGTATCAGGTTGTTTTAATAAACTAACTTTTTATTTTATTTTGCTAAAGTGCTAGAAAAATAAAAAATATTGCATAGAGTGCACTGTTTTCAGCAAAATGTATCCAACTAGAGAGAAACAGCAACGTTGTACACAGCAATCTTCTGCTTTTGTGGTGGGCAACAATATATCGCTCGACACCCAAGCTCTCTCAGCATTGAAAACTTTTCCAGACAGCTTTGGAGCTCTTTTGATAATTTTACTTTGGAGTGTTTGTGAAGATATTTTAAAGTGGCCTCTTTCTTCACTGTGAGGCATGCTGAAAGGAGGCTTACTACAAAATAAATGCTTATTTTTCATCTCTTTGTCTGATTGATGTTTCCTCCATTCTGTGGACCTCTGAGTTCATTCTGTCGGGCTGGTCTGGTCTGTCTGTCTGTCTGCTTCTGCTTGCCTGTCCGATGTCTGTAACTATCTCAAATTGTGTATTTATGCCTTTCTCTACGCATATCTTTCTCTCCATCTCTCTGTCCATCCCATTTCCTGTCACTGTGCTCTTTTATGTCACAGACCTGTGATGATGAGGTGCTTGTCCCCCTTTCCTCCTCCGTCCCCTCCTCTCTCCGTTCCATCCACAAAAGATAGAGCGGGCAATCCTGTGACGACCCTTCATGTGCCCACCATTTCAAGAGTTTCCCGTCTTACCTCCTGTCACCTTCCCTTCGGTCGGTCATTGTCATGCATATGGGACCTTCTCATGGTGTGGGTCACAGGGAAATGTCAGTGGACCAAGGCGGTGGCTTATCGTTTCTTCCTCACATGAACCCTAGAGCGGCCATGTCTTTTTTCTCCTCGTCGCTTGTCTGAAAGCTGGGGGGGCGGCGTCTTGTATGTTGTTCTTATTTTATGTGTCAGTAGGAGAGGTGCAGTTTTTCTTCTCTGTATTGGTTTTACCTTGCCCAAGGATGGTTGTGGCAGGTGTGTGTGCATGTGCGTGCGTTTGTGCATATTTGTGCACGTGCCTCAACCTCTGCAAAGTAAAACTCATATTCCAGAACATCCTTTTAAAATCATAACTTTAGCAAGAGGTGTGCAAAACTCCTCCATAGTCAAAGGCTACCATAAACAACACGTATGAAGCATGCTAATGCTATCGGTGAGGCATCTGAAACCCCATCAGCTGCAGGTGGCAACGTCTCAGTCTATTTCACACACTTAACCCTTCACCTCTCTCCTGAACACAGCGTTTCAACACAGTTTACCGAACGTGAGTGTCTCTGTAGTATGGAGCTGGGTAAGTGGGTTTCCCAGTGCCACTCAGTATCTACTGTCATTAGGTGGGCAAGTGGGACGCCGGAACTAGCATGTAGAATAATTGGCGTTATTCAGGGGTGGGGATGGTGTAGACGTCACAGTTATGGGGATATGAACATTCTCTTGCAGGTGTGTGTGCGTGGGCACACGCGTCTCTTTGTGTTTGCGTTGCGACCCACCATTTTTGCCTCATCCAGGTAACCTGAATAGCTGGTCTGATTGAATAGGGCCAGACTTTAGCCATGAGCCAATAATATTTGTACACAACTCACCAGTGGCTCCCACCCATTTAGAAACCTCTGCCCTCGGCTGATTAAATAAAGAGAAATATGAAAGTAAGTGAGAGGGTGGAGGAAAGTGAGCTGGACTTCTGAATAGATGTTGAATAAAAAGAGAGTGGCGAGTTGAGACCTTGAGATTCTGTGGATTTCCGGAATAGCTTTATGTTAGTGTTGCCTATGAGGTTATTCAAGGGTGACTGTAGGTATAGATGTGGTTGTTCCTTTATGATACAATTTTTCTTAAACTACATATGTGAATGACCGGCTCGATTCGGTCTTATGTAGCAAAATTTGAAATTGTGTTTTTTACATTGGATAAAAAAACTCAGGGCTAGAAAATGGTATATCATACACTACAGTTGAGGAACAATGGGAAAGTAATTCTGCTTTGAAAGTTGATAAACTTGTAACCTCACTTTTGAGAAAATGGCCTTTGAATGTTTTGGTACACCCACTGGAGAGCTCTTCTTTGTACACCCATTCAGTATTGTTCACACCCTCTTAAACTATAGCCCCGCCTGTAAACTCAGTGTTGTCAGTTCGTAAATTCAGAGCGTTTCGCTCTCGGAGCGTTCAGCGCGGACGCTCTGGCTGATGAGTAGGGTTGATCCGAGCATTCTGTCCTAACAGCAGCAGTCAAGCACCCAAGCTAACTGGCTAACGTTGGCTAGCTTGCTAGCTACTTCCAGACACAAATGAGAGAACAGCTCACTCTGACCATTTTACTCGCCCTAGCAGAGCTGGTTAGGCTGTTTTTATGTTTTCTAGAACGTTTGTGACTGCAACTGTGTTGCTGGAAACAATTTAATTATGCTTTTTTGCCAATGTTTATTGACACCGGCCATATTCAACGAGTGTTGAGCGTTCGTAAATTTGTCAGTTATTCTGCGCTCTGGCACACTCAGACGAGAGTGCTCTGACATCGGAGTAGATAGCCAGAGCAAATTTACCAGCTATATCTATCAACAGTTGTTGCATTGACATCATGAACATTCTATTGAAATTGTTACTTGCATTGTGGAGTCTTTTGTTAAGACATGTAGCTGGCTAGCTAAACAATGAACCATAATCCCAACTCATGACGTTACTACCCTGCATGAATCTGCAGGTAGCTAACCAACCAGGTTCAATGTTAGCTAGCTAACATTAGGCTATAACTAGCAAAGCAAATCGCTCTGAGATACGAATAATATTACTACACAGATCATACACGTAACGTTAGCTAGCGAGCCAGCCAGCTAAAGTTAGCTAGCTAACTTGAAATGAAAACAATTTTCTGACAAAATTAGAAATGTGTAATATCTGAAAATGTAGCTAGCTAGACTATCTTACCCTGATTCATGGATGGACGCTTCTCCCTCTCTGTCACGGATGCCATGGTTGCCCTTAGTTTGAAGATGTAATCCAGAGACAGGTGTTTTCTCTATCTCCTTAGCTATCATACTCTAATTCCACTGATTTCAAAACTCGATCTCTTGGCATGTCCAGCCCACTCATTATCTCAGCCAATCATGGCTAGCGGGAAGGTTGCCAACTCGGCTCGTAATTTAACCATTTTATTCGTATCTCTAGATGCATCCATGCGTGTGCGCCTGTGTATAAACACTACAGGATACAAATGGCCAACAGATTGCAGACAGTGCCCTCTTTTACCAAGCCCCTTTATACAGTGGGCTCCAAAATTACTGGCACCCCTGACTGGCAATGCACAAACAATACTTTAAAAAATATAAACAATATAATTATAGAGAAACTCAAAATACCAACATGTGAGAAATACTGTACTATATTAATGTTCCAATGGAACCCACCAAAATCATTTATTGATTGAATAAAAAATCAATGTCCTCCAAATGAAGGTTTCACAGTTAATGGCACCCTTAAAGATTATTGTAAATAACATCTATCAAAATTAAAGTTTATCTAAGTCTTAAGGAACTATATTGAGCCATTACATCACTTCCTGTTTCACTAGGGTATAAAAATTAGGTAACACGCATGGAATATCCCTTTGTCATCCAACACCATGAAGAAAACAAAAGAACTGGCAGTTCAAAAGAGACAGATGGTTGTAGACCTTCATAAATCTGGTAATGGCTCCGATCTCCAGGAGTATTTACAAAGACAAGTTTCTCTACAAATGCGAGTAGGTCACTACAACATCATGTCACTGTGCTGTTAGGTAGTACAACTAGACTACGAGCTTAAAACATACAAAAACACCCCCAAAATGGCTAAAATGTTTAGCACCGAGCACTGTTAGGGCAATTATAAAACATTTTAAAAGATATGGAACAGTTGAAAACCTCACGGGTAGAGGACGCAAATGCATTTTGCCCCCTAGAATCACTGTGAAAGAATTGCAGGACTTGGTGGTGTCTTGGGGTCACCAGGTTTCAAAAAGCACCATCAGACGCCACCTCCACAACCACATGCTCTTTGGAAGGGTTGCCAGAAGAAAGCCCTTTCTGACCCCAAGACACAGACGCAAGCGCTTGGAGTTTGCCAAACGTCATTTACATTATGACTGGAAGAAGGTGCTCTGGTCAGATGAGACCAAAATGGAACGTTTTGGTCAGATACAGCATCGGCATGTTTGGCGTCGAAACAGAGATGCATCAAGGAGAGGCACCTCATATCCACAGTGAAATATGGTGGTGGGTCAGTGATGTTTTGGGGCTGTTTTAATTCCAGAGGTCCAGGGGCACTGGTTAAGATTGATGGCATAATGAATTGCACCAAGTATCAGGCAATTTTGGCTGACAATCTGGTTGCCTCTGCCAGAAGGCTGGGACTTGGCTGTAGGTGGACATTCAAACAAGACAATGACCCAAAACATACCTCAAGTTCCACACAGAAATGGTTCTGTGACAACAAAATCAATGTTCTGCCATGGCCATCTCAGTCGCCGGACCTCAATCCAATCGAAAATGTGTGGGCTGAGTTAAAGAGGGCAGTTGATACGCGCAAACCCAATAATGTGAAGGATCTTGAAAGGATCTGCATAGAGGAATGGTTCAAAATCCCTCCAAATTTGTTTCTTACCCTTGTCAAACATTGCTGTTATCCTTGCCAGAGGTGGTTGCACTAAGTACTAAATGAGGAGTGCCAATAATTATGAAACCTTGATTTTGGTGACATTTATTTTGTATTAAATAATTGTATGATTTTGGTTGGTTCCATTGGAACATTAATATAGTACAGTATTTCTCACATGTTGGTATTTTGAGTTTATCTCTATAATTATATTGTTTATATTTTTTTTAAGTATTGTTGGTGCATTGCCAGTCAGGGGTGCCAGTAATTTTGGAGCCCACTTTATGTAACAGAAATAAGTGGACTAGGTTTGCTGTTACTGTTTGTCTCTCATGGGTTTCAGATGGTATTAATACAGCACAATGACAGAGGAAAAAGACAGAGGAGTGGAAAAGAGAGAGAGTGCCTGTCTGTCTGTCGCCACTCATATGATGAATTCAGCCCCGTTCAGGACAAGGAGCACAATAGAACACTCAAGCCAATACACACACACAAAAGCACACACACACACACACACACACACACTCTATCAGTCACACCACGACAGTATGTAATCCATACTGAAACCAATGAACAGCCATCTCCTTAATGTATGATTCTCAGTCGGGTAATTGCATGTCATGTGTTCAGGTCCATTCCTTTAGATGGGTGATGATAATCTGTGTGACTGTAGGATGGTGATGAAGCGCACTCACGCATGCACGCACACACAGACAGACACGCAAACGCTAAAAGGATCTGTATTAACATAAACACATTTAGCATCTCCTGGCTTCCACACATAGCCTACAAGCCACTGATTCAGACCTTTGGAACATCTACATTTTAGAAAGTCCAATAAATCCATGTAATATAGCCTACACCATCACAATAAATCCATTATTTATTTTAGACAGGACTAAAGAAACATGAAATGAAGAAAATGTAGTCTATTTCAAAAGAACATATTCTGAGTTGTCCTTATGTTAGGTTCTGATCTGGCTATGCCATATGGCTGTGGGCTGCACTAGTTCATTTAGCAGACAAGATTTGCTTAGAATTCTGTGGCATTATTTTATAGCATGAAGAATACAATTGAACAAAGCTGAATAAAATAGAAAGGATATTTCACTTCATCATCCCCTTTGTGTGGCCATAATGCACCCTAAAACAATCCATGCCTTTGGCTGCCCTTCTCCCTGAGTGCTGCCTGAAGCACCTCTCATCTCACTCACACGGCTCTCCATCATGTGATCAGGTCTTTCTCACAGGCTACAAGTGAAGACCGACACATCGGGGACGCAACTGCGCGCATCCTTATCCAATTCCGAGGTTGACCTATACTTTGCGAGAAATAAATATTCCAAACATAGTCTGGGACAGTTGTGGGATGCGATAGATCCCAAATGAATATAACCACTAGCATCAAAAATACTTTTTTACATAATGAGGCAACAGATCAGAACGTTTAGCTTAAAATGTTTATAAACTATTAGGCTATTTCTTCACATTATAAGCGCAGCAATGCACACACGGCAGTAGTCTATAAGCACGAATGTTCCATTAGGGGAAAACACCAGTATCAAAAGTGACCGCAAATACCATAATGCATGTGATGCTTTTATTATATAGGTGCATTTCTATGGTGAAAATTATCTTCCCCAAACTGAAACTCACGCGCTGCTTATGTATGGTAGTTAGACTCTACACCCCTTGTAAAGCTGATTAATGTGCGTAATTTTAAGAAGTTATTTGGCCACTTTAGTTGTGATACAAACCTTATCAAAACATAAAGGCCTATGGGCTAGGTTAAATGAGATGTGTGACTATGATACGAACAAGTCAACAAAGAAAAAGGCATTGTTTCTTGCATTAAGCTGGGCATCATTCACAAGTGATAGGCTAATATTGTCAACCATCAGACTATTCTTGATTTAATCTTGTCTTTACATATACTAAATAATATATGTATGAAATTTGTTTTGATCTAGAATGGACCATTATCATGCACCTGTCTCGAAACAGGGGCAGGGGAAAAAATACATGTCATCTCTGCACTTAAATAGCGAATGGAGGATGCTTTTCCTGTGGTTCATTTTCATGCCAGCCAGGTAGGCTATACTCCTGTTATAAAGAGAAGCAATGTGCTTAATATTTGCTTATTATTAGGAATGTTGAGAAATAAATATAGTAGGCCTAGCCTATAGAAAGCTGATGTGATCTTCCTCTTTTTAATAGAGGCCATCACTCTGTTTTCTCGCGCAACTGCATAGCCTATAGAAATGGTGCGCAACATGAGCTCATGGGCTCTCATGAAGTGTTTGATTAGATTTTCGAATAAATTTGCATTGATGTCAGAGTGATTAGAGGGACAATAGAGTGCTGAGTACCAGGCAGTTAGCAAGTTTGGTAGGATACTAATGCAGCATCAGAGCTTGGAGAAGCCTAATTACCATGACTAAACGGTCACGTGAAATTTGACTGCCTACGTGACTCGTGACCGCCGGTGTGGCGGTAATACGGTCACCACAACAGTCCTATGCATGGCCAATCCGACGTCTGCAGTGGCCGTAAAGCATTTACTGCGATACGGCCTCTGCAGAAGTAGGAGCACTCCACATTGTTACAAGATTTGGGAGGCGCACGGCGATGCGGTAAGGAGCTCAATTTGGCCTCTGCATGCCTCCAGAGGCTCCACAATTGTGTCACACCCTCCATACGGAGCCTCCAACCACATTTTCAGATCAAGCATAAATTGGCTTTCACACACACACACACACACACACACACACACACACACACACACAAACACACACACACAAACACACGCTTCAGCCAATGGGATGTGTGGCGTCTCCTTTTCATCTGTCATCATCATCACTGTCTCCAGTCATTTTGACTGCAGCCAAGGTCACCTTTACATGTGTGAATGGCCAGGATGGTCTCTCTCTCTTCCCACAGTAATGTAACCAACTGTTGTGGTAGAGTTCAAAGCACTGTGAATGGTTTTATCTTAACATGTTATTCAGTACTGTTAACTTCTACCATTTGATTTAATTGATGACTTACTAACGGTAACTGACTGAATATGTAACTTGCCTAGTATCTGATTCACTAACTGATTACAAGTGTATAATTGACTTAATATCTGATTCACTAAATGACTGACTATTTCCTGAATGAGTATGTGACTGACTGACTATCTGGCAGATTGGCTAATTGACTGACTGAATTAATAAATTACTATCTGACTTCAGGCTATTGCGGTGACCATATTACCGCCACACCGGCGGTCATGAGTCATGAAGGCAGTCAATTCCACGTGACCATTTAGTCACAGTAATTAGGCTTCTCCAAGTTCTGATGCTGCTGCTGGTCATTAGTAGCCTACCAAACTTGCTAACTGCCTGGTACTCAGCACTCTATTGTCCCTCTAATCACTCTGACATCAATGCAAATGTCATTGAAGATCTAATCAAACACATCATGAGAGCCCATGAGCTCATGTTGCGCAACACTTCTATAGGCTATGCAATTTGCTCGAGAAAACAGAGTAATGGCCTCTATTATAAAGAGGAGGATCCCATCAGCTTTCTATAGGCTAGGCCTACTATATTTATTTCTCAACTTTCCTAATATTAAGCACATTGCATATATTTATAACAGGAGTATAGCCTACCTGGCTGGCATGAAAATGAACCACGGGAAAAGCGTCCTCCATTCGCTATTTAAGTGCAGAGATGACATGTATTTTTTCCTGCTACCCCTGTTTCGATACAGGTGCATGACAATGGTCCATTCTAAGTCAAAACAAATTTCACACATATATTATTTAGAATATGTAAAGACAAGATTAAATCAAGAATAGTCTGATGGGTGACAATATTAGCCTATCACTTGTGAATTATATATTATCACTTGTGAATGATGCCCAGCATAAGAAACAATGCCTTTTTTTGGTGATTTTTTTTCTAATCATAGTCACACACCTCATGTAGCCTAGCCCATAGGCCTATATGTTTTGATAAGGTTTGTATCACAACTAAAGTGGCCAAATAACTATTTGCAGTCACTTTTGATAATGCTGTTTTCCACTAATGGAACATTCGCACTTATAGCCTACTACCATGTGCGCATTATAATGTGAATAAATAGCATAATAATGTATCAAAATGTTAAGCTAAATGTTCTGATCTGTTGCGTCAGCCATATTGCATAAAAACATATTTTTTTTATGCTAGTGGTTGTATTCATTTAGGATCTATCGCATCCAAAAACTGTCCCAGACTTTTTTGGAATATTTATTTATTGCACAGAATAGAACAGGTCGACTTTTGTACTATGCGGGATAGTAGATTGACATAGGCTAGTGCTTTTGCTGTTCATTAGGCCTACTTGTTGGCTGACGAAAAGTAAATGTGGACAGTTCTTCCAATATCTTCAATATGCACCTCGGAATTGGATAAGGATGCGCGCAGTTGCGTCCCCGATGTATCTGTCTTCACTTGTAGCCTGTGAGAAAGACCCAATCACATGATGGAGAGCCGTGTGAGTGAGATGAGAGGTGCTTCAGGCAGCACTCAGGGAGAAGGGCAGCAAAAGGCATGGATGTTTTAGGGTGCATTATGGCCACACAAAGGGGATGATGAAGTGAAATATCCTTTGCATCCCTGATGTGTCGGTCTTCACTTGTGAGAAAGACCCGATCACGTGATGGAGAGCCATGTGAGAGGTGATTCGGAGTGGCAAGCACTCAGGGAGAAGGGCACAACGGCCACTAGTCGCAAAAGGCAAGGATTTTATTAGGGTGCATTACGGCCACACAAAGGGGATGCCGCCGTGAATTACTAGGCATTATCATGTGCTTGTCAAATAGTGAATGAGTGACTGATGTAGTGTGTATAGCCTGCGCAAAAAAACAAAGCCGAGCTCATGCCTTTCAAGCGACTTCTTTCAAATCATCATTAGAGTTGCATCATGCAGCCTTACAATGTATTAAAAATCTAAACATATAGCCCAACGTTTGTAGAACAACTAAAGTTACATTAATTTCTTTAAATAAAGCATGTAGGAATACCTATTTCTTTGTTAACCGCTCAACACAGAATAGCCGCTGTCATGAGCACTCTCTCTCCCTGGTAGCAACATTAATTGCATTCAATTATCTTCCACTCTGCTCACCTCCCTCTCTCTACTCAGCCTAACTAGCTCCACCTGCCCTGCTCTGCTCTTGTTACCTGGCCAGCTGCACTGCATTTCCCACTCACCATCCTCACCTTGCCTCACTCTGTTCTAATTACTCTGCCAGCTGAACTGCATTTCCCCACTACCTCTCCCAGTATATCAAGCCCTGGTTTTCAGCCAAGCCCTGTCAGATCGTCTTCAAACCCGGACCAGTAACCTGCCTGTCTGCGCTCTGACTCCTGTTTGTGATACCGATCCTTTCTTGACTGCCTCCTTGTTCTACTGCCCCGTCTATCCCAACCTGCCTTCTGGACCTCGACTACTCTCCGATCTTCAGCCCCTCCGGTAACTCGTTTCTGCCTTCTGTCTCTCACCACGATATTTGCCCAGCCCTGATCTGTACTTCTGCCTGCCATTCATATTGCTGTTGTGTGTGTGTGTTCCCCCAGGTCTCCGACCACCAGATGAGCGTGCCCAGACGTTTCACCACCCTCAGCCCGATACGCCGCTCCATCACTGGGGAACACACACACTAAGCACTTGGACTGGACACCCCCGGACATTTGGTGACCCCCGGAGCACAGGTACCCACAGGAGGACCCTGAAAGACCCCTGACACCCCTGGGACTCCTCTTCCCGCCTGTAACCTTGAATAAAGAACTCTGAATTTGAACTTGCGCTCTTGGGTCCTCTTCTGTTCGTGACAGAACGATCTGAACATCATGGACCCAGCGCACTCCCTGACCACGATGGAGGAAGAGCCAGAGAGGACTGCCCTACAGCGACTGGAACGCTCTGAGGGAGACATAAATCGGATGGCTGGCGACATCGCTTCCCTTCTCCAGCTATTCAACCAGCAGCAACAACAGTTCCAACTGCAGCAACAACAGCTAGCCCAAGCCCTGCAACTACTCTCAAGCCCGGCTACTCCACCTGCACCCCCCTGGTCCTTTTGTTCCTGTACCACCGATACTCCTTCATCCCTCCGCTGGAGGTCCCAATGCTGCAGGCCCGGCAGTGCTGCCACCAGATCCCCACGCTCCTGAACCAAGGATTGGGAACCCGGAACGTTTTGATGGCAACCAGAAGCAAGTAAGACCATTCTTGAGCAGCTGCCGAATCCAGTTTGCACTACAGCCCAGGACTTTCTCAACAGAGGGAGCCAAGGTGGGGTATGTCATCACACATCTCACCGGTCGAGCTCGGTTGTGGGGAACGGCGAATTCGACCGGCAAACCCCAGCCTGTGCCTCCTTCAGTGCCTTTGAGGAGGAGATGTTAAAGGTCTTTGACCTAGGCTCGCCAACAGCCGAAGCGTCACAAGCTCTGCTCACCATCCGTCAGGGCAATCGGACAGTGGCAGACTTCTCCATTGACTTTCGTACCCTGGCCAGTCAAAGCTCGTTTAACCCAGAGGCACTGGTGCAAGCCTTCCTCCATAGCCTGGCGGACTATATCAAGGGACGAGCTTGTTTCCCATGACCCGCCCTCAACGCTTGATGCCGCCATTGACCTTGCCGTTCGCATTGACCGCCGTATACAGACCCGGAGGAGGGAGAAGGGCCGTCTCAGTCAACCTGCCATCCGTACTCGGGTCGATACCGCTTCTGTCCAGCCCCTGCCTGTCAAGTCCCATAGCCAACTCAATCAGCCTGAGCCCATGGAGATTGGCCGTGCCTCTCTGACTCCCGAGGAGCGTCGGCGCCGTCTAAGCTCCAACCTTTGCCTCTACTGTGGTGGCGAGAATCACCGTGTCGCTACTTGTCCGGCAAAAGCCGCAGCTCACCAGGTGTAGGGGAGATCCGGGTGAGCTCAACAAGCCTTCAGTCTCCCTCCATCCGAAAGACCCTGCTTCATCTCCGCCTTCAGCTTTCTGACAAGACTCATACATTGGCCGCCCTTGTGGATTCCGGAGCCGAAGCAAACATCATGGACCCTGAGCTTGCACAGCAACTGGGCGTGAACCATCATCAACTGACACAACCCATTCCTGCACGAGCCCTGGATGGGCATCATCTTGGCACTGTCACTCATATCTCCGCCCCTGTGACAATCCTGCTGTCAGGAAACCACCAGGAGTCCATCCAGTTTCACCTCCTACACTCACCTGGCCAACCACTCATTCTTGGATACCCGTGGCTCCGTCAGCACAACCCCCCACATCGACTGGGAGACAGGAACAGTCCGTGAGTGGGGAAGGAGTTGTCACCAGACCTGTTTAAGGGGGGCCACCCTGCCCGTTCACCGGGAAGGATCTAGCGCTACCTCCGACATATCCAATGTTCCGGCCTGTTACCACAGCCTGAAAGAGGTGTTCAACAAATCCAAGGCGACATCTCTACCCCCACACAGACCCTATGACTGCGCGATTGATCTCCTGCCTGGCACAGCACCTCCCAAGGGTCGTCTGTATTCACTGTCAGCCCCGGAAAGAAAGGCCATGGAGGACTACATTAATGACTCTCTTGCCTCCGGGATAATTAGACCGTCGTCTTCCCCGCAGGAGCGGGATTCTTCTTTGTCGGCAAGAAGGACGGTTCTCTTCGTCCATGCATAGATTACCGGGGTCTGAACGACATCACGGTTAAGAATCGCTACCCACTGCCCTTACTTTCGTCTGCCTTCGAACTGCTGCAGGGAGCCACTGTATTCACTAAGCTGGACCTTCGCAATGCCTACCATCTGGTGCGGATGAGGGAGGGAGACGAATGGAAGACAGCGTTCAACACACCAACCGGCCACTATGAATATCTCGTCATGCCCTTCGGCCTCACCAATGCCCCAGCAGTTTTTCAAGCCCTAGTGAATGATATCCTCAGGGACATGCTAAATACGTTCGTATTTGTGTACCTTGACGATATTTTAATATTCTCAAAGACTCTGTCAGAACACACGCACCACGTCCGGTTGGTCCTGCGCCGCCTGCTGGAGAACTCTCTTTTCGTGAAGGCAGAGAAGTGCGAGTTCCATGCCAAGACCGTTTCATTCCTGGGGTATGTGGTGACCGAGGGCAGCATTCAGATGGATCTCACGAAGGTGTCGGCTGTCACTTCCTGGCCAGTTCCTGAGTCTCGGAAGAAGTTGCAACAGTTCCTGGGCTTTGCCAACTTTTATAGGAGATTCATCAGAAACTATAGCACAGTGGCTGCACCCCTCACGGCGCTAACCAGCACTAAACAACCGTACCAATGGACATCAGCTGCTGATAAGGCCTTCAATATCCTCAAGACATGTTTCACTTCTGCTCCCATCCTCCAGATGCCAGATGCAGCAAGGCAGTTTGTGGTGGAGGTAGATGCTTCGGACGTGGGAGTGGGTGCAGTGCTTTCTCAAAGAGCAGCTGAGGATGGCAAGATGCACCCCTGTGCCTTCTACTCCCGTCGGCTAACCCCTGCCGAATGCAACTACGACATTGGGAACCGCGAGCTGTTGGCTGTCAAGCTCGCCCTTGAAGAATGGCGGCACTGGTTAGAGGGGTCAAAGGAACCATTCGTAGTGTGGACAGACCACAAGAACCTGGAGTATATCCAAACAGCCAGGAGGCTGAACTCCCGTCAACAGCGGTGGTCTCTGTTCTTTACGCGCTTCAATTTCACGCTCTCCTACCGCCCGGGATCTCGCAACATCAAACCTGATGCTCTTTCCCGGATGTTTCAGAAGGACGAGACCACCGCCATGACAGCTCCCATTCTTCCCAGCCACTTGGTCGTAGCGGCCCTCACCTGGGAGATCGAGAAGCAGGTCATGGAGGCTCTTCGGGACCAGCCAGGTCCAAGCACCAGCGCCCCCAACCGTCTGTTTGTTCCAGCAAATCTCAGGTCACCTGTGATTCAGTGGGGGGCACGAATCCCGTCTGGCCTGTCATCCCGGCATCACTCGCACCCTTCATCTGGTCCGCCAGCGGTTCTGGTGGCGGGGGATGAGACGGGATGTCCGAGAATTCATCCGAGCTTGTCCCACTTGTAACCGAAACAAGACTCCCAACCAGCCTCCTGCTGGGTTGCTGCAACCCCTACTCATACCCAAGAGGCCCTGGTCCCACGTTTCACTGGACTTTGTTACGGGCCTTCCGCCCTCTGACGGACACACAGTCATCCTTACCATTGTTGACCGCTTTAGTAAGATGACCCACTTCGTGCCCCTTCCCAAACTACCCTCTGCTAAAGAGACCTCCCAGGTGGTCCTGGAACATGTGTTTCGTATCCATGGCCTACCCCAGGATATAGTGTCAGACCGGGGCCCGCAATTCTCAGCAACCTTTTGGAAGGAGTTCTGTCATCTCCTTGGGGCCACCGCCAGCCTATCGTCTGGATTCCACCCGCAGTCAAACGGCCAGACTGAACGCATGAACCAGGAGCTGGAGAAGGCACTGAGGTGTGTGGCTTCCCAAAATCCCCGGGCCTGGGCTCAACACCTGCTCTGGGTGGAATATGCCCATAATTCACTCACCAGTTCCTCCACCGGGCTCTCCCCCTTTCAGTGTGTCTACGGGTATCAACCTCCACTGTTTGCCAGCCAGGAGGCGGATGCCACCTGTCCGTCTGCTCTTGCGTATGCCCGCCGCTGCCGCCGCACTTGGGCCCAGGCTCGCACTGTGCTCCTGAAGTCTGGAACCAGCTACGCCGTCGGGTGCCAACCGACGGAGGACCCAGCACCTACTTACCGGGTTGGTCAGAAGGTCTGGCTGTCTGCCCGGGATCTGCCGCTGCGGGTTGTATCACGAAAGCTGGCCCCTCGCTTCATTGGTCCTTTTCCTGTGCAGAAAGTCATCAGTCCAACGGCGGTCCGACTTCAGTTGCCCGCTTCCATGCGGGTCCACCCCACCTTCCACGTCTCCAAGGTCAAGCCGGTCCATGAAAGTCCCCTGGTCCCTGCAGCTCCGGCGCCACCTCCTCCGCGCCTCGTAGATGGCGGTCCTGTCTTCACCGTCCGGCGGCTGCTCCGCTCTAGGCGAAGGGGTAGGGGTCTCCAGTACCTCGTTGATTGGGAGGGATATGGTCCAGAGGAGAGGACCTGGATCCCGGCCAGGAGGATAGTGGACCGGACCCTTATCACTGACTTCCACCGACTACATCCTGATCAGCCTGCAATCCGTAGGGGCCGTCCAAGAGGGGTTCCTAGCCGTCCGGCCCGCCCTGCTCCTGTCTCAGTGCCTGTCCTGTCTCCCGACCGTGACCCTCCAGCTCCTTCTGAGGATGAGGAGATTCACTCGGACCGCTCGGAGGAGTTCTGACCCGCCGCCTGCTCCCCTCCACCCTCCCGGCATGATGTTGTTCTTGGGACTTCTGGGGCCGTCCCTTGGAGGGGGGGTCCTGTCATGAGCACTCTCTCTCCCTGGTAGCAACATTAATTGCATTCAATTATCTTCCACTCTGCTCACCTCCCTCTCTCTACTCAGCCTAACTAGCTCCACCTGCCCTGCTCTGCTCTTGTTACCTGGCCAGCTGCACTGCATTTCCCACTCACCATCCTCACCTTGCCTCACTCTGTTCTAATTACTCTGCCAGCTGAACTGCATTTCCCCACTACCTCTCCCAGTATATCAAGCCCTGGTTTTCAGCCAAGCCCTGTCAGATCGTCTTCAAACCCGGACCAGTAACCTGCCTGTCTGCGCTCTGACTCCTGTTTGTGATACCGATCCTTTCTTGACTGCCTCCTTGTTCTACTGCCCCGTCTATCCCAACCTGCCTTCTGGACCTCGACTACTCTCCGATCTTCAGCCCCTCCGGTAACTCGTTTCTGCCTTCTGTCTCTCACCACGATATTTGCCCAGCCCTGATCTGTACTTCTGCCTGCCATTCATATTGCTGTTGTGTGTGTGTGTTCCCCCAGGTCTCCGACCACCAGATGAGCGTGCCCAGACGTTTCACCACCCTCAGCCCGATACGCCGCTCCATCACTGGGGAACACACACACTAAGCACTTGGACTGGACACCCCCGGACATTTGGTGACCCCCGGAGCACAGGTACCCACAGGAGGACCCTGAAAGACCCCTGACACCCCTGGGACTCCTCTTCCCGCCTGTAACCTTGAATAAAGAACTCTGAATTTGAACTTGCGCTCTTGGGTCCTCTTCTGTTCGTGACAAGCCGCATGTGCACACTCCCTCAAATCGTTTGGAGAAAATATCCTTTCTATTTTATTCAGCTTTGTTCAATTGTATTCTTCATACTATAAAACAATGCCACAGAATTCTAAGCAAATCTTGTCTGCTAAATTAACTAGTGTAGCCCACAGCCATTTGGCGTAGCCAGATCAGGACCTAACATAAGGACAACTCAGAGTATGCTATTCTGTTCTTCTGAAATAGACTACATTTTCTCCATATCATGCTTCTTTAGATCTGTCTAAAATAAATAATGGATTTATTGTGAAGGTGTAGGCTATATTACATGGATTTATTAGACTTTTTAAAATGTAGATGTTCCAAAGGTCTGCATCAGTGGCTTGTAGGCTATGCGTGGAAGCCAGGAGATGCTAAACGTGTTTATGTTAATTAACGGTCAACTACCGTGAGACCGACAGTTATTTGCTTGACAATCACCGGCTGACGAAATTTCTTGACCGCCACAGCCCTAATCTGACTGACTGACTGGCTGGATGGCTTGCTGGCGACTGACTGACTGATTCTGAGAGAAGCTGTTGTTAGTGCAGACGAGAGAAGACAGATATTCCTTTCTATTAGTTTAGTTTTTCAGAGAGAAAGGCCAGTGAGTCAGTGAAGAGTGTGTGTGTGTGTATGTGTGTGTGTGACTGTGTGCGCCATTGCCTATCAGCCTGTGACTGTACCTATTATCAGATAAGTCTAAAAAAGGATTGGATAGGTGCTAGCAATAAGGCTATAGCTCCCACCTTTGATGAGCAAGGTGGAATTTTCATTTTCACCATATTACTTACACTTTTTCTTTCAGAAGTACCCAAGTACATGGGGGTAGGGTCTAGGGGTTGACTATGGATAGGTTGAGTATACAGTAGCTCATATGTAGTGGAGGGTAAATGCATTTATACACCTTTTTTTTTGCGTGAACGTTTACCGACCTTTTGCATGAAAATAGTATAGGGAGCGTTACTTTACTCACCGTGAACAGCGATCAGCGTTTACCCACCTATTTTTCATTGGCTATGTGTTGTACTGTGTAGAGTGTGTGTGTGTGTGGTGTGTCTGTGTGTGGGTCGACGTAGTCATTACTCATTATTATTATTTTGTCTTGGCGGAACACCTATGTAGCATCCTCCTGTTAGAGGGAGTGAGGGAGTGTGTAAGGGACGGAGGGAGGGCTACAATTTGTTACAGTTTGAATGAGCGTGTAAGTACATTGTGAGATTGTGAGTATGATAACATTTTGCATGTGTCTTTGCCCATGTCTATAGACTGAATGATTGACAGTCACTTGCTGTGCTTTGTCCACAGAACCTGCTGATAAACCACGGTTGAGAAAGAACAAGAAACCAAAGAAGAGAAGGAAGACGCGGGGGAGGAGAATGAGAGCAGCACATCCATCTTCCCCCCATCACTTGAAATCACCCTCCATTTTCTGTCTAAGCTAACCCAACTGGGCCCAACTCCACTCGGGCTCAATCCAGCACTACCTACCTACCTACCTACCTACCTACCACTATACCTATCTACCACTATACCTACCGCATGCCTTCTCTCCCTTTTTCCATGTCCTTGTTTTGGAGTGTATTATCTTGATTTGTCGTCTGTAGTGCATTGTCTTGATTTATTTTGAAATTGCACTGGCACATCCTTCAGGGCTCAAATAAATCCCTCCAATCCTGACAAAATAAGATTGAAGATGGCTCTTTGTCGCTCTGCACCTCCTGACGTTAATGCCCCACACTCGGGGTGCCCCCTACCCACGATGCTTGATTGCACGGTGCTCATGGTTTCATTAAACAGCTGGCGTCCTTAAGCCAACTCCATGGAGATACCAAGGGAGTGTGTGTGTGTGTGTGTGGGGGGGATTAGTTTAAGATTTATGGAAGATTAGTTAGTAGCTAAGAAATAGTCAGCTTTTATAATTAGGATGTAGGACAGTGATTATTCTGGAGCACCAGTTTTCATTTCAAGCCTTGCTTAGTTATGTTCAATTGGTAAAGTAAATTACCGAATTATATGGGTATCAGATAAACTCGGGGTTGAAAGAATGCCGGTACGGTCCGGTGCGGAGTACAGGCAGAAAAAATAGTGGAGGTACACCGGTAAAACATGAGCCTATCACAATAATTAAAACAAAGATGTCAAGAAAGATTTAGGCTATTACACCATCATTTATCATTACTGCCTGTCAGCTGCATGAAACATTAGACTATTATTAATTATTTATTAATTATGGACTTGAAAACCGGTGGTATAGGCTACGCTCCAAACTGCCATGTGGATCGATGTACAAACCTTTTGCCAAATCAGAGATGATTGACTGGGGCCAAGATGTATGCGGACAGCAGTGGACCCATCAATCAAGTGATTGCCTAATGACAATCACCGAATGACAGAACACTTGTTGGGTGTTTTAATAGACGTCTCTTTCCATTCATCAAATGGCGGGTGCACAGTGCACTGTTTCAGATGCTGGAATTATTTTAGAGTGGTTGTGATCATGCCACACTAAAAGGTCATACATTTTTTACAGTTAAATGGCATGTCTTTACTATTAGGCACACATAGGAGGTCCCGTACCAGGAATTTAAAAAATCTACTTTCACCCCTGGATAACACCATTGTTAGTGTTGGAATGACACACCTCGAGATCGATTGTGAGAACTGCTTGCTTTCTCTCCTTTTCATCTGTTTTCTATCCCTTCCTATTCCTTTAATATATCCTCTCTTTTTCCCCTCACTCAATCAATCTCACGTCCCTAACCCTCTCCGTCTGTATGGCTTTATCCCTAAGAGGATACTAGTGCCACTGCCTACAATACCTGTGTGTGTGTGTGTGTGTGTGTCTTGCGGCCTCATATTGTCCCTTTTCCACCGTTACCATGGTGACAGGCAGTGCGCTAGAGGCAAAGCAAGGTGCGGTGGAACCTTGAAGATAACCCTTAGGGTCACCCCGCAGAGAGGCTCAACTAGGTACAGCTGACAGCCCTAAACAATACTGCACCATCCAACACACACTCACACAGACACACACCAGGGTTTCCGTTAGGAAAATGTGGTGCCAGACATTTGACCGGAAGCATTTTAATTTACCGGACATTTAAGAAATTTACCGGATCCATATGCATTGGTTGCACAACCTGATTAGGGCGTCCACCCACAGTGCTCAGAATGCCAGAAATCACATTTCATTTATGGTAATTCATCTTAACAGGACATGCAACTCCGATGCAATGGTGTGCGTCATTCTTACCGAATTCCGATGAGCAATTTGAAGATGTTAGGATACATAGGCTGCGCGTCCATAAGGCGAGGGGAAGCTTTCCCTAAAGTAAATTGAATTAAATTGCAAAAATTATATAGCCTAAATAGCTTACTCCTGTCAATACATAAATTAATAAAATCATTCAAAATAGGCTACTACACCAGAAAGCATGATTTGACCAGAGGATCATTAGCTTAAAAAATTCAATGAAGAATGCAGATCATTTTAAATCACATAGCTTACAGTCAGAAGGTCCCACAATTTGGTCAGAGCCAGCAGCAAATACCAAATAGATTATTGTTGAGTTGCGACTGTCAGTGAAAAACAGAGACCCAGCCCGGAATATCACAATATTAAAAAATACAATCACAGAAAAACAGTTTGGAAAGCAAAATGGCTATTGCTGTAGGCCTAAATAGAAGACAATGAAAATAGTCAATATTTTAGTTGTCAGTGTTTATTAGGATTTTAGTGGCAAAGCAGAATAAAAAAAAATCAAAATATAAGGTAAACTCCCAGCAGAGCCTCAAGTCCAATGGGTATATCCTCAGGCATGTTGATGTTAATGTGTTGATGTTCTCCGTACCCATAGCCAGAATGATTTTGCAGTGCATGGTGATCGAACAGGTTTCCTGTTATATTCATCAGAGGTGTATGGAGGGTGAAGTCTGTGAATCCAAAAAATTGTAATTATACAGATGATTAACTAAACATGCACACGACAGAATTCATACCTTGGCTTTTGTGGTAAATGTGGATGAATTAAACTCTTTTGATATTGGTTTTCATACACATGCCTTGTCCATAATGTAGAGGCCTATGGGATTTTCCTTGAAGAGGTAAGGGAGGAGGATTGTACATGTGATCTGCATAACATACCAATACCAATTGACATACCTTTGTATGCCTCCTCATCTGTAAACCTGCAGACACAGACACAAAAGTGAGCAGTTCAGTCATCTGCACCCAATACAGCTAGCCTTCTACATATTCTTATAGTATACATATGCTTACCTCTTTGTTGATTGATATCTATTGAATTGTATCCATTTTCTGTTTTAGAAAGATTTGCACAAATATGAAAAGATAGATGGTATCATCTTAAAACAATATCAATTTAGATCATACAAGGGACAAACCTTACCTTAAATTGTGGAGATCTTTACATTTTTCAGTTGTGCCTGCACCTGCTATCCTTTCAAATTAAAATCCAAATATTTCAGTTGAGCAGTTAGCTTCCTGCAAGAACCCCCACAAACTAATGAGGTTCCTCGATGAACCCCACCTCCTATGGGGTTCTTGGAATAACCTTTTGGGGGCAATTTTCAGTGCCAAGAACCCTAAGGTTCTTCGAAGAACTTTGAGGATCTTAGAAGAACCCTTGTTGAACCCCTAATTTTTAGATTGTAGTTGCCTATGCACTTGAATGGCGAATGGGAAGTGCGCTTCAATTTACCAGTTGAGAAGAAACACAATTAGCTTGTGGCCACAATAAAAATTGTTTTTTTTTGTTTTTACATGCAATTGCCATTAGAATTGTTGCGGAATGATTGGGCTTATTAAAGCGCACGTTTCACTCCAGCAGCAACAAACAGCTGTTTGGTGAGCTGTAGCAGCATCTCTGGTGCTACATCGACTGGTATTTCAATCAATGAATAGGCTACAATGCATTATTTCGCAATGTGATTACTTTTTTTCTCCAGGACAATTGTCCTGCTACAATTTTATCGTCTTTTCTTTTGACAAAAGTCGGCTATTACCGGCTAATGGAAACACTGACACACACACACACACACACACACACACACACACAAACACATTTCACCTCTAGCATGCTTTTGAGTTCACCCCTATAGATGTTTGTTGCTGGAATCAGACTTGTTCTCTCTGCTACTCTGTGTGATCAATGCCAGAGCACCAGAACAACAGTACTGCAGACTGGGAGTCAAATATAGATCAATAAATCACTCCTCACAGATCCTGGTACCAACTAGCACTTGGATGGACTGTCAATCTCATCTGTGTGGGGTGGTGGGTGGGGTGTATGCGTTTGCATGCGTGCAAGTTCACTCATACACCATCTGTATATTGCATACATGTACAGTATTACATATATATTCAATATATATATTAAATAAGTCACCAGGTTACTGGGTTTCCCCCATCTCCTTCTCACTGACATTTCTCCACAAATACCAGGCTCTCTATAAAATGACTTATATCCTCTCTCCTACCCCATTATTCACAACAACCATGATTAAACAGCCCTTTGAATGTTATCGGCCTTATTGCTTTTATTACTAACCTTCAGTTTTAATTAATTTGACAAGATATTGGATCTGGCATTGCCTACAGTATGGGGAGGATGATGGGTGTGTGTTAGAGAGAGAATGGGACAGGACTCTTGCAGTATCTCTGCAATTGGACTAACTAACATAGCAACACTTTAACCTTAAGTCGTTTTGGGGATAGCAACAACATTGTCAGACAAAGAACCCCCCCCCCCCAGAAATGACACTTCTCATAGAACATCACCATACATGTCTTTCCTCCTCCTCTGCTCCCGCCAGTCCTATGATCGTCCCTCCTTCCCTCTCTACCCCATACCGTGGCATCTCTTACTTTTCCACGTTATTCCTGTCACTTTGGAATAACAGGAATCGTGTTGCCATGGAAACCATGCAGCTTGCTTTTGATTTGGCGAGACAGCTGGAAGGTGCGAAGTCTGAAAATGACAAGGCACGTTTTGAATTCTATTACACTATTGATTTCCATTCATGCAATTACCTGAGCTGGGTGAGTGAATGCGGAACAGGGATGTAAACAGAGTAACACCCATCGGAATACGTTTGGTTTCGCAGCATGCTAATGCTTTCCATGACTATTCCCAATGATGGTCTCATTTTCCCCAGTGATGATAGTGATGGCTAAATATTTCTGAATGGTTTTCTTAGCAGAAAGTTATCCCTCATTGTTTCCTGGTTTTTAGAGTACACGTAACTTGAAAATAAAGCAATAACACAATGGTCTGTGAACATGCATGAAATTATCCTGAAGTTACACTGTCTGTCTGTGTCTGTCTCTCTCTCTCTCTGAAATACTTTCCACAGGACACCAACGTCAGTTCAACGTCTATTTCATGTTGGATCAACGTAATTTCATTGAAATGATGTGGAAACAACATTCATTCAACCAGTGTGTGCCCAGTGGGTTGGCACCACAGGCCTAGTCCAGCCTAGCTGACAATGAGTCTAATTTTGGTGTGTGGCTTTGCAATGACAGAGTGAATTGTGTGCCGGCACAGCTTGCTGACATCACTGTGGCTGGGCTAATAGAATAGGCTTTGATTAAATTGTCTTAATGAGCAACTGGAACTGGCTACTGGGTAATTTAATTAGAACCCAGCTCATCCTCCAATGGGACGACAGGAGCCACAGCTCCTGGAAGATAGGAGAATGGGAGGGAGAGAGAGAGAGAGATGGAGAGAACCACAACTGGAGAACTCACCAAGCAAAGGTATGTTGAATCAACATTTTATCAACAGCATATTTCATAGTTTTTCAGCATGCTGACATTTTCTGGTTGGATTTGCAAAACATTTGTCAAGCTCGGTCCTCTTTTTCCAGTGTGTAGTTTACTGGGGACTCTTGACCCTCAGCCATTATCTCACTCCCATCCTTACGCACACAGACAGACACACACACACACACACACAGATAAAGGTCTTATCCCAGAGGGGCCATGCGGCGTATCTGAAGTGGACCGCCTTATCACTCCCCTCCATCAGCTAGCCTGGGAGAGGGAACGAGAGGACGACAGGGAGTGGAGGGAGAGGAAGACTGATGAAGGATGCTGTATACATAGGGACTAGGGAGGGTCAGAAAAATAGGAGAGAAGGGACGGTAGAAGGAGGAGGGGAAGGAGAAGGGAGGGTTGAAGGAGGAGGGGAAGGAGAAGGGAGGGTTGAAGGAGGAGGGGAAGGAGAAGGGAGGGTTGAAGGTAGAGCAAAAAAAAAATAGAGAGGAGTGGTAAAGGAAAGGTAGAAGAGGAAAAAGGGAGTATGAAGTAGCTATAGAGGACAGGTTCTATACACAGGTGAGTGTGAGGGAGGGGTCTGGGGAAAGGCCCTTAGAGAAAGGGAGAAACAGCTTGAAGACGGTCCGGCTTTATTCTTTATTTCATGACATCCACTAAAGTCATTACAGCCCAATAACAGAGACTCAGGGGCCAACCGAGCTCCTTAACCCCACTGGTGTGTGTGTCTGTGTGTGCGTGCGCCAATGAAAGTGGCACATCACGTAATCCCACCAGTAACTGGGATAAACCCACAGTCTAATCTCCCTTTGTTTTTCTCTTTCTTTTCTGCCTTGTTCTTTTCCACAGGAAGCATTGTCCTTTACCTTATCCTCACCGCTTTACTAGCTGCGGCCCTCCCTAGGCGCGGCTTATTGCGGCCCTCCCTAGGCGTGGCTTATTGTGGCCCTCCCTAGCCCCAGGAATCTTCTCCGCGTCTGTAGAAGGGGCTTGTGAATTCTGTGTAACTTTGACTCATATTATGAGCTCCTGGCTGGATTTGAAGGAGACTTTCTGGGGAAGGAGCTCGGTTTTGTCCTCTTTACCGCTCGTGGTGTGCTGTGTTAAAGTGTGATATTGAGAAGTTATGGTAGTGAAAGATACTGTACGGATACACTAATTAAGACTTGATCAACAGGTTTAACATTTGTTACAACTAAATCTTTAGAAATAGTTAGGAATAGGTAGGTACGTGTTGTTGGCCATAGCTAGACAGTACACTTTAACGATACACATCGCATCCCTACGGGGCAGCAGCAACAGGCACAAGTGCTTGAAGCACCAGCAAGGCCTGACAAGCAGCTACAGTGGGGAAAAAAATGTATTTAGTCAGCCACCAATTGTGCAAGTTCTCCCACTTAAAAAGATGAGAGAGGCCTGTAATTTTCATCATAGGTACACGTCAACTATGACAGACAAAATGAGATTATTTTTCTCCAGAAAATCACATTGTAGGATTTTTTATGAATTTATTTGCAAATTATGGTGGAAAATAAGTATTTGGTCAATAACAAAAGTTTCTCAATACTTTGTTATATACCCTTTGTTGGCAATGACACAGGTCAAACGTTTTCTGTAAGTCTTCACAAGGTTTTCACACACTGTTGCTGGTATTTTGGCCCATTCCTCCATGCAGATCTCCTCTAGAGCAGTGATGTTTTGTGCCTGTCGCTGGGCAACACGGACTTTCAACTCCCTCCAAAGATTTTCTATGGGGTTGAGATCTGGAGACTGGCTAGGCCACTCCAGGACCTTGAAATGCTTCTTACGAAGCCACTCCTTCGTTGCCCGGGCGGTGTGTTTGGGATCATTGTCATGCTGAAAGACCCAGCCACATTTCATCTTCAATGCCCTTGCTGATGGAAGGAGGTTTTCACTCAAAATCTCACGATACATGGCCCCATTCATTCTTTCCTTTACACGGATCAGTCGTCCTGGTCCCTTTGCAGAAAAACAGCCCCAAAGCATGATGTTTCCACCCCCATGCTTCACAGTAGGTATGGTGTTCTTTGGATGCAACTCAGCATTCTTTGTCTTCCAAACACGACGAGTTGAGTTTTTACCAAAAAGTTCTATTTTGGTTTCATCTGACCATATGACATTCTCCCAATCCTCTTCTGGATCATCCAAATGCACTCTAGCAAACTTCAGACGGGACATGTACTGGCTTAAGCAGGGGGACACGTCTGGCACTGCAGGATTTGAGTCCCTGGCGGCGTAGTTTGTTACTGATGGTAGGCTTTGTTACTTTGGTCCCAGCTCTCTGCAGGTCATTCACTAGGTCCCCCCGTGTGGTTCTGGGATTTTTGCTCACCGTTCTTGTGATCATTTTGACCCCACGGGGTGAGATCTTGCGTGGAGCCCCAGATCGAGGGAGATTATCAGTGGTCTTGTATGTCTTCCATTTCCTAATAATTGCTCCCACAGTTGATTTCTTCAAACCAAGCTGCTTACCTATTGCAGATTCAGTCTTCCCAGCCTGGTGCAGGTCTACAATTTTTTTTCTGGTGTCCTTTGACAGCTCTTTGGTCTTGGCCATAGTGGAGTTTGGAGTGTGACTGTTTGAGGTTGTGGACAGGTGTCTTTTATACTGATAACAAGTTCAAACAGGTGCCATTAATACAGGTAACGAGTGGAGGACAGAGGAGCCTCTTAAAGAAGAAGTTACAGGTCTGTGAGAGACAGAAATCTTGCTTGTTTGTAGGTGACCAAATACTTATTTTCAACCATAATTTGCAAATAAATTCATTAAAAATCCTACAATGTGATTTTCTGGATTTTTTTCTTCTCAATTTGTCTGTCATAGTTGACGTGTACCTATGATGAAAATTACAGGCCTCTCTCATCTTTTGAAGTGGGAGAACTTGCACAATTGGTGGCTGACTAAATACTTTGTTCCCCCACTGTATTTGCTCACAGGTGTGGGTGATTGACAAGTGATTGCAGAGTGAGAGGTGGACTGAGTAGCGTCTTGGCTCGGCTGGGTTTTCCCACGTTTGTTTGCTACCTTGTTGTTATTGTATGGATCCTGTTAAGTAGGTTGTCTCCTTAGCACATGCTTCCAACACCCTGTTTGCTTATACTTACTTTCACGTTAAATGCACACATTGACAGATTATGGAACAGCTAGGCAGGCCTAAAACCTCTAGACATAGCGAGAGTAGACTTATTCTTAAACTGGCTAGTTGGTTTCGTAACTATACTTTTTCTGGAGTGTGGAATACACATACCCATCTAACACACACACTCTGGCCTTTGTGGCCCTCTCCTTCAAGGCTGGAACACGCACACACAGTCCCAGTGAATAATGACAGCTTTTTGTTTGTGTAATGATCGTATTGGCTCTGGTGGAGAGAGAGGCGGCAGTGTTATCGGCTTTGTCTGAGAGTATACAGAGGATCAGCTACACACACACACACACACACACACACACACACACACACACACACACACACACACACACACACACACACACACACACACACGCACACACACACACACGCACACACACACACACACACACACACACACACACACACACACCTTCATCTTGTCTTCTTCCAATGGACATCCAGTGTAAACGGAGAACAGCTTTGATTGACTGTGGACTGTGGAGGCATTGTCTTTCTCTAGGATTGTATAGGTTTTCAATGGTGAAGTGAACCTCATGGTCACAAAATGTTATAATGTAGTTTACGAAAGTTAAATCAGTAAGGCTGGTCTGAATGACTCGTCACTTTTAAATGTATCTAGTAAGCACAATATAATTCACATCGCTTCCTATCTCACAGGCATAGCAGGTATTCATAATGTAGTGTTTATAATGCTACCTCATCAGTTTAGCAGTTATTTACATGGTAGTGTTATTAATGTGACCTTGTCAGGATAGCGTCACATCTCTCCTCCTCCTTCACTAATAGCAAGCGTGTGGAATGTCATTCACCTATTAACTTCATCTTATGAGCAAGGCACACTAAGGCAATTCCACCACGCTTCCTGAATAACCTATGGGTTCGATGCCAGCTGCCCAGCATAGAGAAATCTGTCTAAGCAGACAAGGCCTTCCCCCAAACTATTCTATAACATCCCATGTTGCATTCTGTCTCTGTTGTCATTCAGTTAAGCCTGTACTCGATTGAACTACACTACAGCATAACTTTCATCATCTTTAAGTGACACTAATAACCTCTTTCGTTATCCATATATTTATAGATAAATTGAGTAGTACTTGTTCGGTAATTGGGGGTATTTACGTTCTCTTCATTTGGGGTGTATTTACACATGTTTAGTTATGAAAGGAAAATGTCCTCGATCTGTCTAACTGGTTAGGTGACTCAGACTTCATTTATATTTAGCAGCCATCAGTTCAGCCTAATCATTCTTACTCTCCCTTCCCCTTTCTCCTAATCCATCTCTCCTTCCCTCGCTCTCTCTCGCACTCTCTCGCTATCCAGCGCTTAACCAGAAGTTTGATTTATTAGGCGATGAAAATGTTAAGTGAATCTGTCAATCCATCGAACCTAGCTAACCATATGACAGGTATGGGAAAACTACTAATTGCCATCTTTCTGATTTTGCCATATACTTCAAAGGAGCATCTGTTGTGTGTACATATACTGAATACTTTCCAATTGGTCCTCAATCTCGTTCACTACATGTACAGTTGTGGTCAAAGGTTTTGAGAATGACACAAATATTAATTTTCACAAAGTCTGCTGCCTCAGTTTTTATGATGGCAATTTGCATATACTCCAGAATGTCATGAAGTGATCAGATGAATTGCAATTAATTGCAAAGTCCCTCTTTGCCATGAAAATTAACCCTTTATCGGATCATCGAGAACACAATTGTTGTGAAGATGTCACGAATTCAGCCGAGGCTGCCCCTCCTCCTTGCTCGGGCAGGCTTCGGCGTTCGTCGTCACCGGAGTACTAGCAGCCACCGATCTATGTTTCTGTGTTCCACTTGTTTTGTCTTGATTGCACACACCTGATTCCCATCACGTTAATTTGTTTGCCTATTTTACCCTCTGGTTTCCTCATGGTGTTGTGCGTGATTGTTCGTTGTTTTGCTGTCTTTCTTGTGAGCTGGTATTTTTTCTTCCCTGCGTGGAAGATATGCTCTGTTACTTTTGTTTAGTAAAGTACGTCGTTTACTAAGTTCTGTGTCCTGCGCCTGACTCCGTCCTACCGCTACACACTGACGCATGACAGAATCACGCACCCATAATGGAGTCAGCAGGCACATTCATTCCTCCAGTATCAGTGGAGGAACGCATCCAGCAGCACTCGACCATGCTACAGACTCTCGGCACAGCCATGGATCGAGTACTACAGTCGATGGAGCGATGGGAGAGCGGGGGTTTGCCTACACCTCCTCCCAATACAAATCCCCCCACATCGCTGTCTACTTCTTCACCACCTGGATCCAGTGAGATTCGGCTCTCGCTCCCGAGGGCATATGATGGAACAGCTGCCGGGTGCCAGGGGTTTCTGCTTCAGGTGGAGCTTTACCTGCCAACCATCCACCCGGCTCCCTCGGGATACGAGAGCGTGTCCACCCTCATCTCCTGTCTATCGGGAAAAGTGCTCGAGTGGGCCAACGCTGAGTGGGGAGGTATAGACGCAGCATCAGTGCGCTATGATGATTTCACCCGCCGCTTCCGGGCGGTTTTTGATCATCCACCGGAGGGGAGAGCGGCGGGGGAACGGTTGTTCCACCTCAGACAGGGGAGGAGGAGCGCACAGGACTTCGCACTGGACTTCAGGACCTTGGCATCCAGCGCGGGATGGAATGAGAGGGCCCTGATCTACCATTACAGATGCAGCCTACGAGAGGACGTTCGTCGAGAGCTGGCCTGCAGGGACACCACCCTCAACCTGGACCAGCTGGTGGACTTATCTATACGGCTGGATAACCTGTTGGCCACCCGCGGACGTTCAGATCAGGGTCCGTCCAGTCCATCTCCCAGCACTTCCGACCCTACACCAATGGAGCACGGAGGTGCTGATTTAAGGGTTACCGGAAGGGGGGCTGTTTCCTGCACCAACTTTGGCCGCAGAGGACACACTGCTGGTCGGTGCTGGAAAGGGTCCTCAGGGAATCGAGGCAGCAGGCAGGGCACTGGAGGACCATCCCAGGTGAGTAGTCACCCGACTCACCCAGAGCTCCCTGTTGCTCACATGTGTGTTCACGTCGAACATTTCCTGAGTTTTCCCTGCATTCCCAGCATAAGGCGCTTGTAGATTCAGGCACAGCTGGGAATTTTATAGACAATCTATTTGCACATAGATTAGGGATTCCTATTTGTCCTGTTGATGTGCCCTTCCCTATACATGCCTTAGGACATCGAGCGGGCGTTACGCACAGAGCCCACTCCCCCCCAGTGTCCAGTGGGTCGTGTGTACGTTCCGTCTGATGTCCGCGGTCGATTGATCTATTGGGCTCATACGTCACCCTCTTCTGGTCATCCTGGCATCGGTCGGACAGTGCGCTGTCTTAGTGGGAAGTACTGGTGGCCTACTTTAGCTAAGGACGTGAGGGTTTATGTTACCTCCTGCTCGGTGTGCGCCCAGTGCAAGGCACCTAGACACCTGCCCAGAGGGAAATTATAACCTCTACCCGTTCCACAACGGCCATGGTCACACCTATCGGTGGATTTTGTTACGGACCTCCCCCCGTCACAGGGGAATACCACGATCTTAGTCGCTGTGGATCGGTTTTCTAAGTCCTGCCGTCTCATTCCCTTGCCCTGTTTCCTTACAGCCCTACAGACTGCTGAGGCCCTGTTTACGGGGTACCTGAGGATATAGTGTCTGATCGGGGTTCCCAGTTCACATCAAGGGTCTGGAGGGCATTCATGGACCATCTGGGGGTCTCGATCAGCCTGACCTCAGGGTTTCACCCCGAGAGTAATGGGCAGGTGGAGAGAGTAAACCAGGATGTGGGTAGGTTTCTGAGGTCATATTGCCAGGACCGGCCGGGTGATTGGTCATTGTACATCCCCTGGGCAGAGATGGCCCAAAGCTCCCTCCGCCACTCCTCTACTGACCTGTCTCCATTTCAGTGTGTACTAGGTTATCAGCCGGTCCTGGCACAATGGCATCAGAGCCAGCTCGAGGCACCTGCAGTGGATGAATGGTTTCGGCGCTCGGAGGAGACCTGGAATGCTGCCCATGTACGCCTGCAACGGACTATCAGGCGACAGAAGGCGAGCGCCGACCGCCACCGCAGTCTGGCTCTCGACCCGAAACCTGCCCCTTCGCCTGCCCTGCCGGAAGCTGGGTCGGCAGTTTGTGGGGCCATTTAAAGTCCTGAGGAGATTGAACGAGGTATGTTATAGGTTACAGCTCCCTCCTGATTACCGTATTAACCCCTCGTTCCATGTGTTTCTCCTCAGGCCGGTGGTAGCTGCTCTGCTCCAGGAGTCTGAGGTGCGGGAGGTTCCTTTGCCCCCACTGGACATCGAGGGGGCACCGGCGTACTCGGTCCGGGCCATCCTGGATTCGAGGCGTCGGGTGGGGGGCCTGCAGTATCTCGTGGAGTGGGAGGGGTACGGTCCGGAGGAACGGTGCTGGGTTCCTAGGAGGGACATCCTCGATCTCTCCCTGTTGAGGGATTTCCACCGTCGTCACCCGACTCGCCCTGCTCCGCGTCCTCCTGGCCTTCCCCTAGGCAGGTGTCGGCACACGGCTGGAGCCGCGCGTCAAGGGGGGGGGGGTACTGTCACGAATTCAGCTGAGGCTGCCCCTCCTCCTTGCTCGGGCAGGCTTCGGCGTTCGTCGTCACCGGAGTACTAGCTGCCACCGATCTATGTTTCTCTGTTCCACTTGTTTTGTCTTGATTGCACACACCTGATTCCCATCACGTTAATTTGTTTCCCTATATTACCCTCTGGTTTCCTCATGGTGTTGTGCGTGATTGTTCGTTGTTTTGCTGTCTTTCTTGTGAGCTGGTATTTTTTCTTCCCTGCGTGGAAGATATGCTCTGTTACTTTTGTTTAGTAAAGTACGTCGTTTACTAAGTTCTGTGTCCTGCGCCTGACTCTGTCCTACCGCTACACACTGACGCATGACAGAAGAAGGCATCAGGGCGCCCAAGAAAGTCCAGCAAGTGCCAGGACCGTCTCCTAAAGTTGATTCAGCTGCGGGATCGGGGCACCACCAGTGCAAAGCTTGCTCAGGAATGGCAGCAGGCAGGTGTGAGTGCATCTGCATGCACAGTGAGGCGAAGACTTTTGGAGGATGGCCTGGTGTCAAGAAGGGCAGCGAGGAAGCCACTTCTCTCCAGGAAAAACATCAGGGACAGACTGATGTTCTGCAAAAGGTACAGGGATTGGACTGCTGAGGACTGGGGTAAAGTCATTTTCTCTGATGAATCCCCTTTCCGATTGTTTGGGGCATCCGGAAAAAAGCTTGTTCGGAGATGACAAGGTGAGCGCTACCATCAGTCCTGTGTCATGCCAACAGTAAAGCATCCTGAGACCATTCATGTGTGGGGTTGCTTCTCAGCCAAGGGAGTGGGCTCACTCACAATTTTGCCTAAGAACACAGCCATGAATAAAGAATGGTACCAACACATCCTCCGAGAGCAACTTCTCCCAACCATCCAAGAACAGTTTGGTGACGAACAATGCCTTTTCCAGCATGATGGAGCACCTTGCCATAAGGCAAAAGTGATAACTTAGTGGCTTGGGGAACAAAACATCGACATTTTGGGTCCATGGCCAGGAAACTCCCCAGACCTTAATCCCATTGAGAACTTGTGGCCAATCCTCAAGAGGCGGGTGGACAAACAAAAACCCACAAATTCTGACAACCTCCAAGCATTGATTATGCAAGAATGGGCTGCCATCAGTCAGGATGTGGCCCAGAAGTTAATTGACAGCATGCCAGGGTGGATTGCAGAGGTCTTGAAAAAGAAGGGTCAACACTGCAAATATTGACTCTTTGCATAAACTTAATGTAATTGTCAATAAAAGCCTTTGACACTTATGGAATGCTTGTAATTATACTTCAGTATACCATAGTAACATCTGACAAAAATATCTAAAAACACTGAAGTAGCAAACTTTGTGAAGACCAATGTCTTTCTCAAAACGTTTGTCCACGACTGTACAGTAGCTCATTTGCATCAGACTGACAACCAGTAGTTTTGGCTGTGATGCCTTCATTAAGGTTAGGGTGTGAAGTTTGGGAGGTGGAAAGTCACTTTAGATCCAGTTACTGAGATTCCCAGTCTGGCCAGACAGATAATCAGACGGTTAATTTATGAGAGGAGTGTGAGAGGGTAGACGAGACCAGATGATACTGTATATTACAATGACCTAGCAGTAGTGGCCATGTGACATGACGTCAGACAGCAAACAGACCTGCAGAGCCCTTAGGAATGACCCTGCCAGCCCAGTGGACGACATGGGGGAATGCCAAGGGTGTGGATGGGCAGAGGGAAGAGGGCATCTGTATGCCAATCCCAGCTAACTATGGATCAATGGGTGACCACAAAGCAGCGAGTTAGGCTTTGACGTGTGTGTGCGTACATGTGTGAAACATAGAAAGGTGATTAAGACATCTCTCTCAGGTAGATAATCTATGCTTGAGACAGGGAGAACATGCTAGGGAGGACATGCTAGTGTGTTTATGTGTGTGGATATGTCAGTGTGTAAAGCAGTGGTGGTCAGTGGCATTTAAGATGAGGGAGGAAGAGACATTTTTAATGAGCATGGCCTTATTTCTATTACAGTATATTGGATGACTGTCATTCATATTCCATTCACCCAGCTCAATGTAACATCGATAGGTTTAGGCTACTACATGATACTAGAATTTTCCCTGTACCCATCATGAGGTTGCTACAACTTAGCCTATGAATGAAAGTTTACAACGTAGGTGCACAGGTCGAGAGAATTTTGAGTAATCAAGGCCTGCATCTAGCTGATCTAGGGTGTAATCATTAGTCCAACAGTTGCAAATTAGAGTTTCTATTGGAGAAATTCAGGTATGTTTATCCCCATTTCTTATAAGAAACGTTTTTCAACAGAATCGGCGGAATGAATACACCCCTGATCACACACAAACACAGTTCACTTTCATAGCAGCCACATATAAAAACAGCATGATCACTTTGCTCGTGGTATATATAATTCCTTCAAGCAACTATCTACACGTTCTCCTCTCACCTTTTCCCTTCGCTTGTGGACTTCAGTGCACAACACATCATCTGTCTGTGACCAGACGAAAAAACCTTTCCAAGCCAAACCTTCATATCATGACTGCTAACTGCTACACACAGCCTACATCTTTGTCAGCATATTAATGTTATAGTCAACATAGCTACTAGAACTAACACTTTAGTAAACCCGCTACAATCATGCAGTGCAGTGTACAGTTAGAAAGCAGTTTAGCAGTAACACCGCTAGGCCCCGGTGGCAATAAATTACTAAATCCAAATGCTTACCTTGACTAGGAAGAGTTCCAGTGTTTGATAGAAAGCCAGCTAGCTAACATAGCATCCCTCTCTGTTTGAGCCGAGTGTTTGAGTAGGCTAAACTAGCTAGCTGCATTCAACTAGCTAAGTGGGAAAAAGATACAACCAAATATACTGTAGCTAGCTCTCTCACTCTCTCTTGCTTCTCCTTAATTTAGGCATAAATTAAGTTGTTAACTGTTCAACTATTGTCTTTCTCTCTCTTTGAGTCAACTACTCACCACATTCTATGCACTGCAGTGCTAGCTAGCTGTAGCTTATGCTTTCAGTACTAGATTCATTCTCTGATCCTTTGATCGGGTGGACAACATGTCAGTTCATGCTGCAAGAGCATTGATAGGTTGGAGGATGTCCTCCGGAAGTTGTCATAATTACTGTGTAAGTCTATGGAAGGGGTTGAGAACCATGAGCCTCCTAGGTTTTGCATTGAAGGCAATGTACCCAGAGAAGGACGGAAGCTAGCTGTCCTCCGGCTTCACCATAGTGCTACCCTACAGAGTGCTGTTGAGGCTACTGTAGACCTTCATTGCAAAACAGTGTGTTTTAATCAATTATTTGGTGACGTGAATATATTTAGTATAGTTTTATCTAAAAAGGATAACTTTAATGTTTCACAATTTTTATATTTACGAAATTCACTGAGGAGTATGGTCCTCCCCTTCCTCCTCTGAGGAGCCTCCACTGGTGTAAAGGTGTACGTCTGGTTTAGGTGTGTCCAGACAGACCCTTCACATCATGTCTCATTCTAACCATAGATGGCACTGTTGTATCCAGAATATATATCTCAAACCCACTTCATAGCCATTCTATAGCATGCCTTTCCTAATGCCTGTATCATGGACATTTCACCATGTACAGAAACATGTTAGCCAATCGTACAGTATATGCCTACAGCTCTAATGACATCATTCAGTCAAACCAGTATGCAATTTGTTGAAAAGCTAGCTGTGCAATTTCACGACAATGACAAGAAACACAGATTATGTTAAATGAATGTCAAACGCATGCTCTTACATACTCGTTTTGATAAAATCCCATGAAATTGATTTGGTTTATCTTTGGTTTCGCCTAGCGAGGAAGAATGCACAAGTTCTCTCTCTCGCTCCCTCTCTCTCTCTCTCTCTGCATCTTCCTTCTCTTCCATACCTGTCATTTGTGTTTGTGTGGCGTCAGCGATAGGGCTATTTCACACTTCATTTGACACTCAATGCGCTTCGTTAATAAACAAGACCTGCTGTTGCTACGTGCCTAGGCTCTACTAGGCTAAGCTCTCACTCTCTTTCCTTAGCATCTCTCTTTCAGTCCGCTTTCAGAAGACAGCTCAAGACGGGAGTGCTTAGGCGGGATTAGCTGCACAATGCACTGTGCTTATGTGCATTGTGTATGCCTATGTGTGTTTTCAACACTTAAAGAAGAAAAATATTAACCGTATTAGCCCTATATTTAAAGTAGTTCTTGTCTCCCTCTTTCTCTGTTACCTTTAAAGCACCCTTTGATGATATATATTGTAATGATAAATGAGCACTTTGACAGATTTTTCCCACTGTCCTCCAACAGTGGCTTTTTCCTTTTTCATGCAAGAGTGGCTGAGTGTCTTCTGCCCATCTAATACATACGTCCATTCAACTAATAAGACTAGCCTATCCATAGCAATGTTACAGTACGTGTGTGTGTGTCTTTCTGCTTGCTACAGGTGTTGCGAGGTAGAGAAATGTCGACCCAGAGACAACACTTCTCTCCAGCCTCTAACACGGTCTCACATAGTCCATTTCCTACCTAATGTGTGAAGGTCACTGTGAGCTGCACAAATATGACATGCCATTTTTCATAGCTGGGGCACAGAATTAAACACTGATATCTGTGATGGCGCCATACTGTATGGTTGCTGTCTTGCGAGCTCCAACCCAACTTTGCTATTTTGTGATTATTTTGGGCGTTTATCTTTACTTTTTTTGTACAGAATGTATCTGCTATAATTTCCTATGACCAACAAGCACTTTTGGACATCAGATCAGTAGTTACTAATCTTAAAGACCCAGTGCATTCAAACATGTGATTTTCCTGTGTTTTATATATATTTCCACACTATTAGGTTGGAATAATACAGTGAAATTGTGAAAACTATTATAATGCCCTTTTAGTGTAAGAGCTGTTGAAAAGTCTGCCATGTTTTGGTGTTAGGGAGTTTTGGCCTTCCATGGTGACATCACCATGCGGTGAATTAGTTAATAAACCAATGAGAAAGAGTTCCACAACTCTCTGCCAATAACAGTTCATTTTCAGTTTTTGCATCCCCACACAGACCACTCCCAGAAAGTCCTAATAAAATTCTTGCTTGAGAAATTGCTCTTTGCAAAGAAGCTATTTCTTTAATTTTTTCATTGAAAATAATCACAGTAGCTAGGTTTCCATCCAATTGGCGACAGAATTTCATGCAAATACTCTAGAATCCGCATAAAGAAAATGTGAATTTTCACACCAGTGGTGTGTTTCCACCAAATTGACTTGTTGCGGATAAAAATCAGTGCGTGATTACAGTATGTAGTGCACACAAAATGTACTTTTGCGCTTAAGTTTTCATGTACCGAATACAAATCTAAAGTTCCATATGTTTACATTGCATTTTCAACTCTACCGATAGTTTTGTCACAAAAACTGTTGCGTTAAATAGCAAATGTACCTACTCTGGTCTTGGCACGTCCGCTCTAGCCAACAGCTTGCAGATACAGTGTGGGTAGGCTGTGTGGGTAGGCCAGTCTACATTATGAGATTATTATGGATAAGAGCGAGAATATTTATATTTGTCCAACGGCAGTAATGCATCGATCATCATGTCACCAGAACATCTGTCAGTATTTATAAAATTGTACCAAAACTTCCTGTTTCTATCACAGCTGTCTTGATTTGTTTTTATACAGTATGACTTTACTCGCATAAAAACTGTGGATGGATAAAAACGTCTGCAATGGGCCTTTAATTCCAGCTTTAACTTTGACCTTCACTCATTTTCCCTGGGCTCTTTGTGTACCTCCGACCCAATCCTAAGAGGAAATGCAGGCGAAAAAGAGGCAGGGGAACGGGCGTTCTGGTGAGACTAAGGCGAAAGGAAAACCGGCCCCTCCATTTTATTGGCCACTCTAAAAAGATGGATGACCTCCGATGACAGATTTGCTTTCAACGGGACTCTCATAATTGCAATATTCTCTGCGTTACTGAAACATGGCTCTCTGACATGACACCCCCCATGGCTATCCAACTTGATGGATTCTACATTCACCGAGAGGACAGGACATTGGATTCAGGGAAATCCCAAGTTAAACGGGTCAACACTCGCAAGGCCGCAGGGCCAGACGGTATTCCAGGGGGCATTCTCAGAGCATGCGCAGACCAGCTGGCAGGCATCTTCACAGACATTTCCAACCTCTTCTGGTCCCAGTCTGTAATCCCCACATCTTAAGCTGATCACCATCATTCCTGTTCCCAAGAATACTAAGGTAACCTGCCACAATGACTACCGCCCTGTAGCACTTACATCTGTAATCATTAAGTTCTTTCAAAGGCTGGTCATGGCTCACATCATCTCCATCATCCCAGACACACTAGACCCGCTCCAGTTTACATACAGCACCAACAGATCTACAGACGATGCAATTGAAATTGCACTCCACACTGCCCTCTCCCACCTAGACCAGGAATAACAATGTGAGAATGCTGTTTATTGACTACAGCTCAGCGTTCAACACTATTGTGCCCTCCAAGCTCCTCACCAAGCTCGGGACCTTGGGACTGAACACTTCCCTCTGCAACTGGATCCAGGACTTCCTGACAGGCAGATTATTTATTGTCAAACAGATGGAAAAGGAGTCTTAGACAACATCTACCAGAAAAAGTCTTAAAAGCTATTAGAAATACACTATATATACAAAAGGATGTTGACACCCCTTCAAATTAGTGGGTTCGGCTAATTAATCCACACCCGTTGCTGACAGGTGTATAAAATCGAGCACACAGCCATGCAATCTCCATAGACAAACTCGGGCAGTAGAATGACCTTACCGAAGAGCTCGGTGACTTTCAACGTGGCACCATCATAGGATGCCACATTTCCAACAAGTCAGTTCGTCAAACATCTGCCCTGCTAGAGCTGCCCCGGTCAACTGTAAGTGCTGTTATTGTGAAGTGGAAATGTCTAGGAGCAATAACGGCTCAGCTGTGAAGTGGTAGACGACACAAGCTCACAGAACAGGACCGTCAAGTGCTGGTTGCAACACTCACTTCCGAGTTCCAAACTGCCTCTGGAAGCAACGTCAGCACAATAACTGTTCGTCGGGAGCTTCATGAAATGGGTTTCCATGGCCGAGCAGCTGCACACAAGCCTAAGATCACCATGCGCAATGCCAAGCATCGTCTGGAGTGGTGTAAAGCTTGCCGCCATTGGACTCTGGAGCAGTGGAAACGTGTTCTCTGGAATGATGAATCACGCCTCACCATCTGGCAGTCCAATGGACAAATCTGGATTTGGCGGATGCCAGGAGAACGCTAGCTGCCCGAATACATAGTGTCAACTGTAAAGTTAGGTGGAGGAGGAATAATGATCTGGGGCTGTTTTTCATGGTTTCATTGTTCCAGTGAAGGGAAATCTTAATGCTACAGCATACAATGACGTTCTAGAGGATTCTGTGCTTCCAACTTTGTGGCAACAGTTTGGGGAAGACCTTTTCCTATGCCCTCGTGCACAAAGCGAGGTCCACATAGAAATGGTTTGTCGAGATCGGTGTGGAAGAACTTGTCTGGCCTGCACAGAGCCCTGACCTCAACCCCATCGAACACCTTTGGGATGAATTGGAACCCCGACTGCGAGCCAGGCCTAATCGCCCAACATCAGTGCCCGACCTCACTAATGCTTTTGTGGCTAAATGGAAGAAAGTCCCAGCACATTGTTCCAACATCTAGTGGAAAGCCTCCCAGAAGAGTGGAGGGTGTTATAGCAGCAAAGAGGTGACCAACTCCGTATTAATGCCCATGATTTTGGAATGACGAGCAGGTGTCCACATACTTTTGGTTATGTAGTGTACATCAAAACACAATAATGTTGAAGTAAAGACCCCTGCAAACTAATATCAATTCTTATATTTAGTTTTGGAGCAATTATTTGCCTTCTGTAAGTTTAAGAAACATTGCCTTGTGCCTTGTAATTCCGTTACCAAAAACCACAGTTCACAGAAGTAACAGGTAAAGGTAGACCTACCAATAAATTATAGTGTTTTTACTGTGATTAAAATGCATTATTCTGTTACCAAATCGGATAGTAAATAATGTGTCTCATTTTGGAGTCACTTTTATTGCAAATAAGAATATGTTTCTAAATACTTCTACATTATTGTGGATGTTACCATGATTATGGATAATCCAGAATGAATTATGAATAACGATGAGTGAGAAAGTTACAGATGCACAAATATCATACCCCCCCCCCCCAAAAAAATGCTGAGAGGTTAGCATGTCTTGTGGGTATGATATTTGTGCGTCTAACTTTCTCACTCATCATTATTCCGAATTCATTCAGCACTATCCATAATCATGGTAACATCCACATTAATGTAGAAGTGTTTAGAAACATATTACAGTGCTGCATAATAATTTACTCTGTCGTCACAGAAAATGATCACAGTGGCATGCCATTCATTTTGTAATAAAAGCTGAGTGCTGGGGTATTGGCCAGACAAATATTTTTAGTGTAGCAATATTAAGTTGTATGAAATTAAATCAGATGTGAAAAATAGGCTATCCAAAAATTTGGGCACCCTTGTCATTCTGTTAATTTGAATACCTGTAACTACTTAGCACTGATTAATTGGAACACACAATTGGTTTGGTGAGCTCATTAAGCCATGAACTTCATAGACAAGTGCATCCAATCATGAGAAAAGGTATTTAAGGTAGCCAATTGCAAGTTGTTCTCTTTGAGTGGCAACATGGGGGCCTCAAAACAACTCTCAAATGACCTGAAAGCAAAGATTGTTCAACATTATGGTTTAGGGGAAGGCTACAAAAAGCTATCGCAGAGATGTAAGCTGTCAGTGTCCACTGTGAGGAGCATAGTGAGGAAATGGACCACTGGCACAGTTCTTGTTAAGAGAGGCAAAGGCGAAGGATGGTGAGAACGGTCAAAAATACGGTCAGAAAATAGCCCACAGACCACCTCCAAAGACCTACAACATCATCTTGCTGCAGATGTGCATCGTTCAACAATTCAATACACTTTGCACAAGGAGAAGCTGTACAGGAGAGTGATGCGGAAGAAGCCTTTTCTGCACACACACCACAAACAGAGTCGCTTGAGGTATGCAAACGCACATTTGGACAAGTCAGCTTCATTTTGGAATAAGGTGCTGTGGACTGATGAAACAAAGATTTAGTTATTTGGTCATAACAAGGGGAGTTATGCATGGTGGCAAAAGAACACAGCGTTCCAAGAAAAACACTTGCTACCCACAGTAAAATTTGGTGGGGGTTCCATCATGCTGTGGCCGTGTGGCCAGTGCCGGTACTGGGAATCTTGTTAAAGTTGAGTGTCGCATGGATTCCACTCAATATCAGCAGATTCTTGGGAATAATGTTGAAGAATCAGTCACAAAGTTCAAGTTACGCCGGGGCTGGATATTTCAACAAGACAACGACCTAAAACACTGCTCAAAGTCTACCCAGGCATTTATGCAGAGGAACAAGTACAATGTTCTGGAATGGCCATCCCAGTCCCCAGACCTGAATATCATTGAGAATCTGTGGGATGATTTGAAGCGGGCTGTCCATGCTCGGCAACCATCAAACCTAACTGAAGTGGAGATGTTTTGTAAGGACGAATGGTCCAAAATACCTTCATCCAGAATCCAGACACTCATTAGAGGCTATAAGAAGCGTCTAGAGGCTGTTATTTTAGCAAAAGGAGGCTCTAATAAATATTGATGTGATTTTTCTGTTGGGGTGCCCAAATTTATGCACCTGTCTAATTTAGTTTTGATGCATATTGCACATTTTCTGTTAATCCAATAAACCTAATTTCACTACTGAAATATTACCGTGTCCATCAGTTATTTGATAGATCAAAATGAAATTGCTGATCCAAACACCCAATTATTTATAAATGGAAATCATGGAAATTGTCAGGGGTGCCCAAACTTTTTCATACGACTGTATATTCTAATTTACAATAGAAGTGACTCCAAAATGACACAATACATTATTTACCATTCATTTCTATTGGGCACAAAATAATCTGAAACACAACCAAAACAAACAGCAAATGCATCCAACACGTTTGTAGAGCCATAAGCTTGATGTAATCATTGCGCGCTAGGAATATGGGACCAAATACTAAACTTTAGACTACTTTAATACGAGAGAATTTGTCCCAATACTTTTGGTCCCCTAAAATGGTGGCGACCATGTACACAAAGTTCTGTAATTTCTAAACGGTTCACCCAATATGGATGTAAATACCCTCAAATTAAAGCTGACAGCCTGCATTTTAACCTCAGTCATTGTATCATTTCAAATTAAAAGTGCTGGAGTACAGAGCCAAAACAACAACAAAAAATGAACAGTCCCAATACTTTTGGAGCTCACTTTACCTACCTCAACCACTCCAGTACCCCTACACATTCAGTACAGTACTGGCACAGTATATACTTGCATTCTCGTGTTTCTTTATCTCATCTCGTATCTCTTGTGTTTTTATTTTATTTTGTACTGTCTATATTATTACTTTTATTACTGTACTGTTGGGAAAGAGCACGCAAGTAAGAATTTCACTACTGTTTTACACCTGTTTAATCCTGTAGATGTGGCGAATAAACATTGAAACTTAGACTTAACACTTTTCTTCTATGTAGTGATGAAAATATCTCTGTGAGAGCTTTAGGACTGAACCCTGACCCCTCTTGCCCCCCTCCTGTTTTAGGACCACTGTAGGTCGCTACCACAAACACCTGTTGTGTCAAATCAGAATGTTGCTAACACTGTATCTTAACAATAGTGAGGAACCAGTTTAGAAAAAGTGCATGTAATGTAAACTGATGCAAGAAAGACAGAATCCTGCAGTTTTGTTGTGCAACGTTTCAACAAGAAGGTCTTCCTCAAGCCTGAGGAGACAGTGAATTCAAATATGTAGTTCCTCCCACTCCCTCCCTTCACTCCAACAGAATAGTGTGACGAACACACAAACATAATCTGACTGACAACTGTTTGAAGGGGTGTGAACGGAGTGAAGGGAAGATTACTGGGAAGTGTGGTGGATCGGCGCTAGCCAGAACACTCCAAATGAGGGGGTGAAAGTCAGGCCAATAAGATCATGACATTTCTGACTCCACTTTTCATATTGTAAATGGGAAAGACCCTGGAGAGATGGAAGGCGTTGACTCATCTGGGTGTAACCAGAGCCTACCAGCAACTCTATGCACTACAAGCCATACAGTGGTTATGGTGTCCATATTAGGACAGCCTCAGCCCAACTTCTTGTGACTTGGAGGCTTTCCTAATATGAACCCTGTACAGAGTGGAGGCCCGGCATTCCCTGTGATCTGATGACAACCGACGTGACCTTCACGTCCAAGCAGCGCCATGGAAACACCCCGGGGCGCTCCCGCCACCGCCGCTCTGGCCTGCGTCCACCCTTGCTCAACTGGGATAAACCTCACAGTGAACTCTGCGAATGTACCGATGGATGCAGTGAAGCATTACTAATCAGAGACATTTACCCAGAGACGGGACCTTTCGAGACCTGGACCAGTCAACTCGACAATGCTACCTACAGTATAGAAATTAAAATGCTTTAATGCTTTAGATTATTATACAATATCATATAACAAGGAACTGCATGTTTCAAGCCCAAAGGAAAAATCCACTCAAGACCAAAAGATAGTTTGTTTTTTCATTAGTCCACTATTGCATTACATTCCCAAAATGTTTTGCATGTCAGCAGTCAAGTTTTCAAGATATAGGATTTTCAATAGACAATGTGTCACCTCCTCATGATCCTCATGATGATGCGTTTTGCATCAGATGATACTGTGGACTAATGACACAAATACCAAAATATAGTTTCTGAGTGAATGTCACGGTTTCGGCCGAGACTGCTCCTCCTCCTGGTTCGGGCAGGCTTCGGCGTTCGCCGTCCCCGGAGTACTAGCTGCCACCGTTGAATGTTTCGTGGTGTGATTGCTTTGGTCTGTCTTGCACACCTGTGTCTGTTTGTGTTCTGATTACGTGTCCTATAAGTTCCCTGTTTTGTATTGGTTAGATTGTGTGTTGTTTTCGCCTGTCCGTTGTGCTGCGTGTTTTTTTCTCTGTTTGTTGTTTTTACGCATAGTTGCGTATTGCTCGCCTCTGTTGTTTTTGAGGCCGTTTATTTTGTATCTGTGCCTTTTGATACATTAGTAAACTTTTGTTGGACTAAGCTTCGGTGTCCTGCGCCTGACTTCCACACCACATACACCTCAGCCTTGACAGAGAAATTTTCCTTTAAAGTCCACTGTGTTTTCTGGTTTTGGCGTTGATTACTAAAACACTGTACATGGTTAGCCATGAATTGACTAAATAAAGTTATCCACGGACGTCAATTAGCAGACACACAGGCTCTTGTGCACTTGAATCTGGACCCCAATGTTAAATAAGCTTGTAATTACATTGCTCTATAGCAGTGTTCTTCAATCCTGGGCAACTGTGTATGCAGACTTTTATTCCTGCGCCATTAAAGGAAAGGAGGAAAGCACTCAAGGGAGAATTCATTTTGAAAGTATTGGAATGGGGCTTTGGACTGGCAACTGACAAGGAGGGGATGATGAAGCATTAAATGTTCCTATCTCTGGCTGAGCTGACCGCTGATGATGCTTGAGGAAAATGGAGCCTGACAGCACATATCATAATTCATGAAGTACCCTGTAATCTTTCACCACAGCACACTCACTCAAACACACACATACACACATACACACACGCACACATAAACACACACACATACACACACATAGGCGTCATGCCCACAGGGGCACGTGCCCCCTCAGATTTGTCCTGTAAAAAAAAAATGTATATATACACTACCGTTGAAAAGTATGGGGTCACATAGAAAATTCCTTGTTTTCGAAAGAAAAGCCATTTTTTTGTCCATTAAAATAACATCAAATTGATCAGAAATACAGTGTAGACATTGTTAATGTTGTAAATGGCTATTGTAGCTGGAAACTGCTGATTTTTAATGGAATATCTACATAGGCGTACAGAGGCCCATTATCAGCAACCATCAGTCCTGTGTTCCAATGGCACGTTGTGTTTGCTAATCCAAGTTTATCATTTTAAAAGGCTAATTGATCATTAGAAAACCCTTTTGCAATTATGTTAGCACAGCAGAAAACTATTCTGCTGATTAAAGAAGCAATACAACTGGCCTTCTTGAGACTAGTTGAGTATCTGGAGCATCAGCAATTGTGGGTTCGATTACAGGATCAAAATGGCCAGAAACAAATAACTTTCTTCTGAAACTCGTCAGTCTATTCTTGTTCTGAGAAATGAAGGCTATTCCATGCGAGAAATTGCCAAGAAACTGAAGATCTCGTACAACGCTGTGTACTACTCTCTTCACAGAACAGGGCAAACTGGCTCTAGCCAGAATAGAAAGAGGAGTGGGAGGCCCCGGTGCACAACTGAGCAAGAGGACAAATACATTAGAGTGTCTAGTTTGAGAAACAGAGGCCTCACAGGTCCTCAACTGGCAGCTTCATTAAATAGTACCCACAAAACATCATTCTCAACGTCAACAGTGAAGAGGCGACTCCGGGATGCTGACCTTCTAGGCAGAGTTGCAAAGAAAAAGCCATATCTCAGACTGGCCATTAAAAATAAAAGATTAAGATGGGCAATCTGAGATATGGCTTTTTCTTTGCAACTGCCTAGAAGGTCAGCATCCCAGAGTCGCTTCTTCACTGTTGATGTTGAGACTGGTACTATTTAATGAAGCTGCCAGTTGAGGACCTGTGAGGTGCCTGTTTCTCAAACTAGACACTCTAATGTATTTGTCCTCTTGCTCAGTTGTGCACCGGGGCCTCCCACTCCTCTTTCTATTCTGGTTTGAATGGTAGTGTATATACAGTGCATTCAGAAAGTATGCAGACCCCTTCCCTTTTTCCACATTTTGTTACATTACAGCCTTAGTCTAAAATACTCCAGCACTCCACCAATCAGGCCTTTATAGTAGAGTGGCCAGACGGAAGACACACCTCAGTAAAAGTTACATGACAGCCCGCTTGGAGTTTGCCAAAAGGTACCTATAGGACTCTCAGACCATGAGAAACAAGATTCTCTGCTCTGATGAAACCAAGATTGAACTCTTTGGCCTGAATGCCAAGCATCACGTCTGGAGGAAACCTGGCACCATCCCTACGGTGAAGCATTGTGGTGGCAGCATCTTCCTGTGGGGATGTTTTTCAGCGGCAGGGACTCGGAGACTAGTCAGGATCGAGGGAAAGATGAACGGAGCAATGTACAGAGATCCTTGATGAAAACATGCACCAGAGCACTCAGGACCTCAGACTGGGGTGAAGGTTCACCTTCCAACAGCACAACGACCCTAAGCACACAGCCAAGACAACGCAGGAGTGGCTTCGGGACAAGTCTCTGAATGTCCTTGAGTGGCCCAGCCAGAGCCCGGACTTGAACCATATCGAACATCTCTAGAGAGACCTGAAAATAGCTGTGCAGCGACGCTCCCCATCCAACCTGACAGAGCTTGAGAGGATCTGCAGAGAAGAATGGGAGAAACTCTCCAAATACAGGTGTGCCAAGCTTGTAGCGTCATACCCAAGAAGACTCGACACTGTAATCGCTGCCAAAGGTACTTCAACAAAGTACTGAGGGTCTGAATTCTTATGTAAATGTGATATTTCCCTTTTTTATTTTTAATACATTTGCAAATATTTCTAAAAAAACTGTTTTTGCTTTGTCATTATGGGGTATTGTGTGTAGATTGATGAAAAAAACAATTGAATCAATTTTAGAATAAGGCTGTAACATAACAAAATGTGAAAAAAGTCAAGGGGTCTGAATACTTTCCGAATGCACTGTATATCTTTAGGTGCCTTTTGACAAACTCCAAGCGGGCTGTCAGGTGCCTTTTACTGAGGAGTGGCTTCTGTCTGGCCCCTCTACCATAAAGGCCTGATTGGTGGAGTGCTGCAGAGATGGTTGTCCTTCTGGAAGGTTCTCCCATCTCCACAGACGAACTCTAGAGCTCTGTCAGAGTGACCATCAGGTTCTTGGTCACCTCCCTGACCAAGGCCCTTCTCCCCCAATTTGCTCAGTTTGGCCGGGGGCCAGCTCTCGGAAGAGTCTTGGTGGTTCCAAACATCTTCCATGTAAGAATGATGGAGGCCACTGTGCTTTTGGGGAACTTCAATGCTGCAGACATTTTCTGGTACCCTTCCCCAGATCTGTGCCTCGACAGAAAGTATGAAAAATGTATGCACTCACTAACTGTAAGTCGCTCTGGATAAGAGCGTCTGCTAAATGACTAAAAATCTAAAAATGTAAAATGTAGAATTGAGGTTGTGGTGGCAGCTGCAGAGAGGTATTTGGGTGTACGAGAATTGACGTCAGAAGAGTTACAGGGTGTGTTGAGTGGTGGTGTCCCGTCCTTTCAGGATGTTGGCCTGAGGTAGGACTAGATACATTGAAATAGTTGAGTAGGGTGGTGTTTTTTTTAGTGAGTTTAATTTTTAATTTTCAAGCAAAGTATAAGGGAGTTATGATCCAGTCTAGTAGGTGGCGTTAATGGAACATTTATTGGATGCCAACCGCCGTTAAACATCATCGAAGAAGAAGAGGATGGTATCAGTTTGGGGAAAAGTTTGGTGTGTACCTGGCTGAGGTTCTACTTGCGTGGAAACCATTTATGAAACCAAAGTAATACTTGTTGCTCATGTTTGTGGATTGTTACACCATCGACAAAAGGATAACTATGTTGTCGGTTTTGTAGGATGTCATAACATTGAACTGTTGTGAGGAGATCCCCACCAGGCCAGATTTCCCTCTGCCACAACCATCCGGTGAGATCCATCCTGTTGATTGTATTTTTTGTTGTTGTGACTAACTCTATTGGATTACTTATATTTTGCATTTTGAAGAGGGATTGCACATTTTTGTTTTTTGATTGACTTTGGGACTATTTTATTTTTGGTATTCTATTTGGACTTTCAGGGATTTCTTTTTGGTCTAGTTGAAGAAAGTTAATTAGTTTGGTGGATTGAAACTCTTTTATATGTGAATATATGCTTATTTTGCCCACTTGATTAATTTAGTCTGTCTTGCTTTGGTCACTCTCATATGAACACATAGGAACATAATATTTATTTTAACTTCAATATTGTAGCATGGTTTGAGATCCAAGCTGATTGTTACAAGCTTGTCTAACTATTTTAGCTGGCATACCTGCTGGCAAGGTTGGTAGACTAAAGCAAGTAATTACTAAATGTGCTGAATAATCGTTTACCCAGATTTTAGCAGAGATGCAGAGAAGCATATTTAGTTAATTTAAAAAAAGAACCACCATTCAGGATGATACAGACAGCTCAAGAGTTATGCTTAAATATGCAGAAAAAACCTTCTTACATAAAATTAAGGATAGTGATTATGGTTCTACAGTGCCTTGCAAAAGTATTCACCCCCTTGTCGTTTTACCTATTTTGTTGCATTACAACCTGTAATTTAAATTATATGTTATTTAGACTTCACATAATGGACATACACAAAATAGTCCAAATTGGTGAAGTAAAAAAAAAAAAGTGGTGTGTGCATTTGCTATGAAGCCCCTAAATAAGATCTGGTGCAAACAATTACCTTCAGATGTCACATAATTACTTAAATAAAGTCCACCTGGGTGCAATCTAAGTGTCACATGATCTCAGTATATATACACCTGTTCTGAAAGGCCCCAGAGTCTGCAACACCACTAAGCAAGGGGCACCACCAAGCAAGCGGCACCATGAAGACCAAGGAGCTCTCCAAACAGGTCAGGGACAAAGTTGTGGAGAAGTACAGATCAGGGTTGGGTTATAAAAAAATATCCGAAACTTTGAACATCCCACGGAGCACCATTAAATCCATTATTAAATAATTGAAAGAATATGGCACCACAACAAACTTGCCAAGAGAGTGCCGCCCACCAAAACTCACGGACCAGGCAAGGAGGGCATTAATCAGAGAGGCAACAAAGAGACCAAAGATAACCCTATGAGCTGCAAAGCTCCACAGTGGAGATTGGAGTACAGTTGAAGTCGGAAGTTTACATACACCTTAGCCAAATACATTTAAACTCAGTTTTTCACAATTCCTGACATTTAATCCTAGGAAAAATTCCCTGTCTTAGGTCAGTTAGGATCACCACTTTATTTAAGATTGTGAAATGTCAGAGTAATAGTAGAGAGAATGATTTATTTCAGCTTTTATTTCTTTCATCACATTCCCAGTGGGTCAGAAGTTTACATACACTCAATTAGTATTTGGTAGCATTGCCTTTAAATTGTTTAACTTGGGTCAAATGTTTCGTGTAGCCTTCCACAAGCTTCCCACAATAAGTTGGGTGAATTTTGGCCCATTCCTCCTGACAGAGCTGGTGTAACTGAGTCAGGTTTGTAGGCCTCCTTGCTCACACACGCTTTTTCAGTTCTGCCCCAAATGTTCTATAGGATTGAGGTCAGGGCTTTGTGATGGCCACTCCAATACCTTGACTTTGTTATCCTCCTTTTGCCACAACTTTGGAAGTATGCTTGGGGTCATTGTCCATTTGGAAGACCCATTTGCGACTAAGTTTTAACTTCCTGACTGATGTCTTGAGATGTTGCTTCAATATGTCCACATAATTTTCCTTCCTCATGATGTCATCTATGCTGTGAAGTGCACCAGTCCCTCCTGCAGCAAAGCACCCCCACAGCATGATGCTGCCACCCCCATGCTTCACGGTTGTGATGGTGTTCTTCAGCTTGAAAGCAACCCCCTTTTTCCTCCAGACATAACAATGGTCATTATGGCCAAACAGTTTAATTTTTGTTTCATCAGACCAGAGGACATTTCTCCAAAAAGTACGATCTTTGTCCCCATGTGCAGTTGCAAACCGTAGTCTGACTTTTTTATGGCAGTTTTGGAGCAGTGGCTTCTTCCTTGCTGAGAGGCCTTTCAGGTTATGTCGATATAGGACTCGTTTTACTGTGGATATAGATACTTTTGTACCTGTTTCCTCCAGCATCTTCACAAGGTCCTTTGCTGTTGTTCTGGGATTGATTTGCACTTTTCGCACCAAAGTACGTTAATCTCTAGGAGACAGAACGCGTCTCCTTCCTGAGCGGTATGACCGCTGCGTGGTCCCATGGTGTTTATACTTGCGTACTATTGTTTGTACAGATGAACGTAGTACCTTCAGGCGTTTGGAAATTGCTCCCAAGGATGAACCAGACTTGTGGAGGTCTACAATTTGGCTGATTTCTTTTGATTTTCCCATGATGTCAAGCAAAGAGGCACTGAGTTTGAAGGTAGGCCTTGAAATACATCCACAGGTACACCTCCAATTGACTCAAATTATGTCAATTAGACTATCAGAAGCTTCTAAAGCCATGACATAATTTTCTGGAATTTTCCAAGCTGTTTAAAGGCACAGTCAACTTAGTATATGTAAACTTCTGACCCACTGGAATTGTGATACAGTGAATTATAAGTGAAATCATCTGTCTGTAAACAATTGTTGGAAAAATTACTTGTGTCATGCACAAAGTAGATGTCCTAACCGACTTGCCAAACTATAGTTTGTTAACAAGAGATTTGTGGAGTTGTTGAAAAACCAGTTGTAAACTTCCGACTTCAACTGTATCTGTCCATAGGACTACTTTAAGCCGTACACTCCACAGAGCTGGGCTTTACGGAAGAGTGGCCAGAAAAAAGCCATTGCTTAAAGATAAAAATAAGCAAACATGTTTGGTGTTCGCCAAAAGTCATGTGGGAGACTCCCCAAACATATGGAAGAAGGTACTCTGGTCAGATGAGACTAAAATTGAGCTTTTTGGCCATCAAGGAAAATGCTATGTCTGGCGCAAACCCAACACCTCTCATCACCCAGAGAACACCATCCCCACAGTGAAGCATGGTGGTGGCAGCATCATGCCGTGGGGATGTTTTTCATCGGCAGGGACTGGGAAACTGGTCAGAATTGAAGGAATGATGGATGGCGCTAAATAAAGGGAAATTCTTGAGGGAAACCTGTTTCAGTCTTCCAGAGATTTGAGACTGGGACGGAGGTACACCTTCCAGCAGGACAATGACCCTAAGCATACTGCTAAAGTAACACTTGAGTGGTTTCACTTCAAAGTGGTAGGCATGTTGTGTAAATTAAATGATACAACCCCCCCCAAAATCAATTTTCATTCCAGGTTGTAAGGCAACAAAATAGGAAAAATGCCAAGGGGGGTGAATACTTTCGCAAGCCACTGAAAGCTGTTTCAGGTGCTTGAAAAATAAACATTATCCAACTTAATTATGGCCTAGCCCACCTCCGGACCACCCCCCAGCCAACCCCACGTACTTTGTGCCCCCTCAGACTATTGAGGTGCATGATACGCCTACAAACAAACACACACACCCACACACAGTCTTGTACGACTAACGTTGTGGGGACACACAATTCAGTCCCATTCAAAATCCTATTTTCCCTAACACCTAACCCGTACCCTTACCTTAACCCTAACCTTAACCCGAAAACCTTAACCATAATCCTAACCTTAACCCTAGCTCCTAACCCTAATTCTAACCCTTACACTAATTCTAACTTTAAACCTAACCCTGTAGAAATACCATTTTACCTTGTGGGGACTAACAAAATGTCCCCAGCTGGTCACATTTCTGTTTGTTTACTATTCTTGTGGGAACTTCTGGTCCCCACAAGTATAGTCATACACACACACACACACACACACACACACACACACACACACACACACACACACACACACACACACACACACACACACACACACACACACACACACAGCTGACCAGCTGGCAAGTGTCTTCACTGACAATGTCAACCTCTCCCTGACCCAGTCTGTATTATCTAAATGCTTCAAGCAGACCAGCATAGTCCCTGTGCCCAAGAACGCCATGAGGGTAACCTGTCTAAATGACTATCGCCCCGTAGCGCTCACATCTGTAGCCATGCAATGCTTTGAAAAGTTGGTCATGGCTCACATCAACCCCATCATCCCAGATATCCTGGACCCACTCCAATTCGCATACCGCCCCAACAGATCCATAGATGATGCAATCTCTATTGCACTCCACACTGCCCTCTCCCACTTGGACGAGAGGAACACCTACGTGAGAATGCTGTTAATTGACTATAGCTCGGTGTTCAACACCATAGTGCCCTCCAAGCTCATCACTAAGCTCAGGACCCTGGGACTGAACAACTTCCTCTGCAACTGGATCCTGGACTTCCTGATGGGCCGCCCCAAGGTAGTGAGGGTAGGCAACCTCATCCGCCACGCTGACCCTCAACACGGGGGGCCCCTCAGGGGTGCATGCTCCCATCCTGTCCTCCCGTTCACCCACGACTGCGTGACCGTGCACACTCCAACACCATCATTAAGTTTGCTGACGACATGACAGTGGTGGGCCAGATCACTAACGACGATGAGACAGCCGATAAGGAGAAGGTCAGTGACCAGGCAGTGTGGTGCCAGGACAATAACCTCTCTCTCAATGTCAGCAAGACAAAGGAGCCTGTCGTGGGCTACAGGAAACGGAGGGCTGAGCACGCCGCCATCCACATCGACGGGGGCTGTAGCATAGTAGTGAGTCGAGAGCTTCAAGTTCCACAGTGTCCACATCACTAAGGAGTTATCATGGTCCGCACCCACCAACACAGTCGTGATGAAGGCACGACAACACCTCTTCCCCTTCAGGAGGTTGAAAAGATTCAGCATGGGCCCTCAGATCTTCAAAGTTTTACAGCTGCACCATTGAGAGCATATTGACTGGCTGCATCACCACTTGGTATGGCAATTGCTTGGCATCCGACCTCAAGTCTTTTCAGAGGGTAGTGCGTACGGCCCAGTACATCACTGGGGCAGAGCTGCCTGCCATCCATGACCTCTATAATAATAATAATAACCTCTATACCAGGCGGTGTCAGAGGAAGGCCCTAAAAATGGTCAAAGACTCCAGCCACCCAAGTCATAGACTGTTCTCTCTGCTACCAGCATGGCAAGCGGTACCGATGCACCAAGTCTGGAACCAACAGTACCCTGAACAGCTTCTACCCCCAAGCCATAAGACTGCTAAATAGTTACTCCAGGTAGCTATTGGTTAACTATTTAACTATCTGCATTGAGACCCCTTTACACAAACTATTTTGACTCATCACATATGCTACTGCTACTGTTTATTATCTATCCTACAATTTATCCCTACCTACAGTATATGTGCATACAGTGCCTTCAGAAAATATCCCCTTGACTTATTCCACATTTTGTTTACAGATTGCAGCAAATTCAGGCTCCCGAGTGGCGCAGCGGTCTAAGGCACTACATCTCAGTGCTTGAGGCGTCACTACAGACCCCCTGGTTCGATTCCAGGCTGTATCACAACCGGCCGTGATTGGGAGGCCCATAGGGCAGCACACAATTGGCCCAGCGTCGTCTGGGTTTGACCGGTGTAGGCCGTCAATGTAAATAAGAATTTGTTCTTAAATGACTTGCCTAGTTAAATAAAGGTTAAAAAAATATATATATAATAATAATTGTTACAGCCTGAATTCAAAATTGATTAAATATATTTTTTCTCAACCAGCTACAACCAATACCACATAATGACAGTGAAAACATGTTTTTTGAAACTTTTGCAAATTTACTGAACACTAAATACAGAAATATCTAATGTACATAAATATTCACACCCCTGAGTCAATACTTTGTAGAAGCACCTTTGACAGCAATTACAGCTGTTAGTTATTCTGGGTAAGTCTCTAAGAGCTTTCCACACCTGGATTGTACAACATTTGCCCATTATTATTTTCAAAAATCTTCAGGCTCTGTCAAATTGGTTAGTCATTGCTAGACAACCATTTTCAGGTCTTGCCATAGATTTTCAAGTAGATTTAAGTCAAAACTGTAACTTGACCACTCAGGAACATTCAATGTCTTCTTGGTAAGCAACTCCAGTGTAGATTTGGCCTTATGTTTTAGGTCATTGTCCTGCTGAAATGTGAATACATCTCCCAGTGGCTGGTGGAAAGCAGACTGAACCGGGTTTTCCTCTAGTATTTTGTCTGTGCTTAGCTCCATTCCATTTACTTTTTATCCTGGAAAAACTCCCCCAGTCCTTAATGATTACAAGCATACCATAACATGATGCAGCCACCACTATGCTTGAAAATATGGAGTGGTACTCAGTAATGTGTTGTATTGGATTTACCCCAAACATAACACTTTGCATTCAATACAAAATGTTAATTGCTTTGCCACATTTTTTGCAGTATTACTTTAGTGTCTTGTTGCAAACACATTTTTGTTCTGTACAGGCTTTCTTCTTTTCACTCAAGTAGGATAGTATTGTGGAGTAACTACAATGTTGTTGATCCATCAGCTTTCTCCCATCACAGCCATTTAAACTCTCTAACTGTTTTAAAGTCACTATTGGCCTCGTGGTGAAATCCCTGAGCAGTTTCTTTCCTCTCTGGTAAATTAGTTAGGAAGGATGCCTGTAGTGACTGGGTGTATTGATACACTATCCAAAGTGTAATAACTTCACCATTCTCAAAGGGATAGTCAATGTCTGCTTTTAAATTTTTACCCATCTACCAATAGGTGCCTTTCTTTGCAAGGCATTGGAAAACCTCCGTGACCTTTTGTGGTTGAATCTGTGTTTAAAAATGTATGAAAAATGTATGCACTCACTAACTGTAAGTCGATCTGGATAATAGCGTCTGCTAAAATGTACAAATGTCAAATTCACTGCTCGACTGAGGGACCTTACAGATAATTGTATGTGTGTGGTACAGAGATGAGGTAGTCATTCAAAATTCATGTTAAACACTATTATTGCACACAGAGTGACTCCATGCAACTTATTATGTGACTTGTTAAGCACATTTTTACCACTGAACTTATACTGAACAAAAATATAAACTCAACATATATCAATTTCAAAGATTTTACTGAGTTACAGTTCATTTGAAATAAATTCATTAGACCCTAATCTATGGATTTCCCATGACTGGGAATACAGAAATGCATCTGTTGGTCACAGATACCTTTTAAAAAAGCATAGGGGCTTGGATCAGAAAACCAGTCAGTATCTGGTGTGACCACCATTTGCCTCATGCAGCGCGACACATCTCCTTTTCATAGAGTTGTTCAAGCTGTTGATTGTGGAATGTTGTCCCACTCCTCTTCAATGGCTGTGTGAAGTTGCTGGATTTTGGCGGGAACTGGAACATGCTGTCATACACGTCGATCCAGAGCATCCCAAACATGCTCAATGGGTGACATGTCTGGTGAGTATGCAAGCCGTGGAAGAACTGGGACATTTTCAGCTTCCAGGAATTGTGTACAGATCCTTGCGACATGAGGCCGTGCATTATCATGCTGAAACATGAGGTGATGGCGGGAGATGAATGGCACGACAACGGGCCTCAGGATTTCGTCATGGTATTTCTGTGCCTGGTACAGTTGAAACCGGGATTCATCCATGAAGAGCACACTTCTCCAGCGTGCCAGCGGCCATCGACTGTGAGCATTTGCCCACTGAAGTCGGTTACGCGCCAAACTGCAGTCAGCCCAAGACCCTGGTGAGGATGACGAGCACGCAGATGAGCTTCCCTGAGACGGTTTCTGACAGTTTGTGCAGAAATTCTGTCTGGGTGGCTGGTCTCAGATGATCTGCAGGTGAAGAAGCCGGATGTGGCGGTCCTGGGCTGGCGTGGTTATGCGTGGTCTGTGGTTGTGAGGCCGTTTGGACGTACTGACAAATTCTCTAAAACAACGTTTGAGGTGGTGCACATTCCTGCAGTCAGCATGCCAATTGCAAGCTCACTCAACTTGAGAAATCTGTGGGATTTTGCTGTGTGACAACACTGCACATTTTAGAGTGGCCTTTTATTGTCCCCAGCGCTAGGTGCACCTGTGTAATGATCATGCTGTTTAATCAGATTATTGATATGCCACACCTGTCAGGTGGATGGATTATCTTGGCAAAGGAGAAATGCTCACTAACTGGGATGTAAAAAATTTTTGCACAAAATGTAAGCGAAATAACATTTTTGTGAGTATGGAACATTTCTGGGATCTTTTATTTCAGCTCATGAAACATGGGACCAACACTTTCCATGTTGCTTTTTATAATTTTGTTCCAGTGTATTTACAGTGAGGGAAAAAAGTATTTGATCCCCTGCTGATTTTGTACGTTTGCCCACTGACAAAGACATGATCAGTCTATAATTTTAATGGTAGGTTTATTTGAACAGTGAGAGACAGAATAACAACAAGAAAATCCAGAAAAACGCATGTCAAAAATGTTATAAATTGATTTGCATTTTAATGAGGGAAATAAATACACTCGACCAGCCTCATTATTGCAATAATTAATCGATATTAAATAAAGATGGTTGTTTGAAGAAATGACAGTCTCTCTCACTTGATTAGAATTTCCACCACAACACTCACACACATAGGGTCTGTGTAAGGTCACTATGTACTTTTTGCACAGGAGTTGGCACCTTAGTTGGGGAGGACTAGCTCCTAGTAATGGCTGGAGCGGAATTAGTGGAATGGTTTCCATGTGTTTGATACCCTTCCATTAGCTCCGTTCCAGCCATTCTTATGCGCCGTCCTCCCCTCAACAGCCTCCACTGACTTTTTGTCTATAGCTGCAGATCACAATCTACTCATGCACACATGGGCCTGGATAGTCTCCTCTACACCTCACTCCATCATCTCCTTAATATAGTTTTTCCTTTCCTCTCTCCTCCTTTCACACAATGTTATCCTCTCCACTCTTCTTGTGCTCTGCTCTCCTCCAGTATTCAGCCCAAACATAAGGTAGTGTAAATGTGGGTAGCAATAGATCTGCAACTCATATGATTTACAGAGTGATATATCTGTAGTTTTGTCAGGGTTTTACCTTGCTCGGTGTGGCGCTTGTATAGCTGCCACAGTGGCACACCATAAAGAGTAATCTCTTCTCTGACCTCGCGTGACCCAGCACATTAGGGAGTGTTGACTCATATACACATTAACACACTTACCACCTTACTCAAGGGTGTAAACAAGGCCAAATTGTTCCAGACAGTGGTTCCGTGGAGTATGAGACGTTGGCAATGGCCTCTGGTGTGCACCCATCTGCTGTGCTTGGCGTTGGGGTAGGACTATGGCATATCCCCTGGCTACCATATCTGGCTGGGTGTCTGTCACTATGTGTTGCCGTGGCTATGCTTGAGTGCTTGCATGCCCGTGCACGTGTGCGGATTGTAGGTGTGTGTTTGAGTGCGTCTGCCTGGATCTGTCTGATGCTGTGTCTGTTGCTGTTGCTGTGTTTGTCGCTTGTTTGTAGTCTGTATTCCTGCCTGTGTCAGTAGCTCTGTCTTTTCCCATTTTCTCTATCACTGTTGTCTGTAATGGGATATTTTCTCTGTGTCTTTGTCTTTAGGTGTTTCTGCCTGTGTCCTAGTCTGACTGTGTCCGTTTCCATGTCTGTGCCTATGGCTGTTTCTGTGGAGTGCGGTCACGGCTCTAAAGTGCGACCATTTCGGTTGCATAAGCTCCCAGATATTTTGCTGTGCGAACTAACATTTTATTTTGGGAGCACCAGTGCGACCAGGAAAAAAATCACCCAGTTAATAATTGTTGTAATGATAGGCTGCACTCTGCAATTGTTTCCGAGTTCAATGGAGAAAAAAGCGAGTGCAGATTCGCTCAATCCAAAGCCTACATTTAAAGAATGCATCAGTGATTTCTAGAGACGTAACGGCATGGGAATGTCTGTGTCCACAACTTTGTGTAGCCAGTTAGTGATGCATTTCTAAAGCCTTTCCTATAAAAGTATCCAAATTAAATGTTAACTGCAAAGTAGGCTTACCTGGCAGAATGATATGATATCATGATTTGTATCAATCGGTTGGTCTTTTGTTTAGCAAACTCTGCTATTGCGCTTGCATAGGAAGGCCAGAAAGATAATCAAGGACAACTACCACCCGAACCACTGCCTGTTCACCCCGCTATCATCCAGAAGGCGAGGTCAGTACAGGTGCATCCAAGCTGGGACCGAGAGACTGAAAAACAGCTTCTATCTCAAGGCCATCAGACTGTTAAACAGCCATCACTAGCACAGAGGCGCTGCTACCTACATAGAGACTTGAAAATCACTGGCCACTTTAATAAATGGAACATTAGTCACTTTAATAATGCCACTTTAATAATGTTTACATATCTTGCATTACTCGTCTCATATGTATATACTGTATTCTATACTATCGTAATAATGTTTACATATCTTAAATTACCCATCTCATATGTATATACTGTATTCTATACTATCTATTGCATCTTAGCCTATGCAGCTCTGACAATGACATTGCTCATCCATATATTTACAGTTGAAGTCGGAAGTTTACATACACTTAGGTTGGAGTCATTAAAACTCGTTGTTCAACCACTCCACAAATTTCTTGTTATGTCGTTGTGCATGACACAAGTAATTTTTCCAACAAATGATTACAGATTATTTCACTTATAATTCACTGTATCACAATTCCAGTGGGTCAGAAGTTTACATACACTAAGTTGACTATGCCTTTAAACAGCTTGGAAAATTCCAGAAAATTATGTCATGGCTTTAGAAGCTTCTGATAGGCTAATTGACATAATTTGAGTCAATTGGAGGTGTACCTGTGGATGTATTTCAAGGCCTACCTTCAAACTCAGTGCCTCTTTGCTTGACATCATGGGAGCATCAAAAATAAATTTACATTTACATTTTAGTCATTTAGCAGACGCTCTTATCCAGAGCGACTTACAGTTAGTGAGTGCATACATTATTATTATTATTTTTTTCATACTGGCCCCCCGTGGGAATCGAACCCACAACCCTGGCATTGCAAATGCCATGCTCTACCTACTGAGCTACATCCCTGCCAGCCATTCCCTCCCATACCCTGAACGACGCTGGGCCAATTGTGTGCCACCCCATGGAATCAGCCAATACCTCAGAAAAAAAAGTCTGGTTCACCCTTGGGAGCAATTTCCAAACGTCTGAAGGTACCACGTTCATCTGTACAAACAATAGTACGCAAGTATAAACACCATGGGACCACGCAGCCGTCATAACGCTCAGGAAGGAGGCGCGTTCTGTCTCCTAGAGATTAACATACTTTGGTGCGAAAAGTGCAAATCAATCCCAGAACAAGAGCAAAGGACCTTGTGAAGATGCTGGAGGAAACAGGTACAAAAGTATCTATATCCACAGTAAAATGAGTCCTATATCGACATAACCTGAAAGGCCGCTCAGCAAGGAAGAAGCCACTGCTCCAAAACTGCCACAAAAAAAGCCAGACTACGGTTTGCAACTGCACATGGGGACAAATATCGTACTTTTTGGAGAAATGTCCTCTGGTCTGATGAAACAAAAATAGAACTGTTTGGCCATAATGTCTATCGTTATGTTTGGAGGAAAAAGGGGGTAGCTTGCAAGCCGAAGAACACCATCCCAACCGTGAAGCACGGAGGTGGCAACATCATGCTGTGGGGGTGCCATGCTGTGGGGGTGCTTTGCTGCAGGAGGCACTGGTGCACTTCACAAAATAGATGGCATCATGAGGAAGGAAAATTATGTGGATATATTGAAGCAACATCTCAAGACATCAGTCAGGAAGTTAAAGCTTGGTCGCAAATGGGTCTTCCAAAGTTGTGGCAAAATGGCTTAAGGACAACAAAGTCAAGGTATTGGAGTGGCCATCACAAAGCCCTGACCTCAATCCTATAGAAAATCTGTGGGCAGAACTGAAAAAGCGTGTGCGAGCAAGGAGGCCTACAAACCTGACTCAGTTACACCAGCTCTGTCAGGAGGAATGGGCCAAAATTCACCCAACTTATTGTGGGAAGCTTGTGGAAGGCTACCCGAAACATTTGACCCAAGTTAAACAATTTAAAGGCAATGCTACCAAATACTAATTGAGTGTATGTAAACTTCTGACCCACTGGGAATGTGATGAAATAAATAAAAGCTTAAATAAATAATTCTCTCTACTATTATTCTTACATTTCACATTCTTAAAATAAATTGGTGATCCTAACTGACCTAAGACAGGGACTTTTTGGCAAATATATGTATTGGCTGGTAAGAATTGAGTGGCTGGTAGATTTTTTCATCTACCTGCCACGTGGCTGGTGGACCAAAAAGTTTGTTTTTAGGCCCTGTTCATAAACCATGTCGCGAGTCGTTCCAAAACCACTCACAAGCATTTGTTTACACCTTGTTCAGTCATGTTACCTCATTAGCTAGTTCGCTAACAACCTGGTTACTTAAATACGTATCTAAACATTTACGGGCAGAAAGAAATGAAAAGGGATAGCTTTTTTAGAAGATAATTCTTTAGAAGATCAATGGTGGTAGAAATGTAATGAATGACTGGTCTCTTGCATGTCATCACTCACAAACCTGACTCTCTTAAAGAGACTGTAGAATTTTCAATGTAATGCATCTCAATAGGTAGTGCTTTTACACAATGTAGAAACCTAATATTCCACAAATTACTTCGTAATTTCAATGACAGGTTTTTGTATCAACATTTTAGCTTTTGATAGTAAACAAATGTCTTTACAGGGTTAAATATTAGTTTCTAGAGCACAACATGTGCTTCAAAAGTGGCTAGAATTCGTAGGCTGCATTTAAACATGCAGCCCAATTTCTTTTTCAGAGCTGATCTGATTGGTCAAAAGACCAATTACTGAAAAAATATATCAGAATTGGGCTGCCTTTGTGAACACAGCCCAATATGCTATATCTCAATAAAAAATTACATATATCTTCTGGTGCTCCTAGATTTTATGTTGTGCTCCTAACCTTTTTTAAGTTGGGAGAACCATTGCTACCAATGAAACGTTTTAATTTAGAGCCCTGAGTGCAGTTCATTCAAGTTGGACGTGCCACCAGGCAGCCATTAAGACATGATCAGCTGATGCTAACCTCTAACGCTAACGGTTCTAACCCCTGGGCCTGTGGGGCTGCTGAGTCATCCTGTTGAAAGCCCAACACTAAAAGCCTTCAGAAAGTCCCCCTGACATCTGCCTGTTCCCAGTTCAGTTGAAGTCACCTTCAGTGACCCTCCGCTGCTCTGCTTCAAAAGCTCCCTTGGATCTAGTTCAGTCACAGGTTCCCTTTAGTGTTGCGACTGGCTGGCTGGTTGGCTACTGGCCAGTTCCGCTGATAAATGTGGATAGCAAGCTACCTGCAGAATTATAATTGGGAATAGTAAGGTAGTTGTTGAATGTTGTCCACTCAGACGTGTGACTACACACACACACACACACACACACATGGATGCAAGCATGTGTGTACACACACACACACACACACACACACACATGCCAGCCTTCACACCGCAGCATCAACACATAGTCACTTACTCCCAGTCCCTCCAACTCACACCCACTAACCCCCAACGCTCGCACACGTCAAGTCAACATTCTGGCACTTGCAGTAGTATTCACTGCTACTCCAAAACGTACTCCAAACTTACCCCAACACTCTCACAGGTGTACACAAAACTCTCCAGTACACACACAAACACACTCACTTGACATTGTATGACCAAAAGTTTGAAAACTCCAGACACCAGGACCATACTCACACACTACAACACTCACTCCCTCTCAAAACCAACTCAAAACTAACACGTTCATTCATCTCACAGACACTTCAGGCTGGCAGATCAGGGTGTGTGTTGCATCTCTTCTCTCTCTCTGTTGTTGTTGTTGTTGTTGTTGTACAGCAGTTCTGAACTAGTCATGTTATACTTGGTTTGTATTCATTTTACATTTTAGTCATTTAGCAGACGCTCTTATCCAGAGTGACTTACAGTTAGTGCATCCATCTTAAGATAGCTAGGTGGGACAACCACATATCACAGTCATAGTTAGCTACTAGTTAGCACATTAGCTACTTTGAGGACCAATCAGCAAAGTCAGAGCTAGTGAGAGGGAAAGTGTGAGTGTTTTATTTTTGGCAGTATTAATTCCACAAGTGCCTTAAAAACATCTGCCTGTCTTTTCAAATAGACAAGTTTATGAAGACTTTCCTTTATCCTGAGAGAAGGAGAGGGAGTGATAGAGTGCAAGAGAGAGAGAACACTAGAATGATAGATGAAGTGCAGAGTTGAGTCAGCTCTGGTGCCATTGCAAACATTTCCACGACTGGCAAACATTGAGACGGAGACAAACGACCTGGCAATGAGTGAAAATTAGGATTTTATCGCCCATTTCCTTTCGCTCCGTCGGCACCCAGATTCCCTGAATTGCTCAAATGTGTGTGTCCCTCCCACTCTCTGACAGCCCAGCTTATGGCCTTGCACTGGCCCAGGGGCGTAGTTAGAGAAATCCCTCACTCACTCAGCGTCTACTGGAAAGGCCTCCAGGCTCAAGGTCTATGCCTGTTAGAGAGGGGTTGGAAAAGGGTAGAAGCACTTTACCTACCTGGGAGGCGTGTGTGTGTGTGTGGCTGGAGATGTGTTGTGTGTCGTGTGTGTGTGCTCATGTGCTTTCCCGTGCATGTGCCCTAATCTCATCCGCAGTTATAATTACAATGCCCCAGGTTTAAGGTGAGGTATCCAGCTCTCCCTTCCCTTCTCACACCCCCCTATCCTACCCCATCCAGGAAATCTGATCCGATGTTGCCATTTCGGAAAGTCATTACGGGATTAAAGGGGAAGTTCACCCAAAACCACTTCTGTGCCTTTTATAACACTTGCCTGGCTGTTTGTCAGTACCCCAGACAGTTTTTAGGTCCATTGTCTGAGTATTTAGATTTCTGTATTTTTATATCAAAACGCTGAATTACAGAAATGACCTAAAATGCATTAAAAACTGTGTATTTATTGTTACATAAACAACGATTGGTGTCTCAGCATTGAATTGCCAAATAAATGTGTTGTTTAATGTAAAAAGTATAGAAAATTAAACCTACTTCCATATAGTCTGTATTCCGTTAGATACTCTTCTTCGTGGTTCTAAAATTGATAATTACAGGTGGCGGGATGAAGGAGCGTCTTACTATTGGTCTTCAAGAAAGGAAATCAGAACGAAAGGAAGTAAACAAAGATGGTAGCTAGGTAGGCTGGCGGTTAGTAATCTCTGAAGTAAAGTAAGTCTAGGCGATTAACGTTAGTAGTCTTAGACGTTAGTAGACTTTGGCCAAAATGAAGTGCATTGTACCCAGGAGCAATAGTGTTCCGGTCAGATACAAATACACCACACATTTCCACTCTTTTCCTGACCACGATGGAGCTTTGTGTCAGGCATAGCTGCAGGCCATCTGACATCCTGCTTATGGTGTCGATATCACGCCTGAAGTCATTCACCTGCTGCGGTTGACCGTGTCCAGCAGTGGAGGCTCCTCAGAGAAGGAAGGGGAGGACCATACTCCTCAGTGAATTTCATAAATATAAACACTGTTTTGCAATGACGGTCTACTGTAGCCTCAACAGCACTCTGTAGGGTAGCGCCATGGTGTAGCCGGAGGACAGCTAGCTTCTGTCCTCCTCTGGGTACATTTGACTTCTCACCCCCTTCCACAGACTTCCACAGCAATTATGACAACTTCTGGAGGACGTCCACCAACCTATCAGAGCTCTTGCAGCATGAACTGACATGTTGTCCACCCAATCAAAGGATCAGATAATTAATTTAGTACTTAAATTATAAGCTACAGCTAGCTAGCGCTGCAGTGCATAAAATGTGGTGAATAGTTGACTCAAAGAGAGAGAAATAGTTGAACAGTTTTGAACAAACTAATTTCTTCCAAAATGAAGGAAAAGCAAGAGCAATAGAGAGATTGTCATTTTATTTTTTTACTTTCAGCATAGCAAACAAATGCACCTAGCTAGTTTAGCCTACTCAAACACCCTGCACAAACAGAGGGATGCTATGTTAGATAGCTGGCTATGACTATCCAACACAACACTGGAACTCTTCCAAGTCAAGGTAAGCTTTTGTTTTTACAAATGTATTGCCACCGGGGCCCGCCGGTGTAAGTGCTAAACTGCTTACTGACTGTAACGTTACTGTATGATTGTAGTGGGTTTACTAACACGTTAGTTCTATTAGCTATGTTGACAATGACGTTACTTTAGCTAATATGGTGACAAAGATGTAGGCTATGTGTAGCTGTTATGATATGGTTTGGCTTGGAAAGGTTTTATCGCCTGGTCACGTACAGCTGATGTGTTGTGCATTGAAGTCCACAAGCGAAGGGAAAAGGTGAGAGGAGGACAGCGCATAGATGTGAGAAGGAATACAATGTGGCTGCTATGAAAGGGATCAGGGGTGTATTCATTCCGTCGATTCTGTTGAAAAACGTTCCTAAACAGAAGCAAACGGAACGAAACTGGTATAAACATACCTGAATTTGTCCAATAGAAACTCTCTTTTGCAACTGTTGGACTGGATCAGATTACACCCTGGATCAGCTAGATGCAGGCAAGTGTGTGCAAGGCAGCTTTGAATGTGTCACTGTCTGTCAATGTGTCACTGTCTGTCACCTCATATTTTTCTCTCAACCTGTGTGCACCTACGTTGTAAACTTTCATTCATAGGCTAGGTTGTAGCAACCTCATGATGGGTATAGGGAAAATTTGAGTATCATGTAGTAGCCTAAACCTATCACTGTTACATTGAACTTGGTGAATGGAATATGAATGACAGTCATCCAATATGCTGTAATAGAAATAAGGCCATGCTCATGAAAAAAATCTATTGCCCTCCCTCATCTTAAACGGCACCGACCGCCACTGGTGTCCAGTGATCACTTTGTGACCACCACCTACAATGGGGACCGGTTGAAATTGGATTCTGTTCCCACCGGGAAAGCGCCAACCATTTAAGGTATGTTGTTAGCTAGCTAAGTTGCTAACACCTGTAGCTAGTCACCACAAAGTAATTTCATTTTCTTTGTGATGCAATTCCCTTTTTCATTATATTATTTTCTACTAGGCATCACTGTTTTCTGTAGTGCTATTGATTGCATGAAATTACTTGCCCTTGTTAAGGTCCGTGAGTAGGACACAGCCCTAACCAGAACTATAGATAAATATATGTCTCTGGCCCTAGCTGGTGCATGAGTTGTAATGACAACAAACTTGCCCAACCTTTACATTATTTCAATTAAAACATTTAGAATATCAGCGCATGCCCTGAATGTAATGACTGACTCTGTTTTATACCAGCCAACATCACCAATCACTCTTTCTGTGTCACGATCGTTCAAGGAAGTGACGGACCAAGGCGAAGCGTGGTAAGCGTACATTGTATTTAATTAACGTACTTAACACACACGAAAAAAAACAACAAACCAAACGATACGTGAAGTGGAACAGGCACGGGCCGTGCCGGACTGGACACACGCACCACTGGCTTGGTGCGGGGAGCAGGAACGGGCCGGACCGGGCTGACGACGCGCACCACTGGCCTGGTGCGGTGTTGTTTAATGTAAAAAGTATAGAAAATTAAACCTACTTCCATATAGTCTGTATTCCGTTAGATACTCTTCTTCGTGGTTCTAAAATTGATAATTACAGGTGGCGGGATGAAGGAGCGTCTTACTATTGGTCTTCAAGAAAGGAAATCAGAACGAAAGGAAGTAAACAAAGATGGTAGCTAGGTAGGCTGGCGGTTAGTAATCTCTGAAGTAAAGTAAGTCTAGGCGATTAACGTTAGTAGTCTTAGACGTTAGTAGACTTTGGCCAAAATGAAGTGCATTGTACCCAGGAGCAATAGTGTTCGGTCAGATACAAATACACCACACATTTCCACTCTTTTCCTGACCACGATGGAGCTTTGTGTCAGGCATAGCTGCAGGCCATCTGACATCCTGCTTATGGTGTCGATATCACGCCTGAAGTCATTCACCTGCTGCGGTTGACCGTGTCCAGCAGTGGAGGCTCCTCAGAGAAGGAAGGGGAGGACCATACTCCTCAGTGAATTTCATAAATATAAACACTGTTTTGCAATGACGGTCTACTGTAGCCTCAACAGCACTCTGTAGGGTAGCGCCATGGTGTAGCCGGAGGACAGCTAGCTTCTGTCCTCCTCTGGGTACATTTGACTTCTCACCCCCTTCCACAGACTTCCACAGCAATTATGACAACTTCTGGAGGACGTCCACCAACCTATCAGAGCTCTTGCAGCATGAACTGACATGTTGTCCACCCAATCAAAGGATCAGATAATTAATTTAGTACTTAAATTATAAGCTACAGCTAGCTAGCGCTGCAGTGCATAAAATGTGGTGAATAGTTGACTCAAAGAGAGAGAAATAGTTGAACAGTTTTGAACAAACTAATTTCTTCCAAAATGAAGGAAAAGCAAGAGCAATAGAGAGATTGTCATTTTATTTTTTTACTTTCAGCATAGCAAACAAATGCACCTAGCTAGTTTAGCCTACTCAAACACCCTGCACAAACAGAGGGATGCTGTGTTAGATAGCTGGCTATGACTATCCAACACAACACTGGAACTCTTCCAAGTCAAGGTAAGCTTTTGTTTTTACAAATGTATTGCCACCGGGGCCCGCCGGTGTAAGTGCTAAACTGCTTACTGACTGTAACGTTACTGTATGATTGTAGTGGGTTTACTAACACGTTAGTTCTATTAGCTATGTTGACAATGACGTTACTTTAGCTAATATGGTGACAAAGATGTAGGCTATGTGTAGCTGTTATGATATGGTTTGGCTTGGAAAGGTTTTATCGCCTGGTCACGTACAGCTGATGTGTTGTGCATTGAAGTCCACAAGCGAAGGGAAAAGGTGAGAGGAGGACAGCGCATAGATGTGAGAAGGAATACAATGTGGCTGCTATGAAAGGGATCAGGGGTGTATTCATTCCGTCGATTCTGTTGAAAAACGTTCCTAAACAGAAGCAAACGGAACGAAACTGGTATAAACATACCTGAATTTGTCCAATAGAAACTCTCTTTTGCAACTGTTGGACTGGATCAGATTACACCCTGGATCAGCTAGATGCAGGCAAGTGTGTGCAAGGCAGCTTTGAATGTGTCACTGTCTGTCAATGTGTCACTGTCTGTCACCTCATATTTTTCTCTCAACCTGTGTGCACCTACGTTGTAAACTTTCATTCATAGGCTAGGTTGTAGCAACCTCATGATGGGTATAGGGAAAATTTGAGTATCATGTAGTAGCCTAAACCTATCACTGTTACATTGAACTTGGTGAATGGAATATGAATGACAGTCATCCAATATGCTGTAATAGAAATAAGGCCATGCTCATGAAAAAAATCTATTGCCCTCCCTCATCTTAAACGGCACCGACCGCCACTGGTGTCCAGTGATCACTTTGTGACCACCACCTACAATGGGGACCGGTTGAAATTGGATTCTGTTCCCACCGGGAAAGCGCCAACCATTTAAGGTATGTTGTTAGCTAGCTAAGTTGCTAACACCTGTAGCTAGTCACCACAAAGTAATTTCATTTTCTTTGTGATGCAATTCCCTTTTCATTATATTATTTTCTACTAGGCATCACTGTTTTCTGTAGTGCTATTGATTGCATGAAATTACTTGCCCTTGTTAAGGTCCGTGAGTAGGACACAGCCCTAACCAGAACTATAGATAAATATATGTCTCTGGCCCTAGCTGGTGCATGAGTTGTAATGACAACAAACTTGCCCAACCTTTACATTATTTCAATTAAAACATTTAGAATATCAGCGCATGCCCTGAATGTAATGACTGACTCTGTTTTATACCAGCCAACATCACCAATCACTCTTTCTGTGTCACGATCGTTCAAGGAAGTGACGGACCAAGCGAAGCGTGGCAAGCGTACATTGTATTTAATTAACGTACTTAACACACACGAAAAAAAAACAACAAACCAAACGATACGTGAAGTGGAACAGGCACGGGCCGTGCGGACTGGGACACACGCACCACTGGCTTGCGCGGGAGCAGGAACGGGCCGGACCGGGCTGACGACGCCGCACCACTGGCCTGGTGCGGGGAGCAGGAACGGGCCGGACCGGGCTGACGACGCGCACCACTGGCTTGGTGCGGGGAGCAGGAACGAGCCGGACCGGGCTGACGACGCGTACCATTGGCTTGGTGCGGGGAGCAGGAACGGGCCGGACCTGGCTGAAAACGCGCACCATTGGCTTGGTGCGGGGAGCAGGAACAGGCCGGACCGGGCTGGCGACGCGCACCATAGGCTTGGTGCGGGGAGCAGAAACAGGCCGGACCGGGCTGGCGACGCGCACCACTGGTTTGGTACGGGGAGCAGGAACAGGCCGGACCGGGCTGGCGACGCGCACCATAGGCTTGGTGCGGGGAGCAGGAACAGGCCGGACCGGGCTGGCTACGCGCACCACAGGCTTGGTGCGGGAAGCAGGAACAGGCCGGGCCGGACTGGCGACGCGCACCACAGGCTTGGTGCGAGGGGCAGGAACAGGCCGGGCCGGGCTGGCGACGCGCACCACAGGCTTGGTGCGAGGGGCAGGAACAGGCCGGGCCGGGCTGGCGACGCGCACCACTGGCTTGGTGCGAGGGGCAGGAACAGGCCGGGCCGGGCTGGCGACGCGCACCACAGGCTTGTTGCGAGGGGCAGGAACAGGCCAGGCCGGGCTGACGACGCGCACCACTGGCTTGGTGCGAGGGGCAGGAACAGACCGGGCCGGGCTGGCGACGCGCACCACTATCTTAGTGCGGGGAGCAGGAACGGGTTGGGCCGTACTGGGAACACGCACCACTAACTTAGTGCGGGGAGCAGGAACGGGTTGGGCCGTACTGGGAACACGCACCACTAACTTAGTGCGGGGAGCAGGAACGGGTTGGGCTGGACTGGGAACACGCACCACTAACTTAGTGCGGGGAGCAGGAACGGGTTGGGCTGGACTGGGAACACGCACCACTAACTTAGTGCGGGGAGTAGGAACGGGTTGGGCCGTACTGGGAACACGCACCACTAACTTAGTGTGGGAATCAGGAACGAGCCGGACCGGACTGGTGACACACACCACTTGCTTGGTGCGAGGAGCGGGACTGGGTTTCCTCATAAACCTCCGCTCCCTCTACACGTGCCTCTACACTCTCCTTCTCCCTTATCGCCTCCAGTAGCTCCTCCATCTGACCAACTAACTCCTGCTCCCTCATGACCAATAGCCCCCGTAACCTGGTGGCCTCCTCTCCTATTCTACCGATACGTCCTGTAGCTGGCTCCAGCATCCCCGTCGTCCATGCCGTGTGCCCCCCCCAAAAAAATGTATTGGGGTTGCCTCTCGTCTGTCTGACGACGACCCGGTTGGCGCCGCTTCTCCTCTCCTGCCTGGACATCCTCCCTCATCGCCCTCCGGTAGCGGACGGCCTCCTCCTCGGTGATCTTCCCCCAACCGAGGAGGACATCCACTAGCGTTACCTCCGGCGTTTGCTCCTGGACATGCTGCTTGGTCCTTAATTGGTGGGATCTTCTGTCACGATCGTCGTAAGAAGCAGACCAAGGCGCAGCGTAATATGCGTACATCTTTTAATGAGTACTTATATAACAATAACAAAAACAACAAAACGATACGTGAAGTCCTAAGGTTAACAAAACACAAACCTCTCCGGAACAAGATCCCACAAATGACAAGTGCAAAACAGGCTGCCTAAGTATGGATCCCAATCAGAGACAACAAGCCACAGCTGCCTCTGATTGGGAACCACCCCGACCAACATAGAAACACATGAACTAGAACATGAACATAGAACACTAAACATAGAAACTAACACCCTGGCTCAACATATAAGAGTCCCCAGAGCCAGGGCGTGACAGTTATTTCATAGTTTTGATGTCTTCACTATTATTCTACAATGTAGAAAATAGTAAAAATAAAGAAAAACCCTTGAATGAGTAGGTGTGTCCAAACCTTTGACCGGTACTGTACATATAACTAGGAATAAAGTGACAGATAATAAACAGTAGCAGCAGCGTATGTGATGAGTCAAAATAATTGGCACAAAAAGGGTCAATGTAAACTGAATGTGATGGGACTAAAACATCATCACTTCCCATTTCTAAAGCATCCTGCAGTCTTCACCAATATCACCTGCCACAAGGTTTTCCAACTTTTGCCTGAGTTGTGTTCAAGAGGTTGGAATGTTCTGAGTGTTGCAGATATAAATCCTTTTGTAAAGCTGACATGATTTCCTATTTTACTTGACAAAGAGGCATGCATGTCTGTTCTACATTATGTAAAGTTCTGTAATGTGCCGTAATGTTGCACTCCACTGAAAGCAACTTTGTTTATGACAGTTGGTTAGCAAATCAAAGAGAGAATGAAGTAACAAGGCACAAACCGATCCTAGTCATCATTATCCGGATTGTTTGACAAAGGAGGCTATAGAGGACATGTAATCCACCAACTTTCCTGTTTTGAAACAGTTCGGATATCTTGAACGCAGCCCCAAGCCATAGATACAGTATCTGTGCAACTTTACAGTCACAACACTCCTACTTCTATAGTCACAAGTTTCACAGAGCATTCACACATGTTGCGGACGGCCTCAGTTGGGCATTTATCTACCCTAACGAGATCAAACCGACGTGCCCCCCCTTTCGGTCTTCACGGATTGAGTTAGCGACATCCATTTGGGGTCAGCTCCACCCTCCAGCTCTATTTTTACCCACAATACTGTTGGCCTTTGTTTGTTCAAATGTCGCCCGTCTGCGGAATGCAGGCATGAGGCTGATCATAACGGAAAACTGGTGTTTTTCCTCTCCTTCTTTTTCTGTCTCTCATTCTATTCTCCATCTTTCTCTCTTTCTTTCTATCCTGCTCTCTCTCTGACTCTCTTTTTCCATCGCCCTCTATCCTCTTATCTATCTCTCTTTATCTTTTTCTCTCCTCTACTGGCTCTCGAGGGGTTACTTTTGCCCATCCCGACCATCACTTATTTTCTGCAGTGTTATCCCACTGGGCACAGACATCAATTCAACGTCTATTCCACGTTGGTTCGACGTCATTTCATTGAAATTATGTGGAAACAACGTTGATTTAACCAGTGTGTGCCCAGTGGGATGGCCCCTTTCAACAGCAAATGTCCTTGAGTGACGGCTTGAAAGTGGAGAAAATGCCACCTAGATTGTTTTTTACGATAGTGTAGGGGAGACCGAGAGGCAATTTTGACTGACACAGACTTGGAATTATTCAACTTTCTTCCCGTAGTGGCCATAACAATAGACTCAGTTCAGTGTGTGTGTCAAGATTATTGCATGTTAGTCAATAATGGAGTCACTCTCTCAAATAGCCTTCCTCCTTTACTCTACCTCTCCCCCCGATCCTCTCCTCCACCATGCTTCAGTTCTGATCTTGACAAGGCCCCACATCCAGCCCAGCACAGGATGAATAATAGATGTTGAAGTGGGGCTTTTTAGGGTGCTAGTCTGACAGGGCCTGTTTACGGAAAGGGCAGCTCCGTCAGAGGACTTTAGAGCCAGACGGTGGCTACATCCCAATAGTTATCTTACTTTAGTTTCCTTTCCTCGTCTCCTTGCCCTAAGAAAAACAATTGTCCAAATAGTCACAATCCTTTCCTTGTCTTCTTTACTTCAAGAGTACTTAAGAGTAGGACTATCTGACTCTAGATTAATTAATAAAACATGTTAGAAATCTATACATTTGCTTCATCATCCAAATCATAACAATGATCATAATGTATCAGTATGTAGGTAATAATTGATTAATAATCGTAATCAGATTCACATTTCCTCGATATAAGTTCAAAGTCCATGAGCTTATTCAGATTGATGAAAGTTAGAAGACAGGCATCAGGACAAATTTTATTTACATAATATGGACATCAACTTTTCAATTTACATTAGCAATGGAATGTCCCGTGCCAATAGACGGCTCTGGTGAAGTTCTTGCTTTGCAGTGAAAATGTACCGTAAATATCACAGTAGCCACTAGCCAGTAAGCATGCAAACTATATTCAACTAACTATGCAAGCAACTTTTCATGCACCATACACTCTTGATTAATGCAACAAAACCATCTTACACTCTTAAATAATGCAACAATTCATAAGCATGTGCAGACATTTAAATGATTTATTTGATCGTTCATACACTCATTATGTATGTTTGGAATATTTATTTCTCGCACAGAATAGAATAGGTCAACTTTTGTACTATGGGGGAAAGTATATTGACATAGGCTAGTGCTTTTGCTGTTCATTAGGCCTACTCATCTTGTTGGCTGACGAAAAGTAAGTGTGGACAGTTCTTCCAATATCTTCAATATGCGCCTCGGAATTGGATAAGGACGCGCGCAGTTGCGTCCCGGATGTGTCTGTATTCACTTGTAGCCTGTGAGAAAGACCCAATGAGTGAGAGGTGCTTCGGAGCAACATTTACATTTTAGTCATTTAGCAGACTCTCTTATCCAGAGCGACTTACAGTTAATGAGTGCATACATTTTTATACTGGCCCCCGTGGGAAACAAACCCACAACCCTGGCGTTGCAAGCGCCATGCTCTACCAATTGAGCTACAGGGGACTACATCCCAAGCAGGGAGAAGGGAATTATAATTATTATATTCAGCCCAAGGGCACAACAGCCACTGGCCGCAAAGGGCATGGATTTATTTAGGTGGCATCATGGCCACACAAAGGGGATGCCGCCGGGAAATTCAAGGCATTATTAAGTGCTTGACAAATTGTGAATGAGAGACTGATGAGTGTTCAGCCTGCACCAAAAACAAAGCAGAGCTCATGCCTTTCATGCAACTTTCATCATTAGAGTCGGAATTCTAAGCAAATCTTGTCTGAAAAATGAACTAGTGTAGCCCACAGCCATATGGCATAGCCAGATCAGAACCTAACATAAGGACAACTCAGAGTATGCTATTCTGTTCTTCTGAAATAGACTACATTTTCTTCATATCATGTTACTTTAGACCTGTCTCAAATAAATAATGGATTTATTGTGAAGGTGTAGGCTATATTAAATGGATTTATTAGTCTTTTTTAAATGTAGATGTTCCAAAGGTCTGCATCAGTGGCTTGTAGGCTTTATGTGGAAGCCAGAAGATGCTAAATGTGTTTATTTTAATTACCTTGAGACCAGCAGGTATTTGCTTGACAATCACCGGCTGACACAATTTTGTGACCTCCACAGCCCTAGTTCTGACATTGCTGGTGGGAGGAAGATGTCGGAAACTGAGGTTTTGTTTGAAACTGCTAGTGAGTCGGGTGAAGCTAATAGTAGAGAAAGTGAGAATGAGTGGGTTACCATGGTGAAGACAAAGGAAAAAGAGAAGTAAAGCTGTGTTGGAAAATAGGAAACCACTAGACTGGTTTTTAGTCGGAGTGAGGCTTTTGGATCAATGCTACTTGGGAAATCCGTTTAACATCTCCGGGAAAATCTGGAGGAAAGTGTGGAGTCGGTGAGAGTCACAAGAAGTGGTCTTATTTAGATTTTTCTTGTGTCTGCGGAGCAGACGAAGCGTGTTTTTAAGACCCAAAAGTGGAATGTTTCCTGTATGGATTTTCATAGCAGGGAGCCTATACAGGGGGTTATTTATTGGGTGGCGCAAGAAATAAAGGATATAACTGAAGACATCGATGGAGTGGTTGGAGCACGTCGACTGACCTGTATGGTGGATGGAGAAAATAAATTCACTTCATCCATGCTACTGTTTTTTGATGAAGAGTCTCTTCCTTCTCATATAAGAGCTTTTGTGCATAAGTCCCTTCAGTGTCATAAATGTAAAAGATTTGGTCATGTGTCAAGTGTGTGCAGAAGGGAAGAGTATCGTAAGGCAGATGAAGGGAAATGCTGCAACTGTGGAGGTGAACATGCGCCTGAATTCCTGAAGTGCCTTGTTAGGGTGAAGGAGAATGAGGTGTCAAGGGAAAGGAGTGTCCAGCATGTCTCCTATCTGGAGGCGGTGAGAAGATTGGAAGGAACGAATGGCAAGGAAGCAGCAATGGTAGTAGAGCCACCACGACCAGTGAAGATTTCTCATCAACCCAGGGATAGTGAAATGCTACATGTTTAAAAAGGTGGACTTTGTATTATTTATTGCAATGGTCATAAACCGTACAGCACAAGTGGAGAAGAAGTCTAAGAAAATTGGAATCATTGTGAATGCCGCTGAACGTTTTTTGGGTCTTCGTTGTTTCACCATCACAGGCCCCTGAGCCTGTGTAGGGATGTATTTTGGAGTGGACTGTGATTGAAGAAGTGTGATGGGTTTTCTTAGTTGACATTTTATTTTGTATTTGGTCGTTTTCCCCCTTTCCCGCAATGTTTTTTTAGTTTCTTATTGAATATCTGTACAGCTGGTGCCGCTAATGCACCATTAATATTGGATGCCAACCGCCATTAAACCCCATCGAAGAAGAATAAGTCGTTTCTGGTGGGACATATTTGGGGGACGTACAAGGGTCTGAGGCGAGAGAGTTGAGGGAAAGAGCCGCAACCATTTTGAGCTAGATAATAACTAACTAATTTATTAAAGGTGCTTACGGACGGGCTGCGGTAAACAGCAATTGAACTTCAACAAAATCGGCCTACCTTGTGTAGAGACCAGCGGCCCCGGTTGTTTTCAGCTCAAATGTTGTCAATAAAACATTGTTTGATTGGTTGACAAGAGGAACTCTGGTCCACCATGCGCAGCGGCCCCTCAAGACTTCAGCTAATTTCATCTTTTGGCACCTCGAGCACAGAGCGCCGAGCCAGCGGCACTACTTACGGGAGCGAGCACCATGAACCGAGCCGCTTGCAAAACTGCTTGTGATTTTCTTGGCAAAGGAGAAATGCTCACTAACAGGGATGAAATACATTTGAACACAAAAGTTGAGCGAAAAAAGCTTTTTGTGCATGTGGAACATTTCTGGCATCTTTTATTTCAGCTCATGAAACATGGCACCAACACTTGAGATTTTATTGAAACAGAGTTGATTGAAACTGAAATGACATGTCTTCCTTTGAATAATAATTCACAATTGTACATTGGTTGTTTGTTTATTCCTTGGCTTAGTTCAAGGGATATTTAATTGGTGTGTATTTCAATACTGTGTGGGATCTTATATTTCCTAGTGGGTAAACTATAAATTCTTTAGGGGTATATTACTTACTAGGTAGAGGCACTGCGCTATTTTATGTTTAGGCCCACACCTACACATTTTCACATGCTGCCTGCTTACAGACCACATAGTTTATTATTGTCACAAACTTAGATATTAGTTCCAAACTGATAGAAACTCCGGTCCCTCAGAAGAGAGCGCTACACTTGCTATTTCCTCATGGAGGATGACGTCATCCTCCTGAGGAGGATGAGCTGGCCAATCAGCGGTCTACTTGCATGAATATTTTTAATGACCAGTATATGCCTCCAGGTGGCCCCCAACTCTGCAGGGGTGTATGCTATGCCAATGTGTGGAGTGCACTGTCTGCAGTTCCTGCAGCTTGTTAGGCTGAGGGATGGGTGTGCTTTCTCAGCATATTTAGTCAGTGTTTAAACATTTATACACATGCACGGACACACACACACACTGCGACAATAGCACTGCAGTACAATTTCACATCCCTTACTCGTGTTTAGCCTTTGGGTGTAAAGGTGAGACACATACTGTACATTGAGGGCTTGATTTTAATAAATCTAACACAATGGTAAATTATAGGTTTGGGGGTGTGTCAAATATTTTTGCTGTTTTCACAACCGGAATTATGGGTGCAGTAGCTGGCGGTGGCACGAAAGGGCTGGGTTTTGATGAATAAATAAGTTGTGGGTGTGTTGAGGCTTGGCCCCTCACTAGCCAATCAGAACGTACTCCATGGCTAAATAGGTGATTGCTTCAAGTTGTGTATTTACGGTATTTTATGTATTGTGTTGTCATCAACTCCAATTCTAATGTTAGTCCATTATAGCCTGTTATAGCCTAGTTTGTTAAATAGCCTGACCCATGTTTGCTAAATATGTTGAACATGTTTGCAGTCCACATTGTTCTAATAGAATGATGGGGCAAAATGTTGATTTCCACCTAAAAAGAAATACCCAAACATAGTGATTTTTCATAAGATGGCCATAAACAATAACCGGCAAGGTCTGGAACTCACCTGGCAAGGTTTAGAAAGGTCTGGAACTCACCTTTATTTATTTTTAAATAAATGGCTGAGGTGTACTCACTTTTGAGGACACAAGCTCAAGTACATAGTACAAATATTATGAAAATATGAAATATCATCAGATTTTTCCCCCTATTCAACCGAAGTGGGGCAATAGGGCTTGAAATGCTTTCTAAATATAGTAACAATCAAATTATAAATGACTTACTATATGATTTCACGTTTCTTATAACTTTAAAATAAATATGATAATAATAATAATTGATGACATTTGTAAAGTGCATTTCATTACACAGAATAATTTCAAAGTGCATCAAATAACAAAATAAACACCAAAGAGAAAAGAAAATGGACACAACTAGACAGGGAAAATGACACAAAGATGCTACAAGGGACAATGACATTAAGGAGCACTGCTATCAACAGAAAGCCGTTTTTAAAGGAGCCCAGAGTCTGTGGTAGAGTACCTTCAGGTGGTCCGGGATGGGCATTCCAGAGGCTGGGGGCGGTCAAGCTGAAAGCCTGATCCCCCCAAGGTGATGTGATGGTGTTTCTGCACTCTCATCAGGATCCTGGCAGCGCTGTCCTGGATGTAGTGGAGCTTCTGGAGACTCCTGCCAGGGATCCTGATGAAGAGTGCATTGCAGTAGTCCAGCTTTGAGGAGATAAAGGCATGGACAAGCTTCTCAGCATCAGACTGAGTGAGGGTGGGATGGAGTTTGACAATGTTTTTGAGGTGATAGAATGAGCTTTACATCGTTTTTTGATGTGGCTGTCAAAGGTCAAGGAGGAATCAAGCTTTACACCCAGATTGGAAACTGAGGGGGATGTTCTGTCCTGCAATGCCAACCAGTAAGGACATGGTTTTGCTGCTGTTTATTTGAAGGAAGTTTTGCTTTATCTCTTGAAGGCAGGTGTTCAGAACGGCACATGCATCAGAGGGACTTGGGGCAGTTTTTACATACAGCTGGGTGATGTAAATAAGATTCCATGCCGGCTGATGACTACCGAGGGGGAGCACGTACAGGACTAACAGGATGGGTCCAAGAACATATCCTGGTGGGAGTAGAGTGTCAAAGTTTTTTGCCTTTATCGGGTAGTGTGGCTGGTGTTACGAGCCGATCCCGGTGACTGACCAATAGGAACACAGCCGGCACTGAGTATGCACACGATAATACGATTATTGTGAATAGTTAGATTAATATAAAAGTTCAATTTAAACGTTTACATGCTGTGCAATAACTATTTCCTTAATCTTGTTTACATGCACAAAAATACCAATCAAAGGGCCTCCCGAGTGGCACAGCGGTCTAAGGCACTGCATCGCAGTGCTTGAGGCGTCGCTACAGACCCAGGTTCGATCCTAGGCTGTCACAACCGGCCGTGACCGGGAGTCCCATTGGGCGGCGCACAATTGCCCAGCGTCGTCCGGGTTACGGGAGGATTTGGCCAGGTGGGCTTTACTTGGTTCATTGTGCTCTAGCGACTCCTTGTGGCGGGCCGGGGGCCTGCAGGCTAATTTCGGTCGTCATTTGAACAGCGTTTCCTCCAACACATTGGTGCTTCTGGGTTAAGCAGGCAGGTGTTAAGAAGCGTGGTTTGGCAGGTCATGTTTCGGAGGACGCATGACTCGACCTTCGCCTCTCCCAAGCACGTTGGGGAGTTGAGACAAGAGAAAAAGGGAGTAAAATACAAAAAAAATAAAAGAACAAAAAAATACTAATCAAAGTAAACGTTCTTTCACGGCGACCATGTTATGTTGGGGAAGCGTATTTGATTCTGAGTTCAGACATATAAAGGTTGTGTGTGAAAATTATTTCTAAGATGCATAGTTACTTTCAGTTTTTACAAACTCACTTCAGTCGCACATAAGCATAGTGACGTCTGCGCTGCTGGTACTGGCACAAATGCTTGCAGATCACATACACCGCTGCAGTTGACATAGCCTACGCTGGCTGACGTAGCCTCACAAGCCAATCGCAGAATATAATGACAGAACTGAAGCAAATCGTACAATCTGCCCAGGTTAACATCGCACAGTGTGATGTGATAATCGTAAAAGACTGAATCTGACGTACAGTCTGCAAAGGCCTTTAACGTGCGTCTGACACAAGCGCCTCCTTAGAACCAGCGGAAAATAGAGCCCTGAGTGCCTTGCTTTGTCATTCAGTCGTTCCGAAGACTTTCTTACCCAAACAGACTTACAAGTCAATATACATTTACTGCATTCACATGTGTAGGCAGTTAGTATGGGGCCTTTGTTAGCATAACCTTGCGTTTTTCTGTCATGTGGTACGCTAGCAACCTACTGTATGAATACAGTACAATCAACCTGAAAGTATGTGAACATCTTTTAAAAAGAGAAATGGAGGAATATCGAGAAAAGAAGGAAGACAAAAGTGATCAAGCGACATTAAATGAATGTGTCAGGGAGCAAGGCCTGCATTTGTTTGTCTCTGCAAGAAAAAGAATGGGAGGAAGAAAGAGAGATGTAGAGATAGAAGTGAGTAGAAGAGTGAGAACAGGATAGCTGGCGGGATTGAAAGGTGGTTGGAGAAAGAGAGACAAAGACAAAAGGTAACGAAGACGGCTAGAAGGAGAGAGCGATGGAGGTTAGAGGTTGAAGGAGTGTGAGCATCCATGGACAGAGACACACAGGGAGAGGAGGAGCTGGAGAGTGTGGAGAGGAGGGATATACTGTATGTCACCCAAAGTGACATATAACTAATATCTCAGCTCGAGTGACATATAACCACAATGGTTAACCTCTATGGGATCGGTGTCCCGTATACGGGACGGTTGAGCTAAAGTGCGCTAATGTGACTGGCATTACTGTTGTAAGTAACAGCAAACTTTCCAGGACATAGACATGTCTTATATGGGCAGAAAGCTTAAATTCTTGTTAATCTAACTGCACTGTCCAATTTACAGTAGCTATTACAGTGAAAACATACCATGGTATTGTTTGAGGAGAGTGCACATCATCAAAAAAACTGGTTTGATACATTCACCTCTGAAGGTAAATAATGTACTTACATTCAGTAATCTTGCTCTGTTTGTCATCCTAAGGGTCCCAGAGATAAAATGTAGCATAGTTTTGTTTGATAAAATCTTATGTAGGCACTGGGTTCTACAGTTTGAACCCCTGCTGTCTCTGGCTCCACACCCACCCACCCCGCCTGGCCATCTAGATGTGTGAAAGTTAGTGTATAAGCTAATGATCCATCATGTATGACATTCCTGGGAGTGTGTAAACTTACATTTTGTATTACCATATCATTTTTGTATGTTCTCTATAGTTATGTACTTGAGAATGTATCAATTGACCAATTCGGCACATTTGGGCAGACTTGATACAAAATAATCCAGTATTGCAATGCTTCACTGGATCAATCTGAAACTTTGCACACATACTGCTGCCATCTAGTGGCCAAAATCTAAATTGCGCCTAAACTGCAATATTATATTGTGGCCTTTCTTGCATTTCAAAGATGCTGAAAAAACACAACAAAAAAACACATGTTTTTTTGGTTTGTATTATCTTTTACCAGATCTAATGTGTTCTATTCTCCTACATTAATTTCACATTTCCACAAACTTCAAAGTGTTTCCTTTCAAATGGTATTAAGAATATGCATATCCTTGCTTCAGGTCCTGAGCTACAGGCAGTTAGATTTGGGTATGTCATTTTAGGCGAAAATTGAAAAAAAGGGTCCGATCCTTAAGTGGTTAAATTGCACTGTTTTGACAAATAAGAGAAGTTCATGGTGTTGAATTGTGTCGGCTCATTGGGAAGCTAAAGTCGGATGAGCGTTGATGAGGATTGTGTGTGTCTGTGTGTGTCTGTCTTTGTCTCTGTGTGTGACTTTTAGAGAGAGACATTTGTGAGTGACACGCTACTCATAGACAACAAGCTGATCTTTCATTAACAGTGACTATACACTGGGTCGGTGTGTTACTCTTAGAGTTTGTGATGCATTGTAGCCTTGGGAATGGGAGAGCGGGAGAAAGAGGGAGCGGGGTCACAGTCGACAGAGACACAATAGATTAATGCTTCCTATGTGTGTGTGTGTGTGTGTGTGTGTGTGTGTGTGTGTATGTGTGTGTGTGTGTGACCCTCCGAGTGTGTGATGCATCGAGGCCTGGGTAACTGTTTGTTCTATGGTGGAAAGAGAGAAAGAGAGTGAGAGAGAGGGAGTGAGAGGAAGGGATAGAATGAGAGAAGGGAAGACGGTAGACACAGACACAAGCTAGGTTTCCATCCAATTGGCGACAGATTTTCATGTGAATATTCTAGAATCCGCATAAAGAAAATATGCACTTTTTCCAACAAACAGACTCATTGCGGATAGAAATCTGTGCTTGATGACTTAGTGCAGTGTTTCCCAAACTCGTTCCTGGGGCCACCCTGGGTGCACGTTTTTGTTTTTGCCCTATGACTACACAGCTGATTTCAAATAATCAAAGCTTGATGATGAGTTGGTTATTTGAATCAGCTGTGTAGTGCTAGGGCAAAAATCTAAATGTGCACCAGGACCAAGTTTGGAAAAACCTGACTTAGTGCACACAATTTACTTTTTTGCTTAAGTTTTCATGTGCCAAATAAAAATCTAATGTTCAATGTGTTTCCATTGCATTTTCAACTCTACCGATAGTTTTGTCACAAAAAAATGTTGTGTTAAATAGCCTACTCTGGTTTTGGCTCTAGCCAACAGCTCGCAGATACAGTGTTGGAAGGCTGTGCAGGTAGGCTAGTCTACATGATGAGATTATTAAGGATAGGAGTTTGAATGTTTATTAAATGTTTATATTTGTCAAAGGCAGTCAAGCATCGATCATCATGTCACCAGAATATGATCCTCGAAATTTATTGGAAAGGAGCATCAAGGTCACTGTGCACTTTCACCACCCTGTGAAGTTCAGCGTAACTGATTTCATCGGTAGCCTAATAAACTGCATGTTTTGAGAGAACCACACACCATATCGTCGCGTGACTCCGAGTTTACTTCGATACGATGGTTATTATATTAATATTTGTTAATAAAGGCGTTTCCACCTTGTCACGATCGTTGAGAGACGGGTCAGACCAAGGTGCAGCGTGCGATGTGAACATGTTTATTATTATAAACACAAAACCAAAACAACAAACCAACGTAACGTGAAGTCCAAGGCTACACACAACACAGGAACAAGATCCCACAACTAAGGTAGGCAAACAGGCTACTTAAGTATGATCCCCAATCAGAGACAACGAGCGACAGCTGTCTCTGATTGGGAATCACACCCGGCCAAACATAGAAACACAACCTAGATCCTAAACATAGATAACATCACATAGATTTCCACACCCTGACTAAACAAACAATAAGTTCCATACGTCAGGGTTCCATACGCCATACCTCCATTTCTCTCACAATTAATTTTACAGACACAAAAAGATCCCACCATGTCTAACTAAAAAAACATGTCTGCATTTATATAATTGTTTCTGTCACAGGTGTCATGATTTTTTCCTTATACGGTATGACTTTACCCACATAAAACCTGTAGATGGAAATGTGGTTAAACACACACACACACAAAACAGGCTATGGGTTTGTTAACTGTGTATGGTGACACAGACTGCTGTGTGTGACCCTTAAAATGTGTGATGCATCGCAGACCCAGGGTAATGTGTCTATGGAGAGAAAAGAGAGAGACTGAAGAAACTGAGACACTAGCAACTAACCTCATTAGCATCAAAGAGAGTGAAGCTAAAAAAAAACACATGTTACAGCCTGGCAACCCACAGTTCAGCAAATAAACATGTCAACAAATCATGTGAAGTTTCTCCAATTAAGTTTGAAAAACACCAAGCTTTGCTGTAAGCTCCCCCTCCCTTTCCACTCTGTCTATCTCACACTCATCTCTCTCTCTCTCTCTCTCTCTCTCTCTCTCTCTCTCTCTCTCTCTCTCTCTCTCTCTAAATAGAGCAAGAAATCTATCTTTCTCTCCTTATATCTCACATTGACTTAATTGTTCTCTCTCTCTCTTTCTCTCTCTCTCTCTCTCTGTCTCCCCCTCTCTCTCGCTCGCTTTCTCTGTCTCTCCCTCGTTCTCTCTCCTGTATCTCGTCTAAACTCCATTGAGGATTCCGGGCGAGAAATCAATGGGCTGGATGTGATTTCCTAAGCTGAAAACATCATCTGACATGTTGGCCAATTAGGAGTGTCAAAAGGAGATATCTTTACCTCACACGATGTGCTTTCAGCTAAGAAGACGAGACGATCCATAGTAACTACCCAGTCTGTGTGAGCGTGCGTGCCCGTCTCTGTGTGTCGGTCGGTCTGTCTGTCTGTGTGAGGACACACACACTGAGGAGAAAACAAAGGGAAAAACATGATGGGGTATTACTTGTCCTCCTTCACCACTTCTATTAGCCCACCACAGTTTCTTGTATGGACATTTAGATGAGCATTTCAGTAAAATTCCAGTAAATTTTACGGAAATGAATTTAGAGTCAGGTCAAGCATTGTACACACATTGCTCACATAATGCATTGAGGACTCTTTATACTGAACCCTCCACTCTTGAGTAGACCCATAATATAATTCAGAGAAAAGCCTTCACATCCTTTCTTAGTGACGACTGCACACATCCATTCAGCAAAACCGTTGCTTTTCATAACTACATTATCCACTGTCGTTCTCCTTCCTCCTCTTGAAATGCAATGGAGTGAAAACCTACAAACGTCACATACAGTACCTCACATTATCAATCCTCTCTTTGATAAGTGCCTATCTACATACAGTACATACCAAAGATGGTTGATAAATGAAGATAGTTCACTCAGGCTGTTTACCATTGAAGAAAATGGTAAGTTCCAAACTACTTAAAAGGGGGTGGCTCTCCCATAGACACCAATGCGATAGCAGCTGGGTCTGGTCTACTTAGTTCATTGACTTCCATTGAAACAGAAAATATTTGGGATTGGGATGTCTCGCTTCCTCTTCAGTCTCTGTACATACTCTACATCCACAGTCCCCATACATCATATCCTGCCAGACCGAGGCAAACCAGGAAGTTGATCAGATGAGGGGCTATCTTGAGTAGCGGCCGGAGATGGAAGAGTAAGTGCGACATTCCACTCATCATTGTGTTGAGGATTGTTTTGCAGTGAAAGCATTAAAAACTCATTATTTATTTGTATTATAAATCTTTATTTTCCGTTTTCATATTTGCTAAAATGCCCATATCTATTAAGGGTGTGGACATGATCAAAGGGCACTGTTGGCTCTATTCTCGGCTGGAGCTATGGTGGCGCAAGTGCGTTTTCCACCCCATGCGCCAGGTTCAGTAATTTGCCTATCTAATATCAGCTCGCTTGCGCTGAGGTGGGAGGGGTGGCAATATTTGAGGTGTGTACTTGAAAGGTGACAATTTCATGCAGCACATATCGGTCTTGGTGGTAATGCGGTTGGTAATGGCATGGATTTTGTGAGCAGAAGCGCAACCTATCTAGCCGTTAAGCACAGTGTTCTTATCCTCATGGAACAAGAGAGGAGATGTGCTTTTTGTGGTGGTAACCCTTGTAATAATAAACATAAAAAACAAATGCTTTTTATCCATTTGGTTCCATTTTATTCAAGGCTGTTTTTTTTGTCCTGCCCAATGCCAAGTAGCCAAGCCTATCAATGAAGGATTTGGCTCATGAGACTGCTTTGAAATGAATCTTAATCACCAACGCTTTATTAAAGATCAAGTTTGGGAGCAGCAAAACAGTGAGGACATCCCCTTTTTATCTATATTGTGTAGACCTACAATATTTTAGCCAGCTCCCGTTTTGGACGTGCGGGAAAAACCCTGCATATAAGCTGCATGTATCCATATGCCCATCATGAAACGAGAGATGAGATGATGCTGGTGACCCTTGTATTTAGAACTTATTTTCTACTGTAATAATTGCTCATTTTCCATTTCATATGATTAAAAACCACGCCCTCCTTATGCTTCCTGTACCCTACGCCTATAGGCTATAATGAAGGCTGGTTCAACAGTAATCAGTCCTGTCTTTTTTATCCTGTTCATTTTATGATATCATGCTTCTGACCCCAAGCTATTTAGAACTATTGTTGTTGTTGAAAAAAAAAATATATATATATATATATCTTGTTTTTTTTGTTTAATTTGATTAAAAACCTAACTTATTAGAATGATTCGCCATCCTGGCTTCATGGCGATCGTCCAGCTCACATGCAATGCAATTTAGGAGCCGTCTTCTATATCTAGAGAAGTGTGAATGCGATCTGTAAGATGGTTCCATTATGTTTCTAAAACATATTTGGGAGCAGTATAATGGTGGGTGGACATTCTCTTTATATTGGATCTTTGTCCAGCTTCTGTGAAAAGTTTGGATGCATGTAAAAGCCTCCATTGTCTGCGTTGCCTTAATATTATATGCCCACGGGGAGCGATTAGGGTGCCTGTAACAGTATTTAGACATTTTAGACAATTTAAAACAAGTTGTTTCATTTTGATCAGAATTTTAAGCTGCATCAATAGTGAATGTAATCTTGCTTATTGACTACATTTGGCATGTCCATGGATCAGACATGGCAGACATGATGTAATTTACAGTAAGCCTAGCCCCTATATCAGTGCGAATGTTTAACAATATACTGTATTTCCATATTGAAGCCATGCAATTAGGCTTCTTACAATGTGGACTGCAAACATGTTCAACATATTTAGCTAAGATGGGATAGGCCTACATACATTTTGTTATTTCATTTTAATAGGATATTTAACAAACTAGGCTATAATGGACTAACATTCTAATTGGAGTTGATGACAACGCAATATATAAAATACTGTAAATACACAACTTGAAGCAACCACATATTTAGCCATGGAGCACATTCTGATTGGCCAGTGAAGGATCAAGCCTCAACACACCTACAACTTGTTAATTAATCAAAACCCAGCCCTTTCGCGCTACCACCAGCTACTGCGCCCATAATTCCGGTTGTGAAAATAGCTAAAATATTTGACACACCCCCAAAATTATAGCGCTACCGCCAGATTTTCCATTTCATTAGGTTAGTTAAAATAGAGCCCTGTATGTGTTAATGTCACATCCCAGGTCTTAGTGAGGTGGTCATCTTTAAGTGACCCCAGGCCCAGCCACACATACACACAGGCTCTCAGTCTGTCTCTACATGGGATCCTCAGCAGTCTTCAGCTTTTCAATAATTAAGCTGTAAGGGGAGTGGTCAGCTCCGGTATAATTACTGCCAGTGGGTGAAAGGGTCCTCTCCCAAGGACAAGATGGGACAAGACTTACAGGGCTGCAGGCTTGGAAAGGACATGACGCCGTTATGACATGACACTGACCATGGACATGACTGTTGTTGGACATCAAGGTTCATTTCAATTGGGGTGTCATTGCACAGGGGATACTAGTAATAGTTTACAGTCAGAGAATTCATTCACTTTTTTATAAAGATATATAAAAAAAAATTACGGCTGATGCTCCGTGGTCAGAGGCAATATGACGGCCGCCCTTTGCGCATGGCCGACATTCGTTATGGTGTCCCGTGCTTTATGTAGTTGAAATACTGTAGTCACTATGTTGTCACAGACTTTACTGTCACAGCAGTACCACCAACTGTGCAGTAATTCTGCTTACATAGGAACGTCAATAATTGACTTCATTTTCATAAAGAAAATCAATATTTGACCCTATTGTTGCTTCGTTAATTACCGAGTTTACACTCTAAACGACATGGTGACAGAAACAGCTTTGCATACCTGCTTATGTTGCTAAATTGAACGGAGAGCATTGAATCAATATAGGCCCTACAATATTATGTTCCAGTAATATACATACTAGTGTTTTCCTAGAGAAATCCGTATAATTTCAAGTCAAAAGTAATTCCCAAACCTCTACACAATACCTCAACAATTCCAATCTTGTGTTTGCATTTTCTTGACATGGAGCAGAAGCAATGGATTAGCCATATTGTCAGCTGTGGTGAGACTGCAACTCCTCATGTTGGGCTCATAACAGTATGAGATAGTTTGCCATAAACTGACATGGTGTGCCATACGTGGTCATGACAGACCTTGACGTATCATTGTAGCATATAGTTGCATTTTGCTTGCTTTATGACTTTTTAGTTTTGAGTCCTTCCCCTCTCTCTACCAGTGTCCTCCAAAATGAAAGTCAGTGGGAGCTACGTCAAAACGCTAATGTGTCAGATACGTCGGAACACAAGTTACTGTAATCTTGAGCATAATGAATTGTGTTGAGCTGCTGTTTTCCCGCTACCCTTCGTCGCACACCTCAAGGCAGAGACATCAGAGGCTGGGGAAGAAAGCGACATGTTTGATAGCAGCTGATTAGTTTCTGTTCGCTTCCCCTAGATTGTAAGGAGTACTTCTGAAGTTATGAAGTTTGTTGATGGAAAAGCTAGGTGCCTTCATCTTTCACGCTCCCTCCAAACTAGCTTAACATAATTTACCACCCATAGGGGAGAGTGGGGTATGTTGAGTCATTTTTACATTCAGGATCACTACGACAAGGGAAATGCATGTAAAAATATTTTTTTTTCAACTTAGCTTGTCCAAAGAAAGTGGTATTTTGGCACAACTACAGGACAGGGCAAGTTGAGCCGCCTACACATTTCTGTACTGAATTAATTATTACCACAACCTTTTTAAAACCATGTCTAACATGGACCTCATATTGAAGCTTATAGAGACCCCAACTGTTGTATATAACAGTTTTAAACAAGCTACTTTGGTTTAGATACAAACATCATGAAACCTATAACACATTCATTTGAGTTTGTGAAAATCAGTTTTTTGGACCTAACTTGCTTACCACTTTTTCCATGTGGTTTCATCTCTCACAGATTCCATGAAATTATGACCTCTTCCTAAATCTTTGGTCACATGATTCATTTTGTGTATAGTTTCCTAGAAACAAGGGGTCGCTCAACTAGCCCTTTGACTCTACTTACCACACTCTCCCCTACGTAGGTAGTGAGCAATTGATTACACAAATACTACCTGGTATCTCGACTCAGGATATGACCCAGATGCAGACACAGGAGGTGGATAATTCGATTCTCCAAATATTTATTAACACCAAGGGGCAGGTCGAGGGCAGGCAGAGGTTCGTAATCCAAGGCAGAGTCAATAAGGGACAGAACGGCAGGCAGGCTCAGGACAGGCAGAAAGGTCGGTACCGGGAAGACGAACTGGCAACAGACAAACAGAAAATGCAGGTTTAAATACAAAGGGGATAATGGGGGTGGAGACAAGCACAAGACAGGTGAAACAGATCAGGGTGTGACAACCTGGTATAATGTAAACATGTTTGAAGATCTATGTTATTTCTCTTGATAAGAGGCTATCTGGCATACAAATGTTATATCTCTTTTAAGTCAAATCCAAGTGATCATATTCCTCAACCATTGCAGTCTGTGTACTAATGTTTTTAAACAGCAGTGGAAAACACTTAGAAACAGCTTGTGTCTGACATTTTGTTTCCAGAGAGGAAAACATAACTGATTAATTTTGAACAGACAGGTGATACGCTTATACTGGATGAGAATGCGGCGGCTACTGCTTAAAATATTCCCAGTGGTGTTCATTTACAGTTAATTGATAGTTGAGGTCTATGAAGAGATACACATTAAATCATAGCCAATAGGTCTGCTTATAGGGTTGCATGCCATTTAAGAAACAAGCCTCATAAGTCTTTTAGCTTCCTGCAACTGAAACACACAGAAATTAATAATTAAAGTGGAAATATGCTTAACTCATATTACCTTACTTAAGGCATTATTATTTTAAAGGCACTTTAACTTCCCAATCTTTAGAAGTTAAAGCTCGAGTCCTTAATTGAAGCAATAACAAAGCGGACACCCCGCCTCTGTTTTGGTTGGGAGCTTTTGTGAAAGAGCACAGATAGAAAGATATGGCATATAAAAGAAAACCGGATGGACATCATGAAAATGATCGGAGAGGTTGAGAGTAGAGGAAGTTCAGGAGTAAAAACAAACAAAATATAATTATTGTAAAATTGACTGTGTCCATAAAATGTAGATAGCTGGAAGTAGAGGCCTAAGCATTGTTGTTCACTAGTTTACTACAAGTAGGGAAAGGGTGGTGGGGTTGGAAAGTAATAAAGGGGAATATATATATTTGTTTAAAGGATATGTATGTATGTATGTATGTATGTATGTATGTATGTATGTATGTATGTATGTATGTATTTGTGTATGTGTGTATATATATGTGTATATATACATATATATATATATATATATACACTGCTCAAAAAAAATAAAGGGAACAATAAAATAACACATCCTAGATCTGAATGAATGAAATAATCTTATTAAATACTTTTTTCTTTACATAGTTGAATGTGCTGACAACAAAATCACACAAAAATTATCAATGGAAATCAAATGTATCAACCCATGGAGGTCTGGATTTGGAGTCACCCTCAAAATTAAAGTGGAAAACCACACTACAGGCTGATCCAACTTTGATGTAATGTCCTTAAAACAAGTCAAAATGAGGCTCAGTAGTGTGTGTGGCCTCCACTTGCCTGTATGACCTCCCTACAACGCCTGGGCATGCTCCTGATGAGGTGGCGGATGGTCTCCTGAGGGATCTCCTCCCAGACCTGGACTAAAGCATCAGCCAACTCCTGGACAGTCTGTGGTGCAACGTGGCGTTGGTGGATGGAGCGAGACATGATGTCCCAGATGTGCTCAATTGGATTCAGGTCTGGGGAACGGGCGGGCCAGTCCATAGCATCAATGCCTTCCTCTTGCAGGAACTGCTGACACACTCCAGCCACATGAGGTCTAGCATTGTCTTGCATTAGGAGGAACCCAGGGCCAACCGCACCAGCATTGGTCTCACAAGGGGTCTGAGGATCTCATCTCGGTACCTAATGGCAGTCAGGCTACCTCTGGCAAGCACATGGAGGGCTGTGTGGCCCCCCAAAGAAATGCCACCCCACACCATGACTGACCCACCGCCAAACCGGTCATGCTGGAGGATGTTGCAGGCAGCAGAACGTTCTCCACGGCGTCTCCAGACTCTGTCACGTCTGTCACATGTGCTCAGTGTGAACCTGCTTTCGTTTGTGAAGAGCACAGGGCGCCAGTGGCGAATTTGCCAATCTTGGTGTTCTCTGGCAAATGCCAAACGTACTGCACGGTGTTGGGCTGTAAGCACAACCCCCACCTGTGGACGTCGGGCCCTCATACCACCCTCATGGAGTCAGCAGACACATGCACATTTGTGGCCTGCTGGAGGTCATTTTGCAGGGCTCTGGCAGTGCTCCTCCTGCTCCTCCTTGCACAAAGGCAGAGGTAGCGGTCCTGCTGCTGGGTTGTTGCCCTCCTACGGCCTCCTCCACGTCTCCTGATGTACTGGCCTGTCTCCTGGTAGCGCCTCCATGCTCTGGACACTACGCTGACAGACACTGCAAACCTTCTTGCCACAGCTCGCATTGATGTGCCATCCTGGATGAGCTGCACTACCTGAGCCACTTGTGTGGGTTGTAGACTCCGTCTCATGCTACCACTAGAGTGAAAGCACCGCCAGCATTCAAAAGTGACCAAAACATCAGCCAGGAAGCATAGGAACTGAGAAGTGGTCTGTGGTCACCACCTGCAGAACCACTTCTTTATTGGGGGTGTCTTGCTAATTGCCTATAATTTCCACCTGTTCTCTATTCCATTTGCACAACAGCATGTGAAATGTATTGTCAATCAGTGTTGCTTCCTAAGTGGACAGTTTGATTTCACAGAAGTGTGATTGACTTGGAGTTACATTGTGTTGTTTAAGTGTTCCCTTTATTTTTTGAGCAGTGAATATATATATATATATATATATATATATATATATATATATATATATATATATATATATATATGTATGTGTATGTATGTATGTATACATATATATATATATATATAAACATGGGGGATTGGAAGTGATGCAGACAACTACATTGATGGAAGTTACAATCTATCTACAATATTAAGCTGATCTACAAACAAACCCCCCCCCCCCCCCACCCCCCAAAAAAAATAAAAAGAGCAGAGGAATGGGCCTGGAGAAATGTAACTACTCTCAAATACATAGACAAAGCTATGGATGCAAGGACTGACCATCCATTATATCAAATTGATAGTTTTACCCATGTTTTGAGGCTATACAGTGTTTGTTTACATTTACTTTGTTTACAAACATTGGAGTAAAACAAGCTTATATTATGGGTTTTGATGGGGTACGACAGTTGAATTAAGCTCATGAGGCATTTATAAGTTATATTCTTCAAGAATCAATGGGTATATGTCATTAATTTATATGTGCAAAAATGGATGTAGCAACTAAGGATTCTAGCTTTAAATACAGTAGTAAATGCTTACTCCTCTAGTTATTTACTCTTATTTACAATCCCATTGTGTTACAGTGAGATCCAACGTATTGGGACAGTGACACATGTTTTGTTGTTTTGGCTCTGTACTCCAGCACTTGGATTTTAAATGATACTTTATTAATTTGAGGGTATTTTCATCCATATCGGGTGAACCGTTTAGAAATTCCCCCCATTTTAGGGGACCAAAAGTATTGGGACAAATTCACTGTGTATTAAAGTAGTAGAACGTTTAGTATTTGGTCCCATATTCATAGCAGGCAATAACTACATCAAGCTTGTGACTCTACAAATTTGTTGGATGCATTTGCTGTTTGTTTGGTTGTGTTTCAGATTATTTTGTGCCCAATAGAAATGAATGGTACATAATGTACTGTATTGTGTCATTTTGGAGTCACTTTTATTGTAAATAAGAATAGAATATGTTTCTAAACACTTCTACATTAATGTGGATGCTACCATGATTACGACTAATCCTGAATGAGAACATTAGAGGCATAAATATCATACCCCCCTCCCCTCCAAAATGCTAACCTCCCCTATTATTGTTATGGTGAGAGGATATTATGTCTTGGGGGTATGATATTTGTGCGTCTAACTTTCTCACTCATCTTTATTCACAATTAATTCAGGACTATCCGTAATCATGGTAGCATCCACATTAATGTAGAAGTGTTTAGAAACATATTATTTACATTTGACATTTTAGTCATTTAGCAGACGCTCTTATCCAGAGCGACTTACAGTTAGTGAATGCATTCCTTTTTTTTTCATACATATTATATTCTTATTTGCAATAAAAGTAACTCCAAAATGACACAATACATTATGTACCATTCATTTCTATTGGGCACAAAATAATCTGAAACACAACCAAAACAATCAGCAAATGCATCCAAAAAGTATGTACAGTCACAAGCTTAATGTAGTCATTGCGTGCTATGAATATGGGACCAAATACTTAACTTTTTAACTTGTCCCAATACTTTTGGTCCCCTAAAATGGGGGGACCATGTCCAAAAAGTGCTGTAATTTCTAGACGGTTCAGCCGATATGGATGAAAATACAGTCTGCACTTTAACTGTATAGTCATTGTATAATTTCAAATCCAAAGTGCTGGAGTACAGAGCCAAAACAACAAAAATGTGTCACTCTCCCAATACTTTTGGAGCTCACTGTATGTACCTGATAAATCACAACCAACAGGTTCATATGTCTGATCAACTGTCTGACCATGCCATGTAATACCTGTCCTAATCGGCCATTGGCAGCTCCTGGACGTCTCTGGTATTTCTTCATCTGGTAAGGATGAATCTTATAATGAGATTTGTAAATGACCTGACAGGCTTAGTTACATTGTTATCACCTGCTTAGTCTTACCATGACGTGTCACCTCAGGTAATAGGTGTCCCTGCAGTCTGGTTTTAATGGTGTTAATGGTATCTGTTTTGTTGACATAGGTTTGTTGTCTTGTTTGTTATAGGGTGTTGTATTTGAGGATTATAGTACTCCTGAGTGGCGCAGTGGTCTAAGGCACTGCATCGCAGTGCAAACTGTGCCACTAGAGATCCTGGTTCGAATCCAGGCTCTGTCGCAGCCGGCCGCGACCGGGAGACTCATGGGCGGCGCACAATTGGCCCAGCGTCGTCCAGGGTAGGGGAGGGAATGGCCGGCAGGGATGTAGTTCAGTTGATAGAGCATGGCGTTTGCAACGCCAGGGTTGTGGGTTCGATTCCCACGGGGGGCCAGTATAAAAAATATATGTATTCACTAACTGTAAGTCGCTCTGGATAAGAGCGTCTGCTAAATGACTAAAAAAAAATATATATATATATATATAGATCCACTGAAGTCTTCCCCTTGTCAAGATCGTTTGATCTGATTACGATGGAGAGCTGCAGCAAGTGTGAACATGCATAAATGCATGTAAGAGCACGTGTCTTGTGCTTAGTGTGTGTGAATGCTAGTATTTGCGCTTGAGTGCATGTACTGTATATGTACAGCATTTGAGTGTGTTTATTCAAGTTTGTGTGTGTTTGTATAAGAGTGCTAATCTCTGTGTGTGTGTGCGTGCTTTTATGAGTGTGTGTATGCTGCGTGTATCCAATGTAACTGTTTGTTATTTTGTTCTGTTCTCAAGCAGAAGTGCATTAATAGTGTATGACTAAATACAAAGCAAAACAACAACAAACAAAAAGCTACACTTAAATATTCCCTCTGCTTTCTGCCCAAGTTGTATCCTTTGTTTACCACCTCAAAAGAGACAATGCACATTTGAAATATGTTTGATATATTTTTTAAATGAACAACTAACTCATGCCATTGATTTGCACATTGGAATTAAAATAATCTAATTGATTGAGAGGGTCCATTGAAGAGACAGTCTCTTTGAATTCATTTCCTGATCCAGGAGAATAGCTGTCTTGCTGTTGAAGTTGAAAATCTGGTCCGTTGTGAAAAATGTTTTACATAGTCTGTGGGAAACTGTATTCCATGTTCCGTCTCTTGATATTAGTGTCGGGAGAACCGTTGTGCAAACCTCAGCATGTGGTTGAGTGCTGTGAAGAACCTTACTCACACACACACACAGACACAGACACAGACACAGACACAGACACACAGACAGACAGACAGACAGACAGACAGACAGAAAGAAAGAAAGAAAGAAAGAAAGAAAGAAAGAAAGAAAGAAAGAAAGAAAGAAAGAAAGAAAGAAAGAAAGAAAGAAAGAAAGAAAGAAAGAAAGAAAGAAAGAAAGAAAGAAAGAAAGAAAGAAAGAAAGAAAGAAAGAGCCAGGTGGTATGGCAAGTGCCAGACCTGGCTAGCTCCCCTCAAGAGTGCAGTCTGTAATGTGAGCTGCCCGTTAGAATAACTTATTTATCCCAAAAGCTTCCTTGCCCGACGGACACATGGAACTGTGCCCAAAACACACTTTGTAAGATGTTGATATTCCGTGAGACTGTAAAAAAATATAATTATGCTTTCAAAGTCACTTCTACTGTCAAAAAGAAACGTTTCTATAGACAGGTCTGTAACGAACCCTGTTTGTTTGTGAACAACCAAGCCTAGCCTATCCTGAACTGAAGCAATAGTCCCTCTTGTTGACAAAGACAAATATAGACTGATAATTTGTTATTAATATTGCCTAACCTTTTATTCCTTCCTCAACTCAGGGAAAATTATGTTGTGAGGTTGTTTTGCCAATTTCAAGCTGTGGCCACCATCTAACTTCTTCTTCTTTTTCTATGGTGTTATGGCTGTCCCAAACATTCGTCAGATGTGCATGCCACCACCTACTATGTGGGCTGTGTCTGCCTACTGTTCTGGAGTGTGAATTCATTACATTTTGTGACAAACAGGAGGGAGAAAGGACGAGGAACAGGGAAGAAAAATTGCCCTACCAACTAACCCGACACCCTTCAAAACCTCACCACTATTCCACTAGTTGGCCTTGGAGGACGGGACACTATCGTTCAACACACCTTGTAACTATTCTGCAGTAAAATCTCGTACACCCAAGTGCTTCTATGCGGCTGCCACCACAACATTGATTTTCTGTGATTTACGTTCCATTTCTGTGGAACGGTTGATCAGTCTACTCATCGACGCCCTCTGTGGAATATACAAGGTATTGAGGCAGTACTTGCTCGCGCCCCGGTCGCTCACATTGCCAGACACATAGAGGCAGGCTTCTCTCTGGAAGCCTCGAGCTGCATTCTTCTTCATTCACACGAAGGGAGGCGCAGTGGTGAGCACACTAGTACTCCGTGACAAGAGTGGAAATGTCCTCAAGTTTTGGAATTTAACCACATTGGCTATGATATCTTACCCAAGGATCACTTGAATTTGTAAGTACCCAGAGGAGTTGATGCGTTCTTTGAACGAGATAAACGGTTATTTTGGTTTGAAACATTTGGGTGTTTTCGCTCTCATGTTGCGAGTTTGGTATCGGATGTTTTTTTTGTCTACTTTCTGATAGGAGGACCTCTGCGTAGCGTCTGACGAGTTTATGGAGCTTGTGATTTCAAAACATACCGGTCCTTTTCGGGGTTACCAAAGCGCAACCCGTTTATTTACCTGTGAATTGAACTTCTTCACAAACAGTCTTGGATGCGCGTCCAAATGTTATTCTATGTAATTCAATCAATTCAAGAGTTGATCAACACCAAAGTCTCACAGTGGAAAACTGCGGATATTGGAGCGTTGGCAAGGGTTGTGTGTGTTCGGTGTGTGGATGTATCCCTTTACTGTTCTACAAGCAGATAGGCTACTTGAATTAACTGAGCAGAAGCAGAATTCAAGCTTACATCTCGAGACTTATTGTACTCTAGCCTATTTTATTGCTGTTCACCCAGGTTTTATTATAGGATACATCCTATCCTAACAGCCTTATATCAATATTGTTTTTCTATTCGAAAAAACACATGGGCAAGGACCTATAGTTCAACGGTGAATGGAAAAGCAAACTATTGGTTACCTCATTGAAAAGGGAATGCTCTTGCATTGCCTGTTTGAGAAGGAATGCCTCCATAGACTATATAATTATAGCCATTCACTGACACACTGTCGCCTGGAAAACTGTCTTGGGCGGTGAGTGGGGACACTGGGGAAGGAGGCATGTGTGGCTCATACATGGCTTTACATTGTAATTCGTTGCATGCTCTCACATATGGGGTTATTTAATAGGGCTATTTCTTAGTCGTTCTATGCTATTAAATGGACAGAAGGGAATGTAGCATATCTCAAGGGACCTAGTGCAGCTTTGTAAAAAAAAAAAAATCGATTCCCCTATTGGCTCTAAAATAATTAGAAATGGTGTGTGAAAAGAGCGTTAATCTGCTAACGAATGAGAGGCAATTTGTATGCTTTGTTATTCGACAGCAATTGTAATTCCCTATTGAGGAGTAATAGAAGAACGAAGGTTGTCTGTGGGTGTGTTGGTCTACGCATTGGATGTCATCTATTGAATATGCTCTCATACTATTTGAGTTGTCTTTAATAGTTTTTCAGTATAATTCTGGTAAGCAAATTACACATGACCCACCCCCCTCCTCAACATATAGCGTTCACCAATTTAAAGGCCTACACATTTATTCTCCGTTTCCCCTGACCAAATTTGAATGTATATTATTTAAATATGTTGTAAGCTGATTTCTTGCCCGTTGGCCTTTGCCCTCAGTTTTACAATTTAGGCAACAGACATTGGCTTGGTGGTTAAAGGCTACGACACCCATTCACATGTAAATGATGAAGGATCTCAAGCGTGACATGTTTTTTTAGTAGGAGGTACTAGTTGAATGTGACTGTCGCTAAGTCATCGGATCGGCATGGCTTCTGCTCGTAAATCACTGACAGACGGGTTGGTCTTCTAGCCACTTAAAATAGTGTCAATCCACTGCGAATTAATTGTAGCCTAGTCTACACAGATCATTGCGGCTACAATGTTTAAATTCTGTAGAGTTTTATTCAAAGTAGATACAATGTATCTGAATGACACTTTGGTATGAATGATGTTCGCACGCTGGTGTTTTTCAATCCAATTTCCTCGCCCATCTTTCATATCGAGCCCTTAACTCACCTGTATGTCTAGCCTGAAGACTCCGGCATAAATTAGCATTTGGGATTGGGAAAGTTTCCTCTCACCATCTCTACAAACCAGAATGTTGAATACAGTTATATTTGAATTTAGGCCTACTTTACGGTTGTCCGTGCGGTTGGTCCTTTTGCAGGTATGAATGTGAGACAATATATCCACAGGAAAGTATAATTAAATGCACTTTTCAAAGCGCTGGTAGTGCGTTCAGATTTCTATCACCTGAATCATGCACACAATATGAAAATACACGCACGGGACTCGTGCATACTTGCCGAGCTGGTGCACTAATTTACATTCTTCTGTGCATGGTTCAGGTGATAGAAATCTGAATGCACTACCAGCGCTTTGAAAAGGTGATTTTAATTGTACTTTCCTGTGGATATATTGTTTCGTATTCCTAACTGCAAATGTACCAAGCACACTGACAACCGGTAAAGTAAGTAAAAAATATAATTGTCGGTCTTGTGAGGAAATGTTTCTAACAAATGTATGGCAATAATCTGACTGTGATTAATGCCAAGATGATAGACAATCTTCTGTGGTGAATTTGATGAATTGAACCTGAAGTTTTGCTTGATAAAATCAATGTCTAGTAAGGTTATTTATTTATTCTTAGCAATTCCATAAAGCAGTAGCCCATATGGACATCTCTGTGTGTTGTTGTATTGTGACTCCATGGCTTGCTCTGTCATCAATGGATTAAGTGTGGGTCCTCATGTTTTGTCTTTTAGCCTATGTGTCTCCAGTATGGCATTGCAAATAACTCTGGCAGAAAATTACAAGCAATCCACCCTCTACATTTTCTGACGCAAATCTACTCTCCATAGACCAGTGATGAAGTTAAATTATTTTGTAGCTGTCCTACTATCCTGCACTATGCTAGGGCTGGCCATTCACTGATCAAGTGTTGATATCAACTGGAATGAGGAATAACCATTATTATGCGTACATGCTGCAGTTGACCTACTGTCTAACTCGATTCTGTAGGGCTAATGGGCTTTATAAAGTGACTCAATAGTCAGTACCTCCCTCCAGTGTATGTGCGTAGTGTGTGTGTGTGTGTGTTATGTTTGTGTGTGAGTGGACTTGGCAGAAGACTGCTACTTTAACCGTCCCCTTGACTGGCAAACATTTTAAACCGGTGTGACAACCTCATCCTGAGGTATTCTCTCTCTCCTGCTGTTTCTTTCTCTCTCCTCCTCTCATTCTCCCACTGTTGCTTTCCCTCCTCTCTTCCTCGCAGTCTCTCCCTCTTTCTTCCCCCTCTATCTCCTTCTCGTTCCTCCTGTCAGGGCTGTGTGTGTTTCTCCGTCTGAGGAGTGCACCTGCTTTCATCACCGGAGCCACTATGACGTTCCGAGTTACGACACCCTGGCACGATTCCCACATTTCGGAATCTCCGCTTCCCCCTCTCTCTGTTCTGACTTCTCTGTTAATTGTTGGTTTCGGCTCATTAGGACATATCCACCGCTGTTCCGGTCCAATCCGCGGTGGTATCTGCGATATTCCTGGCATGCCAGCCCAGGCTGCTCTATTTAGGCTCGCTCTTGGCTCTCTCAAGGATGAAGTGTTTAGCGGGAGTGTAAAAGGAGACCTTTTTACCAATGTGAGTTTGTCATAGAGAGGCAGCGGGATGCCATGCCAGTGGTTTAATTTCCCCTTGAAGGTGATTGAGGACTTTCTCAATGGAGCATACTGAAATATCTGCTTTCCATATACGTACCAGTGGAGATGGGTTGTCGTTTTTGCTTCTTCCTCTCTTTCATCTTTAGCCCGTCCCTCACTTTTTCCTCCCTCTGTTCCTCCCCTCCTCTCTTGTCTTCCCTCCTCTCATTCTCCTTTTGCTTCCCTCCCTGTACTGTCTCCCTATAGTTACTCTCCGTCTGTCTCTCTCTCTCAACGTTATAACCACCCTTCCTCCGTTCCCTCTCCCATCTTTCCATCTCCTTCTCTCTCTTTTTGAACATTGTGACTCTGTCTCTCTGGGGTTCCCTGCTGCCCCTGGGCTAGGAACCACTCAGCGCAGCAGTGATATTAAAAAGCACTAAAGAGGCCAGCAGTGAAGGGGCTTGTCTGAGGGCCCTGCCACACCACGGTCGCCAACACCTCAGCTAGCGGGAGGAATAGGCCCACGAGTAATAGAGAAATATAACTCTCTCCAATACAAACCTCCCAAGGCCTGTCAGGCATACTGACGGACTGAGTGACTGACTGTTCGATGGGAATGACCTTGAATTTAGTCGGCAGTGTGCAGTCGTGGTGCCAGTGCATCAGACCACGTCATTGTATCTGTTCTACCACACAATGCCTTTCTATCTGAACATTCTGTAACGTTGCATCCTCTTGAACAGACCCCAGGATGGATAACCCTGGCCTTATCAAATCAATACACAAGTTGCCCCCCTCCACCTTCAAGTAAAAATGTAATAATGCAAATATTCCCACTAGGGACACAGAATGGTAGAACAATTGTTTCAAGCGAGCTGTTATTTTGGAAACCGGCCCAAGTTTCTTTCTGCTGCACTCGTCCAACCGAGCTGTCTGATAAATGTTCTCTCCTTTCCCAGTTTATTCTTATCGCTCACTTTTAACACATTTTCAAAAGACCCCTCCCCCCGCTTCCACCTCTCACTGCCTGCCGAAGTGACACCTGCTCGGGCCTGTTTTTGAAGCAGGCACTAAAAAGGGCACTTGCATCAAGACGACAAATAAAATGTAAAAACTCTGCGATTCTGTAACTATCATAAGTCCGCCACTCCCTTATCTGGCTGCAAATTTTAAGTAAACCAAATAGACCAGAGTGATGCTATGACTGGCACTCTTCACTTGCCTGGATTCAAATAGTTGTAGATCCATTTAGTTGAAAATGTAGCTTAGTATAGAAATATTGACTGAAGTAGGGTATGAAAAATAACTGTTGGTTCTTTACGGTCTGACTCCACCTACTGAAAGGACCAGGCCGTCCGATTGGTTGGTCTGTCTGTCAGTGGTCTTCAAGTTCTTACCCAGTCAGTCTGTTTTAGTTTGATCGTCTGTAGAGAACCGCGTCTGTGGGTATTTCTCAATATGCACTCTACCATGTTCCACACTCTCATGCTCCAAGTGCATTCTCCGAGGACGTTCTCTTGAGGACGAGAGTGTGGAGAAGGCATAAAACATTTCATTTGAGAAGCACTCCCCCTACTGTATTACTTCACGCTGCATCTCCCCAATTCACTGAACCTTCTTCCAGCCAGGACAATGGCAACAATAGAGACGAAACAAGATGTACACAAAGCAAATGTTTTACTTCATGATTATCAGCTATATATATATATATATATATATGTGTGTGAATCGTAATCTAGCTAGCCAGCTAGCTAGTTAAACAGGCAAAAATGACCTAAAACTAATGTTATGCAAGGTAGATGTCAATTCTTCGTGGGTAGCTAGCTAACAATTATTCGTGGCTAGCCAGTTTGCCCTGTTGACTTACTATGGACTTACCCATTCACTGAACCTTCCTTCTTCTAGCCAGGACAATGGCAATAGAGACGAAAGAAGATCTACACAAAGCAAACGTTTTACTTCATAACTATCAGCTATCGTAATAATGTAGCTAACCAGATAGTATAACAGGCAAAAATGACCTAAAACCAAATTGTTATCCAAGGTAATGTCAATTCTTCGTGGGTATCTAGCTAACAATTCTTTGTGGCTATCTGCCTAGCTAACAGTAGTAGTACAACCTACAGTGGGTGTTGTAGGCAGGTGAAAATGTCAATTAACACAGCATGTATTTATTAACGTATCAAGGTAAAATATTGTGGTCAGGCATCATATGAGATGTGAATAGGCAACATTTCATTCCGAAGTCAGTTTATTTTCTCTCGCTTCAGCGCAAATAATGGCTGCCATTAATTTCAAGAACATTTCCATCATTTCTACATGGTTGCATCATATTTCTTTGCATACTTTCCCTTGAAGCTTGCATCGATGCATGCTTAAAAATATGTACAAACGGAGTACGCGTTCGAGAAGTGCCCTCCGTGCTCCGTTTCACATACTTTGATTTGGACTCATGCTCCGACCCTCCCGTGCTCCAATTTGCGTGCTCGGAGCACGGTAGTATGCATTTTGAGAAACACCCTGTGTGTGTGTGTGTGTGTGTGTGTGTGTTCAAGTGTGCTCTCACAGTATGTCCTCCTTGACATTCTCCATGATGACATGTCACAGCCTCTCTCCACTTTATGAGGGTATTAGATGGCATATGGCCCACATGCTATTGAGAGCCACATTTGGATTGGCTGATAAGCAACAAGCTCTGTCTCACGTCAGAATTAGACGTTCATCCATGTTTCTCAAACGTCAAATTTCAAAGTTGTTCCAAACGTCAAATTTCGAAGTGTTTGGTTACTTCTCTGTATTGTTCCAAGGTTAAGGTTAGGCATTAACTCCAAATTCTTAAGGTTAGGTATTAACTCAGAGTGGTCAAGGTAAGGGTTCAAGTTTGGGATAGGCTTTAAACAAAAATATATATCGCTGGATATGAACAAGTAACCTTTGGAACCACAGGCAGGTGCATACCCCCTTCCGCCATCCCCGTCCACAACGCCCTAGCAAAACCAAAGCCTACTTGAAGGTAACCGCGCTCACTGTTGCCCCTAGTGGACAGTTTCCACGTCATCTCCTGATGTCCTCAGACACGGATGGACGTCGAATACTGACTTGTATCACGGGTGACCTGCCTGCTGATAAGAAGTTAACCCCCTCAGAACTACAGAATTGGTAATAGTTACAAGTACCCAGCTGCTCAGATCAAATGCACCCATGGCAGTAACCCTTGCTTTACCTTTGACCTCCTAGGCCTGTGTCAAAACCAAAACGTGCTACAAACAGCCTCAGCAGATAACCAAAGTTACCTTCTTGGCATTCTAGCACACTGCAGCATTCTGTACTCCCTCATACTAACCAAGACGAGTGTTTCACCCACCATTGTAGCTACAGTATATTGCCCCCCAAGAGTTTGGCTTCTATTGATTTTAATTGACAGTTTTGATGCTATGGGGGCGTTCACTGGGAAATAATCCAAGGGAAAGACTGACCTAGACACCTATTGGCCCACCAAACGACAAAAACGTTTCCCTTCTTCCTCCGCTGAGGGGACAGTCAATGGAGCCGTCCAGGAAGTGTATCGATCAGGAAGTCACCGGTCAAAGTTACCGTCCAGATGTTGAGCAATCGCCCACCTGCAGTAAACTCGCCTGAAGCCTGAGCCTTGTTCAGTAGGGCACACTGTAAAAAAAGTTTTTTTTAACAGAAAACAGGACTGAGTGTTTCTTATTGGACAGGTCCAGGTAGACCCCCCCCTGCCCCCACCCCCCTCATTCTGTTTAATTCCATTTGGTGCTTAATGAACATGATCCTGGATTTCGCATGGCATGGTTGTTGGTGACATTCAAGTTTAATTCAGGAAGTGCAAGTCATCCTCCAGAGTAAATTTTTTATTAATGCTAAATCAATCCCTGAATTTCCAAAAACAGTGCACGTAGGCCTTTATGAAAATTGAATATTGTTGGTAGAATACACTTATTGTTGACAATGGTGTTTTCTAAAGGATGTGGGAGACTAGTGGTTGTTTGTACTGCTCAGTGGAGTCTGTCAGCCTCTTCAGGCATGTTTGGCGTGTTTAATGAGAGCCACTGTGGGAGAGGAGGCGGCACACTGAGCAAAGCAAAGTATGTGTGTGTTTGTTCGGCCGGCACACAATTTGTGTGTGTGCATCTATAGGTGTGTACTGTGCACGTATAGGTAACATAGCTAAAAAGGCCTTTGTGTGTGTGTCCATTCCTATGTTTAATATAAGCTTTACCCTCTCTCCATTGTGGGGATTTTTTTTAAAACTAGGAATAGTTTACAATAAGCACACAGGCTTTTATTGTTGTGATTTGTGTTAATGGTGCGGCGGGCTCACTTCATAATTGCTTGTCTCTTCTCCTTCTCTCTATTGCTCCTCTCCTCTCCCTGCAGTGCAGTATCTGTCTTGGCACTGTCCCTCTCATCATATCTGTTCTATTTACCGAGGGGAATTTAAATAATTAATTTGCCTGCCTGTAAATAAGAATAATAGAATGCGCTGCTGGCCCTTTAAGAGAGCCACTTGCCCAGGGAAAACATGGCCGCCAGCGAGGCTATAAATCAGGTGTGGTGTTGCGACATAAATGGGAGACCGGCACTCACCCCTCCCTGTTAGCGGAAGAAAGGCTAATTTAACGGAGGTCAACAGCGACGCTTTGCCCTCAGGCGGTTTGTGTGTGAGGCAGAGTGAGCAAGAGTGTGTGATTGTACCTGGCATACACGCATGCACACCACCCACTCTGAAGTCAACACCTGTGTGTTTACCAGATGTAGATAAGTGTTCATTTATTCATTTTGTTTACTGTCTGTTTTCCCCTGAGTGCTTGGAAGTGGACTGCTTCAGGCTAGTTTGGCCTTGGCGTGTGTGTGTGTGTGTGTGTGTGTTGTGAAATGAAATGAAATGAAGTGGGCAGTCACGTCAGTGAAATAGCCTAGTTGATACCAACTAGCTGTGTTGATGGTTAGCTAAATTCATTCAAGGGTGTGGAAGTAGGCTACAGCCACTGGAAGATTCTATTTTTTCCCAGTGGAAGACTCCATTTTTTATTTCCATTGGTGTAGTTTGGAATCACTAGTTCATGTTCCAGGTTCTCACTTCCAGAGCTAAACTCCCAGTGACTTTTTGCTCTTAATCTCTCTGTTGTGTCCCTCGGCCTGAGGAATAGCTGGAATTCCAGGCACCGACGGCTCCACTGAGCGAGCTGTAGATAAACTTTAGATAAGAACACGCCGTGAAGCTGGAGCACGGTCAGAGGTTGAGTGATAAAAGGTGCTATGTGGTAAGAAGCACCCTCCCCCACCCCAACTCCACTCAAGAGAAGGGTTTCTCAACTCCAGTCACGCCGAGGGACCTGCACTTTTTTTTGTTCTAACTCAGCACCAACAGATTCAACTAGTCATGAAGCCGTTGAGTAGTTAAATCAGACGTGTTAGTGTGGGGCTGAAACTAAAATGTACACACCCTGGGGGGCTTCCTGCAGGACTGATGTTGAGACATGCTCTCTAGACTAAAACATGTAGGCCTATGTCACCACAAGCCCTTCCCTTCTATCTAGCCCCCTTTGTCAACGCTCTCTTTTGTCTGTGTGTGAAAGGGTTAAAGAGACAGAAATGATGAGCCCGCCACTAGTCTTGCTTCCATTGTACGTCTGCATTGTGCCGTAGCGTAGCATGTCGACCACATATATGTTACCGTCTGGTGACATGTTGGAAGGAGACCCACAGCTGTTGCACATATTTGTTCTGTTCCAGCACAGCTGATTCATTTGGTAAATTAATCATCAATCCCATTAGTTGAATCTCAGGTGTACTACAGCTGAAATATAATAAATATATGCAGTGGCTGTGTGTCCCTGAGGAACGGATTGGGAAATGCTTTGTTAACCAACTGATGCTAATGCTCCATTAGCCAAAGTTCTCAGGAGTTTTGGAAGCTCTGTCTTGTGGTTCTCCTCTCGAGGGAAACAGGCTTCAGGATCATAACATTTTACATTTACATTTTAGGCATTTAGCAGACGCTCTTATCCAGAGCGACTTACAGTATTGAGCGCATACTTTTTCGTACTGGTCCCCCGTGGGAATCGAACCCACAACCCTGGCATTGCATGCACCATGCTCCACCCCCCCCACCTTTCCTCCATCCCTCCCTCCTGCACTTCTCTTTTACCTTAGCTTGTTAAGTGAAAAGCCACTCCAACCATGTTGTGCAGAACATTGCCTACGCTAATTCCTTTAGCAGACCTGGGCCAGCCGCGTAGCCTAAACGCTAACCCAGCGGGGGATATCACTCTGTGGCTGGGGGGGGGGCTTTTATTAGTCCCTCCTCAACCCCCCGGGGAGTTGAGTTAGTAGGCAGGGCCTGGGACTAGGACTCTGGGAATAATTATTGCTGGCGAGACAATGCGGGAATGGGCGGAGAGTGGGAGGAGGGCTGGGAGGACTGAAGAGAGGGCCGAGAGTGAGGGCAGAAGGGTAAGAGGGGGGTCAAAGGTTAAACAGATCCCTCTTTAAGGTGGGGGGATGGTGGATAGTTTATTGGCAGGGGGACCCCTCCCTCGCTGCTCTACAAGGCAGGATTAGCTACAATGGGAAGGAGGGGGAGGCTTGGTTAAATGTGCCCCCACATTGCTGTCATGATGGCTCCAGTTGTGCTCGGTGGCCTTTGAGGTCAGGACTATACCAGCTCACAGGGAAAGGGGGTGGAGGAAGCAGGATAACATAACATCAGACTTCTCAGTGTTAGTCATTGCTGGTTCAGTGATTCAAGGCTATTTTTGCACAAGCATGCTCCACCCTTTCAGATGGCAGTGTTGATTTTGTTAAGGTGTGACACTTCAGGAAAGCAGATGAAGGCCGTATGATTCAGTCTAATCAGGCAACGGGTTTCTATTGTCGAGCGCCACATTCCAATTAAATGGGGTGTGTAACTTGTGACTGGTGCGATGTGCTGACCAGTGTAAGGCTGAGAGGAGTTCCTTCCTTTCTCTCTTTCCCTCCCTCTCTCCGTCCCTCCGTTCCCCTATCCACCATTCCCATGGTGCATGAGGAATGCGGTTGTTCCAGTTGATCGGCCCGTCATCTATTTTTACCTCTGTGTGACCTCCTTTAGCTCTTAGAATGGGCCTGTCATGGCCTTTGGCATGTCATGAGACTCTGACTGACGGCTGTGTTGCGGTTTTGTCCGACTGCCAGAGCAGAGGGGTGTGTGTCTTTTAGTGAGGTGAAATGTTCCGAACGTTGCAGAAAGAAATGGAATGTATAGGGCGGATTCCCTGTTCTACATCACACGCAACCATATCTGTATGATACATTTCTATCTGGAAGTTCTGTAACATTGCACCCTCCTGAACAGGACCCTGGATCGACCGTGAAGATGGGAGTTGTAGGATTAAGCAAAGTCTGTCTTACGTTCAGGTTCACCCAGTTAACGCAGAAGAACAAGACATGAAAATGGGCTTGTCAGTTTCGTTTAACGCTCTAACCTCCTGATTCAAGTTTATTTGATCTATGCCTGTTGAACGCGAACAGAACACGTTTCAAAGGAGTTACTCACTCTATTCCAATGGCATGACACAATCCGTTTGAGCTCATTCAAGAGGCCCACCTCTTTCTTGCCCTTATGAATTGACAGTGCAATCAGAACTTGGCATAGGCACAGACATTTTAAGCTACAAAATCCAGAAGACTGAACTAGTTTTAGGACTGTTGTAATTTCAGGAACAAGAAAGCTGGGGTGTTCGTTTAGGTGGGTAACGGGGAATTTCAACAAAACTACGCCCATCCACCTCAGCCAGGAAAGAGAGGAGAGGAGGATAGGAGAGGAGCGAAAGGGAGGGAACTTGGCAGCGTAGCTAGTTCAGCTCTCTGCACGAAGCTTATCGGGAGCGTTGTTCTGGAGAAGACCAGTTTTTATGTGTGTGTGTGTGTGGGCAGGGCAGGGGGAGGCTGACAAAACCGATGGAGAGAGCTGACTCAAACTTTAATCAAGCCCTCATCCAGCTATCGGAACAGCTGCTGCCACCCTGGTGTCTAGACAGATGTTAGGGGTGTTTTAGCCGGAAAGTTTTGTTATTTCGGGGAAGATTGAAACAAACCACCCACCCCCTCTCCAGAGGAGTTTATGGGATTAGTATTTAGGGTGGCTATTTTGGTGGCAGCGGTGGGATCTTTCTGGAAAGCTGCAGGCCAGTGTGTTAACAATGGAATATCAGTTGTAGGCGAATTCTGGTAGATGGATAGACTAGACTCCCCCATTAAGAATGAGAGGGAGACCGAGAGGCAGAGACGAACATTCACCCATGCACACACCTAGATACCTGGAGACACACACAGAGACATGCTTCCACACACTTTATCAGAGATATTGACCCATGCCTTTTTCCTATTGGATACATTCTAGCTGAAGTGCTGAGTACCTGTCTGCAGCCCCCACGCTATGTATATACACACACACTCACTCACTCTTTGGAGTCTCTCTCCTTGCACAGTTACCACCTGAATGTCAATGGATCAATGAGAAACAGGGAGTTGTAGTAGAGGATCCTGGGACAGAGGACAAACTGGCATTACACCACGCTTGGAGCCGTCTGGGTGTTAGCCCAGCGTACTCACTAGCCAATCCATAGTTTATCATTTGATTCAGAACTAATTGACATTGTGAAAAGGTTGACTTGGCTTAGCTCAAGCTGTTGTTATTTCCGTCTCCCATACCCCTGTCTTCTCTAATCTTGTCAAACAATAAAACATTGATCACAGAAAGAGTGATGATGTTGCATGCTTGCTGCCTATGTTTTTGATCAAGGCAGTGAGAGAGTGCTTACAGCACGGGGCTCTGCCTCGAGTGAGTGCCTCTTCAGTGAAAAGCTGCCCCTGCAACTCTCTCTCTCCCTCAACCTCTTTCGCTCTCCCTCTCTCTCTGACCTTGCATTGGTGTGTGTTGATGAGTGTGGAGTGGAGACGTGTGTGAGAAAGAGAGATTGAGAGGGAGAGCTCCATTTGTTGTGTAAATGCAGCACGCCATTAATTGACTGCCTGCCTCCCTGCCTCTCCTTCAGCGGCTGAACCCTGGCCTCCGTGGGTCCAGCCCCCGGAATGTGTGTGTGGGGCTACCCTCTTTTTCTCCCTCAGGGGCAGTGATGGCAGCTTGCCAGGGGAAGGATGGGCACCACTCACTCCTCCCCCTTTACTCTCTTTCTCTCTCGCTTGCTCGTGGTTCATGAAATAATATAGGCCTGGATACTTTAGTGAGCATGCTGCTAATGCACACTGACTATTGCCACTGGTCTCTTGCACTAATACCATGTCTAGCCGTGTTTCAGGCTGGGCACTGTCCCTAACTGCATCACTGGTGTCACACTCCAATGGTAACGCTAATGCTACCCTCAGCTGTTTGGCCTACTGGTTTTGATTCTAGCTTTAGCATTAGCACTATGAGAGCTGTTGGCTCGCTAGATCAGACCCACATGTAGTGTTATGTAAAAGACTGATAGCCCAATGTAAGGATGTGACCTTTTCACTCCCAATCCCTCTCTCTCTGCCCGACTCGGCCCTGGTGGAGCAACAGATGTGCACAACCGCGCATGCAAGTAAAACAGATTTTGTCGTTCCAGATGTAGTTTCCTGTCTGTGTTGCTGTTGTGTAAGAAAAAGTGTGATGCAGCTGAATCTTCTAATTGTGTGAGGTTGTTTTTGTCTGCAGGCCTTGCTTGAGGACAACTAGATGCTACATAGTGCTATATTAAGAAAAGACTCAGGGAATGGAGCCATCAGTTTACCTTCTGTGTCAGACAAACACTGTACTCTCCCGACCTCTTGTTTCCCACGAACACCCATTGTATTCCTGAGGTAAACAGTCCCGCGGCACCCTGGAGCGGAAAAGCCAAACAAAAACCTGGTACTCAGGATTGCTACAGTGTGTTTAACACTAGACACATGCACACAAAGGACTAGACGACTGTGTCTGGTGAACCGCAAAGGTAAACAATACAACTGTGTGAGAGAAAGTGAAGCATGCCATCACAATAGCAGTTACTGTATTATGGTAGTCATTAAAGGGACAGTTCACTAGAGCTGACCCCATTTAGTCGACTGGTCGATTGTTTGGTCAATAGGCTGTTGGTCGACCGAGATTTCTTTAGTCGAACAGTTGCAAATTGATACTTTTTTTCCTGGTGCGCAAGACAAAGACAACTATATGTTTGGTGCCCTACAGCGGACTAATCCATTGCGGAGGCCACAGGCACAGTCCATCACTCTAAGATGTGTGTTACTGAAATTGCAAATGGTTATATTATGCAAGAATAATGGTGCAACACTAATAAATATTATTTTATAACAATTAGGCTTTCTACCGCGATGGATAGCAGTCGCTGAATTGGCGCCTTTCTCTATATGTTGCTATGTGAATAATAGCAAAGTTAACCAGCATATTGGTTTTTAGAACAATGCGGAGGAGGCAGCAGCGGAGTGAGGAGGCGAGGAAAAAGGCCTTGCCTTAATTGTCTTAAGAAAATTGAGGAGAGAGGAAACCCCAACTTATAATCAATTACCTAACTGTTAAATGTGCCTGGCTTTATAAATCATCTATATATCGACAGAAATAAGACCGATCCTGCTTCTGTTGCCTGTTTGAGTGTTTGTTAAATAGCCTACTGATTCTGTGAGCAACAAGCCTCATTCAACTGCAAAGTGTCGGATAAAGCAATTTCACAAATTCGGCTGTTGTTAATTTTTGTTAAGCTGTAATAAAGGCTTAAAAGAAACGTTAGAACAGACTCTGTGGTATTACTTCTAATTTAATTTGTGTTTACACCTGTTTGTCATACATAATATGCATGCAGTTCTCACTCCTATACCCTCCTGTTTCTTGATCTCCTTCTTATTGTTGTCATTACAATTATTATCATCATCATTATAATAACAAATGTAATTATCATTAGTAGGCTTCTTATAGTAGCAGCCTTGTATAACCACCGTCGAGCTGTAGGCCTAAGAGCGCGTCCTGTTTAGTCTTAATACCGTAACTTACTTAGGCCTATATTTCAATATATAGGCTACTGTATCAATCAATCAATCCATCAGTCATTCATTCATGTCATCACACAGCATATTTACATTTACGTCATTTAGCAGACGCTCTTATCCAGAGCGACTTACAGTTAGTGAATACACACATATATACATATATATATATATATATATATATATTTATTTATTTATTTTTATACTGGCCCCCCGTGGGAAACGAACCCACAACCCTGGCGTTGCAAACGCCATGATCTATCAACTGAGCTACATCCCTGCCGGCCATTCCCTCCCCTACCCTGGACGACGCTGGGCCAAATGTGCGCCGCCCATGAGTCTCCCGGTCGCGGCCGGCTGCGACAGAGCCTGGATTCGAACCAGGATCTCTAGTGGCACAGTTAGCACTGCGATGCAGTGCCTTAGACCACTGCGCCACTCAGGAGCCCATATGAGTCAATCATGCTTTGAAATGCAATAAAGCATTTTAGTTTTAAAATGAAATAACAAAGGAAGCTTTGGATAATTAGCCTTAACAATAAATAAACCGCAATTCACAAATGAATGCAACTGTTTTTAGTCTTTGCTCTAATAAAGGCTTTACAAAATTTTTTTTAACTTGTTGGAGCAGACTCTCTGGTATATTTATCATTTATTTAATGTTTACACTGTTCTAAATGGTCCGAAATAATAATAATATTGTGATCTAACATAACCTGTTTGGCACACAATACTCAAGCTGCGCTTGCTCCTATACACTCCTTTTTCTTGATCTCCAATAGTTTCCACAACTAAGTCAAATGTCTTCCACACATCTGACTTCCCCTTTCACTCCTGAGCAACCAGTAAACATTCCCCCGTTTTGTGTTTATTTGTCACGTACTCCACATCCATTTTGCTGTCACGTGTTACGGTGTTCGGAGTTTGTTATAACAAACAGTACTGGTCAAAAGTTTGGACACCTACTCATTCCAGGGTTTTTCTTTATTTTTACTATTTTCTACATTGTAAAATAATAGTGAAGACATCAAAACTATTAAATAACACATATGGAATCATGTAGTAACCATTAAAAAAAACAAAACAAATCAAAACATATTTTATATTTGAGATTCTTCAAAGTAGCCACCCTTTGCCTTTGACAGCTTTGCACACTCTTGGCATTCTCTCAAACAGCTTCATGAGGTAGTCACCTGGAATGTATTTCAATTAACAGGTGTGCCTTGTTAAAAGTTAATTTGTGGAATTTCTTTCCTTCTTAATGCGTTTGAGCCCATCAGTTGTGTTGTGACAAGGTAGGGGTGGTATACAGAAGATAGCCCTATTTGGTACTTTAAGACATGAAGATCAGTCAATCTGGAAAATGTCAAGAACTTTGAAAGTTTCTTCAAGTGCAGTCGCAAAAACCATCAAGCTGTGATGTGGTGGTCAGGCGCAGGAGGGTAAATCACAGAATAACAGGCTTTAATCCGCAAAATACAGGTTTACGCAGAACAGCGTCAAACACACTCCAGGGCACAAAACCGGTGCACTGGAAAATACAAGGCACACAGGAAAATTCTCCCGTCTAACAAAATACACGAGCTCCACCGAGCTTCACTAACCTTCACAATAAACAATCACCCACAAGGACAAGGGGGCAGAGGGAACACTTATACACAGACTAATTAGGGGATTAGAACCAGGTGTGTGTGATAATGAGACAAGACAATTGTGATGTTGATTAGGGCGGCAGTGGTTAGTACTCTGGTGATGACGAATGCCGAAGCCTGCCCGAACAAGGAGGGGAGGCAGCCACGGCCGAAGTCGTGACACAAGCGCTATGATGAAACTGGCTCTCATGAGGACCACCACAGGAATGGAAGACCCAGAGTTACCTCTGCTGCAGAGGATAAGTTCATTAGAGTTACCATCCTCAGAAATTGCAGATCAAATAAATTCTTCAGAGTTCAAGAAACAGACACATCTCAACATCAACTATTCAGAGGAGACTACATGAATCAGGCCTTCATGGTCGAATTGCTGCAAAGAAACCACTACTAAAGGACACCAATAAGAAGAAGAGACTTGCTTGGGCCAAGAAACACGAGCAATGGACATTAGACCGGTGGAAATCTGTCCTTTGCTCTGATGAGTCCAAATTTGATATTTTTGGTTCCAACCGCCGTGTCTTTGTGAGACACAGAGTAGGTGAACGGATGATCTCCACATGTGTGGTTCCCACCGTGAAGCATGGAGGAGGAGGTGTGATGGTGTGGGGGTGCTTTGCTGGTGACACTGTTGGTGATCTATTTAGAATTCAAGGCACACTTAACCAGCATGGCTACCACAGCATTCTGCAGCGATACGCCATCCCATCTGGTTTGAGCTTAGTGGGACTATCATTTGTTTTTCAACAGGACACTGACCCAACACACCTCCAGGCTGTGTAAGGGCTATTTTACCAAGAAAAAGAGTGATGGAGTGCTGCATCAGATGACCTGGCCTCCACAATCACCCGACCTCAACCCAATTGAGATGGTTTGGGATGAGTTGGACCGCAGAGTGAAGGAAAAGCAGCCAACAAGTGCTCAGCATATGTGGGAACTCCTTCAAGACTGTTGGAAAAGCATTCCAGGTGAAGCTGGCTGAGAGAATGCCAAGTGTGCAAAGCTGTCATCAAGGCAAAGGGTGGCTACTTTGAAGAATCTCAAATATAAAATAGATTTTGATTTGTTTAACACTTTTGTGGTTACTACATGATTCCATATGTGTTATTTCATAGTTTTGATGTCTTCACTATTACTCTACAATGTAGAAAATAATAAAAGTACAGAAAAACCCTTGAATGTGTAGGTGTGTCCAAAGTTTTGACTGGTACTGTACATGTGTCACGTAAAGAGAGCAAGGGTTGAGGGAATAGGGAATGTTTTTCCTAAACAAATTAGGTATTTCGGTAACAGAACTTTTCAGTCAGAGAAACATGTAAGAAATGAAATGGCGGGAGTTATGTTGCAGTTTCAGCATGGACAGCGCGATAAACACTTGCTGTGCTGTGGTGCCTGTTCGCCGCAGCAGGAGGAGAGAGAGACAAAGTGCTCATTTTAAAAGTCATTTTTTTAAACACATCGTGGCCATCGGGCTCCCTTTTTAATTATTTGTTTGTCTTAATTATTTTATCAAACAGTGTGCTTAAAGTATCAGTCAAGCTCAGTGCATATAGTTGATTTTATTCAAACACAGGGTATGTATATCAATGGAAAAATACACGTTTAAACATTTCAACCAATCGATTGGTCGAAAGAACAGACCACTCGGCGAATATTTTATTTTTTGTCGGGGACAGCCCTGCAGTTCACCTTTTTAAAATCAAAGTTTGCCTAGAGTGGGACAGGGACTTACTGTATGTTATCTCGACACTTGACCACGTTTGAGGTCTGAACGTCCAACAAACATTGGCTTCAGAGTGAACAGTCACTGTTAGCATTTATTGCTAGCTAATTAGACTTTAGTTCGTAGTGAATAGACGTGTATTAGCCAGGTCTTAATGGTAACCTCATCAACCGTGCACACTGCCTGTAATCAACACCATGTGCTTGCTTGGGACTAGTACGAGATTAGCGATTAAATAACTTGAGTAAAGCCTCTTATTTCCCAGCCAAGCCTCTTTAATATGGCTAGCCTAGCACTTACATTGCGATCTTAATATGGCTAGCAGTTACATTGCCGGAGATCGTAGATAGTAAAATGGTATGCCCCAGGGTTGAACAGTGTAACGCCCTGACAACAACAGAACAGAACAATGGCTACAGGAGAAGAATGTCTGGCAGCCCTCAGCTGACAACCACAACAATAACAATCAGGGGAAAGGGAGAGCGGGAGGTAGAGAGGCCGATTGGGAGACAGAGAGAGACATGGAGCAGTAAAGAGAGATGTCGTGAGAGACAGACTGTACTAGTGAGCAAAGCCTCCTTCCTTTGGCAACAACAACAACAGCAGTGCTCCCTCTTCCTTTTGGCAATAACAGTAGTGTAGAGTCGGCATGCTCCTAGTAGTCTTGACCCAGGGCATCATAGTGAATACTGTAGTCAGACCTGTCACCCCTATCATATCCCAGGCATCAGCTGTTCACAAAACCACATCTAATTAGTGGTTAGCTGTTCTGTCGGCCCGGCCTTGGCGCCACTGCCTCATCCGCCGTGGAAGGCGGAGGTTGTGTGTGTGTGTGTGTGTGTGTGTGTCATCCTTGTTGAGGTGTGTGTTTGTGTGGGAGGGAAGTTGAGGTTTCTATGTAGACACCATGGTGCAGTTGGAGGAGGAAAGGTGGATCTCGGAAACTGGCGTTGGTACTGTTTATATGTCTGCTCTGTGGCCGAATGCACAGGCGTTGTTTAGACTTTCACTTTCCTCCTTTCGCTGTGTCTCGCTCTCGCTCTGTGTGTGTGTAACTGTCCCGTTTCCCTCGAGAGATGGGTAGGAGTTAATGCATTCTCTGCTATCACTGCCAAGTACAAAATGTGTTTTCTCATTATTTTATGATCAAATTAAGAGAAATGTTATCCCACAGCTATGACTCAAAGATTTCTTGTCCGGGAAGTGTTTTTTGGGTTTTCACTTGGGTAATGTACTGTAGGAGAGGAAAGCAACTATGACTTCAAACTTTCATTTAATCACTTCAGGATTTCAGTTTCACTGGGTTACTCATAAGGTGGAGGGTCTTATATTCCCGTGAGCGTTCCGAGCCCTGTGGGTCAGGGTGTGTGTTTGCGGGTGATGTAAAGTGTGTGTGTCTGTGTGTCTGCAGCCTTGGCACCTGGCACAGCTTCATATATCACAGAGGACAATGGTATGCCCCCCCCCCTCCAAACATCACACACACTTTCCCCCTTTCTCCTCCTCTCTCTTGCTCTTCATTTCCTTCTGTTTAGCCTTCTTTTCCATCGGGCTAAAAGTTTAAACGTTTCTCCCCAGTCGTGAAGACATCGGCTGGGGCTTCCTTTAATGAGCGTGGCGGTAGTCTTGGGCGACAGCCCGGTATACGGTATAAACAATATATTTCAAATTCCCGACTGTATGATTTTCAATACCTTTAGAAAAAATGCAGGGGCTGCCGGGGGTCCGTGCTACGCCACTGCTTATAACTAGTAAGTTAAGTATAACTATAAGAAATCTAAGATGTGTCAAATGTTATCCAGCTCATGGATCCAGCTATGCATTTGGCTTGCTAACTTGCTAGCAAAGTGGCTAGATGCCAAGATCAAGCTTCTTGGTTACAGCAGAGACATTCAGTCCCCTCCTAGATGAATATCATTTTTGCTTGAATTGTTTTGTGTGTCAAATAAATAAGTAAATATATATAAATGTATATACAGTACCAGTCAAAAGTTTGGACACACCTACTCATTCAAGGGTTTTTCTTTATTTTTACTATTTTATAATAATAGTGAAGACATCAAAACTATTAAATAACACATGGAATCATGTAGTAACCAATAAAGTGTGAAACAAGTCAAAATATATTTTATATTTGAGATTCTTCAAATGGCCACCCTTTGCCTTGATGACAGCTTTGCACACTCTTGGCATTCTCTCAACCAGCTTCACCTGGAATGCTTTTCCAACAGTCTTGAAGAAGTTCCCACATATGCTTAGGACTTGTTGGCTGCTTTTCCTTCACTCTGCGGTCCAACTCATCCCAAACCATCTCAATTGGGTTGAGGTCGGGTGATTGTGGAGGCCAGATCATCTGATGCAACACTCCATCACTCTCCTTCTTGGTAAAATAGCCCTTACACAGCCTGGAGGTGTGTTGGGTCATTGTCCTGTTGAAAAACAAATGATAGTTCCATAAAACCAGGTGGGATGGCGTATCGCTGCAGAATGCTGTGGTAGCCATGCTGGTTAAGTGTGCCTTGAATTCTAAAATAAATCACAGACAGTGTCACCAGCAAAGCATCCCCACACCTCCTCCTCCATGCTTCACGGTGGGAACTACAAATGCGGAGATCATCCGTTCACCCACACCGCGTCTCACAAAGACACGGCGGATAGAACCAAAAATATCCAATTTGGACTCCAGACCAAAGGACAAATTTCCACCGGTCTGATGTCCATTGCTTGTGTTACATGGCCCAAGCAGGTCTCTTCTTCTTATTGGTGTCCTTTAGTAGTGGTTTCTTTGCAGCAATTCGACCATGAAGGCCTGATTTCATGTGTCTATGACTTGAACTCTGTGAAGCATTTATTTGGGCTGCAATTTCTGAGGATGGTAACTCTAATGAACTTATCCTCTGCAACAGAGGTAATTCTGGGTCTTCCATTCCTGTGGTGCTCCTCATGAGAGCCAGTTTCATCATAGCGCTTGATGGTTTTTGCGACTGCACTTGAAAAAAACGTTCAAAGTTCTTGACATTTTCTGTATTGACTGACCTTCATGTCTTAAAGTAATGATGGTCTGTCGTTTCTCTTTGCTTATTTGAGCTGTCCTTGACATAATATGGACTTGGTCTTTTACCAAATAGGGCTGTCTTCTGTATACCCCCCCTACCTTGTCACAACACAACTGGCTCATACGCATTAAGAAGGAAATAAATTCCACAAATTAACTTTTAAGAAGTCATACCTGTTAATTGAAATGCATTCCAGGTGACTACCTCATGAAGCTGGTTGAGAGAATGCCAAGAGTGTGCAAAGCCGTCATCAAGGCAAAGCGTGGCTATTTGAAGAATCTCAAATATAAAATATATTTTGATTTGTTTCACACTTTTGTGGTTACTACATGAGTCCATATGTGTTATTTCATAGTTTTGATGTCTTCACTATTATTCTGCAATGTATAAAATAGTAAAAATAAAGAAAAACCCTTGAATGAGTAAGTGTGTTCAAACTTTTGACTGGTACTGTATGCATATAAAATATTGTTGAAACAATTGATTTTCAGGACAAACTCTTAAAAATGAATGATCAAGGAAAACAAAACCTGTATGCAAATATTCTAAGTTATTATATTTTGTTAATCACTTACATTTTGTTCAATATGAATGCGTTAGTTTAACCCTCAAGTTGACCATGAGGCCTTCAAAACGAAGCCCAAGAAATTAAATGGTTGTTGGAAATTTAATTGGCTTTTCTAAGCCCTAAGGTTAAGAGTATATGAAAATTTTTTCAGAGAGAAGTGATATTTTCTTTGGTATCTGGAAGTGTGACCTGTCGGATTCAATGAAATTCACGTTCTATTACTGAGTGAAATTCTACTTCCTGTCATTAAAATTCAAATTCTACATCCTGTGGGGTTTGGCCAACAAAATTCAGAATTAAGACCAGCCCTGACACACACACACACACAGCTAATGCAGACACTGGCCCACCATACAGCACAGTAACCCAGATTTCTATGTGCATGACCACACGCTTATGTGTATGAGCTGTTGTTGAGTTTAACTTAAAACACATGAGACGGTTAGCACCACAAAGCTGTAACATAAGACTATAATTGGCCTTGTGGCTTGAGCTTTCAATGATTTGACATGAATCAATTTGGTCTGTATCTTGCAATTTTTCTGCCTCACTACTACTGCTACGAGTTCCTTGGTGAATGATTTCATACCTCAAAGCCTTTTACCAATCAACAACTGTAGTTTTTAGAAGAAGTGCAAATTAATTCTCACTCACATTCACACTGGGGGTAAAGAAAATAAGAATACTTGTCTCATATGCTTCCAGATGGTGGCAATATCTGCAATTCAATTAACACTAGCGTTTGCATTTGAGACGCTAATGCAGCCTTTTCGGCAAACCGAGGGGAATATGCCATCACGTTGTCTAGTCCAGGTTATTCATTAGCTTTTCGTAATTGCTGGCGCCCAAACACGAAGCCGGGAGTAATGGAATTATCCTGTCTCTAAAGGTCAAACGAGCGCTGCCTTGACAGCGCTACACACGGAGGGTGCCCCATCGGTTAGAAAAATGCACATTCTCGTGGACGATTGAACCGAAAATCTCTCCACCTGTGTTTTTTTGGTTCAGAACGTCATTGAAATTCAAATGTTGACTTGAGCTCAAGACTCATGAGAGAATCTTCTGAGAAAGAATGAGAGAGAAGAGAGAGACATGTTGGTGGACTTCCTGTCCCAAAAGCACTGTGGGCAGAGATCAAACGCTTGCCACGTAGCATAGATTTTGTCACAGCATGAGCTCACCCCGGTCTCTCCTGTCAGCCCTGTCAAATCCACATTAGCGTTTACAACAGGAACCTGATCATACAAGTGAAGAAACCCCACAGCACACCAAGTGTTGCCTTACGAGGCAAACACAGGTCTAACTTGGGCCTCAGTCCCCTTAAAACAGTGTTTTACCAGATAGCATGTCAAGAAGTACAGTTGATTCCTAAACCCCATCTAAAGACTTGAGGCCCTGTCCTGAAACAACGCCTTTATTCTCGACTTGAAATCCAGAATATCTGAGGTACAATATCAAGTCAACTCAAATCAAATGCTGCCTCATAACATTTATAACCAGTCTTATACATCATAAGGCGCTGTCAACAGCCTATGAAAGCAGCGATACGAGAAAGGCAACAAATGGATGCATATATGGCCTTTCATCCATGTTCTGTTCTCCACATCCCCTTGTATAGTTCCATCATCGTTGTATCCGGTGTTTCCCTTGTCGCTACTAACGGCATCTACTTTAGCACTTAGAGCTGAGAGGCATTTTAAGCAACATTAACGGCTATCGGCAGCTGTTAACTGCACCGAAACGCAGGCACAAATAATGCTGTCATATTTTCCAGTCTCTTCTCAAGTGCTGTGAAATATGGGGTATAGTGGAAATGATTGGCAGCTGCCGGGTGGGCTAGTCCCTTGGGCTATTGGGTAAACATGGCAGGTCATTTGCCTTGGCTGTTTGGGTGATATATGGACCCACCACTGCTGCTCTGGGCTGGATATGCAGAGTGGAAGAAGCTGGTTCACTGTAGTGTAATGTTGAGAAAGAAGCAGATAGAAATGTAATGACAGAGAGTTGTGTCTGGTTCTAGATTAAGGGTATCTATTTGGACATTCCAGAATATTTTAATTGAAGCCCCCGGTTTATCTCGACCAGCTCTCCCTCGCTCCTCTTCTATAGAGGTACGTAGATGGGATCTCTCTTCTCTCCTCCATCTTTTACTCCTCCTCTCTTACCTTCTGCATTCCTGTCACTCACCGTCCCTCCTCTCATCCCCCTTTCCTTATGTTTTCCTCATTTGTGGGCACGTTTCTTTCTTTCAAATGTGTCTTTCATTCAGTTCTTCTTTGTCTTTTTTCTCTCTCATTCGCCCTTCTCCAATGAAAAACACACACACACGGACACACACACGGACACACACACAGACACACACACAGACACACACACACATAGACACACACACACATAGACACACACACACTGACACTTGTTTACACTAGGCTCAACATTATTAATTACCCAGTCTTTGGTGTTGAAAGCATGGCTGAAAGCAATACTAATGAATTTGTCTCTCTTTGTGTCCCTTTCTTTTGTTAACTGTTCAACCCGCCATCCTCCCCTCCTTTTCCCGCCGTCTGACTCACAATGGCCGTTGTTACTCATTCTGCAAGCCAGACTGGTTGGCCTGGTCTGCCTGCCATTTGGGACTGCTCCAACCAGTGGAGTGGTGTGGCCCAAACTCGTGCCAATGCGTCTGTAGCATCACAGGTGGTCCAGAGAAACTTTGCCTGTGACCTCAGTACATGCGTTCGCTCCCCGAGCGAATGTCTAGGCTTTAGCTCAGCAGTATTGTAAAATGTAGATGACCAGAGTTCAAACCGAGTTGATCTAACGTACACATCATTTGTCAGGTTCAATGTTTTTTATGTTTCTGTCATGACATTGGAAAGAGAAAGCAGTTTTACAAATAAGTATTGTTTGAAAGTTTCATAAACCTTCTCTTCCCACTAGCTCATAAAGTCTAAATGTAAAAATGTAAATGTAAAAATGTCAGTTACCCATTGATGCACAAACTGCTCTCTTCTTATCACAATCTTACTCTTTCTGCCTCATTGGTTACCTCTAAAAGGTATCTCACCTCTCTTCTGTCTCGTTCACTCGCTTTCCCACCCCTCGCTCATTAAAACAAATGATTCCTCTACCCCCACCTCCCTCAGTTTAGGCTACCTCTCTCCTTTCCTTCATGATTTTCTCTCAGCTCTTTCCCCCTCTTCCCCTTTCTCTCGCGCTCTCTCTCTCGTCCTCTCTATAGCAGGCCATTGGAGCGTGCGGTGCTGGGTGATGCGCTTGACTGGGAATATGTGCTGATGAGCAGTGGAAAGGCAGGAAACTGTCTGAGCTCATAGGCCTCTGTCGGTTTCTCCTCCCACTGAACTCCGTTTCTCTCTCCATCCCTCTCTCCCGCTCTTCATCTGAATATTCAGTCGCTCCAAACAGAGCCCCAAAGCTACATGCCTAACTAGCTTGGTCAAAGTGTTTTGATGAACATTCACTCATAGTAGACTGCACACACACTCAGTCATATGACATACACAGTATTGATGGAGAGAGGGCTATCTATGTGGTCATGGCACCTATCTAAAACCACATTAAAATTGCACAACACATTGTGTCATAGCGTAAGGAGAAAGATAGGCTGCATTTACACAGGCAGCCCAATTGTATTTTAATTTTTTGCCACTTATTGGTTCATTTGACCAATCAGATCAGATGTTTGCCAATAATTGGGTGAAATATCAAAATAGGGCTGCCTGTGTAAACGCATCCATAAAAACACGGTAATGCAAACCCATTGTGAATGCAGCCAGATAATGCGTGCTGTCAGTGCTTGGCAGGGCCATTTTGCTGTTCTAATCAGAGTGTGTGATCTAGCTAGCTGTGATCTAGTGGATGAGCTAATGGGGAGTAGACTAGAGTTCAGCGATATTAAGATTTTCTCTCTCTCAATGTTGGATGATCTGGGCCTCCGGTGACTAAAAAAAGACCATTTTATAATTTCTCTCCGTTTGATATGAATATGACTTACATTTTTATGCATGCTGGCTTTCTCCCGCTGCGCTACTTTATGATCAAACAATTAATTTAAGTTAAGTTGTTTTTGAATAACCTAAAAACTTGATAGGCCTAAGGTAATAATGAGGGGTAGAACAAGCAATAGCAAGATATAAAAATCTAGTAGTAGTTTGAACACACCTTAGAGTTGATCAAAGCTTAGCTTGCATCCCTCCTTGCTGGCAAAAAGCAAAATCCTACTAATTAAAATGGCCTATCAAAAGCATGAAGACAAATGAAAGTTCTGAAGAGTATTTCCAAAATAGGCAATTCTAATTGTGCTTAATATCATAAAGTTGCAGCTTTCACATGTGAAAGTCAGTCTATGGGTGATTCTCTATCACAGCTTTATTTTGAATGACATATTACAGGCAACATGAAGTAAAATGGAGCAAACAATATCTAGATAGAATAATCGAATGAGAAGCCCAAATAACTTACAGCTGTGCAAAGCTTATGAAAGAAACGATGTGTAGAGTAGTCCTATTTCCATAGCCTATTATTAGCAATGTGTAGAACCTACACCTAGCAGGTTTTCCGTTAGGAAAATGTGGCGCCGTACATTTTACCGGCAGCATTTTAATTTACCGGACATTTACCGGATCCATATGCATTGGTTCCGTCGCCTGATTAGGGCATCCACCCACGGTTCTCAGAATGACAGAAATCACATTTTAGTGTATGGTAATTCATCTTAACAGAACATGCAACTCGAATGCAACGCCATGCGTCATTCTTACTGAATTCCGATGAGCAATTTGAAGATTAGAAGGTTAGAACACATAAACTGCGCGTCCATAAGGCGAGGGAAAGCTTTCCCTAAAGTAAATATATATATATATATATATTTTAAACAAAAATGGCTACTACACCAGAAAGCATGATTTGGCCACAGAGGATAATTATCTTTTTAAAAATAAGAAATAGCTTACAGTCGGAATGGCCCACAATTTAGGCAGAGGGTGCAGCAAATACCAAATAGATTTTAATTTTTTTAGAGTTGTGACTTTAAGTGAAAAGCAGAGACCCAGCCAGGCAAGTCACAATATTTATAAATACAGTTGCGGAAAAACATTTTGGAAAACAAATGGCTATTGCTGTAAAGGGATGACAATGGAAAGACTTCAATCTGTCTTTTAGTTATAAAAATGTTCAACTTAATTGAGCGAAAAGTAGCCTATCTTATTGACACCAACGGAGAACACTGGCTATATTCACTGTGCATATTCACTGTCTTTATCATTGGGTCAGTGCCACTTTTGTTTGTTTTGGGACAATTTCCTACTACAGGTTAGTTGGACATCATATTGTATTTGTGTCTCCCCTTTTCATAGGCCTAATATATGGATAAGAGTAAGTCATTTTTAATGATATGTTTGTCAGTGTCAGCAGAGTAGACTAGTCTACCCTGTAATTTTTGTTGTATTAAAAAAGATTCTGCTAATGTCTCCATTCATAGAAATTGTAGTAGAACTGAATTAAATGTGTTGATAAAAGGCCAACATTTTCCTGTACAAAGAAAGGAAAATACATGTTGGTTATCTGATATAGCCTATAGCCCAGGCCTACTCTAAGCCACTACGCGCTGCATTGAGGTCTTTTTAGCAAACAGTGATTGAGATATTATTCCACAAAATTCTGACTATCCAATCTAAGCCTACTATTCCTAATGTGATGAGATCTTACATAAGTCTGCAAATGCGAGAATGCATGGAATGCTTTATTATAAAGGTGGATTTTCATGTTGAAAATTTGCTGCCCCGAATTTGAAACCCACGCGCTGCCTATGTTAGAATAACTGCCCACATGCACTTTTCCTCAGCCAACAAGAATAGTAACAAAGAGCAAAATCACTAGCCTATGTCAATCTACTATCCCCATAGTAGGAAAGTTGACCTATTCTGACGACGGTCAGCTTGTCGTTCTGTACGAGAAAGAAATAGCCTATCCCAAACAGACTCTGGGACAGTTGTGGGACAATAGATCCCAAACTCATACAACCAGTAGGCTTAAGCTACATCCAAAAAACATTTAAAAAGCAATGAGTCTCATGCAACAGATCAGAACGTTTAGCGTAAAATGTTGATAAGCTATTATTTCTTCACATTATAAGCGTCATGCAAAGCTGTCATCAAGGCAAAGGGTGGCTATTTGAAGAATCTCAAATATAAAGTTACTACTTGATTCCATGTGTTATTTCATAGTTTTGATGTCTTCACTATTATTCTACAATATTAAAAATAGTACAATAAAGAAAAACCCTTGAATGAGTAGGTGTGTCCAAACTTTTGACTGGTAGTGTATATCTTTTTTCAAACTTGTATTTTCAATATTTTTTGGTGGGGGTTGGCTAATAGGGGTGGATACCATCATATATCACAATGTCTTATGGGTACTTAGTCACGATAGCACACAGGTTGACATCGCCCAACCGTAGAGGACACTGAAACTGTTTTGTTCTGTCAGTGAATGGATTAATAGAGTAATGTAGCCCTATTTGCTTTTCTCGCATGGACTAGCCTGGTTATCATTTGTCTCCATTTGGTATGACGATCGTCTCCATGTTTGTGTGCACATGTCTCAAGTATCATACCTGATGCTGGAGATATGAAGTCTGAACCAAACTCTTGGTTCTTCCTCGGTTCTAGACCAACTTAACACATTGTCTAGATATTCTCTATCTCTACTGGTGATTTCAGGCTTTCCCTCCATTTGCTGAAATAGTTGTCTATTGCCTGTTATTGTTTAAAAAAAATACAGACCTATTCCAATACAAGCAAGCCATTAATCTCACCCCTCTCCTCGATGCAGTAACGATTTGGCCAGTGGACAATGCTGCTATCATCGGCCTGAGACACAGGCCATGCTCTTGAAAATATGAAGTCAAAGGAATTAAATATTTACGACTGAATAAAAGATGGCAGTGATTCCTTTTAATGTCTTTCCCCTTGGAGCAACTCTTTTCCTCTATCCTATCGGGATTTAAAATGGCTCTGGCCGCTTTTACGACAGCGAGCGCTCTGGGTGTCGAGGTCAGTGGAGCTCATATATGGACATGGAGAGAGAAAGAGATAGGAAAAGTAATAGAGGGAGGGTGAATCAGGACACTGGTATTTTGTAATGGAAATGTTTTGAGCAGAGGCTGCGTTCCATTATGATAAACTCAGTGGGCTGAACAAATAACATTATGGAGGAATTCAATGAAGTTCACTTCAGGGAAAGCCCAATGTGAGGCCGAAACTGATATGTTTAATTTGTGACTAATGTAATAACTCGCCATCTAGCATGCAATGTTGTTGTTCACGTAAGATAAACAATGAGCAACACAAACATACAAAAGACTGGCACATTCAAACAGTGGCAACAAGCTCTACAGTTCATGCTGAGGTGTCAGGAACCCAGAGCTGGCACTCACTGCAGCTGTTGAGGCGGAAAGACTGCTGAATGAGCGGTCGCATAAAACCTGCTCACATCAAGAGGATACCCATGCGTAGAACACACACAAGCATGGTGAGATGAACTAAGCCCTCGTAGTTTGTTCATAATCTCTGACTGCGCCCGGGTCTTTCCTTCCTTCCTTGACAAATCCTTGGTGAATGTGGGTGTCGGGGTGGAGAGAATCAGTGGGGGAGAGAGAAATGAACAGAGGAAGAGAGATACAGACAGAGGGGGGAAGCAGGAGAAAGACAGAAGAGGTAGAAGAGTATATGAGAGAGCGAGATGAACAGAGAGGATAGAGAAAGATGAGTAGAGGGGGAGAGGGAAATTAACAGAGCGGATAAGGGGGGGGGGGGGAGAACTGGACCGAGGGTAGAGGTGGGAGAGCTGGAGACTGCTGGTCTGTCTCCAGCCAATGTATAATCGCTTTACTAGAGCAGCAGGCCTTGGAGAGATGCTTTGGGGGCTTAATGATGCTTCACACTAGGACTGTGTTCAGTGTTCAGTCATTCAGTGTCCAGTCACTGGAAAAACTTGGTTGGCCTTCTTCATTGGTTAGAAATCTTTGAGTGGTATCAATTTGTCCAGTTGGGTGACATCATTGGAACATTCCAAAGTTGAATTTTGTTTCCCGCAAGGTTCTGTGCTTCGACCCCTATTAATTTCTTTAGACATTATTTTATTTGTTGCCAGAGCCGCGTTCAGGAGGACGAAATGTTCTGAATAATGAAGGTGGAAATGTCTTGTAGAGAGCTGAAACGATACCCTCTTCTACATGTTGACAGACAAGCATGTCTGTTCGACATAATATATTGTTATGTGAATATTCTGTAAGGTTACACTGCACTGAATGCGACCTAGGGTGAGGCTGTAAGGGGTGGGGTGAGTGCGACACCTGTCGTGCGCTGCTTGCATACCTATCTGCAACACCTCATAACGTTTCATCGCACTGAATGTAACCACAGTCTGTCTTTAACTCTGTCCCCGGTTAAGAGGATGCAGTGGGGTGGGGAAGGACGCATTACCTCCCCTTCACCCCCTCCTCTGTCCCAGATTCTAGGAATTGTAGGCAGGACAGTGACAACTGGAGCCTTTGATGCCGAGAGAGCCTGCCTTTATACAAACACACACACACACACACACACACACACACACACACACCCCGGTGTGCTTGAAGTCCCGTCTGTCACCACAAAATCTTGTTTACCTCTAAAACACAAGTGTGCATTTCAAAGTGTGTGTGTGTGGAGGATATCAAGGGGGGGCCTAGAGTGGCAGCTGTCACCCCCTAGTAGAACCAACCTACACTCGTCCCCCAGCTCAGACAATCAATCACACACATTTTTACTTACTTATCCTCATGCCCCTCGAGGAATAATTACTCTGTTCATAATAATGTAGTTATATTCGTCATACTCTAGTCTAGGTATGTTCTAAATCATTCTGATTTAGCCCTGGGAGACCAGCTGAGTAGACTGGAGTTGCACAAAATAGAGTGACTGATCTATAGTCAGTTTTGTACATTCATCCCCTGATCTGGGATCAGCTTCTTGACAGTTAACGTCTAAAAAAAAGTCCAAATTGCTCTAGACCTTACTTTGGCAGAGCACCTGCGGAGGGAATGGCACAACGCTTGTCCTCAACTGAAGAGATTTACATTGGCATTAAACATCACTCCAGAGGTATGTTTATGGCCCACAGCCTTGCCAGTCAGCTCTTCTCCTTGCACATTTTGCAGAGTTTGTCATTAGATCCTCCACCGTTAATATTAGATCGCAGATCCCATATACTGACACTGACTATTCATTCACTGCAGTTGACTTGAATTGTAGAACCTATTTTACGATACATTTTGATGAAAATACTTTACGATGATTCACTGGCGGGAATCTCCTCTGTGACTTAATTACCTCAAGTACCTGAAAGAACGCCCTTTCCTCAACCCATAACCCAACTCTAACTAGTCACTCAATTTAGATGTGTTTTCTCCTTATTGTCCAGGGAAATTGTATATTCACCAGGGACTGTAAACCATATGCATATGTCCATATTCAGATTGTGCTTCAAGCCGTGGTTGAGATTTAACCCACGGAAGGGGAGATTAAGTAGGGGGTTGGGGTTTGTTCTCCCCCCCTCCATTCCCCCTCTACCCACTCAGAGACCCCCGAAGGCAAATCTCTTAGCGTGTTGTCTTAAGGCTCAGACACAATAATAGCCTTTGCTGGCCCGAGAGCACTCAAATCAAATCAAATCAAATGTTATTTGTCACATACATGTGTTTAGCAGATGTTATTGCGGGTGTAGCGAATGCTTGTGCTTCTAGCTCCGACAGTGCAGTAATATCTAACAGGTAATATCTAACAATTTCACAACATATACCCAATACACACAAATCTAAGTAAGGAATGGAATTTAAGAATATATACGTATAAGGACAAGCAATGACAGAGCGTCATGGACTAAGATACAGTCGAATATTATAGAATACAGTATATACAAATGAGATGAGTAATGCAAGATATGTAAACATTATTAAAGTGACTAGTGTTCCATTTCTTAAAGTGGCCAGTGATTTCAATAGGCAGCAGCAGCCTCTAATGTGCTAGTGATGGCTATTAAGCAGTCTGATGGCCTTGAGATAGAAGCTGTTTTTCATTCTCTCGGTCCCAGCTTTGATGCACCTGTACTGACGTCGCCTTCTGGATGATAGCGGGGTGAACAGGCAGTGGCTCAGGTGGTTGATGTCCCTGATGATCTTTTTGGCCTTCCTGTGACATCGGGTGCTGTAGGTGTCCTGGAGGGCGGGTAGTTTGCCCCCGGTAATGCGTTCGGCAGACCGCACCACCCTCTGGAGAGCCCTGTGGTTGCGGGCGGTGCAGTTGCCGTACCAGGCGGTGATAAACCTAGATCCACATTCGGCGCGACAAGGGCAAGCCTTTAGCGTGCATGGTAAAGATAAGAGCTTGAGAGACTTGCCCACAGTGCTGTATGTGTGTATATGAGTGAGAGGGGCATATGCATGTTATTCCTGTGGTTATATAGCCTAGTATTTAGGATACTGCTAGTAGTGGGGTGCTCTCTCTCTCTCTCTCTCTCTCTCTCTCTCTCTCTCTCTCTCTCTCTCTCTCTCTCTCTCTCTCTCTCTCTCTCTCTCTCTCTCTCTCTCTCTCTTCCCCCACTCCCTTCTTCCTGCTGCAGCGTCTGTCCGGCAACGCTTGGTTTTCCTACAATCAAATGTATTGAATTTTTAGTTGTCACAAAGGGCTTACCCAGCCTAAAACCCCGGAGAGCAAGCAATGCAGATGCAGAAGCACCGCCGGCCCAGATGTGACCCACGTGAAAAATGCAGCGAGGAGAGAATTTGCTTGAGCTCTACGTGTGGAGTCAGTCGCTTGGGTATTTTTCTGCTCTCCCCCGCTAGCAGCAAGTGCTATAATTGATATGCCACCGGCAATAAATCAGCCGGTCGCCAGTGCCAAGCAGGGGCCATTATCTGAGCGGACAGGTTTAGCATCGAGGAGCTGTATGCGCCTGGCTACTTGGAATAGGCGTGAGAGACCATGTAGAGCTAAGAAAGAGATAGCTGAGAGAGCGAGGACAGATTTCTGATTCTCCCCCCCTCCTATTCTTCTGAAGGGCTGCACACACATACAGACACCTGTACCAGCCTGTGTAATTTCCTCAGATCTCCCTCTGCCGCTAAGCCCAACCACTGTTAACCCAAATAAACAAACTGAAAACCAATCAATCACGGTACTGTTTTTGCCTTTTCTATATCACTTGATTGTGATAACAGTGCAGGCCTAGATGTCACTCTAGATTCTCTACCGATGGGTTAAAAAGGGAGACTCGCCAAAATCCCTAATGATTGACATGTTTTCCTGATCTTCCCCCAATATGGTGCTCAGCCTTTTTCTACAGCCTTTCCATTTCAACATGGTAGATGAAATTGAAACTGAAGAGGTAAAAGGAAAATTGAAAAACGACAGAGGAAATCTGTACGAACCTGGAAGTGGTGGGGAATTCTTTATTGGGAGGGATTGACAATTTCCTCATCTGTTAATCATTCCATCAAGACTGGGGAAAGTTGGGGAGTTAGGTGTCATTTTTATTTTGGCCATTACCAACTTGCTCTCTCCTCCTTTCCCATCTCAAGCTGACTCAGGGATAGGGCCATAGAATTTTGCTGGGCATGAACCGCTAGAATTAGCCCCTTATAGAATTAGCCTTTGTGAGTGAGTTGACATTGTCTTTTGCAACAGCATGCATTGGACACAGACAGTCTGCCCTGATATCGTTTCCCTTATTACTTGGGTAGATTACAACCAGCTAGGGACCCAGGCAGATGCAATTTGTTGCTCCATTCACGCTCTGTTACGTCAAGTCATGTCAGCTGAAAATGAAGAGGAATTACTGTAGAGACGACCTTTTACAGGTCTCCTCTCCCTCTGTTTCTCTCGCTCTCTCCCTCTCGTTCTTTCACGGAAATGACAAACGAAAATGAGCTCGCAACCACCCTTTAAATTGACATCTGCTCTCGGTGCACGGTGCGACCGTACCATTGTGCAATAAAAAACCCAATTTATAGGCTAACTTCACACTTTATTGCGCCTGCTTATGTTGAAAGAGGCTTCGACACAGGCAGAGGAGTTTTGTTATAATAGATGCACAGCCATATGGCGCTGTGTGCATTTATTGAACCTAGGTTTTCTCCATCGGCGTAAGCCACATTAGGGTTTCCCACGTCCTTATTTAAATGCAGGTGGAGCCGCTCATCTGTGTCGTCGCCTCTCCTTTTACTTTCTCTCCTTCTCTCTCTCTCTCTCGCCCATTCTCTCTCTCTCTCTCTCGCCCACTCGCTCCCTCTCTCGCCCACTCGCTCCCTCTCTCGCCCACTCGCTCCCTCTCTCGCCCACTCGCTCTCTCTCTCGCTCTCTCTCTCGCCCGCTCGCTCTCTCTCTCGCCCGCTCGCTCTCTCTCGCCCGCTCTCTCTCTCGCCCGCTCGCTCTCTCGCCCGCTCTCTCTCTCGCCCGCCCCCTCTCTCTCCCGCTCTCTCTTGCCCGCTCGCTCTCTCTTGCCCGCTCTCTCTCTCTCGCCCGCTCTCTCTCTCTCGCCCGCTCTCTCTCTCTCGCCCGCTCTCTCTCTCTCTCGCCCGCTCTCTCTCTCTCTCGCCCGCTCTCTCTCTCTCGCCCGCTCTCTCTCTCTCTCGCCCGCTCTCTCTCTCTCGCCCGCTCTCTCTCTCTCTCGCCCGCTCTCTCTCTCTCTCTCTCGCCCGCTCTCTCTCTCGCCCGCTCTCTCTCGCCCACGCTCTCTCTCTCCGCCACGCTCTCCCTCCCCTCTCTCTCTCTCTCGCCCCCCCCCCTCTCTCTTTCTCGCACCGTCTCGCCACAGCACATTCATCTTGTCTAGGCTTTCACACACACACACACACACAGACAGACATTTGTATACTGACCGTACTACCTCATGCATCCTTGGGGACTGATTGACAGATAGGCCAACCCCTCAATCTCTCTCAGGAGGAAAACCGAAGAGAAGGGAAGGAAGAAATAACTTATTATCCCTTCCCTCCGTCTCTTCAGTTTAGATTTTCTCTATCTCATGTTTTTGTTCCTCCTTCCCTCCATCGTCTTTCGTCTTTCCCGATTTGGTTCGGTCATAAAATACCCCTCTGCTGACACTTTCATAGTCGAGGTGAAATTAAGCCGGGCCTCTGAGAGTTGCCGCACACATTTTGCATAATCAGCATTTACAGGAAAACGAATGTCCCGGTACCGCCGGAACATGATTGGTCTGTCAAGCAGTGCTGAGACTAGCCAACTCAAAGCTCTCTGCTATCATTGTCCCTAGAAGACACCCAAAATAAATTATTTAAAGTCCTTATCCATTATTTCCACCTCCCCGTCAATCAATCCCCCCATCCCTCCCTCCATTCCGCCCTCTCTCTATCTTGTATCTTGTGCACGTTCCGTGCCAAGGGAATCCAACTCTTGGAAGCTATGGAAGCCGAGGGAGTGCTGGCACATGTGTCACTTCATTTAGAAGAATTAGCAAATGCGATGATCAAGGGGGGTGGAATTAGGGCTAAATGCAGCTAAATCCAGTCAATCCCACTCCCACACCGGGAATAGCCAAGTGGGCCCAGGAACTTTGGCTCAGACAATTAGGGGTTGCTTTGGTTTGGATGGGAAGCAGATCTTTAGCATTTGACTGCTGGGAGTGGATGACTAGGTTGGGTGGGCGAGCTAGCAAGAGAAGCTTTGGCTGGAGTGGAAATGGTGCTTTGTATTGTTGGAGCCGCAACAACAATGACAACAACAACAGCAATTCATCTGTCTGAGATGTGTGCAGTATACTTATGTCTCGGGTCTCGATCCGTCCCGTTCTTTCATTTCCCTTTTTTTTCTAGCTTGCACTGTTCTCTACATCCCGATGGAGCATAATGAACATGAATCATCATTTTTACTCAACCTCCCTCAGGGTAGCAAACATATTTTGGCCATCAGAGAGCTGCAGATCTGACACAGAGTAACTGACAACCATGCCTTGGTGCTATTGGCAGAATGAGGGCCTAATTAGGAGAAGAGGGGAATGCTGGGTAGTTTGCTGATGCTGCATGCAGCAACTGCACACGGGGAGGCCTGGGAGGGAGCAGACCTGGATACAAATTGCGTGGTGTCAATAGAAGGGTGCCCAGTGATTTTCTAAGCAGACCTTCTCCAAACCCTCACTATACTGTTGAACATATGAAATATACAAATGCTCGATGTTGTGTGTCTCTAACTCCTCACAGTGTGACGCGCATTATTCTACCGTGTGTTTTGTAATATGCCTGTAGCTCTCGCTAGCTATCTCCCTTCATAATTGAATGTAGTCACGGATATGCCGTACAGGCCTGAATTTGTGTCATTTATTCATCTGGGGTGGTTGAATGTCGTCTTGACTTTTGTCTAAATTTGGCAGCGTATCTCGTGTGCTTTCAGGTTCCCCGGCTGATGCATAATCAATAGGTAATGTTCCATCGTGACTCATAATGTGTTTTTTGCCTTGCAGGGCTCCCACCAATGCCGTTGTGGATGATGCTGTGGATGACAGCTCCGAACGCAGAGAAAAGGACACCGGATCAATAGGAGCTTTTCCCCCATTCCCTCCGCTATCCATTCTCCTTCCAGGGGAATATAGCTAAACACACACAGAGCCGGACTAGGTGCTGGAGTGAACCCACCTCCCCCATCCCTTCCCCCAGCCTTGCCCTCCCGCAAGTCACAGATATGTGGCCCCTACCAAGGTCACTCGCTGCCCCTCACCTGGGGAACTTGCTCCTTCTTGGGGTGCTGGTCCTCTTGGCAGGCCCGTCACAAACAGGAGGCCAACCCCAGGCCTTCAAAACCTTCTGCCCTACCGATTGGGGACTGACACACCTGGCCATCCACAACAAGACGGGCGAGGTCTATGTCGGCTCGGTCAACTGGATCTTCAAGCTCTCCAGCAACCTCACCAAGTTGCGAAGCCACATGACGGGACCCGTGGTGGACAACGAGAAGTGCTACCCCCCGCCCAGCGTCCAGTCCTGCCCCCACGACCTGGCCCAGACCAGCAATGTCAACAAGCTGCTGCTCATTGACTACGCCCAGAACCGGCTCATCGCCTGCGGGAGCACCTCCCAGGGCATCTGCCAGTTTTTAAGGTTGGACGACCTGTTCAAGCTGGGAGAGCCGCACCACCGTAAGGAGCACTACCTGTCCAGTGTGGCCGAGTCCGGCACCATGTCCGGGGTCATCATCACCTCCCCGCACGGACCTGCCAGCAAGCTCTTCATCGGCACGCCCATCGACGGCAAGTCTGAGTACTTCCCCACGCTCTCCAGCCGCAAGCTGATGGCCAATGAGGAGAACGCCGACATGTTCAGCTTCGTCTACCAGGACGAGTTTGTCTCCTCGCAGCTAAAGATCCCTTCGGACACTCTCAGCAAATTCCCTGCCTTCGACATCTATTACATCTACAGCTTCAGCAGCGAGCAGTTTGTCTACTACCTGACCATGCAGCTGGACACTCAACTCACCTCGCCCGACGCCTCCGGCGAACAGTTCTTCACCTCCAAGATCGTCCGTCTCTGCGTGGACGACCCCAAGTTCTATTCGTACGTGGAGTTCCCAATTGGCTGCACCAAGGATGGTGTGGAGTACCGCCTCGTCCAGGACGCCTACCTCAGCCGGCCCGGGAAGCAGTTGGCCGACTCTTTAGAAATATCAGAAGATGAGGACATCCTGTTCACAGTCTTCTCCCAAGGCCAGAAAAACCGGGCCAAACCGCCCAAGGAGTCGGCCCTGTGCCTGTTCACGCTACGCCGCATCAAGGAGAAGATCAAGGAGCGCATCCAGTCCTGCTACAGGGGAGAGGGAAGGCTGTCACTGCCCTGGTTGCTCAACAAGGAGCTGGCCTGCATCAACTCGGTGAGTCATAACACCACTGATCTCTATCTGATTCTCTGATTCAATTCACTGCCCTTCAATTCTGATATGTCACTCAAATTAAATTCACTTTGATTCCTATTTTTCACCATGCTGTTTTCAGAGAGCATTGAACAAAAGGCCTAAGCTCTAATGGCTAACCTTGTGGTCTCACTGGAGATCTGTCGAACTTGAAGAGACCGTAGTTACAACCACCCTGCAATTGTCAGGGTTTTGATTCAGACAGTGGTGATGAATACATGGGCCTTCCTCAACACCCCTCTGCCATGATGCTGGCATTTAGCTTTAGTCCCCTTACACTACTTCTGCCTGGGGCCATCTGTAGGCCAGTCGTAATTAGCGAGAGGAAGTGCGAAGCGTCGTGACTCTGAACCCAGTTCCCACTCTTCCTGGAACCACTGAGTGCTTTGATTTAGTCCAACAGAGACCTCATTAGCCCAGTCCCTGGGATTTGTGAAATGTCACTCAAATGAGTCACACAGACACACACACACACACAAATTCATTGAGAGAGGGTTGATCGGATGCTGTCTGCAGTACTAGGCCCCTCAGGGAAGACAGAGGCTTGGCTGGGGTTCTCTTACTGATCTACGGTGCATGGCTGTGCATGCTTTAGAGAGCACACAGCCCACACCAGGCTGAGGATACATGAAATACACAGGCCTCAGTCCACATCTCTCTCGCTCTCCTTCACCCTCTCCTTTGCCTTCTCCCTTCTCTCTCGTCTTCTCTCTTCTTCTTCTCTCTCTTCTTCTTCCTCTTCCTCTTCCTCTTCCTCTTCCTCTCCTCTCCCACTCACTTCTTCTTTCTTCCCAGCAGTCATCCCTCTTTCTCTCTCTCTCACTCCCCCTCTATTGTTCCATCTACGGTCTACCTCTACTTCTTATTTTCTTTCTTAGCCTGTCAGCTGGTTTTCTCAATCTCTCTCTTTCTCCCACTTCTCCTTTCATTCATTCCTTTCTTTCCTCTTTTGTGCGTTCTCTCTCTTTCCCCCTCTCTTTCTTTCTTAGTCTCTACCACTCTAATGATTAGTTGTTTGATATAGCGTTCTTATTAAACAGCGGTATGGCCCAGCTTGGCGACAGGTGCTACATGCTAATGAAGGCCCATCTACAGCTGTACATCCTGCACATAATGGACTACAAATGAGTACAGCAGCAGCAACAGCAGGTTACTCTTTATTACAGTTAATTACCAAGAGTGCACAGGTGCTTGAAAGAAAGGGATGTAAAGAGTGGGAAAGAAGGCTGTGAAAAGCCTAGTTGAGTCACGCCGTCTGTCATTTCTAAATCTAGAGAGAGGAAGAGAGGAAAAAATAGGGAATTGTGAATGGCCCAGTTGAGGCACTCAGCCGGTCGCCTCACTCCTCCTCAGCTACAGTTGATTTCCTGTCCTCATGTTCGCCCTTTCTTTCTCAACTCCGCTTCTCCCCGTTAGTGTTATTTTACCGTTTTGGAAATGGGCTATGGTTCTACGCGTACTAATGTGTCCTCACAAGAAGCATTTACACAGGATAACTATTATCCAAAGCCAGTTTCCATGTGATCTTCTCTCAAATAACACCCCACAATCTGCTTAATCAGTCACAAACCATACCACACTGACTCATTCTGAATTCCCGCTTTTGAAGCCCACTCGTTGCCACAGCTCCCCGGCCCTGGTGGGAGCGGTGATGTAAGGGCTGCTATGTTCAGCTGATTGGATGGCCCTTGATCCCGTGGCGTCGCCAGGTCAGGCTTGGGGACTCATTGAGTAGAAGTTATCCTGTAAGAACAGGTCTTGGAACAGCTTTCCCCTCCCCACTCTCTTAACCTTAGCCATTGAAAACTGACCTTAGTTCAGTGTCTGGGGGTGATTTCGGCCCATTGCTCCGTGAGGGGGTAGATGAGGTAAGCAGTTGAAACTGGTGTAGAGCTGCTTGGAGGCAAGGCGGATGGAGGCAGGCAATTGGCCGGCTGAAGGGTACAGCCTATCATGATGAATGGTCTCCCGTACTGTCAGCTCCCCTCATTGCCCCTGTAAATGGACTGGGACGGTGTGTGTGTGTGAGTGTGTGGAAAGCTCACACAGGTTCACTGTTGCAGATATTTATTATGTAATTTTGTCCTGTATATTGCACACACACAGACACACACAGAGACACACACACACACACACAAACACAGCTAGCCGAGGCGACCTCAACCAGTGGCGATGTTCTCAGGCCCTCATCTCATCTGTCTGAGGTTTATTAGTGATGCTATGACCTTCCACCACTCTGGGAGTAGATCCATAAAAACCATTTCTCCACCGAGAGAGAGAGAGCGAGAGTGAGGGAGCGAGAGAGAGATGGGAAGGGCGAGGAGTAGGGAGGGAGAAATGGAGGGGGAGAGCAAGTGGGTGGAGAATTAGGAGAGGGGGGAAACGATGGAGAGAGGGGAGGGAGAGCAAGTGGGTGGAGGATTGGGAGAGTGGGGGGGGTGGGGTGGAGAGGGAAGAAATAGAGAGCTAGAGCGAACGGGAGAGAGACAGAAATAGTGAGTTAGAGAGAAATGAAAAGAGAAAGCTAGAGAATGCTAGCTAGCTACAGAAAGCCTGTGCTGGCCATGTGTCTGCTAGTGCCATCAGCAACAGAGCAGGAGGAGATGATTGAACGCATGCTCCAGCACTAATAATATTGGTGTCAGTCACCCTGGCGCTGGGCTGTCACCGTCACTGCTGCGCCTTTCAATCATCCGCGGCTTTTCACGGGGAGGCGCTTTCTACCGCTGCCCCTGACCCTCCGCGCCAGCTGGTGGCTGGTAGTATCCCAGATAACGCTCACCATCTTCAGGTGACATCTTGACATTCACGCCTTCAGGAAGTGAATAGGAGGAGAATAGAATAGTGGAGGATATCCATTAGTATTGGCGCTGTAGTGATTTCAGTGTGTGTGTGTGTTTGGTGGGGTGTGTGTGTATGCGTGCGTAGTGTTTGTTGGGGATGGTTGTGTGTGTGTTGGGGGGATGGGGGGGGCTTGAGTGTGTGTGTAGGCTCTCATGAAGTCTGTAATAGACAAACACAATACAAGTCTACAACGATCACAACCGTTCCTTAGGTCTAGCCCACATCTCTATTTCTCCCTCTCTCGCTCTCTCTTTCTCATTGCTCTCTCGCCCTATTTCTCTCTCTCTCACTCTCTCACTCTCTCACTCACTATTGGCTAATATGGCGGCGACGGATTGCTAGTGTTTTTTTCGAGTTTTTCTCAAATTTTATAACAACGTTTGTTTCGTGCATTACTTCATACACCTGTGTAGAACTATTGGAATATGAGTCTCTGGGTACTCACCGTCCACCTGACCTTCCTGAATTCCCGGAGATGGTAGAACAATGGTCTAGCTTCTTCGGTGAGGCGCCGGGATTCCTACCGGAGAGTAGGAAACGAAGACGGCGAGGCCGCCATGGGGGGATCTTAGTGAGATTGAGACGCCTGGTGACCCGTACTAAGCAGGACGCTTGTGGTATACTATGCAGGATGCCTACTCACAGCATTATTGAACTCAACTGGTATCTCTTCAAACTAAGAGCGGATGTGTATCTCCTACTCTCCCCATGCATCTAGCCTCTGGAGTTTGATAGTGTTGCAGATGTGCCTTTTTATCTGTTAAACTACTTCCGTCCTGCCTCCACTCCTTAGAGCCCATACAAAAGACTAGGACTGTGTCCTAAATGGCCCCCAATTCCTTATATAGAGCACTACTCTTGACAAGGGCTGGTTAAAAGTTGTGCACTACATAGGGAGTAGAGTTGCATTTGGGCCGTAATTAGGAGACGCCACTGCTACACAGACCTACATTAAGATAGGCCTAGATACTGAAGGCTTTGTTGGGGCTAATGCTATCCGCTAATAGCGTTATTCAATTTCATAACTTTGCTTATTCCATACAGGGGGAAATACAATTTAATTGAGTTTACGCAAGTCAAGTTAAATAACGCTGCAATATCAGATTCAAAATCAACTATGTGTTCAGATACTACATTTCAAACACTTAATCTGTGCTTGATTGAGCTTGACTCGCGCAATAGAAATTCCCCCCAAAAATCTGGAACTCCAGGCAGGCTAAAGCAAATGCTAAAAGATACAAAATAGTATTTGAACTCAGGTCTGGAAGGGCTATGTTCTTCCAAAACGATATTTGCTAAGTTTCAACTCAAGCAAGGCCAACTAATAACCTTATTAAATATATTTGCCTTAGCGATTCTGAGCGGTAATTATGATAAATGTAAAACACAGGACTATCCCCCTTCCCTTTATCAGAATGTGACGGTAAACGCACATAGCTCATTAAACATGACTAATTGGGACGACGGCAGTGACGACCACCGGATGGATGATTCTTAGTTAATTGAGCGACGTAATGAGCTGAGGTGTGAGAATTACTGGTTTGAACCTATTATATAAGATACTAATGTACTAATATTAGACAATTTATGTATTGGGTTAGAATGACGGCCAAACCAAGCACTCCATTGGAGAAGTGTGTGTGTCTACCTGTGTGTGTGTGTGTTTGCGTATCAGTGTTTCTCCTAGAATTGTCAGTGGCGATGGTGGGGGGGGGTTGTAGAACGACTGTGAAAAGTTAACTTCTGGTGTCTTTTTAAAATTACATTTTATTTCATGTTGACACCATCTGAAATATAAGTGATGGGAGCCACTGCACTGTAGGGAGATGATGAGGAGCCACTGCTTACTCTGTTTGCTTAAAACATAAGTTGTAATTGTCACTCTGACCTTAAAGGGATAGTGCGATAATTTGGCAATTAAGGATACCATTTTTATGTCTCTGCGTGCCGTTTGAAGGAAGTTGAAGGTAGTTTTGCCAAAAATGTATTGGAGTGGCGGCAATGATTTATAATCTCTCTCTCTCTGTCTCTGTCTCTCTGTCTCTCTGTCTCTCTGTCTCTCTCTCTCTCTCTCTCTCAATTTGTCTCTCTCTATGTCTCTCTCTCTCTCTCTCTCTCTCTCTCTCTCTCTGTCTCTCTCTCTATGTCTCTCTCTATGTCTCTGTCTCTCTCTCTATGTCTCTCTCTATGTCTCTGTCTCTCTCTCTCTCTCTCTCTCTCTCTCTCTCTCTCTCTCTCTCTCTCTCTCTCTCTCTCTCTCTCTCTCTCTCTCTCTCTCTCTGTCTCTCTCTGTCTCTGTCTCTCTCTCTCTCGCTCTCTCTCTCTGTCTCTCTCTCTCTCTCTCTCTCTCTCTCTCTCTCTCTCTCTCTCTCTCTCTCTGTCTCTGTCTCTCTCTCTCTCTCCATCTCTCCCCCACCCCCCTATCTTCTCTCCCTCTCTCGCTGGCCTTTTTAGCTCACAAATCTCCATCCCGGACCCCATGCTAATGATACTAATTGCCAGTGTAATTATTTATTGATCCCTGTGAGTGTTTTGTGTTTCAAGTTTGAAAGTGTACTTGTCACGTGCACGGGATACAGCAGGTGTAAAACAGTACAGTGAAATGCGTTCTTCCAAACTCTTTCCCAATAATGCAGTAATACATGTAATAATATAGAGAAGAAAACACAAGAAATATGAGAGAAAACCCCCACAAGAATGATATACTGGATTGATTGAGGTAGATATGTACATGTAAAAAGTGACTGGTAGCAGGATAAATATGAATGGTAATCATAATTTTCAACCACAAAAATATAAACGCAACATGTAAAGTGTTGATCCCATGTTTCATGAACTGCGATAAAAGATCCCAGAAATGTTCTATAGGCACAAAAAGCTTAATTCTCTCAGATTTTGTGCACGAATTTGTTAATATCCCTGTTAGTGAGCATTCCCAATGTAGGGAGGAGAGAGACTGTTAGGCTTGGAAGAGTGCGTGTGTGTGTGTGTGTGTGTGTGTGTGTGTGTGTGTGCGGTGTGTGTGTGTGACCTGATGGTCAGGAGAGCAGTTTTCCAGTGGAAAACTACAGCCCGCCTAAAGAGGGGTGGGATTTTTCCTCTGACGTGTGCGTATAAAAATATTGTACGACTATTTTGTTTCAGAACGTTCTCATGAATAAAGCCTGATGATTGTATGCTGGGCTGCTTGGTCTGATTATTAGAGATTTACAACCTCTGGGATGCAGACTGAGTAATACGTTCATTTTTGAAACATTGAGATAGAAATTCTCGTAACATGACTTTAACTGTCACTTAGGCCTAGTCAGAGATACATGTTGAAAGTGTTTTTTACACTTTTGGGAAGCTGATACCTGAAATATTGACTGTAGTGCCAATGCTTGCTGCCTTCACAGTGGAAAATAAACAGTCTTTCTTACAAGACTGAAACACAACACAATACCTAGCTGTGCATTTAAATACGATTCAAGGCTTGTCCAAGGGCCACTCGTTACAAGTAGGAACAACCAATCACACTCCCATCTCCACATTGCTCGTTGCCATGGCGTTATAGGCCTATCTGACGTGAGAGATTGGCCCCCTGAGAGATTTTACAGTTGGCTTGTAATGACCGGTATTCTAAAACAACTGTGTGTGTTTGTGTTAGTCATTCTAGGCACTGTGTGTTTGTGTGTGAAACGTGCACATACGTGTGTGTGTGTGTGGCGCTAGGTGCACCTGCATCGTGTGTGTGTGTGTGTGTATGCCCTATGTCCCCCCCCCTGTGACTAAGCCGTGATATGTGACAGTGCTTGACTGTGGGCTGTAGGTCAGGAGTTCCCAGTGGGATTTCCCCTGGCCTGTCTGTCACACTGGTGATGAGTCAGCGCACGACACACATACTATACACTTTGCTATTGGAAGTACAGCTCACGAGTAGGACATGTTCCATGAAGCTTTGGACGTTGGTGTCAGTGCCTAACCCAAGTGCTTTAAATTTGCATTTGGAAAAGCGCTGTATAAAATCCAATTAGTTTTAAAAAGTGCTACAGACACAGTTGGGCAAATAGTAGAGGGACAGACCGAGATGCGCGCACAAATGTTTTTATTTACTTTGAGAGGAGTCTCTTTCTCTTTAAGAGACTCCAGCGATGTCTCCTTAAGCTCAGCTGGGATTCTGGGTAATTTATGAGCGAGAAAGGCGGAGAGGGTAATAGGTGCAGAGAGAGTGAGACTGAGTGAGACAGAGAGCAGGCATACAGGCAGGTAGCACACACACACACACACACACACACACACACACACACACACAGAGAGAGAGAAGCCCAGTGGAATGTATGAATAGTTTGTGCTGTGAAATGCCAGGCTGTTTTGGTGTATGTGTGGAATGTGGCAGCGTGTATTTAGTTACGCCCTCGCTTGTGTGTGTTTATTTATAGAGCAGGACCTCTGTCTATATATGTGTGTGTGGACTTGACCACTCACAGAATCAGACCGTTGTGTATCCATGCATGATGCATACTCATACATGTATAAATGTATGAACGCACATTTAATGAATAGGGGGAGGGGCAGATATTAGTTTTTTATTTCTAATTTATTAGTTTTAAAATTTTTCTTTGAAATTCAGTTTAGTTTCAAGTAGTTTCCAGACCTGATTTACTCGTTTTTATTCAGTTGTAGTTTTAATAAAACAATTATATTTAGTTTAGTTTTATATTATTTAGTGTTAGGGATAGAAGTAGCCTGTGCCTGGGAGGATGGAGACATTTGTGTTGTATAGTTTTTGTGTTTTTTGGGATGACACTTCTTGCCACTGGGGGGCAGTAATGCATAAAGTGATGGGTCAGCTCATAGGTTAGGTTTACTTGACTTGGATTTAAAAGGATTAGCGCCTAGACTCGCAAAATAAATATGGTGGAAGGAAACTCTCTTGACCGACCACTGGTGGTTTTCATCTGAATGTCAAACAAATCACTTCAAAAATTAGGTTACGTGACCAGACCGCATCCGATACATGGGCTACGCTTACATTTCCTCTGCCTCAACGACGATGGCAGTATTATCAGCAGCACCTGTATTTTTATAAATACATGTGTTAACTTAGGTAATTTTTCTGTTAAAGTTTAATATTTGTATTTTCTCTGCCCGGCTCTGAAAGCGCCTCATTGTTTAAGCTGAGAAATTCTATTAAAAAAAAAAAAGATTACTAGTATTATTGTTATGAGGCCTGAGGCAATTTCCTCTTCTGCCTAATGGTAAGTCTGTCACTGGTCCCGCTCAGACTGTTTAACATTGAAAAAACTGTGTCCGTTTCTGTCTAACGGCTAGGCTCTACCATAGACACCAATGCATTATCAGCTGGGTCTGGTCTGCTTGGTTCATTGACTGTATATGAACCAGAAAAAATGAGGGAGTGGGATGTCTCGCTTCCTCTTCCGTGTTTGGTTTAGCTCGCCGTTTGGCTAGGCTAACTTCACTGTTAGCAAGTGATTGATAGTGATGCATAAGGCCTATTTGAAACATTGCCATCACCTGGCAGCATTTACCCACCAGATTTAAGAAACTTGAAAACCCCATTTGAAGAAGAAAAATCTTGAAAACCCCATTCGATTTTTGCCCCAAGTTTTTTTCTTTTTCTTTTTCGGAACATAATTCATTATGGTTTTTATTTTAGTTAGTTTTGGAGTCAAAGATAATAGCATCAGTATAGTTGTAGTTTTTCAAACGGCTTTGTTAATAATTTTTTCATGATTAGTTTTAGTTTTCTTTTCAGTTTTAGTTTACTATAATAACCTTGGTGTGTGCGCACACATGTGCATAATTAAGCAGTAAGGCCCGAGGGGGTGTGGTATATGGTCAATATACCACGGCTAGGGCTTTTCTAATGCACAACGAAACGCGGAGTGCCTGGATACAGCCCTTAGTCGTAGTTTGTTGGCCATATATACCACGAACCCCTGAGGTGTCTTGTTGCTGTTATAAACTGGTTACCAACGTAATTAGAGCACCAATTTTTTTGGGGGGGTAATACCTGTGGTATACGGTCTGATATACCACGGCTGTCAGCCAATCAGCATTCAGGACTCGAACCACCCAGATTTATAATTGAAAATATACCGTCCAGTGTAGGTTAGCCACCACAGTAAGTGTGTCTTCTTCTTGTAGGCTATAGGTCAGCTTTCAAACCCAGAAGAATACCATTACTCTTCACTACCCAGTAGAACTCTGGTGTGTGTCCCAAATGGCACCCTGTTCCCTATATAATAGTGCACTACATTTGACCAAGGGGCCAATGGGCTCTGGTCAAAAGTAGTGCATTATATAAGGAATAGGGTGCCATTTGGGACGTAACCGCTGTCTCTGTGTACTATGTACTGTATCTTAACCCTTTCAAATCCACCCCCGTGATGGATTAACCCTTCAAGGTCCTTCTCTCCAGGCTCTGGTGTCGTGGGGCTACCGTGTGTCTGACTAAGTGCCCGACTCAAATTCAGATTGATGGAGACTAGCTTGCACTTCTCTCATGACTGGGTTGAATATGGCCCCTGTGGGCATCTGGAGAAGGATCGGTAGGATTGTAGTGGAGTGAAGTGTGTGTGTGTATAGTCGGTTTTGTCCAGATGGGAGACTGGCCAAGGCCATTAGTGAATAAAAAGACTGTTGTTTCAGGTAATGGCTCAGTGGACATGTGGACACACACACACACACAAACACACTCCTCTACAATCCTCCCAATCCTTCTCCAGATACCCATTGCGAGTCGAGGAAGGTTCCCGTAAACCAGCAATCCCTCTCTCTCCACTGGGCTGCAGGGGGAACAAGGGGTCTTTGTTAACTGAATTGATATCCAGCTGGCTGTCCCTTCCTGTCTCTCCCTGTCTCTCCCTGCTTTTCTTCCCGCTGTGAGATGGATAGATTAAGAGAGAAAGATGCAGAGTTAAAGAGGTGGAGGGGGGGAGGAATGGAGGGAGAGAGAAAGGGGGATATTAATGCGTAGAGTTACTGTACTCGTCCACTGTAGTTCTTGGCCAAGGGATGGTTTGGAAGTGGGAGGGGGAGGGAGCGGGAGTGAAAGAAAGTAGAAAAGGGAGAAACGGGATATTGACGAGAGTCGTGTTGCAAGAAATTTAGGCAGATGGTGAGGAACCCGAGGGAGAGAGGAAGAGATAACTGTTCTCTTCTGTGGATCAATCAGATGTAGTGATAAGACTTTGGATTACACCACCCTTTACACACTCATGTTCACGATAGCAAACTGCATATCTGTTGGGACTCTTTCCTTTGTCTTTCTGTAACTGCAACTGTGCTCTGATATTGTACTGTATAAAACGCGGCTAACTCAAGGCTAGACCCACTGTTATGCCGTCTCTCCTAACGCTTCTCTCTCTCTCGTTCAGCCTCTTCAGATCGACGACAACTTCTGCGGCCAGGACTTTAACCAGCCGCTGGGTGGGACCAGCACTATAGAAGGGATACCGCTCTTCATCGACAAGGATGACGGCATGACCTCGGTGGCCGCCTACGATTATCGTGGCAACACTGTGGCCTTCGCCGGCACGCGCAACGGCAGGGTAAAGAAGGTATGAATCAAAACGATGGAGGGAGAACAACTCTTTCTGTCGCAAAGGAGTTTAGCATTTTTGGGGTGTTATTGCATTGTATTCATGGTCTTTGTTGATCAGTCTTGTCATGGCAGATTGGAATTTTGGTGTTGTGTATTTCTGTATGCAGGAAGTTATTGCTTAGTTCTCATAACCTTTAAGGGGATATCATAGGCTGTGTCAGGAATGGCATTATATAGAGCCCTATATGGCTCTGGCAAATAGTAGTGCACTACATAGGAAAGGAAATAGGGTGGCATTTACATTTAAGCCCTCGTAGCTGGGATCTGATTTAGCCATTGGGGCTTGTTTAGTTCATAAAACCTTACTACGATGCATCACATCCATTTACTCTGACTTGTGTCTTTAACATCCTGAAGACCATGCAGGTCATCAATCAAATCTCCATGCATTTTGAAATGGCCACTCAGACAACAGGTGGTGAATATCAATTGACTGTGGTCGTAAAGTTTAATAGACACAGTAAATAGGCCTAGCCTATAGTGTGAAATGGAAATGGATAGAGTGGTCTATTAAAGGTCGTGGGGTTTGGTTCCTGCGGTGGTCATAAACTGGATATTAGGCTGATATGTGTTAACTGTTAGTGGCTTTGAATGAAAGCTGAATGTTGTCTGGATGTTAACCCCCAGAATCTTTGGTGAACATCCCAAGCAGGCTGTTGTTGTTGGTGTGAGTTTGTGTGTGTTCTTATTGATGTTATCTCAGTATTAGTACGTACACAGTGTGCATGTTGACTGTGTGTTTGGTGAGTGTTCGTTATGGCTTGTCATACACATTTGCATGTGGGAGTGTGTATAAGCCTACTGTGTGTGTGTGTGTCTATTGCGGACAGGGCACTCAGGGTAGATAGGAGCTCATTGTAATTCACCCAGTTACCTTCTGTTCCGCTCAAGACATTGAGTCACCATTATGAAAATACATTATAATCTGTGGGTTTGCTCGCACGTGTGAATTTCTTTGTCTGAATGTGTAGTGTGTGTGACCGCACAGTGCAATGTTGACTTAGATTCAGCACTGTGCATTTATCAAAGTGACACCGACCCATTCAGTTATTTTGGGAACAGTGTTCTTTTTTGTGTGAGATGTGTGTTGGTGTGTAGAAGGAGAGAACAAGGTTGTTATTACATGCAGGTAACTGCCAAAATAAAGGAAACACCAACATAAAGTGTCTTAATAGGTCATTGGGCCACCACGAGCCACCAGAACAGCTCCAATGCTCCTTGGCATAGATTCTACATGTGTCTGGAACTCTAGTGTAGGGATGTGACACCATTCTTCCAAAAATAAATTTCATAATTTGATGTTTTGTTGATGGTGGTGGAAAACGCTGTCTCAGGCGCCGCTCAAGAATCTCCCATAAGTGTTCAATTGGGATGAGATCTGGTGACTGACCACACACACACACACACACACACACACACACACACACACACACACACACACACACCCTTTAAACCCACTATGCTCCTTTGAGACCCCTCTTTCAAAGTCACTGAGATCTCAAACACTCAAGAGCATACGTCATCACACATCACGCAACAAACGTCATCAGAGCGCACAGCAGGTCAGTGTACTGTCTACACTCGGTCTGTTGTTTTTATGAAATCGTTTTCAACAACAACATCTTGAACCATTGGAAGTTCTGATAGCTAAGGATCCTGCGACGCGGTTAGCTTTTTCGGCTGGGACCCCAAGTTTGTGTCCCGAATTCCTGCTAAAAATACACAATAGTTAGCAGTTAGCCATCATGCTAACAGAGCAAGATAACGCTAGCAGTGCTAGAGGGGCTCAAATGCGCTAGGTGCGAGATGATATCAACGCAAGAGGAGGAAAATAAGGTGGAACTGATAAATGAACATAAATTCTTCGACAGCTAAGGAGTCGATGAGTCGGACAGTACTGACCTGCTCCAATCCACTGGACAGATGGTAAGCTCAACTCTGTGGCCAGTGGGAGACTAGACACTGGCGAGGCTAAATGTAAATGTCACTGACATGTCTACCTCGGATCAGCCTCTCAAAACAGCAATAAAAATAAACAAGCAACCCAGAAAATGACTAAAAATAGCCCATATTAACATATGTAGCCTGAGAAACAAGGTTTATGAAATTGACCACTTATTAACATCAGAAAACATTAATATTCTGTCCATCTCAGAAACACACTTAGATAATTCCTTTGATGCATTAGTAGCTACACATGGTTATAGAATATATAGGAAAGATAGAAATGCAAATGGAGGATGTGTTTCCATGTATTTCCAGAGTCATATTCCTGTTAGGCTGAGAGAGGATCTCATGTCAGATGATTTGGAAGTAATATGGCTACAGGCTCATCTGCCTCACCTAAAGCCTATTCTCGTAGGAAGTTGCTATAGAACACCAAGTGCTAAAACCGAAGTTCCAAAGACTAGACCGAAAATTGTGTATAAACGATCTTACAAGAGGTTTTGCAATAATTCCTATGTGAAGATGTGAAAAATATTTGTTGGTCTGATGTGTGTAATGAGGAACATTTATGAAACTGCTTCTTCCGGTTACTGATAGGCATGCGCCCATCAAGAAACTGGCTGTTCGAACTGCCAGAAGAAACTATACTATGGAACAAAGATAAATGATATAAAGAATGATAGTAAAAAGCTCTGGAGTACTTAAAATGAAATTATAGGCAAAAAAGCAAACTGCTCCTTCCTTTGATATTGCTAACCATTTTAATAACTTTTTTGTTGACAAGATTGGCAAACTTAGATATGACATGCAAACAACAAATGCTGAGCCTTCATATTCATGCTTAATGGACCAAATAATCAGTAGTTTTCAGTTCCACAAAGTGGGTGTGGAAGAGGTGAAAAAAATTGTTGCTGTCTATACATAAGGACAAACCACTAGGTACCGACAACTTGGATGGTAAATTGCTGAGGTTGGTAGCGGAATACATTTTTACTCCTGTTTGCCACACCTTAAATTTAAGCCTAGACGACAATGTGTGCCCTCAGACATGGAGGGAGGCAAAGATCGTTCCGCTACCCAAGAATAGCAGAGCACACTTTAATGGTTCAAACAAGTGCTTAGCAAACTTTTGGAAAACATTGTGTTTGATCAAATACAAAGTTATTTTACAGAAAACAAATTTAGACTTTCAGCATGCTTATATGGAAGGGCACTTAACATGCTCGGCACTGACACAAATTACTGATTGGCTGAAATAAATTGATAGTAAGAAGATTGTGGGAGCTGTTTTGTTAGACTTCATTGCAGCTTTTGATGTCATTGATCATAACCTATTGCTGAAAAAAATGTACGGTGGGGAAAAAAGTATTTAGTCAGCCACCAATTGTGCAAGTTCTCCCACTTAAAAAGATGAGAGAGGCCTGTCATTTTCATCATAGGTACACGTCAACTATGACAGACAAAATGAGAAAAAAATCCAGAAAATCACATTGTAGGATTTTTAATGAATTTATTTGCAAATTATGGTGGAAAATAAGTATTTGGTCACCTACAAACAAGCAAGATTTCTGGCTCTCACAGACCTGTAACTTCTTCTTTAAGAGGCTCCTTTGTCCTCCACTCGTTACCTGTATTAATGGCACCTGTTTGAACTTGTTATCAGTATAAAAGACACCTGTCCACAACCTCAAACAGTCACACTCTAAACTCCACTATGGCCAAGACCAAAGAGCTGTCAAAGGACACCAGAAACAAAATTGTAGACCTGCACCAGGCTGGGAAGACTGAATCTGCAATAGAAAAGCAGCTTGGTTTGAAGAAATCAACTGTGGGAGCAATTATTAGGAAATGGAAGACATACAAGACCACTGATAATCTCCCTCGATCTGGGGCTCCACGCAAGTCAAATGATCAAATGATCAAAATGATCACAAGAACGGTGAGCAAAAATCCCAGAACCACACGGGGGGACCTAGTGAATGACCTGCAGAGAGCTGGGACCAAAGTAACAAAGCCTACCATCAGTAACACACTACGCCGCCAGGGACTCAAATCCTGCAGTGCCAGACGTGTCCCCCTGCTTAAGCCAGTACATGTCCAGGCCCGTCTGAAGTTTGCTAGAGTGCATTTGGATGATCCAGAAGAGGATTGGGAGAATGTCATATGGTCAGATGAAACCAAAATAGAACTTTTTGGTAAAAACTCAACTCGTCGTGTTTGGAGGACAAAGAATGCTGAGTTGCATCCAAAGAACACCATACCTACTGTGAAGCATGGGGGGTGGAAACATCATGCTTTGGGGCTGTTTTTCTGCAAAGGGACCAGGACGACTGATCCGTGTAAAGGAAAGAATGAATGGGGCCATGTATCGTGAGATTTTGAGTGTAAACCTCCTTCCATCAGCAAGGGCATTGAAGATGAAACGTGGCTGGGTCTTTCAGCATGACAATGATCCCAAACACACCGCCCGGGCAACGAAGTAGTGGCTTCGTAAGAAGCATTTCAAGGTCCTGGAGTGGCCTAGCCAGTCTCCAGATCTCAACCCCATAGAAAATCTTTGGAGGAGTTGAAAGTCCGTGTTGCCCAGCGACAGCCCCAAAACATCACTGCTCTAGAGGAGATCTGCATGGAGTAATGGGCCAAAATACCAGCAACAGTGTGTGAAAACCTTGTGAAGACTTACAGAAAACGTTTGACCTGTGTCATTGCCAACAAAGGGTATATAACAAAGTATTGAGAAACTTTTGTTATTGACCAAATACTTATTTTCCACCATAATTTGCAAATCAATTCATAAAAAATCCTACAATGTGATTTTCTGGATTTTTTTTCTCATTTTGTCTGTCATAGTTACGTGTATCTATGATGAAAATTACAGGCCTCTCTCATCTTTTTAAGTGGGAGAACTTGCACAATTGGTGGCTGACTAAATACTTTTTTCCCCCACTGTATGTGTTATGGATTTGTATTCTCTGCCTTATTATGGATTGAGCGTTACCTATCTAATAGAACCCAGAAGGTTTTTATTAATGCAAGCCAAATTCAGTTGAGTGTGGTGTACTGCAGGGCAGCCGACTAGGGCCATTATTGTGTTCTGTTTTTACAAATTACCTTCCACTGACCTTGAATATAGCCAGTGTTTACAGTGAGGGAAAAAAGTATTTGATCCCCTGCTGATTTTGTACGTTTGCCCACTGACAAAGAAATGATCAGTCTATAATTTTAATGGTAGGTTTATTTGAACAGTGAGAGACAGAATAACAACAAGAAAATCCAAAAAAACGCATGTCAAAAATTTTATCAATTGATTTGCATTTTAATGAGGGAAATAAGTATTTGACCCCCTCTCAATCAGAAAGATTTCTGGCTCCCAGGTGTCTTTTATACAGGTACCGAGCTGAGATTAGGAGCACACTCTTAAAGGGAGTGCTCCTAATCTCAGCTTGTTACCTGTGTAAAAGACACCTGTCCACAGAAGCAATCAATCAATCAGATTCCAAACTCTCCACCATGGCCAAGATCAAAGAGCTCTCCAAGGATGTCAGGGACAAGATTGTAGACCTACACAAGGCTGGAATGGGCTACAAGACCATCGCCAAGCAGCTTGGTGAGAAGGTGACAAAAGTTGGTGCGATTATTCGCAAATGGAAGAAACACAAAATAACTGTCAATCTCCCTCGGCCTGGGGCTCCATGCAAGATCTCACCTCGTGGAGTTGCAATGATCATGAGAACGGTGAGGAATCAGACCAGAACTACATGGGAGGATCTTTTCAATGATCTCAAGGCAGCTGGGACCATAGTCACCAAGAAAACAATTGGTAACACACTACGCCGTGAAGGACTGAAATCCTGCAGCGCCCGCAAGGTCCCCCTGCTCAAGAAAGCACATATACATGCCCGTCTGAAGTTTGCCAATGAACATCTGAATGATTCAGAGGGGAACTGGGTGAAAGTGTTGTGGTCAGATGAGACCAAAATGGAGCTATTTGGCATCAACTCAACTCGCCGTGTTTGGAGGAGGAGGAATGCTGCCTATGACCCCAAGAACACCATCCCCACCGTCAAACATGGAGGTGGAAACATTATGTTTTGGGGGTGTTTTTCTGCTAAGGGGACAGGACAACTTCACTGCATCAAAGGGACGATGGACGGGGCCATGTACCGTCAAATCTTGGGTGAGAACCTCCTTCCCTCAGCCAGGGCATTGAAAATGGGTCGTGGATGGGTATTCCAGCATGACAATGACCAAAACACACGGCCAAGGCAACAAAGGAGTGGCTCAAGAAGAAGCACATTAAGGTCCTGGAGTGGCCTAGCCAGTCTCCAGACCTTAATCCCATAGAAAATCTGTGGAGGGAGCTGAAGGTTCGAGTTGCCAAATGTCAGCCTCGAAACCTTAATGACTTGGAGAAGATCTGCAAAGAGGAGTGGGACAAAATCCCTCCTGAGATGTGTGCAAACCTGGTGGCCAACTACAAGAAATGTCTGACCTCTGTGATTGCAAACAAGGGTACTAAGTCATGTTTTGCATAGGTTGTCAAATACTTATTTCCCTCATTAAAATGCAAATCAATTCATAACATTTTTAACATTTGTTTTTCTGGATGTTTTTGTTGTTATTCTCTCTCTCACTGTTCAAATAAACCTACCATTAAAATTATAGACAGATCATTTATTTGTCAGTGGGCAAACGTACAAAATCAGCAGGGGATCAAATACTTTTTTCCCTCACTGTATGTGCGGTGCCCAAAAACTAATATTTCATTCAAAATATTCACAAAAATCAAACCTTTAATTGAAGTAAAATGATTGATGTGAAATAAATGAAATAAATATTTTTTTCCGAAAACATCTGTGCCATAATTATTGGCACCCCTAGAAATTCTTATGAGTAAAATCTAACTGAAGTATATTCCCATTCATATTTTATGTTTTTAGTTCACCTGAGTGAATAGGAACACTTAAGTGGTAAGCCATGACTTCCTGTTTCACTGGGGTATAAATATGAGGTGACACACAGGCCAAGTTCCCATAGTCATCCATCACTATGGGAAAGACCAGAGAATACGGTTATGATGTGCGACAAAAGGTTGTTGAGCTACACAAATCAGGAAATGGCTATAAGAAAATAGCTCAACGGTTGAAAATGCCCATTTCCACTATCAGGGCAATAATAAAAAAGTTTAAAGCAACTGGAGATGTTAACAATCGGCCTGGAAGAGGACGTGTGTCTATATTGACCCCACACACAGTGAGGACGATGGTTCGATGGCCAAAAAATCTCCAAGGTTCACAGCTGGAGAATTGCAGACATTAGTTGGTTCTTGGGGTCAGAAAGTCTTCAAAACTACGATCAGACGCCACCTACATAACCAAAAGTTGTTTGGGAGGGTTGCCATAAAAATGCCTTTGCTGTCATCAAACAACAAACTCAAGCACCTACAGTTTGCCAAACGTTACTCGTACTTTCAATGGGACCGGGTTCTATGGTCAGATGAGACCAAAATAGAGCTATGGAAACAAACACCAGAGGTGAGTTTGGCGTAGACCGAAAGATAGCCATGCAGAAAAGTACCTCATCTCCACTGTGAAGCATGGTGGTGGATCTTTGATGTTGTGGGGCTGTTTTCTTCCAAAGGCCCTGGACAACTTGTTAGTATACATGGTATCGTGGACTCCATCAAGTACCAGCAGATATTAAATCAAAACCTGACTGCCTCTGCTAGGAAGCTTAAACTGGGCCGTAGTTGGATCTTCCAGCAGGACAATGCTCCAAAGCACACCTCAAAATCAACACAAAAATGGTTCACTGACCACAGAATCAAGGTTTTGCCATGGCCATCCCAGTCCCCTGACCTAAACCCCATAGAAAACCTGTGGGATGAGCTGAAGAGGAGAGTCCACAAGCGTGGACCTCGGAATCTGAAGGATCTGTTATCTTGGGAGGTTGCACAAAGTATTGAATGAAGGGGTGCCAATAATTGTGGCACACATATGTTTTATGATGATGTATTTTTTCTTTAAATTATTGTACTTCAATTAAAGGTTAGATTTTTGTGAATATTTTGAATGAAAGACCAAGATGATAAACAATAAAGAAAACATTTTCACAGCCTGTTTTGCTCATATTTACCAAGGGTGCCAATATTAGTGGAGGGCACTGTACGCTGACGACTTAACAGTATACACGTTGGCTGCAACAGTAAACAAAATAACTGAGACTCTTAACATAGAGCTCCAGTCCGTTTTAGAATGGGTAACTAGCAATAGGCTGATGCTAAATATCAAACATTTTTGGGGGGACAAATCACGCGCTCAATGCTAAACCTCGTTTAGATCTATTATTGAATAATGTGGCTATTGAGCAAGTTGAGGAGACTAAACTGCTGGGTGTATCCCTAGATAGCAAGCTGTCATGGTCAAAACATATAGACTCAATGGCTGCTAAAATGGGAAGAGGTCTCACCCATGATAGGGTGTTGCTCTGCCTTCTTGACATCTGTCGACCAGACAGGTCCTACAGGCCCTAGTTTAGTCGCACCTGGACTACTGCCCAGCTGTGTGGTCATGTGTGGCAAAGAAGGACATAGGTAAGTTGCAGTTGGTCCAGAACAAAGCAGCACTTATCACACTTCGATGTACAGGGAGGGAAAGTGTCAGTAACATGCATGTCAGTCTCTCCTGGCTCAAAGTTGACTGCATCACTATTGGTCTTTGTGCGAGGTATTGATGTGTTAAAGGTACCGAACTGTCTGTTCAAGCAGTTGGCACACAGTTCGAACACTCATCGGTACAACACAAGACATACAGCCAAAGGTCTCTTCACAGTTCCCAGGTACAGAAAAGAGGCTGGGAAACGCACTGTATTGAATAGCGCCATGACTACATGGAACTCACTGCCAACCCAGGTAACTCAAGCTAGCAATAAAACCAGTTTAAAAAAAAACTGATAAAATAACACCTTACTGCACAAAGGAGACTGTGAAGAGACTCAGCCATTTTATATGTCTTGTATTGTAATTTGCACTGTACTATGTATTAGACCTAGATATTGTTTGTATGTTCTGATATGTGAATTTTTAAATGTATGTATTTCAGTCCATGACTAATAATGTTCTGTACTATGTATCATATCATGTTTCATGTTGACCCCAGGAAGAGTAGCTGATGCTTTTGCAGCAGCTAATGTGGATAAATACCAAATAAATACCAAAAATCTCTTCTCGCCATGGTAGCCAAAATAGTGGACAACTGGGCATTTTTATACATGACCCTAAGAATGATATAATGTTAATTGTTTAATTAACCTGTGTTCAAGCACCTGCTTTTAATATACTTTGTATCCCTCATTTACTCAAGTGTTTCCTTTATTTTGGCAGTTACTTATTTGTGTGCTCACGCCTGCGTCAAGACAAAAATAAAATTGGTGTGCAAGAAGTCACCACATCCGTCATCTGCCTGCCTTCTTCTCTCCTAGTGAGAGAGAGAAACACAAATATGTTTTATTCTGACAAGACTCTTTGGTGCTATTAATAAACCCATTATTAATAGGCTTTTAATCTCAACTACTAGTTCACCATATGCTGCCTGTGTGTGTTTGTGTGTGTGGTTGTGTGTCCTCCCTGATCAAATGCGCCTAACTTCTTGTTGTTGGAAAGATAGGGTAGATGGAGGACGAGATAGTGATGGAGGGAGGATGAGAGGGAGAAAAGTGGATTTGCAACGTGCGATGGAAGCGGGAGCACTTTTTGATGGATCTGTTGAAATGGGAAATTGAGGACAGGCTCTGGCTTGTCCCAAGGCTCGCTCTCTCTTGCTCTCGTCTGCTTGCTTTCAGTGTCAGTGTGTCATGCTTTTGTGTTTTTTTCCCCCACAGTGTATGTTGCACAGACATTAGGGAGCTGTGTGTGTGTGTGAAGCACTACAAGCTGAGAGGGATGCTACTGTATGGTCTTGTCTCTGAGTATTGAGAGACCATGCTCCCCTGTGAGTTTGGGAGAGATGGCGAGAGAAAGAGAGAATGGATGAGTGGGTCTTTAGAGAGGGAGAGATCCTGCTTCTTTAGTGAAAGCACTGGAGCCAGACTCCCTCTCTCCCTTCCTCCCTCCCCATCGAGTTCTCACTCTCCAGCCTGGTGTCAGCATAGCATTCTTCAGCTGTTTCACCAGAAGGGGTACAACTGCTGAAAAAATGAGCTTACATTTACATTTTACATTTCACAGCTCCTACAAATATTGACATTTGCATGGTTTTTAGAGTGAAGTACATTGGATTTTTTTTTTACAAAACTGCAAGACTGAATGCGAGACAAAACAAGCAACAAATTAAGAAGATAGGCTTGTGAAAAAGTATCTATTTTTCTAATATTGTGCAGTTAGCTTAGCTAGCTGGATTGTTAACCAGTTGCTAAGCAGTTGCTAGGGACTCTCCTAAAATAAGCTAGCTGGCTAACTAAAAGATGGCTAGTTAACAACACAATAGAAAATACAAAAACAGGACAAAAGTCAAAGGACATCAAAGTAAAACAGTTCTCTAAAGACACTAGAGACAATAATACAAGAAACAACGCTGTTTTGGAAAAAGTAGGCTTCTATTGCAACAATGTAGCTAACATCACCAGTGTTGCTATAGAAATTGTTTACCCACCAGACATCCAGACTGAGAAAGCTAAGAAAAGTTTCAAAGGTTTGATGGGACACAACCATTAATGCCTGTTTGCAGATCTTAGCAGTTCGAAATGTTATATTTAATTCCAAACGAGGGCAGATATGGAAAAGAGTTATTTGCGACCATTTCCCTTTCTCAAAAAAGAGCGACATCAGCCAAGGCTGTCAGATCCAGATTATATATTTTTTAAGCTAACCAGAACGCATATCAGTCAACCTATACAATAGTGGAATTGTATTGATACAAGGCAATGATACAAGCCTCCAGGCTTTTGAGAATGTGTTTGCTACCCTAAAAGTAGAAGCTGAGCTCATCTCAGAAGCTGAGGAAAGAGTAAATAATAATAATAATAATATGCCATTTAGCAGACGCTTTTATCCAAAGCGACTTACAGTCATGTGTGCATAAATTTTTACATATGGGTGGTCCCGGGGATCGAACCCACTACCCTGGTGTTACAAGCGCCGTGCTCTACCAGCTGAGCTACAGAGGACCACAAAGGAGGGAGATGATAGAGAAGAGCAGGCCCAACACCCCCAACAGCCTCTGTGACCCAGCAAGAAGCCCGCATCTTAAAAGATTAAGATGGCCAGTCTGAGATATGGCTTTTTCTTTGCAACTCTGCCTAGAAGGTCAGCATCCCGGAGTCGCCTCTTCACTGTTGAGACTGGTGTTTTGCGGTTACTATTTAATGAAGCTGCCAGTTGAGGACATGTGCCTGTTTCTCAAACTAGACACTCTAATGTATTTGTCCTCTTGCTCAGTTGTGCACCGGGGCCTCCCACTCCTCTTTCTATTCTGGTTAGAGACAGTTTGCGCTGTTCTGTGAAGGGAGTAGTACACAGCGTTGTACGAGATCTTCAGTTTCTTGGCAATTTCGGAATATCCTTCATTTCTCAGAACAAGAATAGACTGACGAGTTTCAGAAGAAAGTTATTTGTTTCTGGCCATTCTGAGCCTGTAATCGAACCTACAATTGCTGATGCTCCAGATACTCAACTAGTCTCAAGAAGGCCAGTTTTATTGCTTCTTTAATCAGCACAACAGTTTTCAGCTGTGCTAACATAATTGCAAAAGGGTTTTCTAATGATCAATTAGCCTTTTAAAATGATAAACTTGGATTAGCAAACACAACGTGCCATTGGACCACAGGACTGATGGTTGCTGATAATGGGCCTCTGTACGCCTATGTAGATATTCTGTTAAAAATCAGCCGTTTCCAGCTACAATAGCCAAGTGACCCCAAACTTTTGAACGGTAGTGTATATTCACCGTACACACACTAATTAATAAACACTTCCACCAAAAAAAATAGGACCATCTTTGCTTTATTGACTTTAAAAAAAGCATTTGATTCTATTTGGCACGAAGGTCTATTTTTCAAAATTCTCCAAAATGGGCTTGGTGGTAAGGTGTATGACTTAATAAAATGTATGTATACAGAACACAAGTGTGCAATAAAAATCTAAAACCAAATTACAAAATAATTTTTGCAGTGTCGGGGTGTGAGACAAGGCTGCAGTTTGAGTCCAAACCTTTTCAACATTTATATCAATGAATTAGCAGACATGTTGGACCATTCTGCAGCCCCAGGACTCACTCTATTTGACACAGAGGTGAAATACCTGCTATATGCTGATGATTTGGTTATTCTATCACCAACCAAAGAAGGTCTCCAACAGAACCTTAACATTCTAGAGCAATATTGCCATAATTGGGCCCTGGCAGTAAATAAAAAATAATAAAAAATCATGATTTTTTCAGAGAGAAAAAACAGATGTCAGAAACACAAATATAAATTAACCTTAAACAACACCATAATTGAACATACAAAAAATTACTCATACCTTGGTCTGACCATATCTGCATCGGGAAACTTTAAAATGGCAGTGAATGAACTCAAAGAAAAAGCCTGCAGGCAATAAATTACATTAGAATTTGGACCACAATATTTGACAGCGTAATCCTACCAATAGCTCATAACAGAAGTGAGGTTTGGGGGGCCACTCAATAAACTTGACTTAAAAATGTGGGACAAACGTCCAATTGAAGCCCTACATGCAGAATTATTTCTGAAAATTCTACAGGTCCAAAGAAATACACAAAATAATGCATGTAGGGCAGAATTAGGCTGAAAATGAAAGCGCACAAAATATCATACTTTTTTTGGCTACACCTAAATTCAAGTCCAAGTTCAAGTCTCCAGTTTAAAGCACTTCAAACCCAAGAGCTGAGCCCAGAAACAAGCCCCCTCAGTCAGCTGGTGTTTGACCTAACCAACCAAGCTGACACCAGCACTGCTTCAAAATAAATAATCAAAATAAATAAAATCAGGAACCAATCAAAGGACTCATATTTACAACATTGGAAAAATGAAACAAAATCCCAAAGCCGACTAAATTGCTTTTTGGCCCTAAACAGAGAATATGAATTGGCTAATTATCTCTACTCTTTCAGAGATACGAAGCAGAGACAGATCCTTACCAAGTACAGGCTGAGTGACCACCAATTGGCAATAGAAACCGGCAGACATAAAAAAGACATGGCTACCCAAAGAGGAGCGTGTATGTGGTCACTGCACGACAGGGGAAGTAGAAACAGATGCACTTTCTCCTTTACTGTGAAACATATTCCTCACCAAGAGAGTCATTATTCGCAGAAATTACTACAGTGAGGGGAAAAAAGTATTTGATCCCCTGCTGATTTTGTACGTTTGCCCACTGACAAAGACATGATCAGTCTATAATTGTAATGGTAGGTTTATTTTAACAGTGAAAGACAGAATAACAACAACAACAAAATCCAGAAAAACACATGTCAAAAATTTTATAAATTGATTTGCATTTTAATGAGGGAAATAAGTATTTGACCCCCTCTCAATCAGAAAGATTTCTACAGGTAACGAGCTGAGATTAGGAGTACACTCTTAAAGGGAGTTCTCCTGATCTCAGCTTGTTACCTGAATAAAAGACACCTGTCCACAGAAGCAATCAATCAATCAGATTCCAAACTCTCCACCATGGCCAAGACCAAATAGCTCTCCAAGGATGTCAGGGACAATATTGTAGACCTACACAAGGCTGGAATGGGCTACAAGACCATCGCCAAGCAGCTTGGTGAGAAGGTGAAAACAGTTGGTGCGATTATTTGCAAATGGAAGAAACTCAAAAGGACTGTCAATCTCCCTCGGCCTGAGGCTCCATGCAAGATCTCACCTCGTGGAGTTGCAATGATCATGAGAACGGTGAGGAATCAGCCCAGAACTACACGGGAGGATCTTGTCAATGATCTCAAGGCAGCTGGGACCATAGTCACCAAGAAATCCTGCAGCGCCCGCAAGGTCCCCCTGCTCAAGAAAGCACAAATACAGGCCCGTCTGAGGTTTGCCAATGAACATCTGAATGATTCAGAGGAGAACTGGGTGAAAGTGTTGTGGTCAGATGAGACCAAAATCGAGCTCTTTGGCATCAACTCAACTCGCCGTGTTTGGAGGAGGAGGAATGCTGCCTATGACCCCAAAAACACCATCCCCACCGTCAAACATGGAGGTGGAAACATTATGCTTTGGGGGTGTTTTTCTGCTAAGGGGACAGGACAACTTCACCGCATCAAAGGGACGATGGACAGGGCCATGTACCGTCAAATCTTGGGTGAGAACCTCCTTCCCTCAGCCAGGGCATTGAAAATGGGTTGTGGATGGGAATTCCAGAATGACAATGACCCAAAACACACGGCCAAGGCAACAAAGGAGTGGCTCAAGAAGAAGCACATTAAGGTCCTGGAGTGGCCTAGCCAGTCTCCAGACCTTAATCCCATAGAAAATCTGTGGAGGGAGCTGAAGGTTCGAGTTGCCAAACGTCAGCCTCGAAACCTTAATGACTTGGAGAAGATCTGCAAAGAGGAGTGGGACAAAATCCCTCTTGAGATGTGTGCAAACCTGGTGGCCAACTACAAGAAACGTCTGACCTCTGTGATTGCCAACAAGGGTTTTGCCACCAAGTACTAAGTAATGTTTTGCAGAGGGGTCAAATACTTATTTCCCTCATTAAAATGCAAATCAATTTAACATTTTTGACATGCGTTTTTCTGGATTTTTTTGTTGTTATTCTGTCTCACTGTTCAAATAAACCTACCATTAAAATTATAGACTGATCATGTCTTTGTCAGTGGGCAAACGTACAAAATCAGCAGGGGATGAAATACTTTTTTCCCTCACTGTACATTTATTCAAAATTGGATCTTATTAAACCCAGAGGATAAACAAAAAATACTCATGGGCAAAGGAGCAATAGATCCTCTTGCTGCCAAATATGTATTTTCCTTAGCCTGATGGACACTGAATAATAACATCTGCATTGTAAGCAGTAACTTACTTATTATTATTGTTGTTGTGATTATTATTCCAAATAGTAGTGGTAGTAGGGGTGATGGTAATGATAGCAGTAGTAATGATGGTGAGGATGACAGTTAGTTATACGTCAGTTATAGTTTCATTTTCCATTTTCAGCCTTTTGTCAACCCTATTATTTATTATATTTCTACTATTGACTGTTACCATTTTACTGTGGTCATTTTTTATTATTCATTATTTTATTACAATGTATATTATATACATTGTTGCTTTGGCAATATTGACGCAATGTTTTTCATGGATGGATGGAGGGAGAGAGAGTGAGTGAGGAATGGAGAGAGGGAGGTGGAGGGAGAGGGAGATCCTACTTTAGTAAAAGCTCTGGAGCCAGACTCCCTTTCTCTCTTCCTCCCTCCCCTTCTCTCTTCCTCCCTCCCCTTCTCTCTTCCTCCCTCTCCATCGAGTTATCACTCTCCAACCGGGTGTCAGCGTAGCATTCTCCAGCTGTTTCCCCAGTGGGGGTACGACGATCCAGCAGATGGCTGCACTAGCCACTGTGCCCATTTTATGCCCATGCCAGAAATAGGTAGTTCTTCTGAGTAGCTTCCCACAGGCCCCGCTGCCCACTCAATGGATTCCCCCCCGAGGCTTCTGACTCTGACAAAGAGACCATAGAAGATTCATTAGAGTGAAAAGTGGAGGGGATGTTGTTGTCCTGTTTATAATAGCCTGATGTAGGCATCATTAATGAACACTCCAAAGTCTAAACCGTCTAATCAAATCAAATCAAATCACATTTTATTGGCCACATGCGCTGAATACAACAGGTGCAGACATTACAGTGAAATGCTTACTTACAGCCCTTAACCAACAGTGCATTTATTTTTAATAAAAAAGTAAAATAAAACAACAACAAAAAAGTGTTGAGAAAAAAAGAGCAGAAGTAAAATAAAGTAACAGTAGGGTGTGTTAGCCATTGAAGGGTGTGTTAGCCTAATGTGTTAGCCATTGAACTTGACCAGCATGGTCTTGATAGGAAATAGATTCACTTACCCTGCAGTTAAATGGTTAATCTTTAAAATATGACCTATCTGTGTCGTGTGTGTGTGTAAGCTTCTTGGCCGTGGCGACATGGTTCACGATCGTTGGTATTCCAGTGGGACGGGTGTATCCATGAGCAGTGTGTGTGTCAGAGGCTAATTGACTGATCATTGTTATTCTGCTGGCTCATTATATGATGTGTGTGTGTGTGTGTGTGTGTGTGTGTGTGTGTGTCAGACAGAAACTTGGCAGACTGACAGAAACCCCCCACCCTCTCGCCACAGGCATGGTAATGATGGGACAGACCCCCCTACTCCTTCACCGCTCTCTCTCTGTTGCTCTCTTGCTCTCTCTCTTTCCTTTTCTCTCTCTCTCCCTCTCACTCTCTCTCGATGGCAAGCTGCAGATGGGACCCCAACCTCAATTGATGGGAGGGAAGGATTAGGAGAGTGGGATGGAGAGACAGACAGAAAAAGATAGAATGATCTGTGGGGTGTTAAAAAGCGGGTGAGTAGTGAGAGAGAGGTAGGGATGGGTATAGACTAACAGACAGACAGAGTGGGAGACCCACAGTATAGTACAGTGATACTCGGTCTCTCCTGGGTGAAGGAGGCGTACTGAGCGAGAGAGGTCTACTGGCCAGCCTGGCAAACAGATGGAAACCAGACCAGACCGACACAGACACACAATCAGAGACAAACATACACACACACACACATCTCAAGTCCCTCAGTGTAGAGGAGGAGGGTCATTCCAACACATTGTTTTGATAGTGAATAGGTTCTCTGTCATCCTGAGGGGGAAAAAAAGTATTTAGTCAGCCACCAATTGTGCAAGTTCTCCCACTTAAAAAGATGAGAGAGGCCTGTAATTTTCATCATAGGTACACGTCAACTATGACAGACAAAATGAGATTTTTTTCTCTCCAGAAAATCACATTGTAGGATTTTTTTATGAATTTATTTGCAAATTATGGTGGAAAATAAGTATTTGGTCAATAACAAAAGTTTCACAATACTTTGTTATATACCCTTTGTTGGCAATGACACAGGTCAAACGTTTTCTGTAAGTCTTCACAAGGTTTTCACACACTGTTGCTGGTATTTTGGCCCATTCCTCCATGCTGATCTCCTCTAGAGCAGTGATGTTTTGGGGCTGTCGCTGGGCAACACGGACTTTCAACTCCCTCCAAAGATTTTCTATGGGGTTGAGATCTGGAGACTGGCTAGGCCACTCCAGGACCTTGAAATGCTTCTTACGAAGCCACTCCTTCGTTGCCCGGGCGGTGTGTTTGGGATCATTGTCATGCTGAAAGACCCAGCCACGTTTCATCTTCAATGCCCTTGCTGATGGAAGGAGGTTTTCACTCAAAATCTCACGATACATGGCCCCATTCATTCTTTCCTTTACACGGATCAGTCGTCCTGGTCCCTTTGCAGAAAAACAGCCCCAAAGCATGATGTTTCCACCCCCATGCTTCACAGTAGGTATGGTGTTCTTTAGATGCAACTCAGCATTCTTTGTCCTCCAAACACGACGAGTTGAGTTTTTACCAAAAAGTTCTATTTTGGTTTCATCTGACCATATGACATTCTCCCAATCCTCTTCTGGATCATCCAAATGCACTCTAGCAAACTTCAGACGGGCCTGGACATGTACTGGCTTAAGCAGGGGGACACGTCTGGCACTGCAGGATTTGAGTCCCTGGCGGCGTAGTGTGTTACTGATGGTAGGCTTTGTTACTTTGGTCCCAGCTCTCTGCAGGTCATTCACTAGGTCCTCCCGTGTGGTTCTGGGATTTTTGCTCACCGTTCTTGTGATCATTTTGATCATTTGATCATTTGACTTGCGTGGAGCCCCAGATCGAGGGAGATTATCAGTGGTCTTGTATGTCTTCGATTTCCTAATAATTGCTCCCACAGTTGATTTCTTCAAACCAAGCTGCTTACCTATTGCAGATTCAGTCTTCCCAGCCTGGTGCAGGTCTACAATTTTGTTTCTGGTGTCCTTTGACAGCTCTTTGGTCTTGGCCATAGTGGAGTTTGGAGTGTGATTGTTTGAGGTTGTGGACAGGTGTCTTTTATACTGATGACAAGTTCAAACAGGTGCCATTAATACAGGCAACGAGTGGAGGACAGAGGAGCCTCTTAAAGAAGAAGTTACAGGTCTGTGAGAGCCAGAAATCTTGCTTGTTTGTAGGTGACCAAATACTTATTTTCCACCATAATTTGCAAATAAATTCATTAAAAATCCTACAATGTGATTTTCTGGAAAGAAAATTCTCAATTTGTCTGTCATAGTGGACGTGTACCTATGATGAAAATTACAGGCCTCTCTCATCTTTTCAAGTGGGAGAACTTGCACAATTGGTGGCTGACTAAATACTGTTTTTCCCCACTGTACTTCAAGTGCTCAGCTTCCCATTCACTCTTTCTTTCCCTCCCCTTCTCCCTCTCTCTCCATCTCCCTCTCTCTCCTGCTAGCTCTTCTATCTTACACTCACCCTTAATGCTGTTAACGTGTAGCTTGTAACAGCACCCCCACAGTCCTTCAGATATCATTCCTTCAAAGACATGTTCTTTAGGTGTATTTGTCTGTCTTATGTCTGTGTACATGTACATTTGTGTGTGTGTGTGTGTGCGTGCCTATGTGCGAGTGCTTGTGCACGTGTATATGTTTGTGTGTGTACTCCCATTGGCATTGTGTGAGCAGAGGCACAAGTTGTCAGAGCTGGGAAGTAGCACAGAGGGCATTATTGTGGGTCATCAGTTCAAGAGACGGAGAGAAAGAGAGAGGGACGGGCAGATGAGAGAGAGAAGACATGATCACCACACAAACTACATCCTCATCGATTTAACTGACCAAATCATCATAGAAAGTGTAATTGTATTAAGATTATTATGTATGAGTATGAACTAGGGCTGTCTGAGACCAAAACAAATCTTGGCCGACCGAGAGTCGTCTGTTCTTTCGACTAATCAATTGGGCGAAATTTAAAACATATATATATATATATATTGACACACCCTATGTTTTAATAAAATCAACTGTATGTAGGTTACTGAGCTTGTCTGATGCTTTAAGCACTGATATAAAAAATGAAGACACAAATTACTAAAGAGGGAGCCAGAGATCAATATAGCTCAACCAGAAGAATTAAACCTGTTCCCGACCCTCCTCCCGCTGCTGCTGGCCTTCTGAGATTATTTTGTTACGCTCCAGAAGGTGCCGGTAATAGGCTACACCAGCGGTCGGCAACCTTTTCCATTTAGAGAACCAAGTTATCCTACCATTTCTACTGATCTGCGTGCCAGTTATGATTAATTTAATTTATAATAAAGTCTTCATATCTCAAAATCAATGTCATGTGGTTAATCAAAATTCTAAATGAAAATGATACTAATCTAAAAGTAACTTCTGTTGCCATTGCCAATATGTAAAAATAGCCTACACAAATAAAAACATTGCAGCCTGCATGCAGGTAGAAAATATCCTGTTGAAAACAAATATCCTATAAATCACATTGTGGCTACCCATGGCCTGTCTGCAAGGAACTTGAAACATTGCATCAGCTATTGTATTAACTTGGTTCAGCTCAAAGCTTCTGCTAGCAAACTTGCAGCATTGTGTAAAATATTCTGGGTCCTCATTGTTTCTTGGCCAGTGAGCTCCGGACAGACAGACACAGCTGTTGGCTATTTTGCGTAAGGGATAATAAGTAATTAGGTAGGCCTTATTTCATGATGTTTCCACCGGATCAGGGCATGACATTTTTTCACCTTCCATGCTGAGTGGGTATCGAAAAGGGAGAGCGATTATTATTATTATTTTAAATAGGCTACGTTGAGGAACTATTTTCAATCTCAATGGATGTAAAAACAGACTTCGTTTACTTGCTGTCTGAGGTGAAGAAAACAATTATTTGAGAAGCTACACAGTGATGGTGGGTTAAGACAATCAGAAATAGTATCAGATCCCCAAATGGGCACATTTATAGGCCTACATTTGCGCGCAGGCCAGGTAGACTAGTCCTACTTCTATATGCGTAATCAGGTGCATGTCCTTACTTAAGATTGACAGGAGTGCTCCAAACAAAAGACAATGAATAAATTCACAACTCATAAATGGAAGGAAACAAACCAAAACTTTTTTCTCACAAGTGTAGCCTAGGTTGTGCACTCAGCAAACAACGTGCCCACTCCTACAATGACAACGGTAAGAGTGTTAATAATAATAATAATAATAATAATAATAATATATTGAATTCATTAACAGAAATGATCGTAACCAAACAAGTATTGTAGCTTAAAAATTATGGGAATTAATGGTAAATGTCCTACTGGTGATACAGGTGTGCCACCCCCGCGGCCTCCGCAATGGATTAGTCCACTCAGACAGGCGTGAATCAGATGTGTCTCGTGTGCCATAATTGTTAAAAATATATTTGCCACTGCTCTACAAAAAAAATCTCACTCGACCAAAAGCCTATTGACCAAACAATCGACCAGTCGACTAAATGGGGTCAGCCCTAGTGTGAGCATATCATCAGTGATCACTATAACGTTATCCAATCAAGCAAACTGATTCACACTATATGAGAGTCAAACCGAGCCAAGCCAAGTTAAGCTGTTCTGCTTAGGCATCCACCATAGTTGCTGGAACCATGCTGGAAAGGACAATGTTGTAAAGATGGTATTCGGGGGATAGAATGACGGTCAAAAATTAAAGTCAAAATTAAAGTCAAAATAAACAAAAAAAGTATGTTTGAATGACACTGAGGGGCAACACTGTTACGTCCAATGCCTGTTTGCCTGAGGATGATGCCGCGCAGGTGCTTGTACGCTTGTACACATGCATATACACACACTCTCATTCAAACGGACACACACACATACACACATGTAAATAGTGCCACACCTGCACTAAAACGTATACAGTTGGTCTTGCTGTTTAAATTTTTGTTGTCCTCGATGTCTTTTGTTTTTGCATTGTTGTTTTCTGTTTTCCTTTGTTTTTCTCCTTTGTTAATTTTGTTCGTTGTTGGAGCATCGGGGATGGGGTCTTGGTGGGGGGGAATGGAGGGAGAGTTTTATTTGGTATTTTTGGGGGGTCTCAGATGGTTGAGGGGCAGCTGTCGGGGAACTGTGGGGGGTTGGCCTGGCTGTTGGGAGCGTGGGCCGGTGGCCGAGATGTCGCTGTTTCGGGTCCCAGTTTTGACTTGGTAGGAGATCTGTCGACGTGCCCTTGGGCGGGGCGCTTGACCCTGGTTGCTCCTGTGTGTCGCTCTGGACGGGAGACGGTTAGATGACTGAATGTAATGTAAATCTTGAGCGGCTTCACTGTAGGTAGATTGTATGTTTTAATATTCAATAAAAACGAGTTTAAAAAAGATAAAAAAGATGGAATCCGCAGTAGGGGAAACGCTGCCACTTTCCGCCCCACCGTCATTATTGTTATGGTTTTGTTGACATAGCAGAGGTGAGGAGCGTTGCGCAACGTGGTAAAACAAATTGCAGTACGTATTCTGCTGTTCTATCACACGTGCAATGATGTCTGAGGGGGAAAAAATGTGTTTGATGTTTGCAATAACTTCTTTGTTGTTGTAATATTGCAAACGGACGTGGCTGTTCCACCATTAAGAATTCCAGCTTTAAAGGATATATGCAAGCCAACACATTATGGATTGAGTTGGCCCTGTAGTGTGTGAATTGCTCCGGGGTGAAGTTTCTCCTAGCGACAGATCTAGGATTAGCTTCTCCTCCCCCTAACCTTAACCTTTAGAGGGGAAAATGCAAAACTGATCCAAGATCAGCATCTAAGGGTAACTTCACCCTACACTGTGTGAATCAGGCTCCAAGATAGGCTGAGCTAGAACAAAGTTAAGAAGTGAAGCATGGCCCATCTCATATGTTTCTCATTGCTTGCTCCAAGCCATCACAGCTGCACTCCAGGAACTGCCTGCCTGTGTGTGTGTGTGTGTGTGTGTCTGCCTGCCTGTGTGTGTGTGTCTGCCTGCCTGTGTGTGTGTCTGCCTGCCTGTGTGTGTGTCTGCCTGCCTGCCTGTGTGTGTGTCTGCCTGCCTGCCTGTGTGTGTGTCTGCCTGCCTGCCTGTGTGTGTGTCTGCCTGCCTGTGTGTGTGTCTGCCTGCCTGTGTGTGTGTGTCTGCCTGCCTGTGTGTGTGTCTGCCAGTGTGTTTGTCTGTGTGTATGTGTCACCGAAGCATGTGGCTTTTAATGAGCTCAAGTCAATGCTGCCCGAGTATGCTACACGGTCTCCCCATCTGTTGGCATGTCCGTCTGCCTGTGTATGCTTTTTTTCTGAACCTAACAAAGCACAGAAGATAGAACACTGTTCCCTCTAGGCTAGAAAAGAAGAGGGATCTTATGGCTTGTATCACACACGCCTTAAGCACAATGTGGTAGATTCTCACACCGTGAGAACTGCTCTGCACGTGTGTGTGTTTCTGCTTATATTGGTGCATGCGTGCGTTTGTACGTGAATATCTCCACTGTATGGTAGACGGTGCTTCTGCTCACACCAACTCGAATTTAGCACCAATAGAAATAGCCTGTTCAAAAGAAATTAACAGAAGTGAAGGAGTTAACATTCTAGCGACTCTCCTCCTTTCTCTCTCTCTCGCTCTTTCTCACTTCCCTTGGGTCTGGCTCCAGTGCTTTCACTAAAGATGCAGTCTCTCTCTCTCTCTCTCTCTCTCTCTCTCTCTCTCTCTCTCTCTCTCTCTCTCTCTCTCTCTCTCTCTCTCTCTCTCTCTCTCTCTCTCTCTCTCTCTCTCTCTCTCTCTCTCTCTCTCTCTCTCTCTCTCTCTCTCTCTCTCTCTCTCTCTCTCTCTCTCCCTCCTTTCCTGTCATCTTGCCAATTCTCTCTTTTCCCTCTGCTCTGCTCTGATTAAAGATTTCCTTGTGCATCATATAATAGGCAGAGAGAGTTGAGTGGGCCCAGCAATGAGATGCAGCTAGCACCCTCCATTCTAGGCCATAACCATTAGTCATTCTATGAAGGCTAACATGGGTCTAGATGTAACGCCTCTTGGTTGCTAGTCGGGACACCCTCGTTTAGCATAACACCAGGGTTCGTGACGGCAATGATGGCTGGTCATTTCAGAGCGCAGTACAGCAAGGGGTTAATTTAGCAAATTGATGAGAAGGAGAAAGAGGAAGGGATAAATAATGGATGGGTTTGCTGGGTAAAAAAAAGGGATAGAAGATTCTCAAAGCTAGATTGGGACATATAGGCGGGGTTATGAGGCAGCTTGAAATGATTGGCATTGAATTGTATAACAAGGTCAAAGATTTTGTTTGAAACATATTTATTTGTCAGAGGATGGCCCAAATTATATTTGTATTAGCCCATTTTTGTTCTGTTTAAAAAGTCTCTCAGAAATGTCTTTGTTCCTTTTGATGGGCTTGGCATTGCATTGGTGTAATGTTATATTTTTATTGTTGGTACTTTGGACATGTTATTGGCACAGTTGAAGGTCTTGTGGTGCTGTGAATACAGTAGTAGACTTTACTGACCTGCCACACGCACACTGGAACCTTGGACGACAACACTGCGTCCTGAAGGCCTAACGTAAGTGGCACAGCAGAGGTAGATTACCTTTGGCCCAGAGTGTCACACACACACACACAGACTCACACACCCACAAACACACCCCTTTGGCCCACTGTGACTTAACTTGCGTGCGATACACTAACAGTCCATTGCGCTGTGCTTCACTACTCTCTCATTTACCTAATAGGTTTTCCACCACATAGCCAAAGCAGCCATTGCTGCGCACAGTATGTTCCTTGGCTAAGAGCAGCCCTGAAGTCAGCTAACACAGCCTACAATACATGTAGCTTCACTTAAGCTGTTAAGACTAGCAACTTGACATTGTAACTTGACACTCACACACGCACACCTGCTACATAAGCTCTTTTTGATCCTTTAGTCTCTCTGTGGTTATATGTTAGAGTTATGATCTGCTGTTGACATATGGACCTAGACTACACAGTCATTCAGGCACACGCATGTAGTCTCATCCCTTGTTCTTTCTCTTTATCCCTGCTAGCTAGCCTACCTTACGCTTGACAATTAGATGCTAACACGATTAGATGCTAAGATGCTAACAAGCCAACAGGCTAGCCTAAGCCTCCATTAACTTGAACGAGAGAGACACTATAATCCCACACTGATCAATTGATCACGCTAATTCAATCTAGGGGAAAGACTATAGCTATAGCCAGCAAATGCACGTGTGCTAATCTGAGGCGTGAAGATTGAAGACTGCTTGCTTTAGTTATGTGCTTGTTCTGTATCATGTTCCTATGTGAATTGATTGACTGAATGAATCTTATTGGATTACACATCGGGGGTTAATAGATTTTTAATGGATTCTTTTTTTATTAGTTCCTCGTCTTAAGCTAGTTATAAGATGATTAGCGTACACAAAGCAACCTAGCTAATGGTATTAGCCGAGTGAGGATAGCGGAGTTGGAGATGAGTTTGGAGGATCTCAATGCTGTGTGTGTGTGTGTGTGTGTGTGTGTCACATTGCAGTCACATGCTATAGGGGCCAGGCCACGGCGTTCAAACGGTGCCAGTGGTCTTCTCTCACATGCACCTGGCCAAAGAATGCGCAAGAGCACACACATACACACAGGAACTAGGATCGGATGTAAGGGCTGAGATTACACACATGCACTCCTTATCTTGTCCCTTGGCCTTGGTCCTTTGTCTTCTTCTCCATCCCTGTAGGAGGAAGCTTTAGCCTGGTCATGGGTTGGCTGGCTAGCATAGCCTCAATGCTTGTCCATTTCCCTGGGGGCTAATCCTGCTAGCATTAGCCATTAGCATTTAGTAGCGGTGAAGAGGGCAGCATTGACCATTGACCAATGCTGGCTAGCCTAGTATAGCCTAGCGCAGTTCCACTGCCCAGGGGCTAGGCATGTTAGCATTAGCTTCAGCTGTAGGATATGAGTATTGACGTTAGCATTAGCGCTAGCGATGCAGATAGCGCTCCTTGGCCCTGTTATTAGTGCTGCTGACCTTGGAGGCCTGCCATGATGCACATGTAACAGAGCCCTTAATGGTGATGAATAGAGAGAACCTCTAGCTGGATGCCTTGGGCTTTTACAACAACCTACTCACCTCCCCTTCTCTCTCTCTCTCTAGAAAACCGCTCTCCTGTGTGTGTGCATGCTATGCGTGAGAGTAAGCGTGTGTGTGTGTGTCAGAAAGTGCTTGTCATCCCTCAGTCCCTCCATAGTGAAATTTTAATCATTCTCCTTGTCTTCGTGTTCTGACTGAAGGGCCTTTTTAATTAATAAGGCATGTCACTCTTTTTTCTCTTTCACTGTTCCATGTGAGGTTTATTGGAGAGGAACTGCATACTGTAAGGCTCTGTTTTGGCTTTGTTTGGTGCGTGTGTGTCAGGGTTTCCGTTATGAAAATGTGGCGCCAGACATTTGACCGGCAGCATTTTTTATTTACCGGACATTTGAGAAATGTACCGGTCCCATATGCTTTGGGTCCGTAACCTGATTAGGGCATCCATCCACGATGCTCAGAATGGCAGAGATCACATTTACATTATGGTAATTCATCTTAACAGAACAAGTCGAGGATGCAATGACGTGTCCTTCTTACCGCACACTTTGAAGATGTTAGAATAACTGTCCACATTTACTTTTCCTCAGTCAACAAGACGAGTGACGAACAGCAAAATCACTAGCCTATGCACTAGCCTATGTATCATTGCATTTGCAGACTTATGTAATATAGCCTACTATTTGTAATATTGTGATTAAATTGGATGGTCATCATTTAGGCTAATAATATAACTATCACTGTTCGCAACAAAGAACGTTCAATGCATGGCTGAGTGTGAATAGCCGTAGAGGCCTAGGCTATATCAGATACGTCTTATTTCTTTGCACAGGAAAAAATCATTTTTATAAACATATTTCATGCAATTCTACTACACTTTATATGACTGGAGACATTAGCAATCTTTTAAAATATGACAAACTAAAGGGTAGCCTACTCTGCTGACACTGACAAACAGATCAATAATAACGACGTTGTCCATATATAGGCCTACGCGAAGGGGAGACACAAATTAGAATTTGACTTCCATCTAAACTGGAGGAGGAAATTATTGTCTAAAAACAAACTTTGAAGTGGCACTGACCCAACAATGATAAAGAGTGAATCTGCGCGGTGTACACTCACTGGGGGTATGGCCAATGTGCTCCGCTGGTGCCAATAAGCTATAGGCCTACTGTTGTTCGCTCAATTAAATTGAGAATTTTGATAACTAAAAGACAGATAAGTCTTTTCATTATCTTCTCTTTACAGCAATAGCCATTTGCTTTCCAAACTATGTTTTCCCGCGATTACATTTTGAAATACTGCGATATGCCTGGCTGGACCTCTCTACTTTTCACTGACAGTTGCATCTCAACAATCATCTATTAGGTATTTTCTGCGCGCGTTGCCTTTCCTTCCGACTGTAGGCAATGCCATTTAAAACAATTTATTTATTTTTATGGCTAGGGGAAGTAAATTATCCTCTGAAGCCAACCATGCTTTAGTCTACTATTTTGAATGATTTCATTTATTTCTGTAGAGACAGGAATAGACTAATTAGGCTTTATAATTTTGGCAATTTAATTCAATTTACTTTGGGAAAGCTTAGCTTCCCCTTGCCTTAGGCTCATAGGCAGCATGTCCACATCCCAATCTACTATACCCCATAGTAGTAAAGTTGACCTATTCTATTGGTCAGCTTGTCGAGAAGGAAATAGTCCAAACAGACTGATAAATAAGATACATAACGAATATACCCACGCCAATTTAATTCCACTAAATTATGCAAATTCACCCGTAGACCCATAAGCATGACCGGTCATATGTATTTCCATGAACTGGTATTTCCATCAATTAATAGGCTAAAAAGCATTATTTCGCAATGGGGTTTTGTACTTTTTGGGGGGCAATTGGCCGCCGCCAATGTTATTTATCAGCTTTTCTATTACCGGCTAACGGAAACCCTGGTGATGATAATCTGAATGTGTCTTATTCTGTCCTTATTGGTCATTGGTGTGAAATATATGTGCCTTGTTCAGTCATGAGTCACAATCCTCCCTTATCTGAATGGGTAAACAAGCATGTATTCTCTACAGTATATGCTGCACACTGGTTGTGCACGGACTGCTCCCTCCTCTCCTCCCCCTCTCCTCCTCCTCTCTTTCCTCTGCTGCCCCCTCTCTATCCCTCCTCTCCTCCCCCTCTCTCCTCCTCTCTTTCCTCTGCTGCCCCCTCTCTATCCCTCCTCTCCTCCCCCTCTCCTCCTCCTCTCTTTCCTCTGCTGCCCCCTCTCTATCCCTCCTCTCCTCCCCCCTCTCTCCTCCTCTCTTTCCTCTGCTGCCCCCTCTCTATCCCTCCTCTCCTCCCCCTCTCCTCCTCCTCTCTTTCCTCTGCTGCCCCCTCTCTATCCCGCCTCTCCTCAACTCTTCCATGGGAATAGTCATTAGATGACTGACTGGCTGATTGCTCCTATTCCCTAGACCTGTTTTTGTTTCTCTCTCTGTCTCTCTCTCTCTCTCTCTCTCTCTCTGTGTCTCTCTCTCTCTCTGTGTCTCTCTCTCTCTCTCTCTCTCTCTCTCTCTCTCTCTCTCTCTCTCTCTCTCTCTCTCTCTCTCTGTCTCTGTCTCTGTCTCTGTCTCTGTCTCTGTCTCTGTCTCTGTCTCTGTCTCTCTGTCTCTCTCTCTCTCTCTCTGTCTCTCTCTCTCTCTCTCTCTCTCTCTCTCTCTCTCTCTCTCTCTCTGTCTCTGTCTCTGTCTCTGTCTCTGTCTCTGTCTCTGTCTGTCTCTCGCTCTGTCTCTCTCTCTCGCTCTGTCTCTCTCTCTCGCTCTGTCTCTCTCTCTCTCTCTGTCTCTCTCTCTCTCTCTCTCTGTCTCTCTCTCTCTCTCTGTCTCTCTCTCTCTCTCTCTCTCTCTCTCTCTCTCTCTCTCTCTGTCTCTCTCTCTCTCTCTCTGTCTCTCTCTCTCTCTGTCTCTCTGTCTCTCTCTCTCTCTCTGTCTCTCTGTCTCTCTCTCTCTCTCTCTCTCTCTCTCTCTCTCTCTCTCTCTCTCTCTCTCTCTCTCTCTCTGTCTCTCTCTCTCTCTCTCTCTCTCTCTCTCTGTCTCTGTCTCTGTCTCTGTCTCTGTCTCTGTCTCTGTCTCTGTCTCTGTCTCTGTCTCTGTCTCTGTCTCTGTCTCTGTCTCTGTCTCTGTCTCTGTCTCTGTCTCTGTCTCTGTCTCTGTCTCTGTCTCTGTCTCTCTCTCTCTCTCTCTCTCTCTCTCTCTCTCATTCTTCTCTATCTCTTCCTCTCTTTCTCTCTCTCTCGGTCTCTCTCTGGCCAATTACAGTGGATTATTCCCTCTGTTATTAATTCTGGTTTTCCCCTCCTAAAACTGGCACACATATGGGTTTGAACCAGGATATTAGCATAGTAGGGGGTATAGCGTTATGCATATATTCAGACTCTCACCTACATATAGATGTTTACGTGCATGCATATGTGGGCACACAGACACGCACACTGGCTTGTGCTGTGGTAAACTGACAAACACTCAAAGCACCCAGAACCACTCCCTCTTTACAGTCTCAGTTGTCCAAACATCTGGCAAAAAGTTCACATCATCTGTAGTACAAACTCTGTATGTCTCAATTTTTTATTGAGCATTTAGCCTACCTTTTCAATGGAGCCTTCCCTTGGGGCTGGCTCTTCTTTAACAGAGAGGCGGCCATGTTGACGCCAGTTGGAACCAGTTTCTGTCCTCCCAGCAGGGTTTGGGGGGCTTGACGAGCGACTAGGCAAGCCAACATGGTGAGCAGCAGCAGAAGGCTGTATTCCCCTCAGTACCCCCCTATCTCCATGTGCTGGGGGTGGATTAGGCTAATTAAAGCACTGCAAGCAGAGCCCCTGGAGAGATGCTACACACACATGAACACACACAGACATACAAGCACATGCATTACACACACACACACACACACACACACACACACACACACACACACACACACACACACACACACACACACAGACCGACAGACCCATATTAACACACACACACAAGCTTGAACATACATACATACATACATACATACATACATACATACATACATACACAAAGTTATTCCCTATATGTGCCCTATAATATTTTTAACCAGAATAACAGTTTTGACCCACTAGACCTATGGTTAGTTTTTATTCTCTTGTCAACTAGATACATAATGCAAATATCAAGGTTCCAGCCCATATCAAAGCTATAATAATTGGACCGTAATGGAATCATTGTTTTGGTTATTTAGTTGGTCCAAAGAGAATTCAAAAAGGATTAAAGTGACACAAACCACCGTTTTCAAATCTCTACTCTATAAAGCAGTGGTTCCCAACCTTTTTTCCTTGGAGCCCCCCTACTTGAATCTAAGAAAAGCTGAGCCCCCCCACACACACACACACACACACACACACACACAATGACCAATTAACTGAAACGGGGCAGTTTGTTGCATGCACATCACATGAACACTGGTTTTGACACAGCTATAATATATGTGTTATAAAAATAACAATGTAACAATAACAAACAGTAAGTTACAATTAATAACTTTTTCCTTCCTTAAAAAACTAATGGCTACCTTGGGCCTGCATACCTCTGACCAGGGATGGGATGTCAGGTGTGATGCTAGTGACAGCCAGCCTAAAGTCCTGGTGGACATGGAACCTGTTACTGGCTTTTGTTTTTATTGTTACAAGCGCACTGAAGGCTGTCTCAGACAGGTACATAGTGCTGAATGGTAGAAGAACCCTTGTAGCTGCGTGTTTGGCCAGTCTGGGTGCAACAGCGTGTCCTTTGACAATCCAAAACTTTTTGTAACCATGGAAATATTTATTTGACAAAGAATCGGCTTGAAGGTCAGCAAGCTCATCTTCACAGCCGAGGTATTCCACGTCCTCGAGACTGCAAATGTAAGGGTCCATCACCCACGATTCCTTTGATAAGTATTCGTCAACATCGGCAAAACTGGATTTAATTTCCTCCCGGAGCATGTTCATGTGCCGGGTAAACTCAGTGCGTAAAGACGCAGGCATAGTGCCACCAGACTGTTTCATCAGCAGTGGAAATTGTTGTAGCTCCCCTTTTGCCATTTTTCCAACTCTGTACTCCAGTTTCCGCACAAAAGCGTTGAGAGCGTCTTTGCACTGCATGACGTTTGATTCAGGACCCTGCATCCGCTTGTTTGTCTCATTGTAGAGAGTGAATGTATCCGCTAGGTATGCCGTTTTGATCCAAAACGCATCAGTCAGCTGTTCGCACAGTGGTCGATTGTGATCTTGCAAGAATTCCTTAATTTTTTCCTGCCGTTCCATAAAACGCACAAGCACTTGTCCACGTGACAACCAGCGTACCTCTGTGTGTTACAGCAGTGTTTGATGCGCTTCATCCTCACACAGCTGGGCAAACAGTCTCTTGTTAGTAGGGTGAGCCTTAATGAAGTTTACAACTTTAACAACAGTTGCCAGAGTGTTACTAAGGTCTTCCGAAAGTTTTTTTACCAGCCAATGCTTGGCGATGTAGCGTGCAGTGGAAAATTGCGCACCCCGGGGCGTTTTCCTTCAATCGGCTGTTAAATCCCTTATTTTTGCCCATCAACGCTGCAGCCCCATCAGTGCAGCATGCAACATTATTCTCGTAGGGCAGATTCTTGGACGAGAGATATGAGTCCATAGCTATAAAAATATATTGGCCTGTTGTTGTTGTGGCTAGATTGGTAGACATAAGATTGTCTTATTTCAAATCATCACCGTCAATATATTGCACATAAACGATGAGCACGGATTCGTCTGACACTGTTGTTGTTTCATCCAACTGAATGGCAAAGGGAACATTCCTAAGCTTCTTGTGCAGCTGCTTTTGACAATCTCCAGCCATTTGATCAATTCTGTCTTTGACAGTGTTGTCAGAGAGTGGGACGGTTCTCACTTTATCCACCACCTGTGGGCCACACAGCCTCTCTACGATTTTCAGGCAGGTGGGTTTGATTATCTGCTCTCCAATATTGTGCGGCTTTTTAGCCTTGGCAATTAATAGCGAACACTCAAATGACGCCTCCGTGGCTCTGTGTAAATCACTGCCTGCTCTTTCAAATGCTTTTCTGATGTCTGTGGATCTTTTTGATAGTGCCAACTGCTTCTTCCTCTCATTGATGTGCACAAAACAATTTCTAAGTTTCTCTGCTATTATTATGATTATTTTTTAGATTGGCCTTGGCATTGCAAGCATATGATTTTTAATAACATTTTCAAATGTATTAATTGTACAATTAAATTATAGTGGAACATTTTATGCACGTTTGACCTCAAAGCAAATGAGATCACGCGACCCCCCCCCGTGAACTCTGGCGCCCCCCTAAGGGGACCACTGCTATAATGGGCCATTTCCCTCTCAGCATCTGTTCTTTGTATTGTGATGGCCTCAAAGCTACTTTATTTCCATCCGGCTTCAATTGGTGCTTGCTTGTTTGTCTTTTTTCAGGTCGTTCCCTGTTTGTGAGTCATGCAGTGTGTGAAGTCTGTCTGTGTGCGTATGACGTGGGACCGTAATACATGTTTTTCTTTCTATCAATCTCTTGACTTTTGTTGAATGTTCAAGGGAACGTCACCCAGCTCTTTTAGTCAGTGCTGTCCGGTACTCAAGAGGAGGAGAAGAGGAAGGAAGGAAGGAAGCCATTCCTCCTCTCTCAGGGCAAGGCAAGGTCAGGAATCATGTGTCACTCACCCAGAATTACACCCGGATGTTTTTCCTCAGGCATATTAGCAGTGGAGCGGACAACTCAACGTTGCAAGGGAAACATATTGTGTTACTGGTAACCTCTGTAGGCTAATCGCCCATCTTGTGTACAGTGTTGTATTTTTAAAGCCATTTGGAATGGGCTTGGAATGGCAGAAAGCGAGGTGGACAGACAGACACACACACATGAAGGCAGGGCCTTTCCGGACCCTCTGGTGGTCTACTGGGCCATCTCTATGGCATCAATAAACATAGGCAGGAAGAGAATGGTGTGATGATGAAAAACAGGCTATTATTGCAGAGGAACAGGAGATGGTATATCGGCCTGTAGGTTGTGTTTGTGTTTGTTTACCTGTGTGTGTGTGTGTGTGTTCACAAATGTGCAAAACTGCAGCGACCGCAGTCTTGCTCATTTAGTGTGCTCATATAGTGTGTGTGTGTTCTGCTTCTGTGGCTCTTGGTGTTGGTTGTATAGCGTAGTGTGTGTCCCCCTAGGGTCCTGTATGGAGCTGTAGTCAGCCTTGACTCCCATCGAAAGCGCTGATGACAAGCAATTTAGGCCCCACCTCAGGGACCACTTGTGGGCCCCCTCACCCCACCTCTCTGGTCTTAAAGACACACACAAGCACATGGCACGCACACCAGCGGTTCTCAAATTTGGTCCATCAAAGCTTGATGATTATTTGAATCAGCTGTGTAGTGCTAGGGCAAAAAACTAAACGTGTGTCCCATGGACCGAGTTTGGGAAACCCTGAAACACACAAACACATATATGCACATACGGTACAGTGGGGAAAAAAAGTATTTAGTCAGCCACCAATTGTGCAAGTTCTCCCACTTAAAAAGATGAGAGAGGCCTGTAATTTTCATCATAGGTACACGTCAACACTGACAGACAAAATGAGGAAAAAAAATCCAGAAAATCACATTGTAGGATTTTTTATGAATTTATTTGCAAATTATGGTGGAAAATAAGTATTTGGTCAACAACAAAAGTTTCTCAATACTTTGTTATATACCCTTTGTTGGCAATGACACAGGTCAAACGTTTTCTGTAAGTCTTCACAAGGTTTTCACACACTGTTGCTGGTATTTTGGCCCATTCCTCCATGCAGATCTCCTCTAGAGCAGTGATGTTTTTGGGGCTGTCGCTGGGCAACACAGACTTTTAACTCCCTCCAAAGATTTTCTATGGGGTTGAGATCTGGAGACTGGCTAGGCCACTCCAGGACCTTGAAATGCTTCTTACGAAGCCACTCCTTCGTTGCCCGGGTGGTGTGTTTGGGATCATTGTCATGCTGAAAGACCCAGCCACGTTTCATCTTCAATGCCCTTGCTGATGGAAGGAGGTTTTCACTCAAAATCTCACCATTCTTGGCCCCATTCATTCTTTCCTTTACACGGATCATTCGTCCTGGTCCCTTTGCAGAAAAACAGCCCCAAAGCATGATGTTTCCACCCCCATGCTTCACAGTAGGTATGGTGTTCTTTGGATGCAACTCAGCATTCTTTGTCCTCCAAACACGACGAGTTGAGTTTTTACCAAAAAGTTCTATTTTGGTTTCATCTGACCATATGACATTCTCCCAATCCTCTTCTGGATCATCTAAATGCACTCTAGCAAACTTCAGACGGGCCTGGACATGTACTGGCTTAAGCAGGGGGACACGTCTGGCACTGCAGGATTTGAGTCCCTGGCGCCGTAGTGTGTTACTGATGGTAGGCTTTGTTACTTTGGTCCCAGCTCTCTGCAGGTCATTCACTAGGTCCCCCCGTGTGGTTCTGGGATTTTTGTTCACCGTTCTTGTGATAATTTTGACCCCACGGGGTGAGATCTTGCGTGGAGCCCCAGATCGAGGGAGATTATCAGTGGTCTTGTATGTCTTCCATTTCCTAATAATTGCTCCCACAGTTGATTTCTTCAAACCAAGCTGCTTACCTATTGCAGATTCAGTCTTCCCAGCCTGGTGCAGGTCTACAATTTTGTTTCTGGTGTCCTTTGACAGCTCTTTGGTCTTGGCCATAGTGGAGTTTGGAGTGTGACTGTTTGAGGTTGTGGACAGGTGTCTTTTATACTGATAACAAGTTCAAACAGGTGCCATTAATACAGGTAACTAGTGGAGGACAGAGGAGCCTCTTAAAGAAGAAGTTACAGGTCTGTGAGAGCCAGAAATCTTGCTTGTTTGTAGGTGACCAAATACCTATTTTCCACCATAATTTGCAAATAAATTCATTAAACATCCTACAATGTGATTTTCTGGATTTTATTTTCTCAATTTGTCTGTCATAGTTGACGTGTACCTATGATGAAAATTACAGGCCTCTCTCATCTTTTTAAGTGGGAGAACTTGCACAATTGGTGGCTGACTAAATACTTTTTTTCCCCACTGTATATGCACACACAATCCTCAGACACTTTTGGCCAATGTCCCATGGTAAACAGACATTTGTATCTGTGAAAGAAAACTGAATCGTTGACAGACCTCTGAATCAGGGTCGTATTAATTAGTGCACAGTGCATACCGTAGCAAAATGTTTTTCAAAACGGAAAACGAAAACACACATTTGTTATTGGACAAATTCAGGTTGTTTCTGTCTGTTCAATCTGTTTTCTCCTGTATGAATATAGCCCAGTATCCACCCCCACTGCAGCATACTTGTCTCTTTACCTGTGGCCAAGTGATCAATGCTGAGGGTGGATGATTGTATTGCTGACAGCTGACCAGGCCTCTCCTGGGGGGCTTGTAAAGACCACTGTCTCAAGGGAACTCATTAAAGCTGCAGCACTGCTCCATAGACATTTCTATAAAGTACGTACACACACACACACACACACACACACACACACACACACACACACACACACACACACACACACACACACACACACACACACACACACACACACACACACACACACAGTAGAGGTGGTATGTTCCTCATTGGCTTTACGTGGTATTATTTCCTCCTTTTACATAGTTTTTATAGACCATCCCTGCCCAGATATTGAGTTTTGCCTGTTTGGTGGAATGGATGCGTAGTAAGCAGACGGGAGAAGACAGTTTGTGTCAGTGACTGAATGAAAAATCCATATGTTCATTACGGGCCCAGTCATACGGCTGTGCAGGGCAGTACAGAGTGCTCCATCAGGTGCCCCCGTGGAGCCCTGTGGAGCCAAAATGGCGACATTTCAGAGTGGGTTACAGTGGACTGGAATGTAATTAGGAGGACAGGTCAAAGCCACTACTGTGACAGAGAGGTAGAGGACTAAGGTTGGTTGGGAAGTGTGTGCGTGTGTGCGTCTGTGTGCGTGCATGTACGCATACGCGCATGTCTGCGTTGCCTGCGTATGTGTGTGTGTCAATGTATAAATTATCTGTCAAAGTAGAACCCTTGGCCCCAGCTGGACACCTGATCACTTCCTTTGACATACTGTAACACTGGTATTCCAGAAACGCTGGAACCCCACTGACTTTTAATATCCTGTGACATAACTCCAGCTTCCTGTGGGATAATGTTGGCAATCCTCCCTGGGTCGTATTTATTAGGGGACATCGTAGTGAAACATTTCGAAAAGTTGTGCTGCGGGGAAAAAGTTTTTCTGATTGCAAAAATTCACTTAGTATTGCCCAGGTGACTATATTTATCTATGTAACCTAAGTTAGGAAACTCCTCTAGATCGAGGTCCTCTTAGGTGATTCAGTTAAAAGTGCACCCTTAACGATTAATGAGCTTTCGATTGGGCCCTAGATGAAATGAGCTGCTCTCTGATCATTAGTGATCTCGCAAGCCACGCTTAGATCAGAGAGTTCTCTGTTTTCACCTCAGCAAGACCAAGATTGAGTCCCAAATGGCACCCTATTCCCTTTATAGTGCACTACTTTTGACCAGAGCCCTATGGAGCCATTTGGGATACAACCCAAGACCAGTAAAGATATTTTTTTAATTTCACCTTTATTTAATCAGGTAAGCCAGTTGAGAACAAGTTCTCATTTACAACTGTGGCCTGGCCAAGATAAAGCAAAGCAGTGCGATAAAAACAACAACAACTCAGAGTTACATATGGAATAAACAAAACGTACAGTCAATAAAACAATAGAAAATCTATATACAGTGTGTGCAAATGTAGTAAGTTATGGAGGTAAGGCAATAAATAGGCCATAGTGCAAAATAATTACAATTTAGTATTAACACTGGAGTGATAGATGTGCAGAAGATGATGTGCAAATAGAGATACTGGGGTGCAAATGAGCAAAATAAATAACAATGTAAATAACAATATGGGGATGAGGTAGTTGGGTGGGCTAATTACAGATGGGCTGTGTACAGGTGCAGTGATCGGTAAGCTGCTCTGACAACTGATGCTTAAAGTTAGTGAGGGAGATAAGAGTCTCCAGCTTCAGAGATTTTTGCAGTTCGTTCCAGTCATTTGCAGCAGAGAACTGGAAGGAATGGCGGCCAAAGGAGGTGTTGGCTTTGGGGATGACCAGTGAGATATACCTGCTGGAACGCATACTACGGGTGGGTTTTGCTATGGTGACCAATGATCTAAGATAAGGTGGGGATTTGCCTAGAAGTGATTTATAGATGACCTGGAGCCAGTGGGTTTGGCGACAAATATGTAGTGAGGGCCAGCCAACGAGAGCGTACAGGTCACAATGGTGGGTAGTATATGGGGCTTTGGTGACAAAACGGATGGCACTGTGATAGACAAATTCTAGATTTAATTTTGGATTGGAGATGCTTAATGTGAGTCTGGAAGGAGAGTTTACGGTCTAACCAGACACCTAGGTATTTGTAGTTGTCCACATATTCTAAGTCAGACCCGCCGAGAGTAGTGATTCTAGTCGGGCGGGCGGTGCAAGCAGCGTTCGATTGAAGAGCATGCATTTAGTTTTACTAGCGTTTAAGAGCAGTTGGAGGCCACGGAAGGAGTGTTGTATGGCATTGAAGCTCGTTTGGAGGTTTGTTAACACAGTGTCCAGTGAAGGGCCAGATGTATACAAAATGGTGTCGTCTGCGTAGAGGTGGATCTGAGAGTCACCAGCAGCAAGAGCGACATCATTGATATACACAGAGAATAGAGTTGGCCCGAGAATTGAACCCTGTGGCACCCCCATAGAGACTGCCAGAGGTCCAGTCAACGGGCCCTCCGATTTGACACATTGAACTCAATCTGAGAAGTAGTTGGTGAACCAGGCGAGGCAGTCATTTGAGAAACCAAGGCTTTTTAGTCTGCCAATAAGAATGCAGTGATTGACAGAGTCAAAAGCCTTGGCCAGGTCGATAAAGACGGCTGCACAGTACTGTCTTTTATCGATCACATTTATTATATCGTTTAGGACCTTGAGCGTGGCTGAGGTGCATCCATGACCAGCTCGGAAACCAGATTGCATAGCGGAGAAGGTACGGTGGGATTCGAAATGGTCGGTGATCTGTTTGTTATCTTGGCTTTCAAATACTTTTGAAAGGCAGGGCAGGATGGATATAGGTCTTGTGATGTCACGAGAGGCTGTGTCCTGGAGGGACGTTACATCCCCCTGAGATGGCTGCAAACCCAGACAGCTATGGCTCCATCTGCTGGTATGGTCGGGAACTCCAACCCCCTATGGCCAATCTTCCCACGCAGCTGAAACCAATCAGGAGCTGATGAGCTGAAGGTTTGTTGAAGGGAAGAGACACGGTCTCCAGGCTGGGCTCTCTGGAGGACAAGAGTGCTGCACGTCCACTTCCATGAGGAATATAAGGATTTGGAGATACTTACCTTTGGGAAATACTCACCTTTGGATATATGCACCTGTGGAAATACGTGTGGGACATTTGGAAGGACGTTTTGCTGGGTTGGCCACTAGCTGCAACGTGGAAGACAGTAAGACTGGGGAAAAGTTATTTGAGCGAGGGAGAGTTATGATTTTGGATGTGGAAGAGACATCCCTGAACTGTCAACCCTTAAGAGCCACCAGAGAACAGTATTGTGTTATACTTTCGTTAGTTTCCCAAGACCTTTAATAAAATCCTTGTTTTGGTTGAACCTGGTCTCCTTGCACTACTTGAGCAATCCCGCTGAAAGCTGTGTAGCCTCTCGTGACATCACAGATGGTGGAGAATACGGGTACGCTCAAGCGTTAATAGTGCATGTCAGAGGAGGATACCGAAGGTTTGATCACCCAGTTTTCCAAGTTGGCCGTAGGCTCCCCCGCCCGACTGAAATGGAGGACATATTGAAAGCCCTTGTTGCTGGCCAGCAAGCCCAGATGCAAGTAAACGTGGCTCTCTTGGAGGAGCAAAAGAAAGCCAACCTTCTGAAGGCAGAGGAATTGCAGTTGCAGAGACAGAGGGTGGTCCAAAATACCCGCCCAATAAAGGCAAGTGACTTTATATCTAAGATGGGAGCTACCGATGACATTGAGGCATACCTGCATGCATTTGAGGCCACGGCCACTAGGGAAGCCTGGCCCAAGCAACAGTGGGTTGGTCTGTTAGCCCCCTTTCTAACCCGGGAATCACTGAATGCTGTCCGGGACCTGGGCCCTGACCAGGTTACTGACTATGATGCCCTGAAGTCTGAGATCCTCAGCAGATATGGACTCACAAAGTTTGGTATGGCCCAGCGCTTTCACAGCTGGACCTTCCAACCAGACCAACCTCCTCGGGCGCAGATGCATGAACTTGTCCGAATCGCAAGGAAATGGCTGGATCCGCAGAGGAATACAGCAGCGGCGGTGGTGGAGGCCGTTGTGGTGGATCGTTACCTACGCGCCCTGCCTTATGAGGCAAAACGGTTCATCAGTCAACAGGCCTTGACCACGGCTGATCTGACCGTGGAAGCTGTGGAAAAGTACCAGGCCACAGTGGAGATGCTGAATGCTTCCCGAAAAGACCCCAGGAGTGCGGCCCCACCACAAATGGGAAGAACCCGTCCAAAGGACCCCAAGGTCTCGAACCCAGCCACGTCAGGACTTATCCCGGCTCCAAGGGGAGCCAGAAACCAGGCGGGTCCAAGAAGAGTACACCAGGAGGGGGAAACTCGACAGTGTTACCGGTGTGGGGAGATGGGACATATCTCCTGGCAGTGTGGGAAACCAGCCGATGAACCTATGCCCACTGCGGAGTCCTCCAGCTCAGCACCCACACACCGTGTTGCCTCGCTCTTGGGAGTCGTAGATGGCGGCCCAGATCGACCCCCACCTGCCCGGTAACTGTGAATCACCATGATGTGGAGGCCTTACTGGATTCTGGTAGCCGGGCCACCCTGGTGCGTAAGGATTTGGTGGGCCCAACGTGTCTGACCCTGGGGAAAGTCCTCCCAGTTTCCTGTGTCCATGGGGACACCAGAGAATACCCCATTACTGAACTTACAATGACCAGCACACGGGGAACCATACACACGACGGCGGGGTGGTTGATTCCCCTCCCCGTCCCTGTCCTAATTGGACGAGACTGCCCAGCCTTTTACCCACTCTGAGAGAGAGTCTCAGGAGAGGATAACCCGAGTACCTCGGAAACGGAGAGGCAAGACTCATCCTGGGAAGGCTCCGGTGCAATCCTCCGAGTTACTCACTCCCGCCCGGGCTCTGATAGGGATGGCAGGTGCCCAGACCGACACAGAGACGGAGCTACAGAATCTGGACAAAGAACTGTCTGGTCTGAAGGGGACCGCTGAGAGGTATCGTTTGTTAAAGCAACAGTTAGACATGAAGACAGAAGAGTTAGATATCCTCCAGGCTAAACTCCAACAGAGCTCCTTCCTAAGCAACAGGAGGAGCTGGAGAGGCTGCGCAGGACCATCGAGGAGTGTGAGGAGACCCTGCGCAGTAGTAAGGAGGTCCAGAAGAAGGCAGAGGAGAAGTACAAGGTGTTGGAGAACAAGATGAAGAATGCGGAGGCAGAGAGAGAGAAGGAACTGAAAGCTGCTCAACAGAAGCTAAACTCTGCTAAAACCAAGGCTGATGCGTTCAGTAAGAAACTCAAGGAGAGACAACAGGAGGCTGAGTCCCTGGTCCTAGAGTTGGAGGAGTTGAAGAGAGAGCAGTCTGGCAAGCACCACGGCAATGCGGACGCCCTCTCCCGGCGTGATGCCTTCTTCGCTGCCTTTACCCCGACGAGGACGTCGGTCCCGAGGAGGGGATGTGTGATGTCACGAGAGGCTGTGTCCTGGAGGGACGTTCATCCCCCTGAGATGGCTGCAAACCCAGACAGCTATGGCTCCATCTGCTGGTATGGTCGGGAACTCCAACCCCCTATGGCCAATCTTCCCACGCAGCTGAAACCAATCAGGAGCTGATGAGCTGAAGGTTTGTTGAAGGGAAGAGACACGGTCTCCAGGCTGGGCTCTCTGGAGGACAAGAGTGCTGCACGTCCACTTCCATGAGGAATATAAGGATTTGGAGATACTTACCTTTGGGAAATACTCACCTTTGGATATATGCACCTGTGGAAATACGTGTGGGACATTTGGAAGGACGTTTTGCTGGGTTGGCCACTAGCTGCAACGTGGAAGACAGTAAGACTGGGGAAAAGTTATTTGAGCGAGGGAGAGTTATGATTTTGGATGTGGAAGAGACATCCCTGAACTGTCAACCCTTAAGAGCCACCAGAGAACAGTATTGTGTTATACTTTCGTTAGTTTCCCAAGACCTTTAATAAAATCCTTGTTTTGGTTGAACCTGGTCTCCTTGCACTACTTGAGCAATCCCGCTGAAAGCTGTGTAGCCTCTCGTGACATCACAGTCTGTAACAGTTTGGATCTAGAGTGTCACCCCCTTTGAAAAGGGGGACGACTGCGGAAGCTTTCCAATCTCTGGGGATCTCAGACGATATGAAAGAGAGGTTGAACAGGCTAGTAATAGGGGTTGCAACAATTTCGGCGGCTAATTTTAGAAAGAAAGGGTCCAGATTGTCTAGCCCAGCTGATTTGTAGGGGTCCAGATTTAGCAGCTCTTTCAGGACATCAGCTATCTGAATTTGGGTGAAGGAGAAGCGGGGGGCATGAGAAAGTTGCAGCGGAGGGTGCAGAGCTGGTGGCCGGGGTAGGGGTAGCCAGGTGGAAAGCATGGCCAGCCGTAGCAAAATGCTTATTGAAATTCTCGATTATCGTAGATTTATCGGTGGTGACAGGTGTTACCTAGCCTCAGTGCAGTGGGTAGCTGGGAGGAGGAGCTCTTATTCTCCATGGACTTTACAGTGTCCCAAAACCTTTTGGAGTTAGTGCTACAGGATGCATATTTCTGTTTGAAAAAGCTAGCCTTTGCTTTCCTCACTGATTGTGTATATTGGTTCCTGACTTCCCTGAAAAGTTGCATATCGCGGGGGCTGTTCGATGCTAATGCAGTACGCCACAGGATGTTTTTGTGCTGGTCAAGGGCAGTCAAGTCTGGGGTGAACCAGGGGCTATATCTGTTCTTAGTTTTGAATTTTTTGAATGGTGCATGCTTATTTAAGATGGAGAGGAAAGCACTTTTGAAGAACATCCAGGCATCCTCTACTGACGGAACGAGGTCAATATCCATCCAGGATACCCAGGCCAGGTCAATTAGAAAGGCTTGCTCGCTGAAGTGTTTTAGGGAGCGTTTGACAGTGATGAGGGGTGGTTGTTTGACCGCGGACCCATTACGGACGCAGGCAATGAGGCAGTGATTGCTGAGATCCTGGTTGAAGACAGCGGACGTGTATTTAGAGTGTAAATTAGTCAGGATGATATCTATGAGGGTGCCCATGTTTACGGATTTAGGGTTGTACCTGGTAGGTTCCTTGATAATTTGTGTGAGGTTGAGGGCCCGGGTGTTAAGCATATCCCAGTTTAGGTCACCAAGCAGTACGAACTCTGAGGATAGATGGGGGGCAAGCAATTCACATATGGTGTCCAGGGCACAACTGGGGGCTGAGGGGGGTCTGTAGCAAGCGGCAACAGTGAGAGACTTATTTCTGGAAAGGTGGATTTTTAGAAGTAGAAGCTCAAACTGTTTGGGCACAGACCTGGATAGTATGATAGAGCTCTGCAGGCTATCTCTACAGTAGATTGCAACTCCGCCCCCTTTGGCAGTTCTATCTAGACGGAAAATGTTGTAGTTCGGGATGGATATTTCTGAATTTTTGGTGGCCTTCCTAAGCCAAGATTCAGACACTGCTAGAACATCAGGGTTGGCAGAGTGTGCTAACAAGGTGAATAACTCAACCTTGGGGAGGAGGCTTCTGATGTTAACATGCAAGAAACCAAGGCTTTTACGATTACAGAAGTCAACAAATGATAGCGCCTGGGGGGTAGGAGTGATACTGGGGGCTACAGGGCCTGGGGTAACCTCTACATCACCAGAGGAACAGAGGAGGAATAGAATAAGGATACAGATAAAGGCTTCAATAACTGATCTTCTAGTGCGTTGGGTACAGAGAATAAAAGGGGCAGATTTTCAGGCGTTGTAGAATAGATTCAGGGCATTATGTACAGACAAGGATTGGAGGTGGAGGTACACCTAAGCATTGGGTAACTATGAAAGCGATAGCATCACTGGAGGTACCGATTGAGCCGGTCTCCGCGTGTATGGGGGGTGGGACAAAGGAGCTCTCTGCGGCTGGTTGAGCGGGACTGGGGGTTCTACAGTGAAATTGTATAATAAGAACTAATCCAAACAGCAATAGGCTAGGCATATTGACATGGGAGAGAGGCATAACGCAATCACAGGTGTTATTCGAGAGGGCTAAGACAACAACTGGTAATGGCGACGAAAGTTTGGGCTGAGGCTAAACAGATAAACAGGATGGGATACTGTGTAAAGGAACAGACCAGCAGGCATTAGCTGTGTAGCTGAGTGATCATAAGGTGCAGTGAGCAGCAATAAGTAAGTCTGGGAGCAGTTCGTAGGCTGCTACAGCACAGGCGAGCAGGTGACACAGCTGTTGATTGCGCGTGCTAGTGGGCCGGGGCTAGCAGATGGATCTTCGTGGTCGTCGCAACGGGAAGCCTGTTGAAACCACATCAGACGATTACGTCGGCAGACCAGTCGTGATTGATCAGCAGGGCTCCGTGTCGACAATAGGAGGTCCCGTCTGGTTGACAGAGAGGTAGATAGCCGGGAGATGGGCCTGGCTCGAGGCTAGCTCAAGGCTAACTGGTACGTCGGGACAGTGGTGATTAGCCAACAATATCCATTCGGTTGCAGCTACTTGTTGCGATGGTCCAGTGTTAAGGTCCAGTGATTCTGGCAGAAAATCCGATATGCTCTGGGTCGATAGCACGCTGTGCAGACTGTCCGATAATTATCCAGGCTAGAGCTGGCTGGTAGGTAGTGCAGGCCACGGACAGTGGTGAAGACCGCTAACGGTGGCTAATAGCTAGTTTAGATAATCTGCCCCTTCTCTCGCACGATGTTGGAACCAACCTTACCTTAGCCCTCCCAGCACTCTTTCCTTTAGTTTATTTCCCAGTAGGGGCCCCAATGGTCCCTAAAGCAACATATTCAATTGACCTGTGTGTTAACAAAGTGTGTATGCACATGTCAAAGGCTGCTTTTTTTTTTTCAAGTTTTCACTGATTTTAGCCCTTTTTAGCTCAACCTACCTACAGTATATTGCATTTGGAAGTGTGGACTTTTCCCTATCGTCAATAAACCTTGAATGATTTAATTCAATATATCAATAGAGCTATATTGAGTAATCACCAGTCTACTTCTCACAGTCTCAGAGGTAAAATCCTGTCACCTCGCAAGTGCTTCTTTCCCTTAGCCTTCTTTTTCTGTCCTGCAGCCAAGTGTAGTTTTAACTCTGGAGTGTGAGTGTGTGGAGAGCTGCTTCTACTGCTTAATTCTCTTACTAAGAGTGCTTCCTCGCCTTCTCCCTGTCTCTCTCACTCTCGCTCTCGTTCTCTCTCCATCCCTTTCCCTCTCTCTGTCCTCCTCTTCCTCTATTTCTTTCTCCCTCTCTGTTTCTCCCTCTCTCCCCCCTCTCTCTGTTTCTCTCGCTCTCTCGGTTTCTCTCCCTCGCCCCCTCTCTCTGTTTCTCTCTCTCCGCCTCTCTTTGTTTCCCTCTCCCCCTCTCTGTTTCTCTTTCTCTGTTTATTTACCACTGGAACTGGGCTGGCTTTGCCTGGGGCTGTTGTGGTGTCTGCGGGTGTGTGGATGTGTTCATGTACCAGCATCAGTCTGTGTACGTTTACAAGAATAGCCGGCTGTGTATTTGCTCACGTCCCTTTTTCCTGACATGCACAGGCATTGTGACAAACCACTATACCATAATAGGTTAAGTTTGGCCTATATACTGTAGGTTTACAACAGGACCCATCGGCCCACATGTATCCACATCTTTCACTTCTTTCTGAAGTTAAGATGTTCTTACAACTCTAAGTCCCCCCTCCTCCTTTTTTTCTTTTCTTTTTCTTTCCTTCCCTTCTTACTTCCTCTCGTCTCCATCCCACCCCTCTCCTCTGAGAGAAACGGAGAGCGCTCGGAGCGATGCAAATTGAGTAAAACATTCCGGAAAGTGGTTTCTATCTGGGTGCTTCCCAAATTGCACCCATATTCCCTTTATAGTGCACTACTTTTGACCAGGGCCCGTAGGATTTTCCCATTGCACTGTTGTCAAAGGTAGTGCACTATATGGGGTTTCTGGTGCCATTTGGAACTTAGGCTCTCTCAGAGCTGCTTAGAAGTCTCTGCGTCAAGTGTTGGGAGTAACGCTACCGGAAACGGTATACACGGAGTATACAAACATTCCCTGACATAGACTGACCAGGTGAATCCAGGTGAAAGCTATGATCCCTTATTGACGTCACTTGTTAAATCCACTTCAATCAGTGTAGATGAAGGGGAGGAAACAGGTTAAAGGAGGACTTTTAAGCCTTGAGACAATTGAGACATGGATTGTGTATGTGTGTGCCATTCAGAGGGTGAATGTGCAAGACAAAATATTTAAGTGCCTTTGAACGGGGTATGGTATTAGGTGACAGGCGCACCGGTTTGTGTCAAGAACTGCAACGCTGTTGGGTTTTTCACACTCAACAGTTTCCCGTGTGTATCAAGAATGGTCCACCACCCAAAGGACATCCAGCCAACTTGACACAACTGTGGGAAGTGTTGGAGTCAATATGGGCCAGCATCCTTGTGAAAGGCTTTCGACACCTTGTAGAGTCCATGCCCCGACGAATTGAGGCTGTTCTGAAGGAAACGGGGTGCAACTCAATATTAGGAAGGTGTTCCTAATGTTTTGTCCACTCAGTGTATATTTCCCATCGCAGTGGAAGAACTGATAGAGGGAAGCCAGCAGGGCTGGTGTTGGAAATGGAGGGCACCTTTCTCTTTGTGTTGTTTAGACCTTTAGTGTGTCTCAAATGGCACCCTATTCCCTACATACAGTAGTGCACTACTTTTGACCTGGGCCTGTAGGGTTTTACCACAGAGCTCTGCTCAAAAGTAGTGCACTATGTAGGGAATACGATGCCGTTTGGGACACCGCCTTTGGCAAGTGGATTTCCCTGTTAATTTGCCTGGTGAAATTGGAGGTTAGGCTAGGGGCCGTTGCTGCTATTGCTCTTACTTTGTGTGTCCATGGTGGATTCTGTGAGAATGTGAGTGGTTTTCCACTAAGGTCTGCAAACCTTCCCATTTAGACAATGTGAGTGTATTGGTAGATCTTAAACGACTGGACAGGTCTAAGCGATGGCTTTATTTATCCCATCCATATTGCTTTGTGAGGGGGGAGTGAACAAGCACACGGACACAACACACACACGGACACACACACACGGACACACACACACGGACACACACACACGGACACACAACACATGGACACACACCACATGGACACACACCACATCACTTGGACCCTCTTCTGGCTCAGTGAGCGCGTGTCACAGCCGTTAGCTGCCAGACAGACAGACCATGTGGGTCTCCTTGTATTGTCTCCCCATAATTTACTGTCTCGTGTGTGTGTGTGTGTGTGTGTGTGTGTGTGTGTGTGTGTGTGTGTGTGTGGTGTGGTTTTGGTCTGTGTGTGGGGTGAGGTTTTGCAGGGCAGGCAGATGTATGTGCCTCCTTGTGTTCTATATTTTGGAAGGGATGACACATTTATGTCATATTCTTGACAATATGTCCTTATTTATATGGTGATTATTCTGTTTTGGAGAACATGACTTGGTTGGATGCGAGTGCATGTGTGTGTGTTTTTGAGTGAGTGTGTACGTGTGTGCTGACGCCGAGCATCCATCCATGTGCATTTGCAACGAAGGAACACTCTAAAGTTAACATCTCCAGTCGGACAGATGTTCTTATTTTATAGCTGCAATATGTAACTTTTTGGGCGACCTGACGAAATTCACATAGAAATGCGAGTTATTGGTCTGTTGTTCTCATTGAAAGCAAGTCTAAGAAGCGGTAGATCTGTTCTATGTGTGCTTTTTCTATGCTTCCTGTTCTTAAGTTACATTTTTGCGTCTTTTACTTTCGGTTTTGTACACCAGCTTCCAACAGCTGAAAATGCAATATTTTTGTTTATGGAAAAGTTATTTCACAGCGGTTTAGGTGGTCCAATGCTTCTCTACATGATACATTGCTTGTTTGTCACATAAACTGAAATTAGGCGAACTATTAGAATTTTAGCAACCAGGACATGGCGGAGCAATTTCTGCATATTACTCCTTTAACCAGTTTCCCATGATTAACCTCTTAAGGATCGGACCCTTTTTTTAAATTTCCACCTAAAATGACATACCCAAATCTAACTGCCTGTAGCTCAGGATATGCATATTCTTGATACCATTTGAAAGGAAACACTTTGAAGTTTGTGGAAATGTGAAATTAATGTAGGAGAATATAACACATCAGATCTGGTAAAATATTTAATCTTTGAAATGCAAGAGAAAGGCCACAATATAATATTGCAGTTTAGGCGCAATTTAGATTTAGCAGTGTGTGTGCATAGTTTCAGATTGATCCAGTGAAGCATTGCAATACTGGACTATTTTGTATCAAGTCTGCCCAAATGTGCCGAATTGGTCAATTGATACATTTTGAAGTACATAACTATAGAGAACAAAAATATTGTAATACAAAATGTAAGTTTCCACACTCCCAGGAATGTCATACATGATGGATCATTAGCTTATACACATCTAGATGGCCGGGTGGGGTGGGTGTGGAGCCAGAGACAGCAGGGGTTCAAACTGTAGAACCCAGTTCCTACATTTGAATATAAAAATTGATTTTATGAAACAAAGCTATGCTACATTTTATCTCTGGGACCCTTAGGATGACAAATCAGAGCAAGATTACTGAATATAAGTACATTATTTACCTTCAGAGGTGAATGTATCAAACCAGTTGCCGTGATAAGTTTTTTGTTGTTGTGCACTCTCCTCAAACAATAGTATGGTATGTTTTCACTATAATAGCTACTGTAAATTGGATTAGATTAACAAGAATTTAAGCTTTCTGCCCATATAAGACATGTCTATGTCCTGGAAAGTTTGCTGTTACTTACAACAGTCATGCTAATCACATTAGCGCACGTTAGCTCAACTCTCCCGTATACGGGACACCGATCCCATAGAGGTTAACAACAACTGGAGAAAAAAAACAACATCATACTGTAATATTTCACCGATCACTTTTCCACGCAGCAGCTTGATAAACAACGTTACAGAACATTACATTTACATTTACGTCATTTAGCAGACGCTCTTATCCAGAGCGACTTACAAATACATCACAGCTGCAGAAATATTTTCTCTGCTTTTTTCTCTCCCAGGAGAGGAACTACAAAGTCGCTGCTTTATACACGTTCAACCCATCTGTAATTCCCTCTTTATTCTAAAATAATAAGTATAATTTAGCTCTAATCGTGTGTTAATCTGGCACTGTGTATGCTGATGCCGGTAGTTAATAGTGGTGTGTGTGTATTGGTTCCTCAGGGACCCGTAGGGACTGTTTTAGCCTCATGTTGGAGGGAGGGAGGTGGATGGAGGGAGGGGGAGAGGAAAGAGGGAGGGTAATCAGCTCATAGGGATATGTGGTTACCTTGTGAGAACTGTACTAGTGTGTGTTTTCTTCCAAGTGTTTTAAAAGGAGTGTGTGCGTGTGGTTGTGGTGTGTGTGTGGACGGGGTTTGTGTGTGGGTGTGAGGGAGTCAGTGGGTGCATGAGTGCGAGTCTGCATACATGTATTTACATACTGTATGTTGGACTGCAAATACAGTGGGGGAAAAAAGTATTTAGTCAGCCACCAATTGTGCAAGTTCTCCCACTTAAAAAGATGAGAGAGGCCTGTAATTTTCATCATAGGTACACGTCAACTATGACAGACAAAATGAGGAAAAAAAATCCAGAAAATCACATTGTAGGATTTTTTATGAATTTATTTGCAAATTATGGTGGAAAATAAGTATTTGGTCAATAACACAAGTTTCTCAATACTTTGTTATATACCCTTTGTTGGCAATGACACAGGTCAAACGTTTTCTGTAAGTCTTCACAAGGTTTTCACACACTGTTGCTGGTATTTTGGCCCATTCCTCCATGCAGATCTCCTCTAGAGCAGTGATGTTTTGGGGCTGTCGCTGGGCAACACGGACTTTCAACTCCCTCCAAAGATGTTCTATGGGGTTGAGATCTGGAGACTGGCTAGGCCACTCCAGGACCTTGAAATGCTTCTTACGAAGCCACTCCTTCGTTGCCCGGGCGGTGTGTTTGGGATCATTGTCATGCTGAAAGACCCAGCCACGTTTCATCTTCAATGCCCTTGCTGATGGAAGGAGGTTTTCACTCAAAATCACATGATACATGGCCCCATTCATTCTTTCCTTTACACGGATCAGTCGTCCTGGTCCCTTTGCAGAAAAACAGCCCCAAAGCATGATGTTTCCACCCCCATGCTTCACAGTAGGTATGGTGTTGTTTGGATGCAACTCAGCATTCTTTGTCCTCCAAACACGACAAGTTCTATTTTGGTTTCATCTGACCATATGACATATGACATTCTCCCAATCCTCTTCTGGATCATCCAAATGCATTCTAGCAAACTTCAGACGGTCCTGGACATGTACTGGCTTAAGCAGGGGGACACATCTGGCACTGCAGGATTTGAGTCCCTGGCGGCGTAGTGTGTTACTGATGGTAGGCTTTGTTACTTTGGTCCCAGCTCTCTGCAGGTCATTCACTAGGTCCCCCCGTGTGGTTCTGGGATTTTTGCTCACCGTTCTTGTGATCATTTTGACCCCACGGGGTGAGATCTTGCGTGGAGCCCCAGATCGAGGGAGATTATCAGTGGTCTTGTATGTCTTCCATTTCCTAATAATTGCTCCCACAGTTGATTTCTTCAAACCAAGCTGCTTACCTATTGCAGATTCAGTCTTCCCAGCCTGGTGCAGGTCTACAATATTGTTTCTGGTGTCCTTTGACAGCTCTTTGGTCTTGGCCATAGTGGAGTTTGGAGTGTGACTGTTTGAGGTTGTGGACAGGTGTCTTTTATACTGATAACAAGTTCAAACAGGTGCCATTAATGCAGGTAACGAGTGGAGGACAGAGGAGCCTCTTAAAGAAGAAGTTACAGGTCTGTGAGAGCCAGAAATCTTGCTTGTTTGTAGGTGACCAAATACTTATTTTCCACCATAATTTGCAAATAAATTCATTAAAAATCCTACAATGTGATTTTCTGGATTTTTTTTCTTCTCAATTTGTCTGTCATAGTTGACGTGTACCTATGATGAAAATTACAGGCCTCTCTCATCTTTTTAAGTGGGAGAACTTGCACAATTGGTGGCTGACTAAATACTTTTTTCCCCACTGTACTTGTCTGTTTGCGTGCATGTACGCTTGTAAACGACAACTAAAGCCGACTTAGTCATTCAATTAATGATCTGCATTGACTTCAACTTCAACATAAAGCGATCAAGGCGTCGTCGAACCATTTGAATAGTAAATACAGCTTTTTTTAATGGAATTGAATCTATCAAGTACACATTTAACATGGCAAGCTGACGATCTGTCTGTGAAAGCTCTAAGCCGTGTGTGTGTACTTCATTACTTCATTCTTGGGTTGAACTGTGTGTAGCTACAGCAGCTAGAGCTTAATCAATGGCTGTAATTCTCTCTCTCACCAGATTGGCTTTGTGACTATTGGCATCAGGCAGCCCCAATCAATCTCTCTCTCTGTCTCTCTCTCGCTCTCTGTCTCTCTCTCTCTCTGTCTCTGTCTCTGTCTCTGACTCTGTCTCTCTCTCTCTGTCTCTCTGTCTCTCTGTCTCTCTGTCTCTCTGTCTCTCTGTCTCTCTCTGTCTCTCTGTCTCTCTCTGTCTTTCTGTCTCTCTCTCTCTCTCTCTCTCTCTGTCTCTCTGTCTCTGTCTCTCTGTCTCTGTCTATGTGTCTCTGTCTCTGTCTCTGTCTCTCTCTCTCTCTGAAACGAGACTGTGTCCTAAATTGCCTTCCTTTTCTTGCCTCCTTTCCTTCACAGCCATTGATTGGCAACAGGTATTCGTTGACACACACTTCTATTAAAAAGTTAAAAGAAGAGAGATGAACAGTGTGTAAGAGGAGAGGAGGTGGTGGTGAAATGGAGAGATTGAAATGCGTAGTGATGAGAGGGTCCGGGCCCATGCCGTTGCGTGTTCCTTTAGTGAGGTGACAGGCGAGCGTTTAACAGGGCGTATTAAGGGTGTCTCGCCCAGTTATTCTCCTTCGGCCCTGATTATGGGCTACAGAGGCCATGATGACCGTGTCACTTCCTATTGACCAACGTGGCATCGTAAGCTCGTTCACAAGCTCCTGCCTCACACCCCCTCAGTGACATGTGAAGTGTGCGGCTAAGCCCTTTGATATCCTTTGGTCTGATTCAGAGTACGAACTTGACCTGCTTGTCATTGGTACCATGGATCTTGAAGGGACAGTGGCCTGTTTCGGGTCATGAGACAGAAAGAGATGGCGAAGGATGAGGAACGACCATCATATTGTGTAACATCACATCAGTGTCTAATTCCTCTTTCTCTCACGGAGAATAATCTGTGTTTTCTCTGTGATATCGCTGGTTTCGGAGCTTCTGCTTTCAAGGTGTTGTTTTTAGATTTGTAAAGGGTTTGGTTTAGGCTCTCTTCTGGTTTCTCTTCACTCTCCCTCTATTTTTTCTCCTCTTTCTGTCTCCAACACACTCTGACGTTACTGTCCTTATTTAGAATCTGTAGAGATTTGTGTCTTCGGTCTATAACTTGGGACTGGGGGACGAGCATCAGTTCAGTTCTTTCAACCAATCAAAGACCACATTGAGTTGAGTGATAGCATCCAAATGATACAATTCAATAATACATCCTATTTATAAAACACTTTTCATTGACACCAAAATCTCTAAAGTGCCTTTAAAAGTTGAGCGACACCGTCAGGAAAACATTCACAAGCGAATGTCCTAGTGTAAAATACGTCAATATTCATATTCTGTGTGAAACAGCCTTGAGCTGTTGCGTTTGGCCATGTATGAAATGAATGGGGATGATTGGGTCATACCATCTGCAGTCTTGGGTCTTCTTCATCCAAAGGCTAATACCAGCCAGCCCTCCCATAGCATACCCGGTGGTCATGGCCCTTTGTGTGTGTTGCTATGGCTACAGGCCAAACCAGAGGTGGAAGAAACATCTGTCTCCCAACTGCTGCATGCCTGTGGTTGTGTGGGTGTGTTAAAGACAGTGCTGTTTTAATAATAAGAGGGCTTGAGTAGCGAAAGGGAAAGGCATACGCGCGCACACACAAGCCCACACGTAGTCCACACGTAGTCCACACGTAGTCCACACGTAGTCCACACACACACTGCTAATTGGGTCACACTGGGTATGTGGGAGGGAGTTATGAAAGGTAGACCCAGCGAAATGACGTTGCCACGAGCAGCACCACAGATGCAGCACTTCGCTCTCACACAGTCAAACACAGTATCTGTGCATTTGCATGGGTTCGCTTCACGCTTAGCCTCACGCTTCAACGCTCGTAGTTGTTAGCGGAAATTGACCCACTATGATGTTTACTTTGTGTACCTGCAGGTAACTGCCAAAATAATGGGAAAACTTGTGTAAATGAGGGATACACAGTATATTGAAAGCAGGTGCTTCCACACAGGTGTGGTTCCTGAGTTAATTAAGCAATTAACATCCCGTCATGCTTAGGATCATGTTTAAAATGATTTTAGCTACCATGGCTATGCACCCATAGGATGACAATGCCCCCATCCACAGAACACCAGTGGTCACTGAATGGTTTGATGAGCATGAAAACGTTGTACAGTTGAAGTCGGAAGTTTACATACTCCTTAGCCAAATACATTTAAACTCAGTTTTTCACAATTCCTGACATTTAATCCTAGTAAAAATTCCCTGTGTTAGGTCAGTTAGGATCACCACTTTATTTTAGGAATGTGAAATGTCAGAATAATACTAGAGAGAATGATTTATTCCAGCTTGTATTTCTTTCATCACATTCCCAGTGGGTCAGAAGTTTACATACACTCAATTAGTATTTGGTAGCATTGCTTTAAAATTGTTTAACTTGGGTCAAACATTTCGGGTAGCCTTCCACAAGCTTCCCACAATAAGTTGGGTGAATTTTGGCCCATTCCTCTTGACAGAGCTGGTGTAACTGAGTCAGGATTGTAGGCCTCCTTGCTCGCACACACTTTTTCAGTTCTGCCCACAAATGTTCTATAGGATTGAGGTCAGGGCTTTGTGATGGCCACTCCAATACCTTGACTTTGTTGTCCTTAAGCCATTTTGCCACAACTTTGGAAGTATGCTTGGGGTCATTGTCCATTTGGAAGACCCATTTGCGACCCAGCTTTAATTTCCTGACTGATGTCTTGAGATGTTGCTTCAATATATCCACATAATTTTCCTTCCTCATGATGTCATCTATTTTGTGAAGTGCACCAGTCCCTCCTGCAGCAAAAAGCACCCCCACAGCATGATGCTGCCACCCCCGTGCTTCACAGTTAGGATGGTGTTCTTCGGCTTGCAAGCAACCCCCTTTTTCCTCCAAACATAACGATGGTCATTATGGCCAAACAGTTCTATTTTTGTTTCATCAGACCAGAGGACATTTCTCCAAGAAGTATGATCTTTGACCCCATGTGCAGTTGCAAACCGTTGTCTGGCTTTTTTATGGCGGTTTTGGAGCAGTGGCTTCTTCCTTGCTGAGCGGCCTTTCAGGTTATGTCGATATAGGACTCGTTTTACTGTGGATATAGATACTTTTGTACCTGTTTCCTCCAGCATCTTCACAAGGTCCTTTGCTGTTGTTCTGGGATTGATTTGCACTTTTCGCACCGAAGTACGTTCATCTCTAGGAGACAGAACACGTCTCCTTCCTGAGCGGTATGACGGCAGCGTGGTTCCATGGTGTTTATACTTGCGTACTATTGTTTGTACAGATGAACGTGGTACCTTCAGGCGTTTGGAAATTGCTCCCAAGGATGAACCAGACTTGTGGAGGTCAACAATTTTTGATTTTCCCATGATGTCAAGCAAAGAGGCACTGAGTTTGAAGGTAGGCCTTGAAATACATCTACAGGTGCAGCTCCAATTGACTGAAATTATGTCAATTAGCCTATCAGAAGCTTCTAAAGCCATGACATCATCTTCTGGAATTTTCCAAGCTGTTTAAAGGCACAGTCTACTTAGTGTATGTAAACTTCTGACCCACTGGAATTGTGATATAGTGAATTATAAGTGAAATAATCTGTCTGTAAACAATTGTTGGAAAAATTACTTGTGTCATGCACAAGGTAGATGTCATAACCGACTTGCCAAAACTATAGTTTGTTAACAAGAAAAGTGTGGAGTGGTTGAAAAACGAGTTTTAATTACTCCAACCTAAGTGTATGTAAACTTCCGACTTCAACTGTAAACCATATGCCATTGCCGATCTCAACCCAATTGAACACTTATGGTAGATTCTGGAGCGGTGTCTGAGACAGCGTTTTCCACCACCATCAACAAAACACCAAACGATGGAATGTCTCGTGGAAGAATGGTGTCACATCCCTCCAATAGAGTTCCAGACACATGTAGAATCTATGCCAAGGAGCATTGAAGCTGTTCTGGTGGCTCTTTGTGGCCCAACGCCCTATTAAGACACTTTATGTTGGTGTTTCCTTTATTTTGGCAATTACCTGTACGCCATATCACTGAGTCTACCTTGAAATTAGGAAATGGGAGTCAATTATGCAACTTCCTGTGTCTTTGCCCTGTCAGCATGTTTTTTTGCGCGTCAGCATCATTTAAAATCAATTATCTCATAATTGATCATTTTAGATCAATTATCTCATAACATAAAAGTAATGTTATTAATAGTGTGTGTCAGTCACACATCTGCTGAATTTCACAATGTAGCAGCCCCCCCCCCACACACACACACACACACACACGTTCCTAAAACCTGCAGACGTGTGTTAGGGATCTAGGACCAGTGAGTGAATGGTCGAACACGGTGTGTGTTTCTCTCTTTAAGTCAGTAATATGGTCCATGGGGATCCTATGGGGCTTGGGCTGGCCATCAATGGCTTTCCCAGGTCCATCTGACATTACAGCAATGTTAAAATGATGGCTTTCCCAGGTTGACCTGACGTTGCAGCAATGGTAGAGCCTTACTTAAGTGGAAAATAGATTCATTATCCTCTCACTATTTCTAGGATTTGTTTTATTGGGAAGTTATATAATTCTCTCTCTCTCTGTCTCTCTCTCTGTCTGTCTGTCTCTCTCTGTCTGTCTGTCTGTCTCTGTCTGCCTGTGTCTGTCTGTCTCTGTCTGTCTGTCTGTCTGTCTGTCTGTCTGTCTGTCTGTCTGTCTGTCTGTCTGTCTCTGTTCAATTATGGTTTCAAATTTGGGGGAAATAAACTCTGTAATTGCATAATATTTTGTCAGGAAATGCATCTGTCTCAGGTTCTGTGGTAGTGCAGTGACTGCACTGTCTTTCGTCTACAGGGAGCCAGGTTTTCCTGTGTCTACCTTTCTCAATGGCAAGGCCGTGCTCTGTTCTTTTTTCTAAGGTTTTGATCAGTAACCATGGTCAAATAGTTTGCCATGGTGTACTGTACATTTAGGGCCAGATAGCACTGCATTTTGCTCTGTGTTTGTGTTTCCTAATAGGTGATGTAGTAGTCTCTCTCCCACCCTCCCTCCCTCCCCCTCTCGCAGCTTTTCCTCTCTTTAACGTTCACAAAACCGAGCGGTAAGATGGATGCCTTTTTCGACTTTTCTCTGACACTACACTCGCGCACTTCAGATGGATTTCTCCTACCCTTCCTCTGTGCAGACTTGGGTTCTTCCCTCTTTCTTTCTCCCCGACCCTCTCTACTACACTTCAACCTGTGAGCGGCGGCCAGTTCTCATGTCAGCTCCGTGAGGTTTTTCTGGATGGCTCGCTTGACTGCCTCCCTGGCTCGTGCCCCTGTCCCACTTTCTTTCTCTCTCTCCCTCCCTCCCCCTCTCTCTGCCTCCCCCTCCCCCCACCCCCCTTGCTCTCCCCCATCCCTCATTCCCTCCCCTGTCCATGTCCTTTGGCACAACCCTGAGCCATGTTTACTTGATTTGGTGAGCAGCAGCCAAGGTTCTCCCTCTGGTCTGTTAGAAGAGTCATGGAGAGAGAGAGGGAGGGAGGGGACAGGGAGAAACTAGAGAGATGCAGAGAATGAGAGAAGAGAACCTTGTGTGGAGGAGTTGATAAAGATGATTAGATGAAGGGATGGGAAGAGATAAGTGGGGGAGGGACAGAGAAGGGAAGTCACTCCTTTTGTCATGGCAGTGGCCACAGTAGTGTGTTACTTGCCAGCGGTAGGATAGGATTACAGGCACTAGGCCCGGGCCCAAGCCAGGGACTTTCCTCCAGCTGCTCTGCCAGGCAAGGGTTGCCAAAACTCGGAAGAGGGGTGGAGGGCTCACCTTGGGAGGCTTGGATTGTTGGATGGGCGTCTGGTTAAAGAGCATACTGTGGCCTTTTTCACGCTTGGATATCATACATGAACGGTCATATGGCGGAATTACCCTCCATTTTGTGTGTGTGTGCGCACGTGTGTCACTGTATGAAAATAAATGTACAAGACCGATTGTGTGTTCTATGCGTATGTGTGTACCAATACAAAACACACATCTTTCTATTTCTCATCTCTACAGTAGTGGTCGACAACCTTTTCTGAGTCAAGATCACTTTCTGAGTCAAGATCACTTTCTGAGTCAAGATCACTTTCTGAGTCAAGATCACTTTCTGAGTCAAAATGCAAGCCGAGATCTACCACTCAGATTTGTTTAAACTTAAAAAAACATAACTTAAACATGACTTAAATAACGGAAGCTTATGCAACATTAACCTATTAAAAACCGTTACGTAGCAATGATGTTTGTGCAGTAGGCTATATGCTTGAATTGCCCTGCCAATGTTGTTCTTCTCAGACCATTTTGAAATGATATTAAAACATTTTAGGTGTATGATCACACTGGTAATAGATCACTTGATGAGGCACAGCTGAGAGAGCATAATAATTAGCTTTTTTTTTATTGTACTAGGCTGATGGTGCCTGCATTTGTGGTCCTCTGTAGCTCAGCTGGTAGAGCACGGCGCTTGAAACGCCAAGGTAGTGGGTTCGATCCCCGGGACCACCCATACACAAAAATGTATGCACGCATGACTGTAAGTCGCTTTGGATAAAAGCGTCTGCTAAATGGCATATTATTATTATTATTATTATTTGATGGTCAGTCTGAGGGGAGGGAGGGAGCAGCGATGAGTATCCCTCTCACCCGACTCATGGTCCCTCCTCTCTCCCTCCCTCTGCTGAGAAAAGGGGACACAGTCCAGCTGATGGTGAAACTCTAGTCACACTGCATTATTTCTGCCTCATGCACCAATGCATGTTGTTACTTCTATGACCAGAAAAAGTGAAATATTTATCGATATTAAAAAAGACACAAGCCGCTAATAATAGCAATGCAAGCTTATCAACACTTTGCTACTCATTCATTGCAGTACAGTGCTGTTTGTAGTGTGAGTGGAAGTGGGGAGAACGCACATTTTATGTCTTATAAAATCATTGAACAAAGTATTGACAGTGTTGAATAACAACTTAAACATGAACATACTCATAAAAACAGCAATTATTTGCTGTATTTGTTGAGTCTCTCTAGTCATGGTTTTAAATGTTTTGATATCTCACAGTATCAACTATGCTGTGCGCTTGGCTTCTTTTTACAGTCAATGGCTAGAGGAAACTGCAGACACGGTGATATGAGCTATCTGATTGGCCAGTGGTAGGCCTATACAGTGCAATAGGAACGTTTTCAGACCCCTTGACTTTTTCCAAATGTTGTTACGTTACAGCCTTATTCTAAAATTGATTAAATAAAAACAGTTCCTCATCAATCTACACACAATACGCCATAATGACAAAGCAAAAGTTTTTATACATTTTTGCAAATGTATGAAAAAAAAAAAAACGTAAATATCACATTTACATAAGTATTCAGACCCTTTACTCAGTACTTTGTTGAAGCACCATTGGCATCGATTACAGCCTCAAGTCTTCTTGGGGTATGACGCTACAAGCTTGGCACACCTGTATTTGGGGAGTTTCTCCCATTCTTCTCTGCAGATCCTCTCAAGCTCTGTCAGGTTGGATGGGGAGCGTCGCTGCACAGCTATTTTCAGGTCTCTCCAGAGATGTTCGACCGGTTTCAAGTCCGGGCTCTGGCTGGGACACTCAAGGACTTTGAGACTTGTCCCGAAGTCAGTCCTGCGTAATTTAATCAATTTTAGAATAAGGCTGTAACGTAACAAAATGTGGAAAAAGGGAAGGGGTCTGAATACTTTCCGAATGCACTGTAGGTGCACTTGATTTGCTCTCTGGGCCTGCCGGGTAGGTGGAGTTCTACCTTCAAACACCTAAAATGGTTCAAAATGGGAACCCTTTACCTTCCCCATCGCTAGGGCTGCTGAATTAGGTGCACCTACTGCCAGCAGCGTGGAAAATAAAATAAAAATATGAACACAAGGCTTTATCGTTGTTGTTTTATACAGAGAAATCGACCGGTCGGTGACCACTGCTCTACAACCTATAAAATGTGTGCTTTATATGGACACACACACACACACACACACACACACACACACACACACACACACACACACACACACACACACACACACACACACACACACATATCACCTTTCACCAAAGCAATTGTCTGATATTCTCCCAGCCTGTCCTATTGACTGATTCATTCCTCCATAGAGAGGAAATGCTTGTCATTATGACATCCTCATTATTAGAACAAATGAATACTTTGTTTTGGTTGCTTTTGTCGTATTTTAGTTTGGTTTTGAGTGCTTGAGGATTTTCTATGGGCTCTAGATTTGAACAATGATAACAGAACCTTCTCTGTCTGCGCTATCACTCTCCACTTCTTAGCGTAAGGAATAATATTTAGCTTTCTGCAACGAAAACACTTTTTGTTAAGAAAACATTGAGAACCCAGAACCCATAGGATCGAGGGTTCAAATTCTTTATTTTGAATTCCCCATCTCTCTCACTCTCTTGCACACACACACCATACCCCCCAAGCCAAAGAAAGGAAAACTAATAGGAACCCTATCTTTTTCTCTCACCCTTTTTATGTTTCACTTGAAATTATTAAAATGTATATATATAATACTCTCTATGCACACCATTTACTAACACACACACGTAATGTCAGTAATGTGCCTCCATGGTTTTCTGTGATCCATCCCAGGGTTAAATGCCATCCCAGCCTGAACCATCTGGAATACCCGAACGCCCCATCTGGCCCAGCTTACTACTGCCTACAACTTTCTCTGCTGAGTTGGCAGTTCATGCACACACACACACACACACACACATATATATGATGACCGTAACACACACACACACAATGCATGCACACACATACATCATGCACGCACGCAAACACTCACACACACCAAGTGATTTGTTGAGCGCACACACACATTTTGGGAACACACATTGTGGGAAGAATGTAGTGCATGTACACACACCTCCATCCTGCTCCCTCTCCTTCACCCCCTTGGCCTTTCTCTCTAAATGTGTCTGGATTGTACCTGCTCCCTCTCCTTCACCCCCTTGGCCTTTCTCTCTAAATGTGTCTGGATTGTACCTGCTCCCTCTCCTTCACCCCCTTGGCCTTTCTCTCTAAATGTGTCTGGATTGTACCTGCTCCCTCTCCTTCACCCCCTTGGCCTTTCTCTCTAAATGTGTCTGGATTGTACCTGCTCCCTCTCCTTCACCCCCTTGGCCTTTCTCTCTAAATGTGTCTGGATTGTACCTGCTCCCTCTCCTTCACCCCCTTGGCCTTTCTCTCTAAATGTGTCTGGATTGTACCTGCTCCCCTCTCCTTCACCCCCTTGGGCCTTTCTCTCTAAATGTGTCTGGATTGTACCTGCTCCCTCTCCTTCACCCCCTTGGCCTTTCTCTCTAAATGTGTCTGGATTGTACCTGCTCCCTCTCCTTCACCCCCTTGGCCTTTCTCTCTAAATGTGTCTGGATTGTACCTGCTCCCTCTCCTTCACCCCCCTTGGCCTTTCTCTCTAAATGTGTCTGGATGTGTACCTGCTCCCTCTCCTTCACCCCCTTGTCCTTTCTCTCTAAATGTGTCTGGATTGTACCTGCTCCCTCTCCTTCACCCCCTTGGCCTTTCTCTCTAAATGTGTCTGGATTGTACCTGCTCCCTCTCCTTCACCCCCTTGGCCTTTCTCTCTAAATGTGTCTGGATTGTACCTGCTCCCTCTCCTTCACCCCCTTGGCCTTTCTCTCTAAATGTGTCTGGATTGTACCTGCTCCCTCTCCTTCACCCCCCTTGGCCTTTCTCTCTAAATGTGTCTAGATTGTACCTGCTCCCTCTCCTTCACCCCCTTGGCCTTTCTCTCTAAATGTGTCTGGATTGTACCTGCTCCCTCTCCTTCACCCCCTTGGCCTTTCTCTCTAAATGTGTCTGGATTGTACCTGCTCCCTCTCCTTCACCCCCTTGGCCTTTCTCTCTAAATGTGTCTGGATTGTACCTGCTCCCTCTCCTTCACCCCTTGGCCTTTCTCTCTAAATGTGTCTGGATTGTACCTGCTCCCTCTCCTTCACCCCCCTTGGCCTTTCTCTCTAAATGTGTCTGGATTGTACCTGCTCCCTCTCCTTCACCCCCTTGTCCTTTCTCTCTAAATGTGTCTGGATTGTACCTGCTCCCTCTCCTTCACCCCCTTGGCCTTTCTCTCTAAATGTGTCTGGATTGTACCTGCTCCCTCTCCTTCACCCCCTTGGCCTTTCTCTCTAAATGTGTCTGGATTGTACCTGCTCCCTCTCCTTCACCCCCCTTGGCCTTTCTCTCTAAATGTGTCTGGATTGTACCTGCTCCCTCTCCTTCACCCCCCTTGTCCTTTCTCTCTAAATGTGTCTGGATTGTACCTGCTCCCTCTCCTTCACCCCCTTGGCCTTTCTCTCTAAATGTGTCTGGATTGTACCTGCTCCCTCTCCTTCACCCCCCTTGGCCTTTCTCTCTAAATGTGTCTGGATTGTACCTGCTCCCTCTCCTTCACCCCCTTGGCCTTTCTCTCTAAATGTGTCTGGATTGTACCTGCTCCCTCTCCTTCACCCCCTTGGCCTTTCTCTCTAAATGTGTCTGGATTGTAACCTTCGGTAGGATACAGTCTGCATGATCATTTCATTTCACCAGACCTTGAGCTAGCAGGTACGTAGAGAGTGATAGAGAAATTAAGATAGAGGGACGGGCAGCTTCACTTAGATACTGTAGAGCCCTGATCAGGTTCCAACTGTGGGCCAAATGAAATGGATGCCTGCTGCTTCAGTGATTGATTGATTAGGTGTGTGTGTTTGAGAGAGATAGCGTAGCTAGGTCATTTATACAGTAGATTGGTTGATGGATGGAGGTAAATGGGTTGAATTGGTTCAACACACACGCACCCATGCACAACACAGAACACACAGCATAGGTCAAACCACTGGCAGAACACATACTACTACAACTTTTTGTATGCCTATCTACGGAAAACTTTATTTTAAAAAATCCTCGTAACATGTTGACATTTCTGTGGGGGCTTCTGGGTGTTTTGGGTCTATGTTAGGAAACCCACACTGTCTAGTTTTGCTCTCTCGTCTTGGCTTCAGTCGCGACAGAACATGCCACAGAAAGCTATTCACCTCTTTCTGTTTTGACTGGTCTCGTAGTCTTTTTTTTTCTCTCTTGTTCTCGCTCTGTTTCTCTCTCTGTTTCTCTCTCTCTCTGTTTCTCTCTCTGTGTTTCACACTCTCTCTCTCTGTTTCTCTCTCTCTCTGTTTCTCTCTCTCTCTCTCTGTTTCTCTCTCTCTCTCTCTCTCTGTTTCTCTCTCTCTCTGTTTCACACTCTCTCTCTCTGCTCTCATTATTTTTTTAGCTCCACTCTCTCTCTCTGTCTCTCTCACTCTGTTTTTCACAGTCATGATTTTCCGACTGCTCCAGGATTTTCCCCACTTCCCCCGTGTTTCTGGAAGACTGAGGGAGGGAAAGATTTATTGGAGAAGTCTTGGAAGAGGAAGAGAGGGAGTGGGAGGGAGTGAAAGGAAGAGGGAGATGGAGAGTGAAACATTTAGTGAAGGAGGAGGGTGAAGGAGAGCGAAACAAAGGAGGGAGTGAGAGACTAGAAGAAAGAGGCATGGGGAGAAAAAAGACTCAGCAGGGGAGAGTGAGAGGTGGCAAGCGTTGGTTTGGCATGGTGCATGCTGAGGTGTGGTTTTGGCATGGCTCGGCCCACTTGGGCTTGGCTTGGTATGCTTCAGTAACAGAGGGAGATGCAGTTGTAAACAATGCTGGATTTCTCTACCGTTCCTTTTTTCGTCCTGTTCCTCTTCGCTTTTCTCCCACTCCCTCCATCTCATTTCCCTAGGAATCCCTTCGAATGCCAGGAAAAGTGGAGCCTGTGGGAATCATTCATGACATTTGATATGTGTTTACGTGTAGTTGATGGAAAGTAGTCAAGTGTGGGCTAGATTTGAAGTGGATTGTCAAGTCTTGTTTTTCCTCTCACACATGCATGCGCACAATCACACACACAGCGAGCAGTGCCCACCCTGTGTCTTCCTGTGTGTGTGTGTGTTCTCTCTATTGGTGCAAATGTCAACAGTTGTGTTTGTGTAGTCTCCCCTCATTGCCTCTGCTGCTCTGCCTAATCTGCATTGTTATAATTTATCTTCCTGACTGATAAGGCCACATAGCCTAGCTAGCATTTAGCCTAGCACCCAGACCAGCTAGCCTAGCTAGCCTAGTTGCTAGCATAGCACTCAATGGTTCTCTATAGTAGCCTAGCAAGCTGCTAGCATAGCATCCACTAATTCTCTATGGGACCCCAGCCAACTGCTAGCATAGCATCCACCGATTTTCCATGTTAGCCGTCCTTACAGTACATGTGCATGACCATTTTCTGTCATTTAAGGCAATATTGAATGTGCACCAATCTAGAGACAATATATTCTGTGTGCTGGACTTCCTTTTGGCTGCGCTTAAAAATTATGCATTGTAAAGCACCTCTTTAAAATCCCATCTCTCTCCCCCCGCCGTGTGTATATGTGCAGCTTGTAGATGATTGAGTTAGCGTGATTTAACAATCATTTTAAGATGAAATATCGCGCGGGCGCCGCGTCGAGTGACTCACTACACGCTCTTGTTGGTGGCGACGGGGGCATTTAATTTCCGAGCAAGGGATGCAGAGGAGGGGGAAGGAGAGATGGATGGGGAATGAAAAGGTGGTAACGGGGAACATGCAGATTAAAAACCAGAACGGTGATGGATAGTTTTCTTTTGCCGCCGAAACGTGGGAGAGATAATATGTCCAATTAAAGCATGGTCTGATATGTGGCTGTGGTCTTTAAGAGCCAGGCTCTATGTTATGCTATGTTACTGTGGCTCTAAAAACTACTACTGGATTGCTGCTAGATGTGAAAGGCCATGGCCATATACATGATAGAGTTTGTGTGCATATTTATGTGTGTGTGTGTGTGAACATGTTTATGTCTGTGTGGGAGATACACGTCACGTGTTTGTGCAATCACCCTCTTCACCCACCCCAACAGTAAAAATGATACTGTTGCTGCTTCCTGTTTTTGTTTTTTTATAGCCGGATGTCAAAACACTGGTTTTAAATGTCCTTCGGAAAGTATTCAGACCCCTTGACTTTTTCCACATTTTATTAGATTACAGCCTTATTCTAAAATGTATTAAATCGTTTTTTTCCCCGTCTTCAATCTACACACAATACCCCATAATGACAAAGCAAAAACAGGATTTTATAAATTTTTGCTAATTTATAGACAAAATAAAAAAACGGAAATATTACATTTACACAAGTATTCAGACCCTTTACTCTGTACTTTGTTGAAGCACCTTTGGCAGCGATTACAGCCTTGAGTCTTCTTGGGTATGACGCTACAAGCTTGGCACAACTGTATTTGGGGAGTTTCTCCCATTCTTCTCTGCAGATCCTCTCAAGCTCTGTAAGGTTGGATGGGGAGCGTTGCTGCATGGCTATTTTCAGGTCTCTCCAGAGATGTTAGACCAGGTTCAAGTCCGGGCTCTGGCTGGGCCACTCAAGGACATTCAGAGACATGTCCCGAAGACACTCCTGCGTTGTCTTGGCTGTGTGCTTAGTGTTGTTGTCCTGTTGGAAGGTGAACCTTTGCCCCAGTCTGATGTCCTGAGCGCTCTGGAGCAGGTTTTCATCAAGGATCTCACTGTACTTTGCTCCGTTCATCTTTCCCTCGATCGTGACTAGTCTCCCAGTCCCTGCCGCTGAAAAACATCCCTGCAACATGATGATGCTGCCACCACCATGCTTCACCGTAGGGATGGTGCCAGGTTTCCTCTAGAAGTGACGCTTGGCATTCAGGTCAAAGAGCTCAATCTTGGTTTCATCAGATCAGATAATCTTGTTTCTCATGGTCTGAGAGTCTTTAGGTGGCGTTTGGCAAACTCCAAGCGGGCTGTCATGTGCCTTTTACCGAGGAGTGGCTTCTTTGTGGCCACTCTACAATAAAGGCCTGATTGGTGGAGTGCTGCAGAGATGGTTGTCCTTCTGGAAGGTTTTCCCATCTCCACAGAGGAACTCTAGAGCTCTGTCAGACTGACCATCGGGTTCTTGGTCACCTCCCTGACCAAGGCCCTTCTCCCCCGATTGCTTAGTTTGGCCGGGCGGCCAGCTCTAGGAAGAGTCTTGGTGGTTCCAAACTTCTTCCATTTAAGAATGATGGAAGCCACTGTGTTCTTGGGGACCTTCAATGCTGCAGAAATGTTTTGGGATCCTTCCCCAGATATGTGCCTTGACACAATTCTGTCTCGGAGCTCTACAGACAATTCCTTCGACCTCATGGATTGGTGTTTGCTCAGACATACACTGCCAACTGTGGGACCTTATATAGACAGGTGTGTGCCTTTCCAAATCATGTCCAATCAATTTAATTTACAATAGGTGGACTCCAATCAGGTTGTAGAAACATCTCAAGGATGATCAATGGAAACAGGATGCACCAGAGTTCAATTTCGAGTCTCATAGCAAAAGGTTATAAAAACCTGTTTGCACTTTGTCCTTATGGGCTATTGTTTGTAGATTGCTGAGATTATTTATTTTGTTAATCCATTTTAGAATTAGGCTGTAAACTAACAAAATGTGGAAAAAGTCAAGGAGTCTGAATACTTTCTGAAGGCACTGTATATGCTGAAATAAGTCGTGATATCAAAGGTCCAATAGGGGGTGCTTATATTTGTCCTGTTTCACACATGTACACGTGTGTAACCTGTACAGTGTGTGGTGAAGTGGAATAATGTTTCTTGCATATCCCACTCCCCCTGAGACACCCTCGGCGAGTGGGGTCACGACATGGGACCAGCCATTATTCAGGGGAGCTTAGGGTCAAGTGCCTTGCTCAAGGGCAGATCAACAGATTTTTTACCTAGTCGGCTCAAAGATTCGAACTAGCAACCTTTCGGTTACTAGCCCAATGCTCTAACACTATGCTACCTGCCGCCCTACCTGATATTTTGAAGACCGAGACATAAAAATGACTACCTACACAGGTCACACTTGTGTTTTAGATAACTTGTAGAAGTGTGACCATGGAGGTTGCTCATGCGTAAATGCTGCATCTGCTCTTGTCTTCAAGCCATTATATACAGAGAAGAGCCTAAATCTAACCCTGACAAAGAGAGAGGGAGATGGGTAGAGATGGAGGGAGGGAGAGGGAAAAGGAGAGCGCAAGACTGAGGATGGGAAAGAGTGGACGAGACTGCAAAAAAGCTCATTTCGGCCAATAAATCCAACTTCAAGCGTCTCAAGCTAGAATTCCTAGTAACCTATCATTAATTTGAACCTGGTAGCAGAAATTACCGCAGAGTGCTTTACCAATGTGTGGCGCTTCAGTCTGTGTGATTGTTCAGGGTGCAATCTCTAACCTAAGTGCCTCAACCCTAGCACTATAGGTCTATTCAATAGAAAATTGTGCAGTTCCACTGACATTTAGCTTAGGACATTTTCTATAAAGGTTTAAATAAAAAATTTTTGTCTCTATACACTCACTCCGCTGTCTTGCGCACACACACACACACACACACACACACACACACACACACACACACACACACACACACACACTTTTATTAAGGCTGTTATGGCTACAGTGTTCTGCCACCTAAGTGAGTGATGTGTTTACTGAGTCCTCGCTATGCTGCAGTTCTACGAAGCCCCGGAGTGAGACTGAATGCTATGAATTAAACTCACATTTTGACTTCATCACTTAGAGAAAAGTAAAGAGTGAGTGATGGGAGATAAACAGACTAGATGGGAGAGAACTTTTTTTACCCATATCTCCTTCTTTCTCTCCCTCCTTCCTTCCTTCCCTCACCTGTTGACAGTTAGATTCCTAAAAGCACATGTCCGTTTCGTTATGGGCTGTGTCCAAATGCTCTGCGATGGCCTCCTTTCCTTGTCTCCGTTTCGGGGGGTTAAAGTAATCCTTCTAACCCCCCCACCCCCCCAAAAATAAATAAAAATAATAAAATAAAAAATATTTGTAAAGTGGTTATCCCACTGGCTATAAGGTGAATGCACCAATTTGTAAGTCACTCTGGATAAGAGCGTCTGCTAAATGACGTAAATGTAATGTAAATGTTATGGGCTGTGTCCCAATGCTCTGCGATGGCCTCCTTTCCTTGTCTCCGTTCGGGACACACGCCAGCCGTCAGTCAAACTCTCCCCTCTTGTACAGGGGACTAGTACTTCCAGCAGTCTCCCATTCAATCCCTACTTCACCTCTTCACTCCTCCCTTCCTCTCCTTATTCAGTCTCCATTGTTCCATTCAGAGAGGGTCGCGCCAAATCGGCACTTCAATGCGGGGGAGTGGGAGAGGGAGGAGGGGTGGGGGGAGCCCCCCTCTCCTCTAACATCAAAGGGTGGAATGTGTCAGAGCTGCCATTATGCATGGGCAGACCCACTTATGTGAAGACTGATCCAGTCAGAAGAGTATAGGAGAAGGGATCAGAAAGTTTGTGAGGGGGTGGGCGAGAGGTGTGTGTGTGTGTGCGCAAGTGTGTTAGATTCATACACACGTGTGTGAGTGTTTCCGCAGGTACGTGTGTGTGTGTGTGTGTGTGTGTGTGTGATTCACAAGCTTCCGCACATATGGTGGAATGTCACTCCCTACCCCACCTCCTTCTGTAAGATCAAAGAAGTTTGGGACGCCATGCAGCTCCATAGAATAACACCTAAAGAGAGCCAGACTGTCCTGTCAGCAGCTCCATAGCAAGGACTGAGGACACACACACACAGACACACAGACACGGTCTTATCATAGTAGCAGATGTCTCAGTAATGTGTGGGAGCAGCCCTGTGGTACCGTAGGTAGGTGGTGTATTCAAATATAAAGGAACCTGTCACCTGAGTGCAGGGAAAGCTGGGCTACATCCCAAATGGCACCCAATCCCCTAAATAGGGAACTATGGCTCAAAAGTAGTGCGCTACATAGGGAATAGGGTGCGATTTGGGACGCGGCCCTGGTGTCACTATAGTGGTTCTTATGCTTGGCAAGCCACAGTACTGTACAGTCAAATTCTCTGGATGAAGTTACAATGGGTGAGTCATCCAATTACAGACTTGCATCAGAATCTGTCACATCCATTATTTCCCAGTTGCCGGCTAAAAAAGGCATGTCAAATGCAGAAAGAAGACCTGCTTTCTATTTTATACTCCCAAAAAAATAATATGTACTCTTAAAAAATATATGTTTTAAAGATTTTATGGCCAAGAGCTCACTTGAAGATAAACTTCCAATTTTTGAAGTTCAAGGCTTCGGATGCTTGAATCAGATCAAGGAAAAAAGACTAAGAGAGGAAGGGAGCCTCTTTAGACTATTGAGACACGCCCCCAGGTCGTCACCAATAGCACTTATGTGACGGGGTGAGTTGATATTGAAGCGTGGCAGTTTACATTCAATACTGACTGCAGCTGCCTTATCACTCCCCCCAGTACATATCAGTATCACTACGCCACTCTGTTTATCTAGTCCTACCTGGTGTGTTTGAAGGGAGATAACGATGAGGGTGAGAATGGGAGACGTGTAGTGTCTTATACACTGTCTAGACAGAGAGCCAATGGAATCAATAGGTGAGATTTATTTTTTGCGTGTCCTTTCGAGGCATGCCCAAAACGATGGCTGGCATTCATTGTCGATACCCAATGACGTTGTTCATCGGCCCAACTAGTGGCATGTTCATCTCTTTGCATCACTCTCTCTCTGCCTCCCCCCCTCTCTCTTTCTCTCTCAACCCTTCTATGTCTCTCTACCCCTCTCTCTACCCCCCTCTCTCTCTCTCTCTCTACCCCTCTCTCTCTCCCTCTCTCTCTCTCTACCCCTCTCTCTCTTGCTTGCTGCCCCTGAAACCGACAGACACTACTAGAAAGGAAAGAAAAGACACAATGGAAAAACCATAGCGATGGTTATCGACTGTCTCCTCGTTGCATGATGGCTATTGTATCGATCGTCGCCCTGCGCTGGTAAAAACCTATAAGCGGCGCTAAACCACAGCTATGATTAGATTCTCTCTGTGTCTGATCCGGAGAATAGCTTGGTTTGATTCAATTAGCCAAATGTTGCTTATGTTTCAAACTCCCCCTTTTCCTCCCTCCCTCCCTCCCTCCCTCCCTCTCGTTCTATCGCTCCTTCCTTCACTCGTTTGCTGTCGTTGAATGGATTGATTTTGAATAACAGAGATTCAGCGTGACAGGGCGTACTAAGGCAACAGCTGGCGGAGACGATCTCTCTTTCATCTCTCTCACACAAACACACTCTTGTTTACAATATCTTTGTCCTGAAACGCCTGTGCTACTCATCGATTCATAAATATATTAAGGAACTTATATGCATAATTCTACTCCACACAGAGGCGGAAAAAACAGTTGATTTAAGTTGACAATATTTTAACCGGGTCTGGTAAACTGCACTGCACTCAACTGAAGTTCACTTCTCAGGAGTCAACGTTGTACTGTGACGTTCCTGTAAAGCTATTTATAAGACCTGCAGACTTTTGTTCCAGCCCAGCATTGCACACTCTGTGGAGGCCCTCCACGACCTGAAATGCTTAACTCCAGTTACCTGAACATTCCCTCCTAGTAGTAGTGTGTGATGTAATGTAATGTCTGTGCAGTGTTGAGTGTAATATCAACTATAGGAAGCACAGTGTGTCTGGCTGGCTGATTGGCTGGCTGGCTGGCTGGCTGACTGGCTGGCTGACTGGCTGACTGACTTGGGGTAATGTAAATTAAGTTGTGTTTTGATGGTCTTCGACCTGGTGCATATTCCATATCAGGAGTTGGAGACACACATGCACGCACACAAACACACAGACTTTAGCCTCTGTATTTGGTCTCTTTGTGAATCTCCAATCTCTCTGGGTAGAGATGGGTGTCTGGTTAGCTCTAGCTTTATAATTAGCCAGTAAATTGGAGTGGTGTCACTGAGAGCCTAGGGAGAGATGGACGAGGCAGATGCTGAAAATGTGTCTGTCTGTCTGAGTAAGAAATAGAGCGGGGGGGAGAGAATGATAGAATGAGAGAGCGAGAGAAAGATGACCCGTCTCCGACCTTCACGCTGTGAGCAGATAGCGAGAAAACAAACAATTTCCCCACTGCTCCTCGCAGCACTCTGTCTTCATTCTCTTCCTGTGTGTGTGTGTAATAAAACAAAGTAAACAAAAGTGTGAGTGTGCTACGGTTTGTGTCGATGGGCTGTGTGTGTTGTCTCCTCCTTTGTGCACACGCCTTTGTTTACGCCTAGGTCCGGGTGTGTGTGCGTTCATTTGTGTGCGAGATGAGATGCGACAGCAGACTAAATAAAATGTATCCTTTGTTCATTGTTGCATTATCCCCGTAATAACGTTCATATTTCTTTGGGTGCCCATTGCTTTATCAAGGCCTTGTGAGCTGCCAGCCCCGCTCTCTCTCACAGTTTAGCTGATAATGTGGCTGCTGCCCCCCCGTCTCCCAGATGAGATTGCAGAGCAGTCTTAATGCGAACACACAGACCGACACACAGACAGACAGGTAGACACACAGGCAGACACACAGACAGTCAGGCAGAAACACAGACAGACAGGCAGAAACACACAGACAGACAGGCAGAAACACAGACAGACAGGCAGAAACACACAGACAGACAGGCAGAAACACACAGACAGTCAGGCAGACACACACAGACAGACAGGCAGACACACACAGACAGACAGGCAGAAACACAGACAGACAGGCAGGCAGAAACACAGACAGACAGGCAGGCAGACACACAGACAGACAGGCAGAAACACAGACAGTCAGGCAGACACACACAGACAGACAGGCAGAAACACAGACAGACAGGCAGACACACAGACAGACAGGCAGACACACAGACAGACAGGCAGGCAGACACACAGACAGACAGACAGACAGACAGGCAGAAACACAGACAGACAGGCAGAAACACAGACAGACAGGCAGAAACACACAGACAGACAGGCAGGCAGACACACAGACAGACAGACAGACAGACAGGCAGAAACACAGACAGACAGGCAGAAACACAGACAGACAGGCAGAAACACACACAGACACATTCATTTTGTCTAGAGCCGTCACCTTCATTATTCGTCTGTAACAGTCAGGCTGATAGAAAGTGGCCCTCTTTCTTTGTATTTCTTCTTTTTAGGACTTTGCATTAACAAGTTATTTGACTACGGTTACATTCTGAGCTATGAATAATTGCGGGGTCACAAGAATAGTTGAAAAGCCTTCGTTAGCGTTGCAGCGTCACAATGTAGAGAGGATTTAAGAGCGATATGATTGGTCCATGATTAACAACAACATTGGACTCGACCAAAGGGTTGAACGTTGTATCATTAAACCGATGAATATATATTTTTTTGCCGACAACCTCATCACCATCATTTGGCTACAGAACAGTCGCGACAAGCTTCTTCCAGCAGCTACTTATTTCCTATTTGATTGATAGTTGAAGCCACTTGTCTTTACCCGCCATCAGGCCTTTTATATGAGGTTTGATGTTCACTGGTCCCTTTCTCTTCTTTTGCTATGTAATGGAATACAATCATCTAACCTGTTGTCTCTCTGTCTAGATCCTGGTGAACTCTGTGAGTCCCACGCGTCCAGCTCTGCTCTATGAGAACGTGGTGGTGAGTGACGGCTCCAGCCCCATCCTCCGAGACTTGCTCTTCTCCCCGGACATGCAGCACATCTACACACTCTCCGACAAACAGGTAAGCGATACACACACAGGCATGAACACAGCACACACACACACACACACAAATGCATGAACACAGGTATGCATGCAAACACAGATATGCACACACATCGACTCACAAAAGCACACACACGCACATACATAGGGACACATCACACCCATACACGCTCCCTCCGACAGCAGGTCTAAATAAAGATGGCAGGTGTCAGCGGGGGGCTAATGATGCCTCATTACCTTAGACACACACACACACACACACACAACCCACCCGTAACCTCACACACACACCTTCAATTACATCTGTCCGTCTGGCTTGGGTCCCCACAATCCCCCCCCGTCCCCCCTGCCGACCAAGGCACACACACACACCAGGGAAACGGGCAAAGGTCAGGTGTATTCCATGTGGGGACCTGGTCATTAACAGCCCCACCACTGGTTCGGCTGTGTACAGCTTTGAAGCTGTGGCTGTGGGTCGCCTGTGTTGCTTCTAATGATGCAGCTGACACCCCCTTTACCACTCATTAGCAGAGAGAGGAAAGGGGGAGAAGGAAGGGAGAAGGGGGAGGTAGAGTGTGAGAGGTGGAGGGGGACAGAGAGGGAGAGGGATTGAGAAAGAGGAGAGTGAAAAGGTATCTGTGTGTCCATTTGAGAATATGGTGTGAACATTTCTCCATAGGCGGTGGGTGAACAACTATGCCTTGTACTAAACATTAGGAACACCTGCTCTTTCCTTTACATATACTGACCAGGGGAAAGCTATGATCCCTTATTGATGTCACTTGTATGGTAGTAGGTGCCAGGTGCACCGGTTTGTGTCAAGAACTGCAACGCTGCTGGGCTTTTCACGCTCAACAGTTTCCCGTGTGTGTCAAGAATGGTCCACCACCCAGCCAACATCCAAGGACATCCAGCCAACTTGACACAAATGTGGGAAGCATTGGAGTCAACATGGGCCAGTATCCCTGTGGAATGCTTCCGACACCTTGTAGAGTCCATGCCCCGACGAATTGAGGCTGTTCTGAGGGCAAAAGGGGTGCACCTCAATATTAGGAAGGTGTTCCTAATGCTTTGTACACTGTGTATATGACAGACTTGGAAAACACATACTAAAAGATACTCCTACTCCCTTTCTCACTAACACACCCCCAGGCCCCCCCCCCACCCGCCTCAATGCCTGGCCGTGATCCCCATTAACAGAGTCCAGGGTGGGGTTAAGCCGAGGGGGGCTGAAGGAGGGGCCAGGGGTACCTCTCCGTGGGGTAGACCCCTGGTTAAAGTCCCTCCTCATTATTAATGACTAGAGAGGTAATTCCCATAGCCCACCCCCCTGCACACCCTCTCCCCTTCTTAAATCCATGTCTCGGTTACTCGCCCTTCCCCCATCCCCCCTCCTCCTCTTCTCCTTCCTCTCTCCCTCTCTCACACGCTCCATTCTAAGCCGAAATTGAGTGCCCCCCTCTGAAACGGCTTGCAATGATCCCATTCCCATATTTTTTAAATCATCTCACCCTTCCTTTTAACCCCTTTCCTCATCTTTCTCTCGTTCTCTCTCCCCGTCTCTCAATGTCTCTCTCGTACACTCTCTAATGCTCATACTCACTCTCGCACTCTCTCACGCTCTTTCTCTCTCTCTCTCTTTCTCTCTCTCCATCCTCTTACACCTCTACTGCCCTGGTATGAGATAGCGGTGGAATATTCTGGAATTGGGGAAGGGGGTGGTATCGAAAAGAGAGGGGGGTGAAAGTAGAGGGCTCGTTTCAGGGGTTTAGGTTGAGTCGTTGAGCACGTTAATGCCACCCCACTATGAATCCTTGTTATATACCATATAACCTCCCCCCTTACCACACACAGTTATCTCGATACACCTTCCACTGTCTCTGATACAGTACCTTGCAAAAGTATTCATCCCCCTTGGCGTTTTTCCTATTTTGTTGCATTACAACCTGTAATTTAAATGGATTTTTATTTGGATTTCCTGTAATGGAGATACACAAAATAGTCCAAATTGGTGAAGTGAAAAAAATAACTTGTTTAAAAAATGCTAAAAAAAAAAAAACTGAAAAGTGGTGCATGCATATGTATTCACCCCCTTTGCTATGAATCCCCTAAATAAGATCTGGTGCAACCAATTACCTTCAGAAGTCACATAATTAGTTAAATAAAGTCCACCTGTGTGCAATCTAAGTGTCACATGATCTGTCACATGATCTCAGTATATATACACCTGTTCTGAAAGGCCCCAGACTCTGCAACACCACTAAACAAGGGAGCTCTCCAAACAGGTCAGGGACGAAGTTGTGGAGAAGTACAGATCATTGTTATAAAAAAATATCAGAAACTTTGAACATCCCACGGAGCACCATTAAATCCATTATATAAAAAATTGAAAGAATATGGCACCACAACAAACCTGCCAAGAGAGGGCCGCCTACCAAAACTCACGGACCAGGCAAGGAGGGCATTAATCAGAGAGGCAACAAAGAGACCAAAGATAACCCTGAAGGAGCTGCAAAGCTCCACAGCGGAGATTGAAGTATCTGTCCATAGGACCACTTTAAGCCGTACACGCCACAGAGCTGGGCTTTATGGAAGAGTGGCCAGAAAAAAGCCATTGCTTAAAGAAAAAAATAAGCAAACACGTTTGGTGTTCGCCAAAAGGCATGTGGGAGACTCCCCAAACATATGGAAGAAGGTACTCTGGTCAGATGAGACTAAAATTGAGCTTTTTGGCCATCAAGGAAAACACTATGTCTGGCGCGTGTGTATGCCTCCCGTTTGTGTGAGTCTGTGTTCGTGCATGTGTGTGTGGGCTGGCTGTTGTCTGCACTCACAATCAGCCAAATCACACGAAATCCAGGGCTCCTAGCATCTGCCACACATTGAGGCCATCAAGGAAAATGTCTGGCGCAAACCCAACACCTCTCATCATCCCGAGAACACCATCCCCACAGTGAAGCATGGTGGTGGCAGCATCATGCTGTGGGGATGTTTTTCATCGGCAGGGACTGGGAAACTGGTCAGAATTGAAGGAATGATGGATGGTGCTAAATACAGGGAAATTCTTGAGGGAAACCTGTTTCAGTCTTCCAGAGATTTGAGACTGGCACGGAGGTCAGCAGGACAATGACCCTAAGCATACTGCTAAAGCAACACTTGAGTGGTTTAAAGGGAAACATTTAAATGTCTTGGAATGGCCTAGACAAAGCCCAGACCTCAATCCAATTGAGAATATGTGGTATGACTTAAAGATTGCTGTACACTAGCGGAACCCATCCAACTTGAAGGAGCTGGAGCAGTTTTGTCTTGAAGAATGGGCAAGAATCTCAGTGGCTAGATGTGTCAAGCTTATAGAGACATATCCCAAGAGACTTGCAGCTGTAATTGCTGCAAAAGGTGGCTCTACAAAGTATTGACTTTGGGGGGGTGAATAGTTATGCACGCTCAAGTGTTCTCTTTTTTTGTCTTATTTCTTGTTTGTTTCGCAATAAAACATATTTTGCATCTTCAAAGTCGTAGGCATGTTGTGTAAATCAAATGATACAATCCCACAAAAAAATCCATTTTAATTCCAGGTTGTAAGGCAACAAAATAGGAAAAATACCAAGGGGGGGTGAATACTTTCGCAAGCCACTGTACACACAGATACACATCCCCCTTCGGTCTTTATCTCTCTCTCTAGTACACACACACAGACAGACACACAGATAAACACACACACCTCTCCCCTGCCGGTTAGAGGAAGTAGCAAGGCAGACAGGCCCCAGCAGTCCCTGTGCGCTCAGCCCGCAGGGGTCCTCAAGACAAGCCAAGCACATTAAGGTGTCATTGGACATATCCACTGGAGCGTGGCCCATGACGGGTCTACTCACACATACACACATACACACACACACACACACACACACACACACACACACACGTAGACAAACGCACACACTGAGGCACACATAAAGAAGAACCCCACTCTGAGTCACTTTTAAGGTGCGTGGCACAAAGGCCCAGTGATTTATGTGTCGTTTGACTCCACTTTCTTCATCATTTGACAGGAGGGGTGTGTGTGTGTGTGTGTGTGTGTGTGTGTGTGTGTGTGTGTGTGTGTGTGTGTGTGTGTGTGTGTGTGTGTGTGTGTGTGTGTGTGTGTGTGTGTGTGTGTGTGTGTGTGTGTGTGGACCCATGCATGAACCATTCATTGTCTAACAGCCATTGACAGACGACAAGCCCTTGAAGGTATATCAACTGCTGTCCTCTTCATATCTTCTAATTAATTGACATATTTAGGTCATTTTAGCCATTTACGATGTGAAGAAAGCAAACAATTATTATTAAAAGAAAAAGAAAAAGAAAAGCAGAAAAGCTTTTTCTTGTTCATAAAGATATATTTTTACACTATCTGTCAGAGCATTGTCCCTCAAACATTGCCTTGTATTGTCTTGCTTAGCCAAGACACTAAACTCTGATACCCTTTTTCTTCATTTCCATTCATAGAAATACTTTGCACCAAAGTCTCTGCCATTGTCTTATAAGCCACTTTCAGTAAACTCATTAGTCTGTAGCTATCCCTTATCTTCTTGTCATTGTTCAGCAAAGTCACTGGGCTGTAAGACTGTAATTCTTGTTGCCTTATACACGGTCGAGAGTCTTTGCAGTTGTTCATGCATATCATACACACACACACACACTCCTCAGCGCTAGTTAATTGTGTAGCATAAATATTCATGGCCTCCCTTGTGAATATGGGCCCATTTTTAACCCCCCCACCCCGTATTGTGAAGCGTCTTACTGGAAATTCATGCTAATATTAGTGTCGTTTTGTATGGTGTGGACACAATGGTAATGGATGGGAGGTGGAATATCAGATGTCCCCCCTCCTTCTCTTCTTCTGTGTGTGTCTCTGCGCTGGTGCGTGTGTGTGTGTGTGTAGTGTGTGTATGTGTATGCCTCCCGTTTGTGTGAGTCTGTGTTCGTGCATGTGTGTGTGGGCTGGCTATTGTCTGCACTCACAATCAGCCAAATCACACGAAATCCAGGGCTCCTAGCATCTGCCGCACATTGACAGTACGCACACGCATGCACACAGCCTCCCACTCCCCCTCACACACACACACACACACACACTCCTAACAAAGACCCTGCTCCAAAGCCAAGAGCATCTCCATTATCCCAAGGTTGCGGGTTCGAATCCCCATCCCGCTCGCACAAAAGACACAGCACAGCCACTGCTTCTATCCTGTTTGGCTCCGGTCGGTTTGGTGTAAACCTCCTTTTGACAAAGTACTTTCCTTTCTCCGGGGGCAACACGTGTACATCAATGGGTTTGAACCCACAGATACTTGGCCACCAGCCGAACCAATTAGCATAAACAGGCTTGACTTCAAACAGTACAAACAAAGAAAATGTAAAGTTCCTGAGGAAACTTTGCTCGCTTGCTGGCTGTCCTTAACCTGGCTGAATTAGAGGATGTTTGCGTGACATTGCCTCAGTACAAAGCAAGGGAAAGTTCCTTGAGGAAACTTTGTGTGCTTGCTGTTTGCTACATTAAACCTGCTTGAAGAAGAGGATAATTGTGTGTATTCTTGACTGGAATACAATAAGAATGCGTATTACATTGTTTTGTTAAGTAGCTAGGCATTCGGTAAAAGCTGACATTGACAAAGAGGAAACTGGTGTTGGTCCGGCACTAGAGATGTACAGTACTCTGAGCTATTCACTCAGCACACACAAACACTCAAGTCACACCTCTGGACCTAGTGTGATATAAAGTAGATCTGTTATCCTCAGAGATTCAACAGCCTTAGAGGAAATCTAAATGCATGTTCTCAAGTACCATGATATGCAGTCACACTTGGATACATCAGTATAACACACACACACACACACACACACACACACACACACACACACACACAAACAAGATGGATCATTCCAGATCCAAGGTGAAATTCAACGTTTGTGCAGCTCCACGGGATGTTGAGTGACGCCGTCAAAACCAGCCACTAGGGGCAAAAATAAACATAAAAAAATGAGTGCCCCGGGAGGACAGCTCTACGGAGGACAGCTCTACGGAGGACAGCTCTACGGAGGACAGCTCTACGGAGGACAGCTCTACGGAGGACAGCTCTACGGAGGACAGCTCTACGGAGGACAGCTCTACGGAGGACAGCTCTACGGAGGACAGCTCTACGGAGGACAGCTCTACGGAGGACAGCTCTACGGAGGACAGCTCTACGGAGGACAGCTCTACGGAGGACAGCTCTACGGAGGACAGCTCTACGGAGGACAGCTCTACGGAGGACAGCTCTACGGAGGACAGCTCTACGGAGGACAGCTCTACGGAGCAGGAGCTCGCGCCTTAGACCACTCCGCAATCCTTCCGCGCCGATTTAGCAAGCCGAGTCGGAATGAATACCTATATTTTTAACCCTATCCCAAACCTTAATCCTTAACCAGTTGGAATTAAAGCCTAAACTTAACCGTAGAGTTGTTTCTGTGTGCCTAAATTTAACACGTTTGTCCAAGGACGTCGGCACATGAAGTCAGTGGGATATCTTGTTGCATACACACACAACACACTGCGTGGATGAAGTGGTCATTGTAATGTAAATGTTAATAGACTTTGGGGGCGGTGATGCGAGGCGAGTGGGGCAGACAGCAGATGAGCAGAGACGGGGGAGGGGTGTGCCGCTCAAATACAAGAGGTCGTCTAGCTAGCACCTTCCTCCTACACACACACTGACGTGTGTCTGTGCAAGCCCCCCACACACACACACCTAGACCTCAATGAACCTACCGTCTCACCCTGTCTCAAAGACGATTAGCTATGTCTCTGACCCTCTCACAATTATCTTGTCATTTCTCTCTCTCTCCTTTTCTTTCTTTTTCTCTCCCCCTGTGTGTCTCATGCTCATGCTTGCTTGCTCCCTGTCTCTCTCTGTCTCTCTCTCTCTCTCTCTCTCTCTCTCTCTTCTCTTCTCTTCTCTTTATATTTGCTCTCTCAATTCAATTTAAAGGGCTTTATTGGACTGGGAAACAAGTGTTTACATTACCAAAAGAAACAATAGACAAAAGTGAGAAGACACAAAACATCAACAAAAAAACGATTAGAAATTAACAGTAAACATCGCACACAAATGTTTCAAAATGTTAGCCATTTCAAGTGTTATATTATCAGCGATGTACAGTGTTTTAGCAATGTGCAAGTAGTTGTAGTATGAATAGCAGGGGAAGATCTCTCTCTCTCTCCCCTTCCATCTCCTGAGTGTTGGGCAAACATTGGTCTCCATGGCACTGCCCCCAGCAGTTCTCACACTGTACCTGAACCCTGAGCATAATCAAACCACAGTCAACAATGAGCATCTCTCAGCACACACACAGAGGTGGTCTGTCTGTAAGGGCCTCTGTGTGTGTGAGTATGTAACCCAGGACATAACAGTGGCAGCCATGGTCACATTCACTCCAACAATTACCCTTAACCACTGATCTCACCCCAATCCTAACCTTCACCATTAGGCAACCACACTCCAAACTGACCTTAGATCAGCGTACAGCGGCGTTGGGCCACATACATTCCACACCACTGTCTGAGATGTAACACGCTGCTGATTCCTAGTCATTTGGGCTCAGGGGTGGGGAGAGCGGTAGAGAGGCACATGGGCTTCTATCACCACATTCCAAACTGACCTTAGATCAGCATACTGCTGCCAGCCATGTCTTAAGGCTCAGACACACGAATAGCGTTTGCTGGCCCGAGAGTACTTGGCATCTCTGAACGTAATTTGCGAACCGAGAAAAAGGTTGGCAGTCAAACGTCTACAGTGGGTGGTCCCTAAAACACAGCGCGCTGACCGATCGGCAGACGAACGCTAGATCCACATTTGGTGTGATGTGTGCGAGCCTTTAGCACTGGCACAGAATGTGTCTCTCTGACGGACAGCAGCTGTATCTCAACATGCTAGATATGGTGTGGGTGTGTGTGTGATTGAGTTCGCACTTCTGAAAAAGAAATGGAACAAATACAGCTTTAAAACGATCCTTCCTCCTCCTCCTCCTCCTTCCTCTCTCCCCCTCACTCTCTCTTCCTCTGAAGGTGTTAATGGGATATAATCCTCAGGTCATCCTTCCGGGAATAGAGTAGAGCTTTCTCCTCTCCTTTTTCCTCATCTCCCCCTTCTCCATCTCCCCCTCCTTTCCTCGCTCTTGGAAGGAAAGAGTGCTTGAACGATGGCAATCCCCTTTGAATGTGGCACCTGCGGCGGGAGATATAGTCAGGTGGGATCATTTGCCGGCTAGCAATAGGTTTTCATGTGTCTTAATCTGGGAGATCGTGCTCGGCTATCTCTTTCTGTTTTTCTCACTGTGTTTCCCATCTCTCGCCCTCCCTCTCCCCCCCGCTCTCTCTCCCCCCCGCTCTCTCTCCCCCCCGCTCTCTCTCTCCCTCACTCTCTCTCTCTCCCTCGCTCGCTCGCTCTCTCTCTCTCGCTCGCTCCCTCTCTCTCCCTCTTTTTCTCTCACTCTCTTTCTCTCTCACTCTCTTTCTCCCTCCCTCTCTTTCTCCCTCCCTGTCTTTGTATCGGCGGTAATGCTTTACAGATAGCGGCAGATAGGGGTGCTCAAAAGCTCAGCTTGGTCCCGATGCTATCACGTCCCTAATGGAAGTTGGGCTGCCACGAGATAACGCTCCCCTCTTTCTCTAGCTTTTTTAGTTTGGTGTTTTTCGAGGCATGTCGGAACGATGGGGGGATGTGATAACGTTAGGGGAAGAGGGATGGAACAAAGGAATAGGGGAGATAATGTTTTTGTTAAATATGTCGCCTCTCAATCATTCCTTGTTTGTATGGGTGTTTCAGTAACTTTGCTGCTCAATTGTGATTGGATGGAAAGAGGGCGTGGCATGTGATTGGCATGGAGAGAAGCCATTCAGAGCCCAACGTAGGGTAAACAGGTTAAGTAGTTGGCATGTTTTCTCTGCCACCTTTGAACCACATAAAGGTAACACACATAACCATGCCATTGACTTGAATGTACATTTTGTTGTTTTGGATTGTTTGTTTTAGACTTTTGGACATGCTTATTATTTGCCTCCCAAAGCACTTTGTTACAAAAAAGACAATGCAAGTAGAATTGGATTGGATTTAATTCGATTGCTTTGCTAGCGCTCATGCTATCTATTCTCTCCATGTGTAGACATTCCCTAAAACACCTACAAGGCATGGATGATAATCTTGTACCACCATTTGTCCTTTTCTCTCTTTTTCTCTCTTTCTCTCTCTCTTTCTTTCTTTCTTTCTCTCTATCTGATAATGGAAATGCCAGGCGGGGAGAGAGGCGAGGCTTGTTGTGCCTCAGTCTTCAAAAAGTCAATTTACAAAAGTGACAGAGTAATTTACCATGGAGCCGTGTATCTCCTCCAGCGGTTAATTACCAGGGCCCATGGCCTGTCTGGCTGCTTCCATCTCTCTCTATCACACCTGGGTCCAAATTCTATTTGAAATATTTCAGATACTTTTTTGGGGTTTACTTTAGGCTGCCTGGAGTGCCACCTTGGCAGGGTTGGTGGGCTTTGTAATTTATTTTACTTTTCTATTGGTTCCATTATGCCAGTTAAGCTCATCGAGCACAGATAAAGTATTGAAATTATTTGGAATAGTATTTGAACCCAGGTCTGGAGAGGCTGGAGGTAAGGTAGGACTGGACCTGGACCTGGGGCTTGGTTGGACCCAGGGCATGTAGGGAGATGAGTACCGTATATATAAAGATTTTGATTAGACTAGCTTAGAATTGGAAGTGAATGGGCCTCTGTTGATACGATTGGAGATGAGAGGATAGCCATCTTCCTCTTTCTTTTTAATTATCTCTGTCTCTCTTACTACTCTACATAGCCTTGGATAATTTCTACAGAGTGAGCTGAACATGCATAGGCACCCATCGAAACGCTGACAGAAATGCTGACATACTGTCGTCTACTAGGACGAGCATGTAGAGAATGTGTAGTGCAGATCTCACTCGTTCATTCACATCTGAATTACTGACTACTTCCTGCTGACCTCTTGCTAGGTCCCCCTCAAAAAAAGAGGTTTCTAACCTCAAGGGTATTTTCCTTCTTAAATAAAGGTTAAAAAAAAGTATAATACAAATTTGGGGAGGAATGGCATGTTTAAGAAGACACAACGTCTATCTGTCCTCTGTCCATCCTATACCATACATTACAAACACACATTCATTCTCATTCATCTCCATTCATTCCAATTCCCCATTCCTTCCAATTCATACTAGGTAGTACATAGAGTACTAGAGCATGTCAAGGACTCCAACTCTGCAGTATGTGTAGCAACTCGGGCAACTTAAAGAAGCAGTCTCTATAAAAGGGCCAATTGTTGCTAATGGAAGTGCACAGGTTAGGAGGAAGTGGGCCCAAAGCGGTAGTGTAATGTGATTACGCCAGGGCTCTGGACTGGAGAAGGGTGCTCTTGGTCTGAATGGTAGTGGTCTCAGAGTTGGTCATTGGTTGTTGGTCGGAAGTGACAGCATTGTGACCCCTGAAGAGGAAGAAATATGTTAGGAAGGGAGGAATGGAGAGAATAAAGAGAGAGTGGTAGAAAGGGAGGGAGCTAAAAGGGACCCAGAGGTTGAGAAACAAGCAGAGAAGACGAGAGTGAGAGGAAAGAGGGTAGCAATCACAATGGAGGCTATGATAATGGTGGTTTCATTGGCCCATCCATTGGGACGTGTATCCATTGCCTCCTCTCCTTGTCCTACAGATGGATATATACTGAGCGAACACAGGTCAGTTTCAATGGGTATGACCTCTCTCTCTCTCTCTCTACTCCCCCCCAGCACTGTTTGTCTCCCTTCTTATCTCCAATCAGTCAACATATCAAACAGACCCCCAGTAATCGATCCCTCTAAGCCCTTACAATCCAGTCAATAAATACGCTAGCCTGATTTTGATAACCCTGCAGCTGGCTAGCTTAGCAACACAAACCACTGCTGCACTGATTCCCCATAGATCCCCAAAGGAAGACTGTGCGCTGTTGCTGGGCTAAATCGCTAGCATAAAGCGCTAGGCTATACTGACGCTCATGACTCTCTATCATTTCCCCATCTCCTCTAATACATTCCATCCTGTCCGTTTTGATTTCTGCTGCCATTCCCAGGCCGTATCGATTTCTGTAGCCGCGTAGCGCGGTTCGATGCGAGCACAGATTAAAACCGCACGGTTGATGGAGGATGATAGACGCTTATTGAAATGGGGCGCTGCGCTAATGCTAGGTGGAGTCGCGTAGCGTAGGGGGGAGAGACTGACGCTATGATGACAGGTAATAACTGTAGCGCCTTTTAAATCTCATCATAACCTGCTGGGAGTCAGCTGGCTATATGACAGATTAGTTCTGACAGGCAAGCTGAGCTGATTCAGTGCTACCCCCCTCTTTATTCTACCTCCACCCCTATCCTCTAGCCCCTAGTTTTAGTTCTAACCCTGCACTAACACAGCAGATTCAACTCATCTACTATTCATCATTAAGCCTGTGATTGATTGGAAATGGGTATGTTAATGCTGGGCTAAAGCAAAACCCTACACACACTGTCCCTACCCGAGATCCATGATCGAAGAACACTGCCCCAAGCGCCTAGATAATCCACTCCAGGGGAAGAGCCTCAATCTGGGGTAGAAGTCTGTGGTGTCCCCCTCCCTCTGCTTCCTCTGGAGGGTCCCCCATGGGCCACTATTTAAAAAAGGCCCCAACCACCATTTTTTCCACGCTCTCTCCCCCTCGCTCCCTCTCTTTTTTACGGTAAATGAAAGCGTGTATTGAAAGCTTTACGGGGGCCTTTGGGCCATCAGGCGGCCATCACAAAGCCTGTTAGCACTGCGTTTTAACTGAAGGTGATGGCATATACGGATACTGTAAAAACAGATTGGAGAAGAAGGGTGGAAACTTTATAGCAGGAGATCTGTTGTCATCTATAAATAGTTGGGGCCAGTGCCGAGCATGACAAAAGGAAGGAGACTGAAACTGGGATTGAGTTACAGCTTTGGTTTCAATTGTAAATTCGTTTATAAGGTCATTTACGTGATTAATGTAAAAGAGCCTACGGGAATGCTCTTTTATTAAAAGAGGCAGATGCATATACACACACACACATACACACACACACGCATATACACACACACGCATATACACACATGCATATACACACACACGCATATACACACACACGCATATACACACACACGCACTCCTCCCAACTCGTTAAAACAGAGGATGCCACATGCGAGAGGGGTCTTATATCATAGAGCCTATCCGCTGCTAGAAGCCTCTTCCTCTTTGTGCCATTCTTCAGCACCACTTCATTTCTCGCTGCGTCCCGTCCGGGCAGCCGGCCAACTCCTCACTGGATGCTTATGAAAAGGGATCCTAAGATGACCATCCTTCAGGCTAGAATATACAGCAGATATCCTTACCTCTTAGCCTCATGAAGCCTTATTACCATATATTCTCCCTCCTCTTTTCTAGCTTCCGCCCTCTCCTCCTCTCTTGTTGTAAAGTGAGCCTCCACTTGGCTCGCCTCCAGCTGGTCTCTCCCAGCTGGTCTCTGTGTGTATTTGAGAGACTGACAGAGAATGTGTCGCTCACTGCCCAGGTGTGTCTCCATGCCTATGTGTTTCTCTCACTCTGCTCCAATGACGGCCCCTGGGGGAAGGTCTTTAGTGGTCTTACTTACCGTTTTAGAGGGATCCGTTTCCCACCGCATGATTGTAAGGTACCCCACAGTAGAAATATAATACGTACCCACCATATCAGTCACACACACACACACACACATGGGGGGACGATTCCTCTATAGCTAGCCATCTGTCATCAACCTATACTGGAGTAGAGGGTTGACTTACTGACTGATCCTGTGGAGCATGCATCATCAGGCTGTTACCTCTCTAATCGCTGTGAAGTAGTTCCACATACACGCACATATGCGCACAGTCGTACGCACTCACTCACACCCACATACTGTCGCTCACTGTTAGGCAGTCCTGCACACACACGCTTGCTTTCACACTCATTTGCTGTCAGACACATGTGCGCACACACACACACACTCCGTCATACTGTGAGTACATCCGTCTGCTATTGGGTTTCGGAGGTCGCCTGTCAATCAAAGCACAGTTGCCACGGCCACCTGTCAGTCTGCCCAGCGTACATTGCGTGCCCGCTCCCTAAACTGGTATACACATCGCTAGACATGAACTACACACTAGAACACACACGCTGCTTCAACAACCTGTTACAGTGGAAAGAAGAAACACACACACGCTTCCAGCCTCTGGCATTCTTAAATAAAATTAAAAGTCATTTTTGAGTCCTTATGTGTGGATACATATCTGTGTGTGTCATCCTACTAGCATGGTGTGCACTGCATTGCTTTAATCTGATTTGGAATGCTAACAGCATTCTCTCTCGCTCATCCCCCCACTCTCTCTCTCTCTTCTCTCTTCTTCTCTTTTCTGTGTCTCTGTCTCTCTGTCTCTCTGTCTCTCTGTCTCTCTGCTCTCTGTTCTCTGTCTCTGTTCTCTGCTTGCTCTGTTTTTCTTCTCTGTCTCTGTCTGTCTCTGTCTCTGTCTCTGTCTCTGTCTCTCTCTCTGTCTCTGTCTCTCTCTCTGTCTCTGTCTCTGTCTCTGTCTCTCTCTCTGTCTCTCTCTCTGTGTGTAGGTGAGCAGGGTACCAGTGGAGAGCTGTGAGCAGTACACCACCTGTGGCCAGTGCCTGGGCTCCAAAGACCCCCACTGTGGCTGGTGTGTCCTTCACAATGTGTAAGTACATGCTCGAGTTAAGCAAAGTCATAATCTCTTTTTCTTTCAGCTTATGTGAATTAGACAGAGCAAAAACAAATCTCAAGAGATAATTTAGAGACTGTATGTCGGTGCTACTTAAGGCTTCTATGGAATGGGGTGCTCATCTGGGTGAAGTATTATTCTAGAAAAGAAAAGGGGATGGCGTCTCCCAAAAAGAAGATAGCGTTTGTTGGTGCAGTCTTTTTTGGGGAGTTGCCATCACCTTTTTTCTTTTTTTAATCGTTCCATCGCTATCACCTACGGCTGAGACGATGCATTGAGGGCAAGAGATGAGGCAAGTAAGCTACTCTCCTTAGTATCGGGACTCAGGCTCTGTGTTAGCCTTATGCTAGCTCCGTTAGCATGAAAGCTTTTTGCCAGAATACTGTATGTGTTGATAGTCTCTTCCATCGTTTATATGATCTGTAGATAAATTAATCAACCTGTTAGTAGCAGATAACAGTGCAGAGCATGTCAGGTGTCCTTGTTTACACTAGGGCTGTTGCAGTGACCATATTACACCGGCATAGCCACTTAGCTAGCAAATTAGAAAACCAAATGCATAGCTGGAGCCCTGACACATCTTAGATATACTTCACTTATAATTATAAGAAGTGGCTTAGCATGCATCCCCGCAGCCCCCATATATATACATTACATGGCAGCAAAGGGGGGACAAACTCCATATTAATGCCCATGATATTGGAATGAGATGTTCGACGAGCAGGTGTCCACATACTATTGGTCATGTAGTGTATATATATATATATATATATATATATATATATATATTAATATGGAGTTGGTCCCCCCTTTGCTGCTATAACAGCCTCCACTCTTCTGGGAAGGCTTTCCGCTAGATGTTGGAACATTGCTGCGGGGACTTGCTTCCATTCAGCCACAAGAGCATTACTGAGGTCGGGCACTGGTTTTGGGCGATTAGGCCTGGCTCACAGTCGGCATTCCAATTAATCCCAAAGGTGTTAGATAGGGTTGAGGTCAGGGCTCTGTGCAGGCCAGTCAAGTTATTCCACACCGATCTCGACAAACCATTTCTGTATGGACCTCACTTTGTACACGGGAGCATTGTCATGCTCCAACAGGAAAAGGCCTTCCCCAAACTGAAGCCACTGTGCATCCATCTTGGCACTCTACATTCGTTTTGCCACATTTATTCTATTACAGAAACCTTATTGCATACTTTTAATTTATATTATGTGAGCTAAACATTAAAAAAATTATAATGGAAAAATATAACATTTCCTCTTTTTTTTTTTTATGTATAATTTTTTGGGAGATTACTACTGTTACTGTCCCCACTTCAACAACAAAAATACTTAAATACATGCAATTTTGTCCTTAAAACATTTTAGTTGAAATACTGTAGAATTCCATCCATTTCTATGGATGACTGCTTCTACTGGGGAGTGCCAATATGGCCGACCGGCGGCTTCAAAGCCCCTCAATGGCCAATACATAGCATCAGCAATCCAGGGTTTTTATACATTGTGTGTACGTACATTCATGCTTTCGTGCGTGCATTTGTGTTAGGTGAGCATAGTTAGTGTGTGACTTCTCACCAGACACAAATCTATATAAGATACACCTGGTGACACAGTGTGGTGCTCTCTCTCTCCTGCTGGCTAACATGACTTCAGGGTGTGTGTTTATGGGATGTGTGTGCTGGTTTGCGGTGTGTGTGTGTGTGTGTGTGAATGTATACAATTTGGGCTCAGTGAAAGGTGATACACAAGGCCTCACACAATACTGTACCTCCAGTTCTTACTGTTCACTCCCTTCATTAAAACGTCCACCTGCGCAGCGACAACAACAACACGTCATCTGACCGGCAGGTGTGCGTGCGTGTGTGTGTCAGTGCGTGCCTTTGCATGAGCATGCGGTGGGATTCTGTGTGTGTGTGTGTATTTTCATTAGAGGGGATTCTAATTTTAAATGAAGACGCGTACGAGGCCGGCAAGGCGTCGGAAATGCAATCAAGATCAACTCAAGGCGTTGCTGACCTCCAGTCACAAAGCTTTTGACCTTCCCCCTCCTCGCCGAAACGGAGCACTCCGCTCACTCCGCTCATTTCCCGTTCGATAGCGTCCCTCGCTCTATTTTTAGCCCACTGATGTTCAGAATGGCATGTATTTAAGCTCTGTGTTTTTGCCCTGTGGCATTAGCTTATTAGAGTAAAATGTGTCTGGTTCGTCAGCCGTGCGGCGCTCGATGTGGTAAGAGAGCGGTCCTAGCAGCAACGCTAGAGTTATATTAACTGAGACACACACGCTAAAAGCTTATACGCTAGCATGGACACACGCACACACGGACCCACACACACGGGCACACACACACACACTCTCTCCTCATTCTCACTCCTCTCAAGAAGGGGGTTGAGAGAAGGCCCATACCTGTTTAACTCTCCAGGAGTTTTCCTTTAGGGTCTAATGAGTAATGTGGTCCGCAAGTAATATCCCCATGTGTGTATGTGTGCATAGACGTGTGTTTGTATGTGCCTACAAATGTGTGTGTGTGATCCAGTGGGGAGTGGTTGGGAGCCAGTATTCTGTTGAGTGGGAAGGTTGGTAAATCAAAGCTAAGATGAGGCGCTTTGCATTTTTCCCTCCTTTTATTGTTGAGCGCCGAGCCACTGAAAGTGTCAGTTCAGCACATTTTTATTACCGCTGAGACTTGTTTTGTTATGGAGAGGTGGTATGATAGCTGGTGATGCAAATGGAGACATTAGTGCACCGGTTGTCTGGTTTTGCAGATGGCTGATCATATGGAGGATGTTTCTGACGTGTGTGTGTATGGCGTGTCATCGTCAACACTGTTCATGCACCAAATGCATGTGTGTGTGTGTGTATGTGTGTGTATTTCTGACTCTGTCCTCTCCTCTCCTCTAGGTGTTCCCGTAAGGACAGGTGTGAGCGCGCAGATGAGCCCCAGCGGTTTGCCTCTGACCAGCGTCAGTGTGTGGAGCTCAGCATCCAGCCCAAAAACATCTCCGTCACCATGTCCGAAGTGCAGGTGTGTGTGTCTACTTGTCGGACTCTGTTAGTGTACCGCAAAAGTGACAGTGTGTAAATGTTCCAATAAGTCTCTAACTAAGTGCTTGTCTCATTGAAGACCTTAACATGTTCCCCACACTTACCTTGGTCCTCAATGTGTTCCAAGGCTACATTCCAAATATCCACACTAGCCCACCACTTAGCATGCACTTAATGCATGGTACGCTATTGTGGAATATTGGAACAGATCCCATTTAGGTCAGCTGGTCCTCACATTTACATGCTGTGTTGTTGTCCCCATGTTAACCATGTTAATAATACATGTATTGCAGGGCTATGTTCCAATACCTACACTAACACACTAGCACCCACACTTCATTCTAAGCTGTATGCTAGTGCTAAGCTAGGATATTGGAACCGAGCCCATTTAGGTCAGCAGGTCCTCACATTAACCCTTGTCGTTTTGTGCCATATATTACATGTCCACCACTTTAACTGTGTTAATAATGTATTCCCTATATTGCATTGATTTGTCTCCAGCTGGTGCTGGAGACGCGTAACGTCCCCGACCTCTCTGCGGGGGTCAACTGCTCCTTCGAGGGCTACGTGGAGACGGAGGGGCGCATCCAGGGGGGTCGCATCTACTGCCTGTCCCCCTCAGCCCGTGACGTCATCCCCATCACCCGCAACAAAGGTGAGAACGCCGTCTGGACTCCGCCGCCTCAGGTGATGATGTCATGATTTCACAGAATCTGCAAAGGAAAAGGCTGTGGCGCCAATAAGGATGTCACGGGCCCCAAAAAAGACTGTGGCCGCATGTCAGTCAGTGGAGGCTGGTGAAGGGAGTAATGGCTGAGATGGAAGGAATGGAGCAGTGTCAATGTGTTTAATACCGTTCCAGTCATTTCATTCCAGCCATTATTATGCCCTGCCCTTATTGCCTTACAGTCTTCCTCATCTTCTTGATAGTTTCGCCTTGAACAGAATTGCACATTTCATGGCTTTATTTGGATAACTCGACAATACTTTCTGAGTTTTTCTGTCACTACCAGTGTTTGCCCCCTAATTGCTCCCCAAAGCACCAAAGACAATTCAATATTTGTGCTCTCCAAAGAGTGTTCAGAAGTGGGTCCCATTACCTTGCATTATGCATCGTTATCAGTTCTAATGTAATCACGCCACAATGACACCACTGTTGCCTGTTACGCCTCTTCAAAGCCCCGAGATGACGGCGCCGTATATTTAGATTCCCCAGAAATTGACACGTTTAGACTTAATAGTTCCTAAAGCAGATTTCTTATCAGCAATCTAATGGTCCCTGTGTCTCTAGGAGCTATTTCTACCCCACTTACAGGGTCTACAATGCATAACATAAATGGTGTGTTGCTAAGCGACGTGCATGTCTCTGTAGGGGACAAACGCGTGGTGAAGCTCTACCTCAAGTCCAAGGAGACGGGCAAGATGTTCGCCAGCGTGGACTTCATCTTCTACAACTGCAGTGTGCACGCGTCGTAAGTTCTCTCACGTTCTTTGTGCGTCGTGTGTTTAACGTTCCGGTTTTTTCTCTGCTTTCTCCCTTTTCTCCTCCTCTTTTTCTTTCTCTTCTTCCGTTCTGTTTTCCCTCTGGTCCTCTTGTGTTACACTGCCCCTGAGAGGACGCAGTAAGCCTGGGAGCCCGTACACACGCACTCAACCCCACCCCCCTGTGACCTCCATGCACATAGGTGGATCATGTTACCACCACTGAGTGGAAATCGAACCCTCCATATATGACGAGATATCGAGATTCAAGATGGTAAATCTACCCTTATGATCATAACGCACAGTAGCTGATAATAATATCATTATAAGTAATGAATTGCAATTGACAGTCTCTGGTATTGGTTCCCAAACGCGCTCTGTCTAAAAAGTTTCTCATTACCCGGGTAATACATATTCAAAGGTCGATACATATCAAAATCTGCCCAGTGAAGTAAGCGTTGTGTCTTGGTTAGTGTTTAGGTTACTTCAAAAACAACCTCTATTTCCGCAACCCAGTCTTTAACCATGACTCTGGAGGGACCAGCTTAGTAAAGATCTTAACCACAACCAGCCAGGCAGGACCTCTGGGGGAGATTCTCCCCAGGCCAGATACACTTATCCTGGTGTGTTAGGGTGGACTAGACCCCCGCCCCTCGGATTGGGGTATTAGCTGCAGGGCAGCAGATGGCTAGGGGGCCCCATAGGTTCCTCAAAGCCCAAAGTTCCCCGTACGAGTCAGACGAGCCTCCTTGGAGAATAGGACCCCGCTGGTTAGCTCAGTTGGGTGAGGGTGTGGTGTTAACAATGTCAAGCTTGTGGGTTCGATTCCCAGCTAGGGACTCTAAATAAACCTCTTCAATTGTTAATGCTACTGCAATACTGGGGTTTATAGTCGCAATAAACCCACAAATATGATAAAGGACTTGTGTAACGGAGTTGTCTACAATATTAGAGATGATACATGTCTATGCAGATGACAGTGATCAATGCTGATTGCCGAGTAAATCCCATTGCTTGGTAAATCTAATATAGGATTTTGTTTACGGAGTGGTCATTTTTGTAATGATACGGAGTTGACGAGGAAAGATGCTGAGTATATCCCATTTGGCTGGCACTCGTGCCGCCGAACCACTTTGCTATGGACATCTGTGCTCGGCGTCTGATGATGAGATCAGACTGGTAATGTCATTTCCGTAATGACTCAGCACGACTCGCAGAAGATGCTCTCACTATTTCATGACTGCATGATCATTGTTTACTGAGATGAGTTATACTGTAATGGGGAGAGACACACATAGTGCTTTACATATATATATATATATATATATTTATAGGCACTCAGACGCACGTGCACACACACAATTCATGCACAGAACACACACACATAGACCCAACCTCCAAAAAGAGCTTCAAAAGCAGTTGTCATTATTTCAGCCCTGGAATCCTTTCTTGCTTTTCCATCATAGACGTTTACATGCATACTGGAATTACAATCGCTGTCGCTAAGGGATATGCTCGCTCAATGTTGAAAGACATAGATACATACGGATATAGTATCCCATATGGATACAGTATCTACCCCCACCCTTACCCACCATGCACACACCACCCACCCTCCCCCCTTCTTATTTATTCTACTGATTATGTCTTGGTCCCGCACTTTTAAAAAATTCCATACATTTGCATAGCAATATTAATCTAATTAGAAATCCCACTGTTTCAGTTAAGGGTGGAGAAATTGAAATAGAAAACCACCCGCGGCCATGATTACTTCTTAATTCAATATTTCCATTAAAAAAAAAAAATATTCCTCCCATTTGTGATTTATTAGGACTAAGGTGGATAGTCTGGCAATAAAGTAGGGTGTGATGTCTCTATGGGAAAGAATGAAGACCTATAAGCACCTTTTTCCTCTAGTTAATTTTGTTCAGGTACTGACTGGGTCATCTATTGTGTGATTTAGGGTCCTTGCGGTCTAATTCGGTATATAGACTCCGCAGGAAACCGTGTCATACTCTGTCTTCCAGAGATGCATGGAGAGAAAAGGTTTGGAATGGAAATGGAGGTAGACAGAGACAAAAAGAGGTAGAGGTCTTTACTTTTTGAGTGTGTGACAATATGAACTAGACTTTTCCATTTGTCAAGGTGCAAACTACTTTGTACCCACCTGACCGTAACATTGGGGCACATGCACTCATGCACGATATGCAATTGCACTTACATCCCCTTATACAAAGTTTGGTCCAAAGCCAGGTATTCAGTAAATGCTTTAGTGAAGAGAGCAGTGAAGATCGTTTTTAACCTATCAATTAACCTGACGGCTATTTACAACATTAAGCACTATTCATTTGAAATAAAAGGCACCTTTCGAATAAGTAATTTGATCAAGTACATGATGCCAAATACAGTACACTTCAGGCTGATAAAGGTTACAAAAGCCTTTATAAAAGAATCAAAACAAAGCTAGAGAGAAATCACAACCTATTGTGTTTGGGGGGGAGGGGCTAATGCCACTGCAGCGGTAAGGTTGACGTAGCTTGATTAACATTTCAATATGAATGGATTAAATTAGCATTAGCATCATAAGCGTGGCTGCATGGGAGCGTGGCTTCTCCATTGATGGTTGGATGGTCACAGGGTGCAGGGAAACTACAAGGGGTCAATGGATAGAGGCCCACCTCCAGACAGAAGATTAGGGGAGGTTGGGTATCCTCAAATGGCTTTGGGTGGGTATCCCCCAAATTCAAAGGCTTAGGATGGACGCTAGCAGGGGGTAGCGACTAGCGAGTTACTGGGGGTGTGCATTGAGAGGCCTACTTCCAGGCCAATGGAGGAGTGGTCGGGGGTCCCCACATGGGGTCTCAATGGCCTTGGGTGGGTAGAAAGATAGGTACCCCCTTTCCTATTAAGCTATGTAACGGTTATTGAGGTATTGAACTCATTCTTCCTTAGGGAGGTAAAGAAGAGGTAGATAGTAGGGGGTCGTTGCATGCTGCGTTCCTGCTCGTTATACCAAAGTCTTAAGTGTGCAAACAGGACGCTCATTTTCCATAATGAATAAATGAAGGGAAGAAATAAAAGGATCTTTGTCTGGTAGATGCCTAGTCGACATTTAACCAGTTTGGGGAGTTGACCTTCAACCTGTACTTTGTGGAGACCTCGCGCCAGTCCCCGCTTGATGGCAAATCATAATGTGCTAAAATGGTGCCCTCCTTTTGTCAGAAATAGCATGCTTATGTAATATAAAGTGTACTTTGTCCAGGTTAAACAAATGCTGAAAACATAGCAAACCAACCGCTAGGCTAACTAGCCCTTAACTAAGCTTACATTTCAGCCAAGTGGCTAACCTAGCCTAGCTTAGCATAATCAACCCTCCTTCCATTTGTTACTACATTGATGAATCTCCCCCTAGTTTACTGCTGGAAAATGAGGCCTATTATTATTTCCTTACATAAATGTAGTAGTAAACAAAACGCTTGGCTAGCTAGCCTGACCTAGCCTGCTCCCATTTGTTTTTACATTGATGAATCTCCTTGCTACTCTGATGTCGGATTAAGAGGCTTGTGATTTCCATTGCTTATTTTAAATGGACAGGCTCTCTCAGCACAATGCTAAATTGGTCAATTAAAGGCACTTTGGGATTGAATTAAAGCCTTGTCGTCTGATCCTTATGAAGAGGGGGGCCAAAATAATCTGGGTAACGTTTGATGGATTCAGATTGTGTCCGACTTTAAGAGCTTTGCGTTAAAGCCCTGTTACTAATGCCGGCCGTAGAATCGGAAATTCCGTTTTACACAGAGAAGCGTACTTTGGTGCGTGTTGTGAGCGTTCAGGTATTGATTGAGCTACATTTGTGAGTTAGGTCCCCACAGATCATGTCGGATGAGGAGACAGTGGGCGGATTTCAGTCTGGTTTTAGATTTGTTTATCTGCTTTGGATGCATTTTATGTGTTTTTTTACACAATCTAAAACACAATAATTTGTTAGATGATCATTTGAGTTGATGATTGAATTGATGAGTGATGGTATAGGACTGATGGTAGATGCAGATTACCCACTCGCCGTTGGATCCTTACAAGGTACTTCGACCTATGTCCCCGATATCTCCGTCTCTTTCTCATGCGAATGACAGGGATTTGGGCCTTGTCGGGTGTCTAAAGGAAATCCTTTGCGTCCGGCTCGTTAAAGAAATAAGCTTCGTCCAATACGAGGTGAGTAATCGCTGTCCTGATATCCAGAAGCTCATTTTGGTCATAAGAGACGGTGGCAGAAACATTATGTACAAAATAAGCTACAAATAACGCGAAAAAACACACACAATAGAACAATTGGTTAGGAGCCCGTAAAACGGTAGCCATCTCCTCCGGCGCCATTCTTCTAATAACCCCCCCCCCCCCAACACACACGCTCACACAGACCCAGACCCCCCCATCCCCCCCCCTTCGATACCTCTATCCCACGAGACTTCTATACCAAGCCCTTGGCTACACCCCACTCCTCCCTCTTTCTCTCTCCCTAGCTCTCCGTCGTTTTCCATCTCTCCCACGATACCTGGCATCTCTCCCTCTCTCTCAGGGAGATCCACCTGCTTTTGATCTCTTTTCTCTCGCTCTGCTCATCACTCGCCACCTGGGCGCCAAGGCCAAAGTGGGTGCATTTAAATAGCAAGCGCTCTTAGCTGGAGGATGAAAGGGGCTTTGGACAAAAAGCGAGGGAAGGTTTAAAAGCCACGGGTAGAATGAAACACCATGAGATGGATAGAGGTGGTGAATACTGTCAATGGAGAGGGAGAGAAAGAGAATTGAGGTAAAGATAACAAATGGAGTGAGAGAAGGTAAGTTGATAGGGAGAGGCTATAGAACAGTATAGAGAAAGACGGAGACAGGGAAGAGAAAGACTGAATGCGGATAGAGAGAGGGGAGAACAGTGAACAGACATGGATGGACAGTGAGAGTTAAAAAGAGGAAGAGAGTAGAGAGAGGTAAAGCTAGAGAGCATTTAGAATGGCTGGAGAGAGATTAAGAGAGTAAACAGAGAAAGAGAGAGGTTACTTTGATTCTTACGCTGCATGTGCCAAGCCTGTGTTCTGTGTTTCCTAACAATATCCGTCTCCCCGTCCTCACCCCAGGTGCCTATCGTGTGTGAACGGCTCGTTCCCTTGCCACTGGTGTAAGTACCGTCACATGTGCACCCAGAACGCCAACGACTGCTCCTTCCAGGAGGGCCTCGTCAACATGTCCGAGGTGAGTGTCACACTTTCCTATCCCCCTTTCTACACACACTTCTCTGAGTCCGACCTTGTTTTTCTTCCTACATTCTTTAGCTGACTATAGGGGATGGCGTGGCGCAGTGGTCTAAGGCACTGCATCGCAGTGCTAACTGTGCCACTAGAGATCCTGGTTCGAATCCAGGCTCTGTCGCAGCCGGCCGCGACCGGGAGACTCATGGGCGGCGCACAATTGGCCCAGCATCGTCCAGGGTAGGGGAGGTAATGGCCGGCAGGGATGTAGCTCAGTTGATAGAGCATGGCGTTTGCAACGCCAGGGTTGTCGGTTCGATTCCCACGGGGGGCCAGTAAAAAATAAAAAATAAAAATAAAAATATGTATTCACTAACTGTAAGTCGCTCTGGATAAGAGTGTCTGCTAAATGACTAAAATGTAAAATGTAAATGTAATGTGGAACTGAATGCTGAACCTGTTAAAGAAGACTTGCTGAGCTTATGTCTTGCTATTAGGTCTTAGTGACACAAACCTGGTACACAAGCACATACTCAGGTGTGTGTAAGCACACACACACACACACACACACACACACACACACACACACACACACACACTTGTGCATTTTCATCCTTGCTGTTGAGCTCCTTTGTGTCTCCTTTTGTTTATTGTCTCACTGGGAGCTTTTGGCACTGTGACAACACTGCTTGTATACAGAGCGGCAGGCAGTGTTTCTGTTTCCTTTCCATAGGATGGCTGAATGAAGGAATATGTAAATGGGGCCTTGTTCTACATATCAAAATGCTACATTAGCATAAAAGCTAATATCAATCACGCGTCTCCCGTCTTCTCAGCCGCTCGTACAGTGGAATACCAAGTGGGGACAGCTACTGTTTGTCAACTGGTGTGTTGACACACATACACAGTGTGCACATACGCACACACTAAAACACCCCATACACATATCAACAGACATACTCTTGCACAGCATGCTCCATTTTCTTCTTCTCTCCTGCATATCATATACAGTAATATCACACACACCCTCTCTAAACACACGTGCACACACACACCCCCTCTCTCTAAACACATCTCTTGTACGCAGTCTTATCGTAAATGTTTTATGAATGCAAATCCACTGTCCTCCCAAGTGACTGACAGTCATGCTTTACTCTTAAGCATAATCCATCTGATTCAGTCTGAAACAACACACACACACACACACACACACACACACACACACAAGGTCGGCCTTATTTACCGACAATGGTAATTAGTCAACCTCAATCCAATTACACACACACCCCTTGGTTTTATCTCTTCTCCAACCGCAGCCGTTGAGTGTTAGCGCTGTAGCGTTAGTATGGTAGCATTGACATCATGTCTTATCTCTTTTCTCCAACCATAGCGGTGTAATATTAGAGCTGTAGCGTTAGCATGGAAGTGCTAGCCCCGGCTCTGGCTCTCTGGCGAAGCAGCAACATGGACTTGCCTTTACGCCTCGGAGAGTAAATAATGCGGATTAGCGCTCCCATCTGTAAGACATGGGGTGTGCTGGCTAGGCTAGCATGTTATGTTTGTGGTTGAGAGGAACTGAAGAGGAAAGGCCTGTGGGGATGGAGAGAAGGGATGAAGAGAGAGGATAAGGGGGAGGAAGGGAGAGGTCTGTGGAGAGGCGATAGAACCTTTTGAAGTGTTTATTGGTGTGTATTTGTTTTACATTTTTTGAATGTGTTTGGTTTGTATGTTAAGGTGTGTGAGAGGCGATGTTGGCCGTGACGTGGACTGGGAGACCTTGCCTGCCACGGCATCTGCCAAGGAGCCACCGGCCACATGCCCTGAGAGAGAATCCATCATCGTCACTGTGACATGCACGCACACACTTTCTTTCGCATGCGCGCACACACACACACACACTGTCATTTATCATTCGCTCTTAACTGCCATTTCTATTAGTTCCGGTGGCCATGGCACACCAAGTCCGGCGCTCCTCTCCCCCATAGGCTGTACTTGTCCCAGTGTCTTCCCTCTGTTTCTCTCTCTCTCTCTCTCCCACTCTCTGTCTGTTTGTCTCTGCTCTCTTTCTCTCTCTCTCTCTCTGTCCCTCTCTCTCTTTATGTCTCTCTCTCTCTCTCTGTCTCTATCTCTCTCTCTCTCTCTCTCTGTCTCTCTCTCTCTCTGTCTCTCTCTCTCTCTCCGTCTCTCTCTCTCTCTATCTCTCTCTCTCTCTCTCTCTCTCTCTCTCTCTCTCTCTCTCTCTCTCTCTCTCTCTCTCTCTCTCTCTCTCTCTCTCTCTCTCTCTCTCTCTCTGTCACTCTCTCTGTCTCTCTGTCCTTCAGTGTCGTTCTTTCTTCATATACACCTTATGGCTCCCTCCCCATCTGTCAAGGGTCGGCAAGTGTTCTGGGCATAGTACCAGAGTGTGTGTGGTTGTGAGAGAGAAAGAGTGTGTGTGTGTGTGCAAAATATATTCAGTGTGTATGGCCTGCAGGTCAGTGTTTTTCATCATTAATCTAATTCTGGAGGCACCTGATCACTAGTTAGCACAACCACAAAGTTATACAATTTGATTTTAAACTTAACCTTAACCACACTGCTAACCCCAATGCCTAAACCTGACCTTAAATTAAGACCAAAAAGCTCATTTTTTGTTTTCATGAATTCTTATAATATAGCCAATTTTGACTTTACAGCTGGCCTATCTAGGGGGAAATCGCTCAGTTCTGCCTCCAGGACAAGACTCATGACAATAAATGTCAACCTGCGTGTTTAGGAATGAAACCCACATCCTCTCCCTCCTCGCCATTGTCATTCATTCTTTATTTATTCATAAAACATCTCAAAAATAGCTGTGCTGATCTAGGATCAGTCTAGCCTTTTAGATTGTAAGGAAACCACTTAAATGGAGAGGGGGGGACCTGATCCTAGATCAGCATTTGTACTCTGAGACACTTTATGAATACAGACCAAGACCTTTATCAAAGGGAGGCCCTTGTTGGTTGTTATTGGTTGAAAGAAGCCGACTGACTAACAAAATGCTGCTGTATTTGTTTATGCGAATGAGATGAGAGACATTTGAGAGAGTCGGGGGAAATGTAATGAGTGACATTTACAAATCAAATATGCATAAATCAACGTGCCACCGACAGGGCGACAAACAAAGCAGCGCGTTAGACGCGACCAGGCAGAAAATTACAAATAGGAAGAAATACATTTGAAGAGATAGAGAGAGGAAAAGAGAGAGTTACTATAGTAAGTTTCTTCTCTCCTCTTCCATTTCCATTTCTCCCTCCCTCCCTCACTTCTTCTCTCCCTCTCTTTCCGTCACTCTATTTCTCTCTCCCTCCTCTCTCTCCGTCTGCTCTCTACATTCAAGTAACCAACATATTTTTCCGTGCTCTGGAATGTGTCGCTGCCGTGATGAATATTTTAGTCCTCCTCATAAATTCACCACCCTGTTTCTCTCCCCCTCGTCTGATACGCACGGATGGACAGAGGGTTAAATATAGGGCTGTCCCTGACAAAAAAAGTAATATTGGTTGACCGAAACTCGTCTGTTCATTTGGACCAATTTTTTCATATATGGACACACCCTATGTGTTTTAATAAAATCACAAATATGCTTGTCTGATGCTGTTTGATGAAATAAGACACCAATGACTTGAGGGAGCCAGAGATCTAGATAACCAGAAGAGAAAAACCTTAACCTGACCCGACTATCCTCCTCCCGCTCCTGCTGGCTTTCGCAGATTCTCCCGTTACTCACCTGAAGTTGCCGGTAATAGGCTACACGAGGAGTCAGCAACCTTTCTCATGTGGAATGCCAATTTATCTTAAAATGTCTACCGATCTGCGTGTTCCAGTTATGGTTTTCATATGCACATTTTCGTGGAACAGTTTAATTTCATTTATAATAACGTCTTCGTATCTCAAAATCATTGTCATGTGGTTAATCGAAATTATATCCAAATCTTAATGAAAATGATACAAACCTAAAAAGTTACTTCTATTACCATTGCCAACTATGTAAAAATAGCCTACATAAAGCTAACACATAAAAAAACATTGCAGCCTGCAGGTAGCAAATATCCTGATTTAAAAATCAATATCCTATAAATCACATTGGCTACGCATGGACTGTCTGCAACGAACTTGAAACATTGACTATCAACTTGGTCCAGCCTGAAGCTCATGCTAGCAAACTTGCAACATTATATCAAATATTCTCGGCCATCAGTTTCCTGAGCCAGTGAGCTCGGGACAGACATAACTGTAGGCTATTTTGTGCAAGGGATAAGAGCTCATCAGGTAGACTTATGTTATGACGTTTCCACTGGATCAGATCATGTCATTTGTCCCTTTCACGCTGAGTGGTTATCGAATGGGAGAGAGCTGGAAAGATTTTTCAAATACATTGAGGAACTACTGTCATTCTCAATGGATGTAAAAACAGACTTTGTTTGCTTGCTGTTTGAGGTGAAGAAAACATTCCTTTGAGAAGCTCCACAGCTCATTAGTGTCTGTTTGAATGTGTTTGGTTTGTTGTGTGAGAGGCTATGTTGGCAGTGACGTGGACTATCAGATGCCCAAATGGGCACATTTATATGCTTTCATTTGCGCGCGGGCCAGGTAGCCTATAGGCCTACTTCTAAGCGTAATCAGGTGTGCGTCCTTACTCAACATTGACAGGAGCGCTCCAAACAAAAGACAACTACTAAATTGAATTGACAAAACTCTTAAATGGAATGAAATAAACCAAAACTTGTTTCTCACAAGTGTTGCGTAGGTTGTCCGCTCTGAATACAATGTGTCCACTCCGACAATGAGAACTGTAAAAGACTGGAATAATTATATATTGAATGCATTAACAGAAATTACAATAACCCAAAAACTTTTTAGATTAGAAATTATAGGAATTAATGGTAAATGGTGATATGTGTAATGGGGAATTGATAGACACTAACAATCAAGGCAAACAATTCACATAATGAAGTTATGAAATTGGCGGGAGAGAGCGCATTGGAGAGAGACGTGGATTGTGCATTTTAGCCACACTCCCCTTCTTCTTGGACTGTGCCATCCCCGCGGCCTCCGCAATCGATTAGCCTCAGCCTCCGCAATCGATTAGTTCACTGAGATGGCCATGAATCAGACAGGTGTCTCGTGTGCCATTAAAAAAATATATATATATTTGCTACTGCAAAAAAAAAATAAAAAGCTTGGTCGACCAATAGCCTATTGACCAAATAATCAAATATTCGACTAATTGGGGTCAGCCCTAATTAAATGGTGTCAGCACTCCTACACTCCTCTCCTCCTCTCTCTTCGGCTGGTCCCTCTCTTATTGGTGTGATGTATTGTACCACACACTCCCTTACCAGCGTGGAAAATGGAGAACCAAATACTAAGGCTGCATCCCAAATGATACACCATTCCTATAGTGCACTACGGGCCCTGGTCAAAGCCCTTTGGGCCCTGGTCAAAAGTAGTGCACTAAATGGGGAATAGGGTGCCATTGGGGACGTGAACTAGGAAATTAACAATAGTATCCCTTTGGGGTAAGGGAGGGGTTTGATCCTATAGTTGCCAATCCAAATGTAAAGGAAGAGTTATTATAGGGCAGTCGATATACAGTCTTGGTCAAAAGTTTTGAGAATGACACATACTAATTTTCACAAAGTCTCCTGCCTCAGTTTTGATGATGGCAATTTGCATATACTCCAGAATGTCATGAAGAGTGATCAGATGAATTGCAATTAATTGCAAAGTCCCTCTTTGCCATGAAAATGAACTTAATCCCCAAAAACATTTCCACTGCATTTCAGCCCTGCCACAAAAGACCAGCTGCCATCATGTCAGTGATTCTCTCATTAACACAGGTGAGAGTGTTGACGAGGACAAGGCTGGAGATCACTCTGTCATTCTGATTGAGTTAGAATAACAGACTGGAAGCTTTAAAAGGAGGGTGGTGCTTGAAATCATTGTTCTTCCTCTGTTAACCATGGTTACCTGCAAGGAAACACGTGCCGTCATCATTGCTTTGAACAAAAAGGGCTTCACAGGCAAGGATATTGCTGCTAGTAAGATTGCACCTACATCAACCATTTATCGGATCATCAAGAACTTCAAGGAGAGAGGTTCAATTGTTGTGAAGAAGGCGTCAGGGCGATCAAGAAAGTCCAGCAAGCGCCAGGACCGTCTCCTAAAGCGCCAGGACCGTCTCCTAAAGTTGATTCAGCTGTGGGATCGGGGCACCACCAGTGCAGAGCTTGTTCAGGAATGGCAGCAGGCAGGTGCGAGTGCATCTGCACGCACAGTGAGGCGAAGACTTTTGGAGGATGGCCTGGTGTCAAGAAGGACAGCAAAGAAGCTACAGGGATTGGACTGCTGAGGACTGGGGTAAAGTAATTTTCTCTGAATCCCCTTTCCGATTGTTTGGGGCATCCGGAAAACACCTTGTCCGGAGAAGACAAGGTGAGCGCTACCATCAGTCCTGTGTCATGCCAACAGTAAAGCAATCTGAGACCATTCATGTGTGGGGTTGCTTCTCAGCCAAGGGAGTGGGCTCACTCACAATTTTACCTATGAACACAGCCATGAATAAAGAATGGTACCAACACATCCTCCGAGATCAACTTCTCCCAACCATCCAAGAACAATTTGGTGATGACCAATGCCTTTTCCAGCATTGGTCGTCCAGCAGATGGAGCACCTTGCCATAAGGCGAAAGTGATAACTCGGCTCGGGGAACAAAACATCGACATTTTGGGTCCATGGCCAGGAAACTCCCCAGACCTTAATCCCATTGAGAACTTGTGGTCGATCCTCAAGAGGTGGGTGGACAAACAAAATCCCACAAATTCTGACAAATTCCAAGCATTGATTATGCAAGAATGGGCTGCCATCAGTCAGGATGTGGCCCAGAAGTTAATTGACAGCATGCCAGGGCAGATTGCAGAGGTCTTGAAAAAGAAGGGTCAACACTGCAAATATTGACTTTTTGCATAAACTTAATGTAATTGTCAATAAAAGCCTTTGACACTTATGGAATGCTTGTAATTATACTTCAGTATACCATAGTAACATCTGACAAAATATCTCATAACACTGAAGCAGCGAACTTTGTGAAGACCAATACATTCTCAAAACTTTTGACCACGACTGTACATCTAGACTCCATCGAGACTCAGTCCTGCCTCACCAGATCTATAGTGATCTTGTCAAATGTAACAGACACACGCTCGAATGTGCGCGAGCTCACCTGGGTCTTATCTGAGCAAAGCACAACCAAGGCAGGAGAGCCAGGGGGGAATATCCCCTCTCTCTATACCCCCGTCCATCCCCCCCTCCCCCATCCCCATTTGACTTTCTCAACCATCATCTATCCCCCTTCTGTGTCTCTTTCTCTCCTTCTACACTCTCCCTCCAATTCTCATCTCATTATTTTCTCTACTTTTTCCTCTTCTCACACATTTCTCTTATTCTACTTCCCTGTTCATCTCTCTTATTCTTCCCTCCATACACTCACTCTCTCCCTCCCCCCCTCTACCCCTCTCTACCCCATCCCCACCCACCCATCCTTCTCTCTCTATCAGTCCATTCTCTCAAGCCAGACTGGACAGTCTCAGTGTGCATCCCAAATGCCACCCTTTTCCCTATGCAGTACACTAGTTTTGAACCCTATGGGCACTGTAACGGGAATACAGTATGTTGCCATTTGGGACACAGCCTCAGTGGTGCTGTGACTGCTCTCTCGTTTATAATCATTAGAGCTGCTTTTGTTTCAGCCATAATAAAACAATGATTTCCAGATAGGATTTATCTCCTGGCAACTAATTAGACCATGGATCAAAACAGCACCATGGAAAGCAGTGAGCGTAGCATTGCCCCGCCATCCCCTCCTCCCCTCTCCCCATCCCTTCTTCTTACCTCTGAGATTTGTCTTCCTTTCGCTTCTTCCCTTTTCTCCCAACCCCCTTTCCGGTCTTTCTTTCCCCCCCTCCCTCGCTCCCCCACTTTTCACCGTCTTTCACTGAGAGAAGGAGACAGGCGCAGGCCATGTTTAATAAAATATAAACCTTGTCGAGAAGAGGGGAGAGGAGATAAAGAGAGAGAACATCTCCTCTCCTCCACCCATTCCACAACCTCTCTCCGGGATCTCTCCCTACGCACACACGCACGCACACACACATTCACAATTCAGCTCCTCCAACGCTCCATGATATAGAGGGAAACCAGAAACGGGTCAGATTGAGACCAGATGTAAGGCAGAGAGAGCGGACTGAGGGAGAAGGCTAAAGGAGGGAGGAGAGAAAACAAGGAAAGAAAAGAGAAACTGGCAATAACAAGCCCTGGATTACATTTTCAGAGTGACGCAATTTATTTTCCAAATGTTCTTGCAGGATTGAGAGCGAGAGAAGGAGGGAGGGGTGGAGAGAGAGAGGAAGGGAGGGAGGAAACGGAGGCGATGGGTGAAGTAACCGCGGCATCCCGAGCCAGATGGACCGTAACTCAACCGTGAACGAGCCGGCTCCTCCTTGTTAACCCTCCGCTCAGCACCGTGGTCGACAACCACATGATTCGCCGCTAACAGGCTAACACTAGTTCCTGAGAACATTCCGGACCCTTCCTTCTAGAAATGTATGAATGGAGACTTGTGTTATCAATTCATAATCCGATTTCCACCCCCTTCAAACGCAATCGCAAAATATCATGTGCTTGTCCCCCCCACCCTCTCTTTCCTTCCACCCTCTCTTTCCTTCCCTCTCTTTTCCATTCCAATTCTATGAATCGGTAACAAGCAGATCAGTGAACCACAGAGTACCGACCGCTGACACCAATTGAGCAATATGCACATGCAATGCTATACAACATAATGTAATTCAAAGCCTCTTCACTGTCACATGGCTCCTCAATAACATTCCCACACACTCGTTTTGTTAACGTTCCGAGAAAGATGGGAGCGGAAAAAAAATTAAAAGAGAGAAGTGGGATTTGGATCTTCTCCCTGAATGATGAACAGAACAACTGTCCTCAGAGAATGTACAGTTCCCTCTACTTGTCTATTTTTAACCGTAACGCCCCAGTGCTTATCTCTTCTTTGTCCCCCTCCCTCTTGTTTTTTGATATGATAGTGGCTAGTGGTTCCAATGACGAGCACTCACTTAAGTGTTAGCTCGTGCTTTTTGCTTTAAAGTAGCGGTAGCTGCAGTACCTGGCAAGTGGCTTCAATGGCGCGACAGAAGGTAGGGGAAGCAAGACGCCGTAAAGTAGGCCCTAGTCCACAACCAAAGTTACACAAATACACATGCTGCAAATGTTTACTCAACTGTAATCAAGTATATCTTATTTAATTTTCTTGTCCTCAGTGAGAATACTGCATCCTCAACGTTGATCACACTGCCCCCCCACCCCACCTCTTTTAGCACCCTTGCCAATCTATAGAGGACTCTGATTGTTGTACTTGAAATGTATTCCTTAAAAGGGATACTTCGGGATTTTGGCAATGCTCTTTATCTACTTCCCCAGAGTCAGATGAATTGATGGATACCATTTGTATGTCTCTTGTGTCCAGTATGCAGGAAGTTAGAGGTAGTTCTGTGAGCCAATGCTAACTAGCGTTAGCGTAATGACTGGAAGCGAATGGGTAGACTAAATTGAGATTTGTTCTCTTTTGCGCACACGCATGCACGCTCGCACACACACACACACTACCCCCCCATCCCCCCAGGCTATGTGTGTGTGTCTGTCAGTCACAGTAGCTCCCTGTGGTTTAATTATTCATAGTGTATTAAATGTTCATTTCCACACACCCTCGACATTGGCCTGCCTGCCTTAATGGAGACCACAGATGAATATTGCATCCTTACAGTCAGAGGAAGAGAGGGGGAAGCAGAGTCACAGACGGGGAGAGTGAAGACAAGGGAAAAGGTAGTTGGAGAGACTGGAGGAGAGTTAGAGGGACAAAGAGAGAGAAGGGACAGACTGAAGGGTATGGAGAAGAGAAATACGTCTTGGTGAATGGTGATGTTGAGAGGAGGAGGGAGAGAGATATTGAAAGAAAGGGGAAGGTAGAAAGAGGCTGGGGAGAGGGACATGCAGAGATAGAAGAGGAGGAAGGATACTGGTAGACAGAGATGGGAAGAGTCCCGTAGCTTTGCTGTCCCGTCTTGAGGTTTCCTACCTGCTCTGTTAGGTAAAGGTTTGGAGGATGTTATTTTTTGTAAAGTAGCCTGCACTGATTACATCACTTCCACGATTGCGCAGCCATGCATAATCGCTTTCCTAGACATCGTAGAGGGACATTATCTCACATAACATGGTTAGATTTAAGCTGGTACAAAGAGCTACCTCTGAAAATGAGACTTGTCTTTGGGATTTAGGTTAGAATGACATCTGTATCTAGACTAAATGATTTCTCGCAAGTCTCCCTCACAATGTGCACATGTAATGTTCTGTAGCTTTACTCTACTGGCACTGTTAATGCCAGTGTGCTTTGGGGAAATCAGGAATCCCTGAGTTAAGATTGATTGTGCCATGTATAAATGTACAGGATCAGCCAAGCATGTGTCTGTAGTGGACAGTAATATTTGATATGTGTATATACAGCATATTATATATATACCTCACATGAGACTCGTAATAAGACAATGCAATTCGCCCATTTAATGAATGATCTGACTCCATAAAGATTATTTAGCAATATGCAAGATCACCATAGTTGAGTTACAGTAATAGGCAATGAAGAAATCTCTGAGAATGGAATTCTGAATACAATTATGCCCACTGGCATTATTTTAAGCATGGTCAGAGAGTGAGACAAAGAATCCATGGCTTGAGCCATGTCCCATAGCTCATGGGAGAGAAAGTCAGGAACATAAGAGAAAGAACAATGAATCTAAGACCCTTTCATAAGTATCTGAGTTGTTTGGATTCAAAACCTGAGTTGTTGGCCAATAGTACTACCGTAAAGTTAACCTCCAATCAGACCTACATGATGTGAACTCTGCTTCTCAGAGGTGAGACAATGGGGGGTTGGCAAGTCCAACACAGAGAATGCTGAATTCCTCAGACAACACAGAGGACATTCTTGCATACAGTTGATAAGAATAGTCACTTCGGGGTCTGCTCTACATATCCCATGAACATACAGTGATGTGTACCACACCTTTTTGTCACCGGTAGTTTCCGCCTGTATGACAGATCACATTCACACCACCTCTGTATAATTTCTATATCTCTCTTTTTGTCTCTCTCTCGCTCTCTCGCTCTCTCTCTCTCTCTCGCTCTCTCTCTCTCTGCCTCTCTCTCTCTGCCTCTCTCTCTCTCTCTCTCTCTCTCTCTCTCTCTCTCTCTCTGCCTCTCTCTCTCTCTCTCTCTCTCTCTGCCTCTCTCTCTCTCTGCCTCTCTCTCTCTCTCTCTCTCTCTCTCTCTCTGCCTCTCTCTCTCTCTCTGCGCTCCACTATTTCCAGGAAGTGAGAATGGGGAGTGGACGGACACCCTGAGTCCCTTTCATGGTTCAAAGTCCCGTTTCTTCCGCGCTCCCCTGCACGTCGCTCGCTTATTAAGTCGTTACTCTCTCTTTCTCCTTTCTTTTTTCCCTTCTCTTTCCGCCACCATCCGTCTCTCGCCTGTCGAAGGGGCGTCGTTTCGCAGCTTAATGAGAATACCTCAGCTGTTCCACCTAATAGATCTGCCAAAAAATAACAGAGAGAGAGGGAGAAAGCTACACATACATACACACACACACACACTGCGCCGGTCGAGCTGAAAGGCAGCTCTAGCGTGTCTCCCCATCAGATGCGAGCCCCGTGAAGGTCATGTTGTAGTTAAAGATGAGGCTGCCTGCTGAGCTCTTTTACCACAAACATGTCCTCTAAATATTCCCTTGGAGTGTTGTCCCTGTTGTCTCTCTGTTGTGCCTGTGTTCACCTTTTCCCAGAGCTTTGATTCTTTGGTAAAGTTCGTAAGGCACGTCAGTGTCCTTGCTGAATAACGTATTACCTCAACACCTAACCTTGATATTAATATTAACGCAAAGATTAGGTGTGCCTAACTCTTGTTAGGCTCGGGTTGGTACAAGCGATTCCATCACAACTCTGATGAGAAGCCTGTTATAATAGAAGCTCAATGCCTGACATAAAATAGAGTATGATGTCGTGGAGCCAAGCTGCCAAGCATGTCACCGGCACTCATGGGAGATCTAGACGAGCAGTCGGTGACACTGTGCTCCTCGGGTCACCCCCCCTCTACCCTCTGTCAAAGCCGTAACACACGCTCCCCTGTGTCAAAACCGCAACACACCCCCCCATGTCCCCCAACATTGTCCCCAAGTCCCCCCACTTTGATGACCTAGGTGTCACCGTCTCTTCCCCGAAGGTTTTCGACTCATTTATTTCATTATTTAACATGTTATGTTAATCCCCCCCCCTTGTTCTTATCTATATTCCACCACATCAGAGAGCTAATTAATTATGGATTGGATTGGTCTTAAAGAAGAAGAAAAAAACAGGTCCAGACAGTCGCCTCATTACGTATGCGCAATGTTTTTGTTGCGTTATTTATTAATATCCTGTCAGTTTCTCGCCTAAGAACTCCGACTTTTATTTATTTATATTCTCTCTCTCTCTTTTAATCGAGTCAAATCTCTCGTTGTCTCATTATATGCACTTGGCTGGTGTTAAAAGGTGTTTTGCTCACACCTGTGAGGTGCAGATTATTTTATCTGCCGACGCTTGTTTTTCCTCCACCGTCGACATGGAGCTATCAACTGAAGTATCAGAGGGAATACAAATTGATGGGAGAGGAGAATATATCTTGGAATATATTTTACCTTAAATGACAGCTTTCTGTCTTGTCTGTCATGGTTTCATGCTTCAAACTATTAGATGAAAATACAATAGGGTGTCTGGGAGTGAGACTAAACATTTGTCTTGTGCTGCAAGTTTATTAGGTAAACCCATCTAGTACCGGGTCGGACCCCCCTTTGTCTCCAGAACAGCCTGCATTTTTTGGGTAATGGATTCTACAAGGTTTCGGAAACGTTCCACAGGGATGTTGGTCCATGCTGACGCGATGGCATCACGCAGTTGCTGCAGATTGGACGGCGGTACATTCATGCTGCGAACAGCCCGTTCCATCTCATCCCAAAGATGCTCTTTTGGGTTTGGTCAGCAACAATGTTCAGATACACTGTGGCATTCAATCTTTGCTCAAATGGTATTAAGGGACCTAATGTATGCCATGAAAACATTCCCCACACCAGTACACCACCACCACCAGCCTGTACCGTTGACACCAGCCAGGATGGGTCCATGGAGTCATGCTCCTTACGCCAAATCCTGACTCTGCCATCACAGGGAACGGGATTCATCGGACCAGGCAATGTTTTTCCACTCCTCAATTGACCAGTGTTGGTGATCGCGTGCCCAGTGGACCCGCTTCTTCTTGTTTCTAGCTGATAGGAGTGGAACCCAGTGTGGGAGTCTGCAGCAATAGCCCATCTGTGACAAGGACCGACGAGTTGGGCATTGCGAGATGCCGTTCTGCACACCACTGTTAGCTTGCACGATTCTTGCCATTCTCCTGCGACCTCCTCAACAAGCTGTTTTCGCCCACAGGACTGCCGCTGACTGAATGGTTTTTGTTTGTCGCACCGTTCTCGGGAAACCCTTGACACTGTCGTGTGTGAAAAGCCCAGGAGGGTGGCCATTTCTGAGACACTTGATCCGGCGCGTCTGGCACTAACGATCATACCACGCTCAAAGTAACTTAGGTCACTAGTTTTGCCCATTCTAACATTCAATCAAACAGTAACTGAATGCCTTGATGCCTGTCTGCCTGCTTTATATAGCAAGCCACGGCCACGTGACTCATTGTCTGTAGAAGCGATCCAATTTTCGTGAACGGGGTGGTGTACCCAATAAACTGGCCACTGAGTGTATGTCATGCAGAAGGCGAGGTCAGTACAGGTGAATCAAAGCTGGGGCAGAGAGAATGAAAAACAGCTTCTATCTCAAGGCCATCAGACTGTTAAATAGCCATCACTAGCACATTAGAGGCTGCTGCTGCCTATTGAAATCACTGGCCACTTTAAGAAATGGAACACTAGTCACTTTAATAACGTTTACATATCTTGCACTGCTCATCTCATGTATATACTGCATTCTATTATATAATATTCTACTGTATCTTAGTCCATGCCGCTCTGTCATTGCTTGTCCATATATGTAAAGTGAGGGGAAAAAAGTATTTGATCCCCTGCTGATTTTGTACGTTTGCCCACTGACAAAGAAATGATCAGTCTATAATTTTAATGGTAGGTTTATTTGAACAGTGAGAGACAGAATAACAACAACAAAAATCCAGAAAAACGCATGTCAGAAATGTTATAAATTGATTGCATTTTAATGAGGGAAATACGTATTTGACCCCCTCTCAATCAGAAAGATTTCTGGCTCTTAAAGGGAGTGCTCCTAATCTCAGCTTGTTACCTGTATAAAAGACACCTGTCCACAGAAGCAATCAATCAATCAGATTCCAAACTCTCCACCATGGCCAAGACCAAAGAGCTCTCCAAGGATGTCAGGGACAAGATTGTAGACCTACACAAGGCTGGAATGGGCTACAAGACCATCGCCAAGCAGCTTGGTGAGAAGGTGACAACAGTTGGTGCGATTTCGCAAATGGAAGAAACTCATAAGAACTGTCAATCTCCCTCGGCCTGGGGCTCCATGCAAGATCTCACCTCGTGGAGTTGCAATGATCATGAGAACGGTGAGGGAATCAGCCCAGAACTACACGGGAGGATCTTGTCAATGATCTCAAGGCAGCTGGGACCATAGTCACCAAGAAAACAATTGGTAACACACTACGCTGTGAAGGACTGAAATCCTGCAGCGCCTGCAAGGTCCCCCTGCTCAAGAAAGCACATATACAGGCCGTCTGAAGTTTGCCAATGAACATCTGAATGATTCAGAGGAGAACTAGGGTGAAAGTGTTGTGGTCAGATGAGACCAAAATGGAGCTCTTTGGCATCAATCAACTCGCCGTGTTTGGAGGAGGAGGAATGCTGCCTATGACCCCAAGAACACCATCCCCACCGTCAAACATGGAGGTGGAAACATTATGCTTTGGGGGTGTTTTTCTGCTAAGGGGACAGGACAACTTCACTGCATCAAAGGGACGATGGACGGGGCCATGTACCGTCAAATCTTGGGTGAGAACCTCCTTCCCTCAGCCAGGGTATTGAAAATGGGTCGTGGATGGGTATTCCAGCATGACAATGACCCAAAACACACGGCCAAGGCAACAAAGGAGTGGCTCAAGAAGAAGCACATTAAGGTCCTGGAGTGGCCTAGCCAGTCTCCAGACCTTAATCCCATAGAAAATCTGTGGAGGGAGCTGAACGTCAGCCTCAAAACCTTAATGACTTGGAGAAGATCTGCAAAGAGGAGTGGAACAAAATCCCTCCTGAGATGTGTGCAAACCTGGTGGCCAACTACAAGAAACGTCTGACCTCTGTGATTGCCAACAAGGGTTTTGCCACCAAGTACTAAGTCATGTTTTGCAGAGGGGTCAAATACTTATTTCCCTCATTAAAATGCAAATCAATTTATAACATTTTTGACATGCGTTTTTCTGGATTTTTTTGTTGTTATTCTGTCTCTCACTGTTCAAATAAACCTACCATTAAAATTATAGACTGATCATTTCTTTGTCAGTGGGCAAACTTTCAAATCAAATACATTTTTCCCTCACTCTATATATATTATTAAATCCCATTCCTTACTAGTTTTGTGTGTATTGGGTATATGTTGTGAAATTGTTAGATATTACTTGTTATACAGTGGGGAAAAAAAGTATTTAGTCAGCCACCAATTGTGCAAGTTCTCCCACTTAAAAAGATGAGAGATGCCTGTAATTTTCATCATAGGTACACGTCAACTATGACAGACAAATTGAGAAAATAAAATCCAGAAAATCACATTGTAGGATTTTTAATGAATTTATTTGCAAATTATGGTGGAAAATAAGTATTTGGTCACCTACAAACAAGCAAGATTTCTGGCTCTCACAGACCTGTAACTTCTTCTTTAAGAGGCTCCTCTGTCCTCCCCTCGATTACCTGTATTAATGGCACCTGTTTGAACTTGTTATCAGTATAAAAGACACCTGTCCACAACCTCAAACAGTCACACTCCAAACTCCACTATGGCCAAGACCAAAAGAGCTGTCAAAGGACACCAGAAACAAAATGGTAGACCTGCACCAGGCTGGGAAGACTGAATCTGCAATAGGTAAGCAGCTTGGTTTGATGAAATCAACTGTGGGAGCAATTATTAGGAAATGGAAGACATACAACACCACTGATAATCTCCCTCGATCTGGGGCTCCATGCAAGATCTCACCCCGTTGGTCAAAATGATCACAAGAACGGTGAGCAAAAATCCCAGAACCACACGGGGGGACCTAGTGAATGACCTGCAGAGAGCTGGGACCAAAGTAACAAAGCCTACCATCAGTAACACACTACGCCGCCAGGGACTCAAATCCTGCTGTGTCCCCCTGCTTAAGCCAGTACATGTCCAGACCCGTCTGAAGTTTGCTAGAGTGCATTTGGATGATCCAGAAGAGGATTGGGAGAATGTCATATGGTCAGATGAAAACAAAATATAACTTTTTGGTAAAAACTCAACTAAGTCAGTGTTTGGAGGACAAAGAATGCTGGAGTTGCATCCCCAAGAACACCATACCTACTGTGAAGCATGGGGGTGGAAACATCATGCTTTGGGGCTGTTTTTTCTGCAAAGGGACCAGGACGACTGATCCGTGTAAAGGAAAGAATGAATGGGGCCATGTATCGTGAGATTTTGAGTGAAAACCTCCTTCCATCAGCAAGGGCATTGAAGATGAAACGTGGCTGGGTCTTCAGCATGACAATGATCCCAAACACACCGCCCGGGCAACGAAGGAGTGGCTTCGTAAGAAGCATTTCAAGGTCCTGGAGTGGCCTAGCCAGTCTCCAGATCTCAACCCCATAGAAAATCTTTGGAGGGAGTTGAAAATCCGTGTTGCCCAGCGACAGCCCCCAAAACATCACTGCTCTAGAGGAGATCTGCATGGAGGAATGGGCCAAAATACCAGCAACAGTGTGTGAAAACCTTGTGAAGACTTACAGAAAACGTTTGACCTGTGTCATTGCCAACAAAGGGTATATAACAAAGTATTGAGAAACTTTTGTTATTGACCAAATACTTATTTTCCACCATAATTTGCAAATAAATTCATTACAAATCCTACAATGTGATTTTCTGGAATTTCTTTTCTCATTTTGTCTGTCATAGTTGACGTGTACCTATGATGAAAATTACAGGCCTCTCTCATCTTTTTAAGTGGGAGAACTTGCACAATTGGTGGCTGACTAAATACTTTTTTTCCCCACTGTATATTACTGCACTGTCGGAGCTAGAAGCACAAGCATTTCTCTACACCCGTTATAACATCTGCTAAACACGTGTATGTGACAAATTTAATTTGATTTGCATACTAGTGAATCCATATGTTTGTGGACTTCATCTCCCACAATACCCCTCTTCTTCCTGCCTGGCTAAGCCGTAGGCGGCGAAGCCCCCAAGGCAGCAGTTAAGTAAAACAAACAAGTGGGCTAGGGGAAGGCCCCTTCAGTCTACCATAGAGCAGGGATAGGGAACTTGGACGTCCTCCACCAAAAACACCACACACACACACACACACACACACACATGTGCACGCGCACACGTGCATTTGTCTGTGTTTAGCCCAATCCAATCATGCAGTGTTTTTGAGCTTACTTTGGACCAAGCTGTGGGTGTTTGTTTTCTCCAGAATCGTTTTCCCGACAGCTGTGTAGGTTTGCCAGGAGGGACAGTCATTGAAAGTGGAATGAGAGTCTAATTTTGGCTAAAAGAAAGTGTATATATGTGATGATCAGAAAGTCTTATTGTCTGGCAACTGTGGAATGCGGTCCCCGGGGATTCGTCTTAGTACCTTTTACTCTTAAGCTTAGGGGGTTTGTGGGTAGAGAAACGCTGAGCCAGTCCCCTTGTGGGTAGCCACCAACCTCCCTCAGACGTTTCTTAAAGTGCCAGCTTACCTGATAACCTGGCACTTCTCTTGTGCGCACGTGCACACACTTCTTCCCCAAGCCTATTTTTGTGGAAACAGCCGGATGATGAACTCACAACTGATATAGAAACCCCTAGTTCCTTTTCAACTGTGAAATAAAGGATGTAATTTTTTTTTTTTTTTACTGTTTTGAAAAAATAAAAATCTGAGCTTCAAAACAATCCCCCGGTGAAATATGGTTCCATTGTAGTCTACAGTTTGTAGCCATAATGCAAGCTTTGAACTGTTTTGACACCTGTCAGAAATGTTGATAAAATAGGTTGCCTCGCTCTCTCGCTCTGGTAATGCTTTGATCATGTTTTGGAGTAATGCGATAGCAGCTTCTCAAGAGAATGGGGACTGTTCATTGTGACGTAATTTACAAAACTCTCCATGACTCCCATATGGAAGACTTACTGTAAGCAGTGCATTGGAGTTGCTGGCGTACAGTGTCTGAAGTTTGGATGCTCAGCCATTAGTGGAACAGTAGTTGAGTAGTGTGTTGAAACTTGAAACAAAAATTAAAGTACAACTGTATCCTTTACTGTTTGGAAGGTGAATCGGCCACAAAGTCGATAGACAAATGATTAAAACATATGTTTTGCTGTTACATTAGCACCTAGCATGTGTTGTTTTGTTAGACTCAACATTGGCATTTAAATTGAGTGTAAATGCAACATCTCGCTGTAACAAGCGACAATATCAAACCACAGCCCAAATATACAAATGCAGGGCTTTTTTATATTGCCGTCTCAATTGCTGTTTGTGCTTGGAAAGTGAGAGCGCTATTTTCACCGTTTCAGATTTCAAGACTTCAAACGTCATTATACAACTCGATCTAGCTCCCTACTTACATTTCCATCCACGTCCAGAGGCTGCAGGCAATTCATTAACTGCGAGACGCGTGAAACGGAGCCGGTTGTTAGCGTGAACGGATCTATCGCTCTGACTTTGATACAGGGAGAGAGAAGTCAGAATGCAGTTCCGCTCCCCTCTTTCTCCCTACTTCCATCTCTTTCTCAATCTTTCTCTGCCTCATCATCCCACCCGCCACCATCCCCCCTCCCTCCCTCCCTCCAACCGTCTACCTCCCTGCTAGTTCATTATTGTCCGTGTGTTGTCATCAGTCTGGTGTTCTCTCCATTGTAATGTCCTGCTCATTATCAGTTCAGATGTTGGAGGAGGCTAATAAGCTAATTAACAAACACCATTGTCTGGTGGGCCCAGGGAACACTGTTGTACTAATGCACAGCAGAACAGCTAACTGTTACTGCATGGTCAGGGTTTTTCCTGGATCAAAAAGGGGCTTAGGTGGTGGGCGTGACATGGGGCGTGGCATGGGGCGTGACAATGGGTGAGGTCGGCGCGGCTGAATTTTAGAGAACATTTTAGAGCATGGATGGGCAGCTGGCGGCCGGCGGGGTCTCAACTTAATGTTGAGTTAGAATAGTGGAATACAGAAGGTGAAATTTCAAAATGTTGTTTTTCTCTTGTTATTTCAGTCACTTAGCCCATGTCAGCAAAACATTTTTAGATTGGTAAGTTAGTCTAGCCAGCTACATTTTCTCAACACCCCATGGCAAAATGTGTAGAATTTCAGGAAATTAACTTACTCCGCTGTCAAGAAGGAGCCCGCTAAAATGTTTTTTTTTTGTGGCACCCAACCCCATCAAAGTTGCCCATCCCTGTTTGAGGCCCACATCTTGGCGGTGTATATACATTTTAGCAATTATAAGCCAATTTTACTGCAATTTTTCGATTCTCCCTGACTGTCTAGCTTTTATTTTGGCGATTGTTCTCAAGGATTATATTATAAAAATAAATATAGGTTCATTATCTTTTCTACATACTTTATATCTGCTTTTAGTCGTTTAAGTTTACACTGAAAGCATTTTTCCATCCTAAAAAAGGTATTTAAAAAATCTTGCTCTCTCGCTCTATTTCACCCAATAGATATGGGAGTTTATCAAAATTGGATTTGTTTTCAAATTCTTTGTGGGTCTGTGTAATCTGAGGGAAATATGTGTCTCTAATATGTTCATACATTTGGCAGGAAGTTAGGAAGTGCAGCTCAGTTTCCAACTCATTTTATGGGCGGTATGCACATAGCCTGTCTTCTCTTGAGAGCCAGGTCTGCCTTCGGCGGCCTTTCTCAATCGCAAGGCTATGATCACTGAGTCTGTACATAGTCAAAGCTTTCCTTAATTTTGGGTCAGTCACAGTGGTCAGGTATTCTGCCACTGTGTACTCTCTGTTTAGGGCCAAATAGCATTCTAGTTTGTTCTGTTTTTTTGTAAATTCTTTCCAATGTGTCAAGTAATTATATTTTTGTTTTCTCATGAATTGGTTGGTTCTAACTCTCCTGGGGGTCTGTTTGGGTTTGTGAACAGAGCCCCAGGACCAGCTTGCTTAGGGGACTCTTCTCTAGGTTCATTCTCTGTAGGTGATGGCTTTGTTATGGAAGGTTTGGGAATCGCTTCCTTTTAGGTGGTTGTATAATTTAACAACTCGTTTCTGGATTTTGATAATTAGCGGGTATCGGCCTAATTCTGCTCTGTATGCATTATTTGGTGTTTTACGTTTTACACTGAGGATATATTTGCAGAATTCTGCATGCAGTCTCAGTTTGGTGTTTGTCCCATTTTGTGAATTATTGGTTGGTGCGCGAACCCCAGACCTCACAACCATAAAGGGCAATGGGTTCTATAACTGATTAAAGTATTTTTTTGCCAGATCCTAATTGATATGTCGAATGTTATATTCCTTTTGATGGCATAGAAGACCCTCCTTGCCTTGTCTCTCAGATCGTTCACATCTTTGTGGAAGTTACCTGTGGCGCAGACTTTTTAGGCCGATGTATGTATAGTTTTTTGTGTGCTCTAGGGCAACGGTGTCTAGAAGGAATTTGTATTCATGGTCCTGGCAACTGGTGCATTTTTTGGAACGCCATTATTTTTGTCTTACTGAGATTTACTGTCAGGGCCCAGGTCTGACAGAATCTGTGCAGAAGATCTAGGTGCCGCTGTAGGCCTTCCTTGGTTGTGGACAGAAGCACCAGATCATCAGTAGACATTTGACTTCAGATTCTAGTAGGGTGAGGTCGGGTGCTGCAGTCTTCTAGTGCCCTCGCCAATTTGTTGCTATACACTACCGGTCAAAAGTTTTAGAACACCTACTAATTCAAGGATTTTTCTTTATTTTCTACATTGTAGAAAAATAGTGAAGACATCAAAACTATGAAATATCACATATGGAACCATGTAGTAACCAAAAAAGTGTTAAACAAATCAAAGTATATTTTATATTTGAGATTCTTCAAATAGCCACCCTTTGCCTTGATGACAGCTTTGCACACACTTGGCATTCTCTCAACCAGCTTCACCAGGAATGCTTTTCCAACAGTCTTGAAGGTGTTCCCACATATGCTGAGCACTTGTTGGTTGCTTTTCCTTCACTCTGCAGTCCGACTCATCCCAAACCATCTCAATTTGGTTGAGGTCGGGGGATTGTGGAGGCCAGGTCATCTGATGCAGCACTCCATCACTCTCCGTGTCTATTCAGACCCTTTGCTATGAGATTCGAAATTGAGCTCAGGTGCATCCTGTTTCCATTGATCATCCTTGAGATATTTCTACAACTTCATTAGAGTCCACCTGTGGTAAATTCATTTGATTGGACATGATTTGGAAAGGCGCACACCTGTCTAGGTCCCATATTTGACAGTGCATGTCAGAGCAAAAACCAAGCCATGAGGTCGAAGGAATTGTCTGTAGAGCTCTGAGACAGCATTGAGTTGAGGCACAGATCTGGGGAAGGTCCCCAAGAACACAGTGGCCTCCATCATTCTTAAATGGAACAAGTTTGGAACCACCAAGACTCTTGCAGGAGCTGACCGCCCGGCCAAACTGAGCAATCGGGGGAGAAAGGCCTTGGTCAGGGAGGTGACCAAGAATCCAATGGTCACTCTGACAGAGCTCTAGTCTTCCTCTGTGTAGATGGGAGAACCTTCCAGAAGGACAACCATCTCTGCAGCACTCCACCAATCAGGCCTTTATGGTAGAGTGGCCAGACGGAATCCACTCCTCAGTAAAACGCACATGACAGCCCGCTTGGAGTTTGCCAAAAGGCACCTAAAGACTCTCAGACCATGAGAAACAATATTCTCTGGTCTGGTGAAACCAAGATTGAACTCTTTGGCCTGAATGCCAAGCGTCACGTCTGGAGGAAACCTGGCACCATCCCTACGGTGAAGCATGGTGGTGCTAGCATCATGCTGTGGGGATGTTTTTCAACGGCAGGGACTGAGAGACTAGTCAGAACGGAGCAAAGTACAGAGAGATCCTTGATGAAAACCTGCTCCAGGGCGCTCAGGTCCTCATACTGGGGCAAAGGTTCACCTTCCAACAGGACAACGACCCTAAGCACACAGCCAAGACAATGCAGGAATGGCTTCGGGACAAGTCTTTGAATGATCTTGAGTGGCCAAGCCAGATCCCGGACTTGAACCCGTTCGAACATCTCTGGAGAGACCTGAAAATAGCTCTGCATCAACGCTCCCCCATCCAACCCGACAGAGCTTGAGAGGATCTGCAGAGAAGAATGGGAGAAAGTCCCCAAATGCTGGTGTGCCAAGCTTGTAGCGTCATTCTCTGAGAAGACTCAATACTTTAATCACTGCTAAAGGTGCTTCAACAAAGTACTCAGTAAAGGGTCTGAATATTTATGTAGATGTAATATTTCAGTTTTTTATTTTAAATACATTGTCTAACATTTCTAAAAACCTGTTTTTGCTTTGTCATTATGGGGTATTGTGTGTAGATTGATGAGGGGGAAAAAACTATTTAATCAACTTTAGAATAAGACTGTAACATAACAAAATGTCTGAATACTTTCCGAAGGCAATGTATATTCCTTTTTTTACACTGTTTAGACATAGGTGGCCGAGGGGAAGAAAAAAACACTTTGGCGGCCCGCCCAAGGATTTCAATGGCAGAAAAATCCCTAATGTTGCGTCTCAGGCTTCCAGTCTAAACTTGCATCCACTACAAGACCATGGTGCTTGCCTATGGAGCAGCAAGGGTAACTGCCCCTCACTACCTTCAGGATATGCTCAAACCCTACATCCCAACCCGAGCACTCCGTTTTGCCGCCTCTGGTCACTTTGCTGTCCCACCCCTACGGGAGGTCAGCTCCCGCTCAGCCCAGTCCAAGCTGTTCTCTGTCCTGGCACCCCAATGTGGAACCAACTTCCCCATGATGCTAGGACAGCAGAGTCACTGCCCATCTTCCAAAAACATCTGAAACCCTACCTCTTCAAAGAGTATCTTCAATAAGACATCAGTCAGTCTTATTCCTACTGTATTTTCCTACTAGCACTAACTTTGCTGATAACTTATTTATTGAGAAAAACATTACTTACTACAACTGTGATGTGGTTGTCTCACAAGTTATCTTAAGGTGAATGCAGTAACTGTAAGTCACTCTGGATAAGAGCATCTGCTAAATGACTAACATGTCAATGTATGTACTATAGTGAAGGTATGGGGCCAATGTGAGGTGTGTTGGTACGTTTCTCAGAACAGCTTGCTGTACACTAGCATCTCAGGCAGAGGTACTGTAGTGGAAGTATGGGGTTTGTGTCAGGTGTTGGTAGTTTTCTCATAATTTGGTGTGTATTTGTTAGATTATTTTGTAAGGGATGGAGTGGCGACATTGGCCATTTAGAATTTTAGAATTTGTTCCGATATCAAGTAATACCAGTCTAGTATCAACTAATATAAAGTTGCAGCTTTAGTTTTTTACCCCTTTTGCAAACAGTATTTGTTTGTGAAATGTTTATCTGCAGTTGTTGACTGTGTGGAATTATAGGCTTTTGTTTAAATTCCATGACGATAAATTACATGAGTGAACTGCTTCGATGGCATTGGTCTACAGAGTAGGGGCGGTTCCACCCGCTCAAAATCACGATGTGCAATGCCTAAGTTCTATGGAGTTGGAGTTGATGATGTACGCACTCTGCCAAGGCATGGTGTAAACACTGTAATTACTTCATTTGTTCCTTCGCCACACACACACACACACACACACACACACACACACACACACACACACACTTTCTTTGGACCCCCAAGGCTTAACACCCCAGTGATACAAGACAATACACAGAGTGTTACCAGATGGTTTAAGCCATCATCTCATCTCTGGTGAATGTTGTAGAATCAATGGACTTTCTCAAACATTGTCACACTAGGTCATTACCAGACAATGGAGTCCACATAAGGACAATCTGCAGTTCATTCTCTTTTTTAAGTGTTCGGGATGCTATGATATCACAAGTGTAGTGCTTTATAAGGTTGGCAGTCATAACATGGCATGCTGTCTCTGTTATAAAAGTCATATACATGTATGTCATTGTTACAAAAGTGTTATGTAGAGCCATTATTACCATTACATTTACTTTGTTCCAGATCTCTTTCACACTTTCTTTCTTATGCAACTCTTGAGTATCATGTCAAGTCATAAACCGATATGATATTGTGACTCAAAGGCTACTTGACATAATCTATTAACAATAATTTAACCCAAACCTCTCCTTATCTCCCGCCATCTCTCCATTCCGCCTTCCCTACTCCTCCAGGGTTTCCACAGTTCAGATAAACACATTAAAACTTGACACAACGGTACATGAATGAAGGCATTACCCTAATTCTCCCTTTCTCCTCCAGGACTCGCTCCAGATCAGATAAACACATTAAAACTTGACACAACAACATGAATAACTGAATAACCTAAATCTCTCCATTCCTCTCTCCTCCAGGACTGTCCCCAGATCCTGCCCTCTACCCAAATCTACATCCCTGTGGGCGTGACCAAGCCCATCACCCTGGCCGCCCGCAACCTACCGCAGCCCCAGTCTGGCCAGAGGAACTACGAGTGTGTGTTCCACGTGCAGGGAGAGGAACACAAAGTCACCGCTCTGCGCTTCAACAGCACCAGCATCCAGTGTCAGAAGAACTCGGTGAGTGGTGGTGCACAGTTTTGTTCCAGCCCAGCACAAACACAGCACACTCAACAAAGCAAAGTCTAACACACCTGATATACACTGAACAAAAATATAAACGCAACATGCAACAGTTTCAAAGATTTTGCTTAGTTACAGTTCATATAAGGAAATCAGTCAATTGAAATAAATTCATTAGGCCCTAATTTTACATTTGACATTTTAGTCATTTAGCAGACGCTCTTATCCAGAGTGACTAACAGTTAGTGAGTGCATACATTTTCATACTGGCCCCCGGTGGGAATCGAACCCACAACCCTGGCGTTGCAAACGAACCCACAACCCTGGCGTTGCAAACGCCATGCTCTATCAACTGAGCTACACGGGGCCACAATCTAATCTATACACACACGTACACATGGATTTTGTGTTGTAGATATGTGTTAATGGAGTATGGGCCTGAGGGCACACACTTAGTGTGTTGTGAATTCTGTAATGAATGTATTGTAATGCTTTAAAATTGTATAACTGCCTTAATTTTGCCGGGCACCAGGAAGAGTAGTTGCTTCCTTGGCAGCAGCTAATGGGGATCCATAATAAATACAAATCTATGGATTTCACATGACTGGGAATTCAGATATACATCTGTTGGTTACAGATACCTTTAAAAAAAAACAAGTAATTCTCTAAAATAATGTTGGAGGCGGCTTATGGTAGAGAAATTAACATTAAAGTATCTGACAACAACTCTGGTGGACATTCCTGCAGTCAGCATGCAACTGTGATGCAACTGTGATGCTCAACATTTTTTACTTCTGTGGCATTGTGTTGTGACAAAACTGCACATTTTAGAGTGGCCTTTTATTGCCCCGAGCACAAGGTCCACCTGTGTAATGATCATGTTGTTTAATCAGCTTCTTGATATGCTACACCTGTCAGGTGGATGCATTATCTTGGAAAATGAGAAATGCTCACTAACAGGAATGTAAACAAATTTGTGCACAACATTTGTGCGTATGGAACATTTCTGGGATCTTTTATTTCAGCTCATGAAACATGGGACCAAAGCTTTATATGTTGTGTTTATATTTTTGTTCAGTGTAATAAACCAAATGTTTGCTGATTGGTTTTATCACCCATGGTCATGTCTAGATGGAGTTTGGTCAGTGCACATTTTTTCCAGCCCAGCAGGAATGCACCTGATTCAATAGATCAATGGGTTGGTGGTTAATATTTTGACCAGTGGTCATGTTTAGAGGGAGTTTGGCCAGTTTTAGGTTTGTAGGAAATAACTGTTAGCAGAGGGCATGCTGAAGGGTGTGTTGGATGTCTTGTGCACGAGTGTGCATCTGTGTGCACGTGCATGGGCCCATATGTTAGTCGAGTAGCAAATGAGGAAGTGTGTGTGTGCGAGATAAGAAGTGACGATGCGCTTCACTGAGGCTGAAAATGTGGAGAGGAAGCCTGTCATCTTTGAACCTAGTCAAGACAGGATTGATCATGTTTACACCTCTCTCACACTCACTCTCTCCCCATCTCTCTCTCTCTCTCTCTCTCTCTCTCTCTCTCTCTCTCTCTCTCTCTCTCTCTCTGTCTCTGCTCTCTCTACATTTCTCGCTCTCCCTGTCCATCTTTCTATCCCCCTCTTTCCCCCCTCTCGCTCGCTCTCTCCCTTCACCTCTCCTCTCCTTCTCTTTTAACCCACTCGCTCCCTCTTCTATTCTAACTTCCTCCCTCTTCCTCTTTTGTCTTTCTGTCTCATGGAGAGGTTGGGGCGTAGGAAGGGTGATGTATTGGTCATCCTCACTAGAGGGCCAAGAGGGGGACATTTGTGTCACCTACTATGACGCTCCAATTATAACCATGATGTGACCATTATAGATTATATTTGTCTGTAGGCTTTTGGTTCTCCTGTTTGGCTCCTTCAGATCATTAGGAAGGTCTTCATCTATATATCTATCTATCTATCCATGTTTCCTCTCTCTCTCTCTCTCTCTCTCTCTCTCTCTCTCTCTCTCTCTCTCTCTCTCTCTCACCCCCCTTTCTATCTTTCTCTCTCCTCCATAGCTGCTTGTTTCTCTCTCTCTTCATAGGACACTCGTCCTATCAACACCTCCAAGGAAGGCAGCCATATTGATTTCTATTTGTATTAGGTGTGTCACCTCTCTGGGTATCCTGTCAAACAGGTGCCCCCTAGACTTGAAACGTCAGCCATGTTGCAGACAAGAAACACCACAACACCCCGGAAAGCCTTCAGAGAATCAAACTAATTAGCTTTGAACACCTACAAGTGCATGTTGATACACGCTAGAGATATGTAGCCGTGGGTTCACTCACTATGCTAAACACGCACACATGCAGCATGTCCAACAGGACCCGGGGCTTAGCCTTGTTGCCATATGATTAGCATTTAGCAATGCTAGTGTGTTTGAAAGTTAGCATAGTGTAAGGCTCAAATGCTAGGCTGTCTGTATCGACAGCTAGTCATTAGCTCGCCGTGCACCAAAACCCCCATTGTTTCTGAAGGAAGATCAATTAGCCAGCGATAGCGCTGTCTCTAAAGAGGGCCCCTTATTGATTGTTTGTTAAATGTAGCAGCCAGCGATAATCAACAGCAGACTCAGGCCAGGCCAAAACAGTATTTCTACACATGATAGCTGAAAGGAAGATGTGCTAGTAGGCTAATTAGCGGTTAACTATAAGCTCTTAGTGGTTAGCTCTTAGCCGTTAGCTATCCAACTCGTTTTATATGCTAACTTGTGTTTTATTGGTATGATAATACCAGCGTCCATTGAAGCCTACGCTAACTCCATTGTTATGACATTGCTTTGTTGTTAAGACGCAACACTTTTGTGGCATGATTTTACTGCTACGTTCTACATTACTAGGAGTTGTTGTTACTTACTTAAAAGCAATGGAATTAGTATCATTTTAATCAAATTCAGAAAGGTATTTCACTGGAATGGAAGGAGTCGTCCCAAATATTGATCTCCATTTCTCGATCTTACCAGTGTTCTTCCAATGCACATCATTCCATGTGAGCCAGTTGCTCCTTGCTTGGGCTGTGCTGCTCACTGTGCTGCTTCCATGATATGAATCATGTATTATGCTGCAGTAAAAATAGAGAGCTCACCTCATCTGGTATGCTGTGGGTACACCTTGCTATGGTGAGTGCAGAGTTACATGGCGAGAGGGGTAAGTGTGTGTGTGTGTGCTTGCTTGCGTGTGCTTGCTTGTGTGCGGAACGAGAGGATCTTGCAGGGTCCTGCTGATCAATAGTCAACACATAGATGTGAATCCTAAATTAAGTTTAGCCCAGACTATGTTGAAATACAGTGTTTTACTAGAGTATTCTTGTCAGCTTGTTAACTCATCTTCCATCACTCAACGGAGTGAAGAGAGCGAGAGATGAGGTGAAGGAAGGAGGGAAAAGAGATGGGAAGGAGAGAGATTTCATTGCAGAGGAGGAAGAGAGAGATGGTTTTGAAAGGTGGAAGCAAACCTGTGGCCAGTTTCCTCCATACAGCTTTCACTCTTGTTTTCAGTTCTGAAGGAGAGGAGATGAGTCAAGGAAACCACTAGACTATTAAGACACACCCATTCTGTCTCATATCATCTGTATGGCGCAGATCATGGATCATGTTGTGTCCAAGTGATGGATACTACTGTTCCCTGTATACTGATCCTTTTACATGGATGTCTATCTTTGCCTCGTACGGTATTGGCTGTCGGTATCTGTTATGGGGTTATGTATCTCTCCTATCCTATGGCATTTCTATTAGGTTACCAGCAAAAGTATTGTAATCAGATTACATATACTTTAGAAAAACTAGAGGATTATTTCTTGAATTATTTAAATTCAGAAAGGATGTTTGCGAAAAGAATATAATATATATATATATATATATATATATATATATATATATATATATATATATATATATATATATATATTTATCCAGTCGGATAAACACTCCAAACAGCCCATCCGACCGCTCGGAGGCGTCGACATGGTCCTAAAGCACTCCATTGCCTCGTTTTGTATCACATTCCAATGATAAAACTGGGGGGGGACACAAATGCAATTTCAGGATGTGGGGGGGACCCAGTGAAAGTTGCGCCCCTGCTGATTACAAATGTGGACAGGTAACTAGTAACTGTAACGTATTAGGTTTAGAAAGTAACGTACCCAACCCTGGTGAGAACAATAAATGAGCTCTGTACAGGATAATTAGTGTAATAAAGAGTAGCTAAGCAGCTCCTCAATAGTATATTGTCCATAGAAGCTTGATCTAAGACTTTTTATGTACAAGACTTTTGGAAGGCTGTGGCAATGTGTTTCAAGATGAAAGAAGAAGAAAAAGTTCCTTTAAAAAATTACATAAAATACTGTATATACACAGTGACTGTCCGTTAATAGACAGAGCTGATATATGTATAAATCATTCCCTGAAATATATAAGGAAATAACATATTTTTTAAATTTAACCTAGTCAGTTGCACAACTGAATGCATTCAACTGAAATGTGTCTTCCACATTTAACCCAACCCCTCTGAATCATAGAGGTGCGAGGGGCTGACTTAATCGACATCCACATCATCGGCGCCCGGGGAGCATTTGTTGTTGAGGGTTAACTGCCTTGCTCGAGGGCAGAATGGCAGATTTTTCCACCTTGCCGGCTCTGGGATTTGAAACCAGTGACCTTTCGGTTACTGGCCCAATGCTCTCAAACGCTAGGCTACCTGCCGCCCGTAAATTTTTTTAAACCACAACCACACATTCCCCTGGTCTCAAGTCTCACAAGGGATAGGACCTAGAGTGTGTGTGTGTTTTCCGCTTTGTTGACAGTGTCCAGGCGCTCTCCTCTCATCCAGCCCATCAGAGGGGGTCATGGGAGCCGGTAAACAGAGGAAACACAGCCAGGCTGCTGAAGCCAGGGTCACTAGGGTCAATAAGTGACCACAGCTGGTCACTGAGAGAGGAGGAGAAGGCAGGAGAGGGCAGCAGGTAACCTAGCGGGTAAGAGCGCTGGGCCGAAGGTCGCTGGTTCGAATCTCCGAGCCAACTAGGTGAAAAATGGGTCGGTGTGCCCTAGAGCAAGGCACTTAACCCTAATTGCTCCTGTAAGTCGCTCTGGATAAGAGTATCTGCTGAATGAACTAAATGTGAGAAGAGAGGAGAGAAAGGGGAGATGACAGAAAAGAAGAGAGGAGAGTGGAAGAGAGGAGAAGAGAGTAGGGGATAAGATGAGGTAGCAGATGCAGGGTTGAGTGAGTGAGTTGGTGAGTTTGGTTGTTTGGTTTGTTAGTTGGAGAGGGGAGGTGAGGACGAGGAGAGGGGTGGAGAGGATTTAGCGTGGGAGAATGAAAATACATTTGTCTCACTCGTGGTTTCTCTCTTGGTTCCTGTATTTTGTTCTCGCTCGCTTTTTTCCTCTCTCTTCCTCATTTTTTGGTGTTTCTCTCTCCTCCTCCCTCTCTCACTCTCCCTCCCTCCCTCCCCGGGGGAAAATAAAGAGAGAGGACAGATAGTATCAGCGCCGGCTTTACACCGTTACCTTCAGTCGGATAAAACACTCCATCTCCCGTTTTCTCTCACTTCTCCTCTGTTAAGAAAAAAGAGAAAGGGATGGAAAGTCAGGGAAAAACAAACGGGGGAAGAAAATGATACGGGAAGGAAGGAGAAAAATATTGTTTGTGCTCGGCTCTTCCTCTCATTTCAAGTGTGCATGCATGCGGACAGCAGCTCTTTCTAAACAAAAATGAAGGGCACTGGGAGAGCCTGATGGATTCCAATTAAGGTGGACGCTGATAAAATGATGATGAATTGCAGTCGGGCGCTGAGACACTCACCAGCCCCTCTCCCAGGACCCAGGAACAGGAGAAGAGAGGGGGAAGGTGGGCAAGAGGGGCAGGCGGTTAGAAAATTGGGCTGAGGAATTGATAGAGGAGAAGGAAGGAGGCAAAGGGCGGGGGTAGAAGGAAAGAGGCGAGAGAGGGGGCTTACAGGAAGAAGGAGAGAGGGGGAAAGATATAGAGAGAAGGCTGGTTAGAGGGAATAGGGGAGGGAGAGATGAGCAGAAAGCAAGAAAACATCCAAGAAGATTGCTCGGAGAGAGGGGGGCACACAGGAAACGCAATTGCGATGGAGTGAGAGAGACATTTGGAAGACAGGAGGAGGACACAGGAGATGAGAGAAGGATGAGGGGAATAAGGAGGTCAGAGATATAGAGGCAGAGTGTAGCTGCAGGGATAATGGTGATCACTAAACGTACAGATACAACCGACCTGTTCCTTTCTATCCAACTATCCCTCCCCTCTAGATGGATGAGTGTAATAAGGAGGAAAGGAGGGAGGCTTAGATAGTCTTGCATATGCACTACACTGAAAGGGTTTGTGTGTGAAAGCACTGACCCATTAGAAAAACACTGGATATAATGAGGAGTCACTGTATCAATGATTGTCCTTCCACAGAGAAGGGGGTGCCCAGTCAAGTATGGTATAGCATGGCACAGCATGGTTTAACTGGACATAATGAACAGGGGGCCTGCCACCGAGGTCTCTCGTTAAAACGGGATAAGGCAGGCAACTTATTTAATTAGGGTGGTGTGGGTCAGTGTGTGTGTTTAGTGAGAGGGAGGGAGACAACACCACTGTTCAACAGCCTTACCCTCACTGCTCCTCACCTATCCACTCCTTTCCTCCCATCAGGAATCAACCTTGTTCCTCTCTCCCCTTCTCCACTCTCTCAGCCTGCTGTTCAGTTCAGCAGTCCCCTCCTCTCCTCCCTCCCTCCCTCCTCTTCCTTCTCCTTCTCCTGATGGGTGAGGCGGTACACAGTTCCCATAACGCTGTCCTGTCTAAATAAGAATGAATTGCCGACCGGCTATCAGCATATGTCAGCTTATCCACCACCGTCCCTCCCTCTCTGCCTCCCCCCATGCCTCCCATACTCTCTTCCTTATTCCCTCCCTCCAAGAAATGCCTCATGGCAGGGTTTTATGGTGTGTTGCGTGCATGGTATCCGTAAATCTGGGGAAAAAGCGAGATGGAGCCGTAGAGGAGGACAAATGGTGTTAGGAGCGAGTGACCAAGTTAGTGAGATGGGCAGCGAAAGAGTGGCTGTATTTGACAAAATTCATACCCCCGCAGCTTCTCATTTGAAATGGCCAGGACTATATGCACATGGGTTGGACTGTACGAATATGGCTGCAGTTTTCCACGATTTCCCCGAGCCAGCAGTTCTTTCCTTCCTCTGTGTATTTTTATCAATAAAAAAAAATGTGGTGGCGAAATGATAAGATCCTAACTTGCTCTGGCCCTGTTCCAATCCTGTTATGCTTGCCAGATTAGCCCAGGCAGTCATGTTATGAGCCAGGCCTAATTCCATACTGACTGACCCCACACTAATCCTAGGCGGATTACCACTTGATCCTTGATTATGCCTTCATATCTGGACTGTGTGTGTCTGTGTCTGTCTGTGTCGGTGTGTGTTTCTGTGTGTGTTTCGAGTGTGCACGTCTGTGTGTGTGCTTGTGCGTGTGTTGGGGTTTATCAAGGTCGATACAACATGGTCTCTGGATGTCAATTAGTCTATATTATTCCTCATGTAAAAGGTTAATCACCTTGCCAACGGCATTATAGTTTTTCCATCACTTTGTTTATCAATGAGCTACATGTTGCATCCATCTATTTCCCAATAGAGGTTGTTTACCTTGCTTTAAATAATTGTTTAAGTTGCCTGAACTAATGGCACGAAGCAGGTTGAAAAGTTATTGTTCAAAGGATCCACGTTTCGGTAATACCTCAAGCGGTCTAATTTTAACATTGAACAAAAGAGAAGGCAAAGGAAAACAAACATCGCATGAACATTGTCTTACAGTCTGGTGGCTACGTACCTGTCAATTTCACCTGGCTGGTGAGGAAAAAGAGAGGGGGTGTGGGAGTATCTGAGCACCGCACACAGGCATAGGCTAGCTTTTGGCACATTGATATCTTTAGACTTTCGCTCCTGTACCCCTTCATCATGACTAATTATATGGATCTGTGTGTGACCCTTGCATGCAACCTGGACTTGGGTGTAGACGTAACATAGTAAACTTAAATGTAGTATGATTCCATTTAGTATGATACAGTGGCTTGCGAAAGTATTCACCCCCCTTGGTGTTTTTCCTATTATGTTGCCTTACAACCTGGAATTAAAATGGATTTTGGGGGGAGTTGTATCATTTGAGTTGCACAACATGCCTACCACTTTGAAGATGCCAAATATTTTTTCTTGTGAAACGAACAAGAAATAAGACAAAAAAACTGAAAACTTGAGCTTGCATAACTATTCACCCCCCAAAGTCAATAGCACAGATTCTCAATTTGATTGAGGTCTGGGCTTTGACAAGGCCATTCCAAGACATTTAAATGTTTCCCCTTAAACCACTCGAGTGTTGCTTTAGCAGTATGCTTAGGGTCATTGTCCTGCTGGAAGGTGAACCTCCGTCCCAGTCTCAAATCTCTGGAAGACTGAAACAGGTTTCCCTCAAGAATTTCCCTGTATTTAGCGCCATCCATCATTCTTTCAATTCTGACCAGTTTCCCAGTCCCTGCCAATGAAAAACATCCCCACAGCATGATGCTGCCACCACCATGCTTCACTGTGGGGATGGTGTTCTCTGGGTTTTGAGAGGTGTTGGGTTTGCACCAGACATAGTGTTTTCCTTGATGGCCAAAAAGCTCAATTTTAGTCTCATCTGACCAGAGTACCTTCTTCCATATGTTTGGGGAGTCTCCCACATGCCTTTTGTTTGCTTATTTTTTCTTTAATCAATGTTTTTTTTCTGGCCAGTCTTCCGTAACGCCCAGCTCTGTGGAGTGTACGGCTTAAAGTGGTCCTATGGACAGATACTCCAATCTCCGCTGTGGCGCTTTGCAGCTCCTTCAAGGTTATCTTTGGTCTCTTTGTTGCCTCTCTGATTAATGCCCTCCTTGCCTTGTGCCCTGAGTTTTGGTGGGCGGCCCTCTCTTGGCAGGTTTGTTGTGGTGCCATATTCTTTCCATTTTTTAAATAATGGATATAATGGTGCTCCGTGGGATGTTCAAAGTTTCTGATATTTTTTTATAACCCAACCCTGATCTTTACTTCTCCACAACTTTGTCCCTGACCTGTTTGGAGAGCTCCTTGGTTTTCATGGTGCCGCTTGCTTGGTGGTGCCCCTTGCTTAGTGGTGTTGCAGACTCTGGGGCCTTTCAGAACAGGTGTGTATATATACTCAGATCATGTGACACTTAGATTGCACACAGGTGGACTTTATTTAACTAATTATGTGACTTCTGAAGGTAATTGGTTGCACCAGATCTTATTCAGGGGTTTCATAGCAAAGGGGGTGAATACATAAGCACGCACCACTTTTCCGTTATTCATTTTTTATAATTCTTTTAAACAAGTTATTTTTTTCATTTCACTTCACCAATTTGGACTATTTTGTGTATGTCCATTACATGAAATCCAAATAAAAAATCCATTTAAATTACAGGTTGTAATGCAACAAAGTAGGAAAAATGCCAAGGGGGGTGAATACTTTTGCAAGGCACTGTATGTTACGTTTCATATGGTATGTACTAATTTGTGAATGACATCATCCATTTTGTATGATATATTACGAATTATAAGTCGTATGATATGTTACGAATGGCAATTCGTACAAAATGTTAAGAATGTGCAATATTTTGTTACTAACGTTAGCTAGGTGGCTAATGCTAACTTTAGTTAGGTGGCTAACGTTAGCTATGGTTAAGGTTAGGGTTATGTTAAATGGTTAAGGTTAGGGGAAGGGTTAGCTAACATGTTAAGTAGTTGCAAAGTAGCTCAAAAGTAGGAAGTAGTTGCAAAGTTGCTAATTAGCTGAAATGCTAAATTTGTCGGTGATGAGATTTGAACGCGCAACCTTTGAGTTGCTAGACATTTGCATTATATGCCCATTCATCCACCCCGACCAAACACCCTCCTTTCGTTGTTGCCTTAAGGAACCTTCTGTCTTATGTAACCATACCAAACGTAACATCATCAATGCAAATTTGAGTGTCCCGGATCTACTGTTACTATGTTACGTCTAGTCTATGAGACCAGGCTGTTGCATGAGACATTTGCTGTGCTGCCTGTTGCCACCCTTCTTCCCTCCCTCACTAACTCCCTTCCCTCCTGGTTTCCACTCTTTTCTCCAAGAACACCGGCTTGTGTGGGTTCTTATCATCTGCGCTTTTCAACCGAGGAGCAGTTCTGTTACTGTATCTAGATCTGGCACAATTACCGTATAACCGTGTAACCGACGGTTATGGATGAAGACAGTCATGAAAATATAATAACCTTCATAAGACGGGACGGCCGGGCATTCTTGTGGTTGAGTCCGTTTCTGCGGTAACATGGACTCTTAACAACGTGATGAGTCTTTGTTGATCCTTGCTGAAACAAGCAATCAAATCAAATCACATTTTATTGGTCCCGTTACACATGTTTTGCGGAAGTTATTGCGGGGTGTAGTGAAATGCTTAATGTTCCTAGCTCCAACAGTGCAGTAATATCTAACAATACAAACAATACATGCAAATCTAAAAAATACAAATAAAGGAATTAAGAAATATAGAAATATTAGGACGAGCAATGTCTGAGTCCGGAATATAAATATATGTGTATATAATGGTGTGTATAGACATTATGGACAGAATATGAATAGAAAATGTGTGTACAGCAGTAGTTATATAGGATGAGGCCTTAACTAGTATACAGAATATACATACTGTATGAGGTAGGTAAAACGGTGTGTTGTAGCAAACAAGATTGACAGCCGTCCCATATAGATTGCAAAATAGTTGGAAAGAGATTTTTGACGTACCAATTCCATGGCATAGTGTTTATGAACTGATACGCCAAACAACGCCGGATTCAAAACTTCAAAATTTTCAATTTAAATTATTATATAAAATTCTTGCAACCAATAGAATGTTATTTATATGGGGATACAATCTTCCCAGCTCTGCAAATTTTGCTGCGAAGAGACAATCATTAGATCATTTGTTTTGGTACTGTCCATTTGTAGCTTGTTTTTGGACACATGTCCAGGAATGGCTAAAGGATTACAATATTTACCTGGAGCTAACCCTGCAGATAGCATTACTGGGTGATCTGAAAAGTCATAGTCAATCGATCAATAATATAATAATACTTTTAGCAAAAATGTTTATTTTCAATTTACAATCTGTAGAAACAATGAGAATAGAAAGGTTCAGAACTTTTGTAAAACATCACAGTACAGTTGAAATATATGGCAAGTAGAAATCCAATATGGATGGTATTAAGAGATAGATGGGTGGTGTTGAATGGAGTTGAAGGATGGGACTAATAACATCTAACAACAAGCAATAACAACAAGATAACTAATAATGTAAGCATTCTGTGTCCATAATAAGCATAATAAGTATATAGGTTATAGGTTGAGAGTTATAAGTTCAGGAGAAAAAACAAACAAAATATAATTATTGTAAAATTGACTGTGTCCATAAAATGTAGGTAATATGTATAAGCTGGAAGTAGAGGCCTAAGCGTTGTTGTTCACTAGTTTACTCCAATTAGGGAAGGGGTGGTGGGGTTGGAAGATAATAAAGGGAAATATATTTATAAAAAGGATGTGTATGTACAGTTGAAGTCGGAAGTTTACATACACCTTAGCCAAATACATTTCAACTCATTTTTTCACAATTCCTGACATTTAATCATAGTAATACATCCCTGTCTTAGGTCAGTTAGGATCACCACTTTATTTTAAGAATGTGAAATGTCAGAATAATAGTAGAGAGAATTATTTATTTCAGCTTTTATTTATTTCATCACATTCCCAGTGGGTCAGAAGTTTACATAAACTCAATGAGTATTTGGTAGCATTGCCTTTAAATTGTTTAACTTGGGTCAAACGTTTCGGGTAGCCTTCCACAAGCTTTTGGCCCATTCCTCCTGACAGAGCTGGTGTAACTGAGTCAGGTTTGTAGGCCTCCTTGCTCGCACATGCTTTTTCAGTTCTGCCCACACATTTTCTATAGGATTGAGGTCAGGGCTTTGTGATGGCCACTCCAATACCTTGACTTTGTTGTCCTTAAGCCATTTTGCCACAACTTTGGAAGTTTGCTTTGGGTCATTGTCCAGTTGGAAGACCCATTTGCGACCAAGCTTAAACTTCCTGACTGATGTCTTGAGATGTTGCTTCAATATATCCACATAATTTTACTTCGACATGATGCCATCTATTTTGTGAAGTGGACCAGTCCCTCCTGCAGCAAAGCACCCCCACAGCATGATGCTGCCACCCCTGTGCTTCACGGTTGAGATGGTGTTCTTCGGCTTGCAAGCAACCCCCTTTTTCCTCCAAACATAACAATGGTCATTATGGCCAAACAGTTCTATTTTTGTTTCATCAGACCAGAGGACATTTCTCCAAAAAGTACGATCTTTGTCCCCATGTGCAGTTGCAAACCGTAGTCTGGCTTTTTTCTGGCGGTTTTGGAGCAGTGGCTTCTTCCTTGCTGAGCGGCCTTTCAGGTTATGTCGATATAGGACTTGTTTTACTGTGGATATAGATACTTTTGTACCCGTTTCCTACAGCATCTTCACAAGGTCCTTTGCTGTTGTTCTGGGATTGATTTGCACTTTTCGCACCGAAGTACGTTCATCTCTAGGAGACAGAACGCGTCTCCTTCCTGAGCGGTATGACGGCTGCGTGGTCCTATGGTGTTTATACTTGAGTTCTATTGTTTGTACAGATGAATGTGGTACCTTCAGGCGTTTGGAAATTGCTCCCAAGGATGAACCAGAATTGTGGAGGTTTTTTTCTGAGGTCTTGGCTGATTTCTTTTGATTTTCCCATGATGTCAAGCAAAGAGGCACTGAGTTTGAAGGTAGGCCTTGAAATACATCCACAGGTACACCTCCAATTGACTCAAATGATGTCAGAAGCTTCTAAAGCCATGACATCCTTTTCTGGAAAAAAGTATTTGGTTGCCTAGACAACACCTCCTCCCTGCAGCAGCAGCACACATAGAAATGGAATGAATAAAACGGGCTTGGAACCTCTAACCCTGGCAATTTCATAGGTACACTCGCAATGCCTGCCCGATATTGTGATGCAATAATTTCCATGGTAATGTTCATTCAAATTATGTTAACTGATGTGGCTCATGCAATGGAATGTAGAGTTCTTGTAATGTCAATTGAGTTTAATCAACAAATCATATCACATATTGATGGGTACACTTCCTGCTTTTCCTTCCAGCTTTTGCTCCTATGGGTACTCTCGCAATGGCCGCCAGTCCACCCATTATTCCATCATTGACTTGAATGGGGACTCCCGTTCTATTCATTCTATTTCTATGGCAGCACATGCAGCCAGGAGTGGAGGAGAGGAGAAAATGTGCGTCTTTAAAAAAAAGACGATCGAACGGTTATTACGGTAACCGCGTCATTTGTATTGTATTTATTATGGATCCCCATTAGCTGCTACCAAGGCAGCAGCTACTCTTTCTGGGGTCCAGCAACATTAAGGCAGTTGTATACAATTAAAAAACAACAACATTACATTACATTTCACAACAGATTTGGCTGGCCAATAACCGGCATCCAACATTCCATGACCATCACAGTCCTAGTATCTAGGCTACTACTGTATCTCTGATCACTCTTCTACCTTTCCTTTTTAAACTTTTTTATTGAATATTAAGACATGCAATCTACCTGCAGTGAAGCCGCTCAACATTTACATTACATTCAGTCAATCTAACAGACTCGCATCCAGAGCGACCCACAGAAGCAACCAGGGTAACGCTGACAGATCTCCCACCAAGTCAAAGCTGGGACCGGAACCAGAGACCTATCGGCCACCGGCCCTCTAAGATCCCCCCACAGTTCCCCGACAGCTGCCCCTCAACCATCGGAGACCCCAACCCCCCAATTAAACTGGTATACTTTCCTATTCATGCTATTTTTGTTCCTCTACCAGTTTTGATCCTATATATTGGGCAGACAGGCAGTTCCCTACCTCCTCCCGCTGCCACCTGCCTCTTCCTATATTGAGCAGACCTTCCCATACAATTCCGATAACTCCATAAAATACATAACTCTACCATTCCAATTTACAATATAATATAACAAAAATAATATATATATACCCTTTTCAAACATCTTTTCCATAAATACAGGTATTTTATCAACCAGCACATTTGAGTTCAACCATAATATTTGTTGTATAATTTGTTCTATCTTTTCAGGGGGATGAAATTGTAATTGTAACCAGCTCTGCAATGCTTGTTTGAAAAAGAGAGATACTTTGAAAAAGGTTTCATTTAGAAATAATCGAAAATTAGACATGGCAATTTGCACAATGGAAAAAAAGCAATTTTAAACAATGGATGAGCTTTTCTTAGTAATCTGCTTAAGAACCATTTTGGGTTCAAGTAAAGCTTTTGTATAAGTGAAGTTTTTTTGATAATCTCAACCCACCCATTTCATATTCATTATATGCAGTGCATTCGGAAAGTTTTCAGACCCCTTCACTTTTTCCACATTTTGTTACGTTACAGCCTTATTCTAAAATGGATTAAATTGTTTTTTTTTACCTCCTCAATCTCCACACAATACCCCATAATGACGAAGCAAAAACTGTTTTTTAGAAATAGTTGTAAATTCATGAAAAAAAAAGAAAAGGAAATATCACATTTACATAAGTATTCAGACCCTTTACTCAGTACTTTGTTGAAGCACCTTTGGCAGTGATTACAGCCTTGAGTCTTCTTGGGTATGACGCTACAAGCTTGGCACACCTGTATTTAGGGAGGTTCTCCCATTCTTCTCTGCAGATCCTCTCAAGCGCTGTCAGGTTGGATGGGGAGTGTCGCTGCATAGCTATTTTCAGGCCTCTCCAGAGATGTTCGATCGGGTTCAAGTCTGGGCTCTGGCTGGGCCACTCAAGGACATTCAGAGACTTGTCCTGAAGCCACTCCTGCGTTGTCTTGGCTGTGTGCTTAGGGTAGTTGTCCTGTTGGAAGGTCAACCTTCACCCTAGTTTGAGGTCCTGAGAGCTCTGGAGCAGGTTTTCATCAAGGATCTCTCTGTACTTTGCTTTATCTTGGCCAGGTCGCAGTTGTAAATGAGAACTTGTTCTCAACTGGCTTTCCTGGTTAAATAAAGGTGAAATAAAAATAAATAAATTCATATTTCCCTCGATCCTGACTAGTCTCCCAGTCCCTGCAGCTGAAAAACATCCCCACAGCATGATGCTGCCACCACCGTGCTTCACCGTAGGGATGGTGACAGGTTTCCTCCAGACGTGATGCTTGGCATTCAGGCCAAAGAGTTCAATCTTGGTTTCATTAGACCAGAGAATCTTGTTTCTCATGGTCTGAGAATCTTTAGGTGCCTTTTGGCAAACTCCAAGCGGCCTGTCATGTGCCTTTTACTTAGTAGTGGCTTCCGTCTGGCCCTCTACCATAAAGGCCTGATTGGTGGAGTGCTGTTGAGATGGTTGTCCTTCTGGAAGGTTTCCCCATCACCACAGAAGAACTCTGGAGCTCTGTCAGAGTGACCATCGGGTTCTTGGTCACCTCTCTGACCAATGTCCTTCTCCCCGGATTGCACAGTTTGGCCGGGAGGCCAGCTATAGGAAGATTCTTGGTGGTTCCAAACTTCTTCCATATAAGAAAGATGGAGGCCACTGTGTTCTTGGGGACCAATGCTGCAGAAATGTTTTGGTACCCTTCCCCAGATCAGTGCCTCGACACAATCCTGTCTCGGAGCTCTACGGACAATTCCTTCGACCTCATGGCTTGGTTTTTACTCTGACATGCACTGTCAACTGTGGGACCTAAAATAGACAGGTGTGTGCCTTTCCAAATCATGTCCAATCAATTCAATTTGCAACAGGTGGACTCCAATCAAGTTGTAGAAACATCTCAAGGATGAGCAATGGAAACAGTATGCACCTGAGCTCAATTTCGAGTCTCATAGCAAAGGGTTTGAATACTTATGTAAATAAGTGATTTCTGTTTATATTTAATAAATCAGCTAAAACGTCAAAAAAACTGTTTTCACTTTGTCATTATGGGGTATTGTGTGTAGATTGATGAGGAAAATGTTTTGTTTAATCCATTTTAGAATAAGGCTGTAACGTAACAAAATGTGGAAAAAGTCAAGGGGTCTGAACACTTTCCAAATGCACTGTTTTCCGAATGCACTGTAGATAGATAGGCACGCTTTATCTTGTGTGGTTTAGCATCCCAGATAGAGCTAAATATTTTTTGCTCATATGATTTGAAAAAAGAATCATCAGGAGTAGGCAGCACCATAAATAAGTGAGTAAACTGAGATATGACCAAGGAGTTAATCAGTGTCATTTTTCCATAAATAGACAGGTATTTACCTCTCCATGGTTGCAGGTACTAGTTTTCTATTGAAATTAATTGTGGAGAGCTCATTTATATTTTGTGATATGAATAGCAAGTATGTCTACTTCACCATCAGCCCTTTCTATAGGTAAACTGCAGGGTAATGTAAAAGTTGTATTTTTTAAGGATCAAATATGTAATATAGTACACTTATCATAATTAAGTTTTAGTCCCAAAAAAGTTATCCATCTTTCCTTCCTTGAGCTATCTCTCGTCAGAGCGAGAGGAGGGTGGAAAGTTCTCTCTCTCTCTCTCTCTCTCTCTCTCTCTCTCTCTCTCTCTCTGTCTCTCTCTCGCTCTCTCTCTCGCTCTCTGTCTCTCTCTCTCTCTCTCTCTCTCTCTCTCTCTCTCTCTCTCTCTCTCTCTCTCTCTCTCTATCTCTCTCTCTCTCTCTCTCAATTCAATTCAATTTAAGGGCTTTATTGGCATGGGAAACGTGTGTTAACATTGCCAAAGCAAGTGAAGTAGATAGTTAACAAAAGTGAAATAAACAATAAATATTAACAGTAAACATTACACTCAGAAGTTTTAAAAGAATAAAGACATTTCAAATGTCATATTATGTATATATACAGTGTTGTAACAATGTGCAAATAGTTAAAGTACAAATGGGAAAATAAATAAACATAAATATGGGTTGTATTTACAATGGTGTTTGTTCTTCACTGGTTGCCCCTTTTCTTGTGGCAACAGGTCACAAATCTTGCAGCTGTGATGGCACACTGTGGTTTTTCACCCAGTAGATAAGGGGAGTTTATCAAAATTGGGTTTGTTTTCAAATTCTTTGTGGATCGCTGTAATCTGAGGGAAATATGTGTCTCTAATATGGTCATACATTTGGCAGGAGGTTAGGAAGTGCAGCTCAGTTTCCACCTCATTTTGTGGGCAGTGTGCACATAGCCTGTCTTCTCTTGAGAGCCAGGTCTGCCTACGGCGGCCTTTCTCAATAGCAAGGCTATGCTCACTGAGTCTGTACAAAGTCAAAGCTTTCCTTAAGTTTGGGTCAGTCACAGTGGTCAGGTATTCTGCCACTGTGTACTCTCTGTTTAGGGCCAAATAGCATTCTAGTTTGCTCTGTTTTTTTGTTTGTTCTTTCCAATGTGTCAAGTAATTCTCTTTTTGTTTTCTCATGATTTCTCTCTCCTCTCTCTCTCTCTCTCTCTCTCTCTCTCTCTCTCTCTCTCTCTCTCTCTCTCTCTCTCTCTCTATTTATTTCCATCTCTTTGTCTCTCCAGTCCCTCTCCCTCTCTCTCCTTTAGCTTCATTGATCGTTCCCAGGGTAGTTTGTATTTGTTTACTTCCACGTCTCTCTGGGGAGAACAGTTTTATGCAAGCTGTTAATTTGTGCTGCTCCGTTTGTTTTGTTTTGAACATCTTATGAAACAGGAACATTTAGTGAAAGAGGAACATTCTCAGGCTCAGGCTAATACATATGAGATAAACCCAAGCCAAGTGGTATCTTGTAAACAGGAATTAATGTTTATTTTTTTTATCCTTAGCATATGGGCTAACTAAGTTTATCAGCAGTTTTTTACAGAACTGCATGTCTGGGCATGTCGGTGCGAGAGAAACATTGGCATGTGTCTGACCTCACCAGGCGACCTCTAGAACGTTCATGCTCTGGCCACATTGTGTTAGTGGAATATACCTATGTGAATAAATCGTGTGTGTGTCCTATTTCAAGTGTGTATTAATACGCATGTGTGAATTGGAAATGTGGTTTTTGCATATCCCACTCTCCCTCGGAGGGTCGGTGTGTGTGTCTGGTCCTTTGAGGCTTGGAGCTATTAAACATTAATCAGGCATTGGTGTACACATGGAGAGGGAGGTATGGATGAGGCCTAACCTCTCTGCCTCCTTTTCCCCTTAACCCACACCATGCCACCCCACTGTGAATAAATATTCATGTCTGTAGTTTATCAGGGGGGTCTTGTCTGTGTTGTGTACGTGTCTGCTAGAACAACAGGCCTCTACATCCCCTCTCGACAGTAGGTCCCTGTGTGGGGACAAAACCCGAACCCCCCCCAGTGGCCAAAAGTGTGTGCTTGTGCGTGCGTGCGTGCATTTGCACGTGTGCAGTCATACCATGTTCGGATTGGTTGTTCAGGAAGACGATGGGGAGACCCCATTGGCCCTACTAGCCAATGACCAGGGTCAAGGTTTAAGGTTGAGAGAAATCAACCGTTCTCTCGGGACCTATTAGCTAGTCTCTTCCTTTGTCCTCTCTCCATCTTCCTCTGTTTCTTCTTCTTGGTGTTTCCCAGGCTGACTGGGTGGCCCGCTGAGAAGGAGGAGAGGTAGGGAGGGAAGGAGGGATGGAGACCTTTTGAGGGAGTTCATACGCCTTCAGAGGACAATAGATGCTATTTCTGGGAAACTTTGATGTGGAGGATGATAAGAATAGAGAAGGAAAGTTGGTGTGTGTGTGAGATTCTTCCTCTGCCAGTGAGGGTGTGTTTTTGGTGTTTTAGTTCCAGAGACTCAGTCCAGACTGTTAATAGTCACTAGGACACTTCTACCTAGAAAGAGAGAGAAGAGACACTTAAAACCCTACCTCTTTAAGGAATACCTGGAATAGTATAAAGTCATCCTTCTTCCCCCACCTCCCATAAAAAATAAAAATAAATACAAGTGGTTGTCCCACTGGCTATCATTAGTTGAATGCACCAATTTGTAAGTCTCTCTGGATAAGAGCATCTGCTAAATGATGTAAATGTAAGAGGGGTTACAGCAACAGTTCTGTCAGACCTTGGCCCTGACAGTCACTCTCAAAGACAAAAAGTATGATATTCCAGAAAAGAACCAGATGTCAGGGAAACCGATATCCATTTTTACTGGGATTCACTCATATAGAACACACACACACACACGCACACACACCTACACATATTTGGAACTTCAACCTGGCCGTGAATTAAACAATTTAGGATCTGGCTCAAAATATTCTAATCAATAATAGAGCCAATTGCACTATATGGCAGTGAAGTGTGGGGTCGACTTACAAAACAAGAATTGGACAAATTGGACAAACACCCAATTGAAACCCTACATGCGGAATACTGTAAGAACATCCTCAGCGTACAAAGAAAAACTCCAAACAACGCAGGCAGAGCAGACTTAGGCCAATTCCCTCTTATGATTAATATCCAGAAAAGAGCCACCAAATGTTATAATCATTTAAAAACAAGTGACCCCACTCCTACCATTACAATTCCTCAACTGCCAAGAGGTGACCATAGAGAAGATTCTCTTCAGCCAGCTGGTCAGGAGGCTCAATTCACTAAACACTACCAACCCAACAAAGCCTCAGGACAGTACTCAGAAAGTCTGGCCCATCCAAATGATCACAAAGCAAAAATACAAATATATCACCTATTGGAAAGACACCACAAAAACTCTTAAGTAAACCAATGCTATTTCGCTCTAAACAGACAGTACATGGTTGCAGACTATTTGACCACTGTGACTGATAGAAAACTGAGGAAAACACTGACTAGGTACAGACTCACTGAGCACAGTCTCGCCATAGAGACCGGTCGTCACAGGTAAATCTGGCTCCCAGAGAGGACAGGCTGTGCTCACTCTGCTCCCGGGAAGAGGTATAGACAGAGCTGCAATTACACTGTGACAATTCCTCAGACCTAAGAGAATCTTTCTTTCCCCAAATTATCATTTAGTACAGAGAATTTGAAGAAAAATCAAATATTTATTGGGTGAAAAGCCAAAATGTCCTCCTGCCACAAGCTTAGGGACGGCCAGTGAAATGTGCAACGTAATGTCAATAATGTTTGCCATTTTGTTTGCCATGTGGCTTTTCAGTCATGTTGAGATTGGCCTACTGCTATCACTTTAATTTATTATTATTCTCATTAATATTGTTGTTGTTGTTGTTAATGGTTATACCATTTCCTCTACTACTACTATTATTATTGATATGTTATTGCTGTTGGTCCCACCATTGTTGTTATAAGTGTACGTTGACAATGTAAGTGAGAGTGAGTGAGTGTCATTAACCACAGGACAATGATTTTGAGATACGAAGACTTTATTATAAAATAAATGAAACTGTTCTACGAAAATGTGCATATGAAAATCATAACTGGCACGCAGATCGGTAGAAATGGTAAGATAAATTGGCACTCCAAATGGAAAAGGTTGCCGACCCCTGGTGTAGCCTATTACCGGCAACTTCGGGAGCGGAATGGCTGAATCTGTGAAGGCCAGCAGCAGCAGGAGGTGGTGGTTTGGGAAGAGTATTTTTTTCTTCTGGTTTAGCTATATTGATCTCTGAGCAATTTGTGTCTTCATTTTTTATATCAGTGCTTAAAGCATCAGACAAGCTCAGTAGCCTACATATAGTTGTTTTTATTAAAACACATAGGGTGTGTCTATATATGGAAAAATATACGTTAAAAAATGTTGACCAGTCGATTTTATTTGGCCTTTGGACAGCCCTACACTCAATCCATACAGTGAGGGAAAAAAGTATTTGATACCCTGCTGATTTTGTACGTTTGCCCACTGACAAAGACATGATCAGTCTATAATTGTAATGGTAGGTTTATTTGAACAGTGAGAGACAGAATAACAACAAAAAAATCCAGAATAATGCATGTCAAAAATGTTATAAATTGATTTGCATTTTAATGAGGGAAATAAGTATTTGACCCCTCTGCAAAACATTACTTAGTACTTGGTGGCAAAACCCTTGTTGGAAATCACAGAGGTCAGACGTTTCTTGTAGTTGGCCACCAGGTTTGCACACATCTCAGGAGGGATTTTGTCCCACTCCTCTTTGCAGATCTTCTCCAAGTAATTAAGGTTTCGAGGCTGACGTTTGGCAACTCTAACCTTCAGCTCCCTCTACAGATTTTCTATGGGATTAAGGTCTGGAGACTGGCTCCAGGACCTTAAAGTGCTTCTTCTTGAGCCACTCCTTTGTTGCCTTGGCCGTGTGTTTTGGGTCATTGTCATGCTGGAATTCCCATCCACGACCCATTTTCAATGCCCTGGCTGAGGGAAGGAGGTTCTCACCCAAGATTTGACGGTACATGGCCCCGTCCATCGTCCCTTTGATGCGGTGAAGTTGTCCTGTCCCCTTAGCAGAAAAACACCCCCAAAGCATAATGTTTCCACCTCCATGTTTGACGGTGGGGATGGTGTTCTTGGGGTCATAGGCAGCATTCCTCCTCCTCCAAACACGGCGAGTTGAGTTGATGCCAAAGAGCTCCATTTTGGTCTCATCTGACCGCAACACTTTCACCCAATCATTCAGATGTTCATTGGCAAACCTCAGACGGGCCTGTATATGTGCTTTCTTGAGCAGGGGGACCTTGCGGGCACTGCAGGATTTCAGTCCTTCACGGCGTAGTGTGTTACCAATTGTTTTCTTGGTGACTATGGTCCCAGCTGCCTTGAAATCATTGACAAGATCCTCCTGTGTAGTTCTGGGCTGATTCCTCACCGTTCTCATGATCATTGCAACTCCACGAGGTGAGATCTTGCATGGAGCCCCAGGCCGAGGGAGATTGACAGTTATTTTGTGTTTCTTCCATTTGTGAATAATCGCACCAACTGTTGTCACCTTCTCACCATGCTGCTTGGCGATGGTCTTGTAGCCCATTCCAGCCTTGTGTAGGTCTACAATCTTGTCCCTGACATCCTTGGAGAGCTCTTTGGTCTTGGCCATGGTGGAGAGTTTGGAATCTGATTGATTGATTGCTTCTGTGGACAGGTGTCTTTTATACAGGTAACAAACTGAGATTAGGAACACTCCCTTTAAGAGTGTGCTCCTAATCACAGCTCGTTACCTGTATAAAGGACACCTGGGAGCCAGAAATCTTTATGATTGAGAGGGGGTCAAATACTTATTTCCCTCATTAAAATGCAAATCAATTTATAACATTTTTGACATGCGTTTTTCTGGATTTTTTTGTTGTTATTCTGTCTCTTACTGTTCAAATAAACCTACCATTAAAATTATAGACTGATCATGTCTTTGTCAGTGGGCAAACGTACAAAATCAGCAGGGCATCAAATACTTATTTCCTCACTGTATATACACACACACAGCACCCTCTCCTTACCCTATCACTCGTCTTTACCGCAGTGTAAAAAAGTAAAAAGTTGGCTACACTACTGGAGTCCATATAGATGCTAGCATACTTTAACACTGAAAAGTTGGATTAAAGTTGCATTCATGTTCAATGGTGAGCATTGCAGTAACCCTGAGTAAAATTCTCCAATAAATATATAATGGCTACTAAATAAATAATACTTAATTCCAAAATATGGCTGAAAATGTTCAAGAAGTCCTTTAAGTTCAGTCTAAAAGTATGTCTGTGAATATTAATTAGTTGTAGGAGGCTGTGTAGACAGAATGAATATCGTCCAATCACGATGTGGCGAATGAATGAACCAACCAATCACGTATCATGACATTGCTGTGTGCTTGTGTCCTTATCTACTGAATGCACATTGCTGTGTCTCTTTTCCTTTACTGTTTCCAATGGCATATTATGTGAAATGTTGGGACCACAATGTCAAAACAGGGGTGCCAAAAAAAGTACTAAACAGAGAACCACACTATCATATTGCTGATAGTAGCAGATCACCCTCAGCGTCGTCAGATACCTACCGGGGAAATGGAGAGCAAGCCTGTGACTGTTAACAAGGCAATGCTCCATCTTAACTCCACATTTACTTGATTGGTTGAACAGTGCATATGAGAGCCTCCCCCACAGTGTTTTTCTCTCTTGTCAGGACCAGAAAGAAAGAAACACCGCTCAGGCATTAGGTTAGTGTCACATAGATGGATCAAATATGTTGTATTGTGGTCATAGGTAGTACAGATTTAGACACATACCATCTTTTTCCCAGGGCCTATATTCACGAAGCATCTGAGTAGGAGTGCAGATCTAGGATCAGTGCTTGAAATAATTATGTTGAACAAGATATCCGGTTAATCATGGACAATAATATTAAGAACTTAATTGATTATTAAGAATTCATCCTGGGACTTGTTCTTGGAATTACACAATCAGCAGCCATGTAACACTATCCTATTAGGCTAATTGTCTTCACTGAGAGAAACAAGAGATGGCCAAGTGTACTTGCAGTATTAGTCCATTGTGTGCTTATGACTCAAATGAGCCATAAATGTTAAAACAATGTAAATAAAACATAAAGAAAAGATCATTAGTGTACTTACTGTGTAAAAATGTTTTTGTTTATTCACCTTTCAAACAACAAAAACCCAAATAATCTGAACAGAAATCAAGGCATCACAACAGTTCAGTTCAAACTTTATTGTCCCCAAGGGGTAATTTGGTTTCAGGGGTAACATGATACAAATAAACACCATAAACTATCAGCAACAAAATGTGTTGTCTTTCAGTGAACTTTAGGGACACTATAACAACATTATAGTAATACAAGTCTAACTGTGTCGTTCCTGTATTTGTGTCGTTGCAGTATAACTACGAAGGTAATGACATCAGTGACCTGCCCGTGGACCTATCGGTGGTGTGGAATGGCAACTTTGTCATCGACAACCCCTACAACATCCAAGGTAAGCACTAGGCTTTAGCTCAGCTGGGTAACACAGTCTTGTGGCACGCCTGAGACCCAGTTTTGGACGTCAAATGCAAGCACTGTCTTGTTATATCAAATCAAATGTTATTGGTTGCATACACATATTTAGCAGATGTTATTGCGGGTGTAGCAAAATGCTTGTGCTCCTAGCTCCAACAGTGCAGTAGTATCTAACAGTTGACAACAATACACACAAGTCTAAAAGTAAAATAATGGAATTAAGAAATATAGAAATATTAGGACCAGCAATGTCGGAGTGGCATTGACTAGAATACAGTATTTACAGTGCATGCGGAAAGTATTCAGACCACTTGACCTTTTCCACGTTTTGTTACGTTACAGCCTTATTCTAAAATTAATTAAATTGGGTTTTAATCTTCATCAATCTACACACAATACCCCATAATGACAAAGCGAAAATAAGGTTTTTAGAAATTTATAAAAAACAACAACTGATATCACATTTAAATAAGTATTCTGACCCTTTACTCAGTACTTTGTTAAAGCAGCTTTGGCAGCGACTGCAGCCTCAAGTCTTTTTGGGTATGACGCTACAAGCCTGGCACAGTTGTATTTGGGGAATTTCTCCCATTCTTCTCTGCAGATCCTCTCAAGCTCTGCCAGCGTCGCTGCACAGCTATTTTCAGGTCTCCCCAGAGATGTTCTATCGGGTTGAAGTCCGTGCTCTGGCTGGAACACTCAAGGACATTCAGAGACTTGTCCCGAAGCCACTCCTGCGTTGTCTTGGCTGTGTGCTTAGGGTTGTTGTCCTGTTGGAAGGTCAACCTTCGCCCCCTGTATGAGGTCCTTAGTGCTTTGGATTAGGTTTTCATCAAGGATCTCTCTGTACTTTGCTCCGTTAATCTTTGCCTCGATCCTGACTAGTCTCCCAGTCCCTGCCGCTGAAAAACATCCCACAGCATGATGCTGCCACCACAATGCTTCACCGTAGGGATGGTGCCAGGTTTCCTCCAGACATGTCGCTTGGTATTCAGGCCGAAGAGTTCAATCTTGGTTTCATCAGACCAGAGAATCTTGTTTCTTATGGTCTGAGAGTCTTTAGGTGCCTTTTGGCAAACTCCAAGCGGGCTGTCATGTGCCTTTTACTGAGGAGTGGCTTTCGTCTGGCCACTCTACCATAAAGGCCTGATTGGTGGAGTGCTGCAGAGATGGTTGTCTTTCTGGAAGGTTCTCCCATCTCCACAGAGGAACTCTAGAGCTCTGTCAGAGTGAACATCGGATTCTTGGTCACCTCCCTGACCAAGGCCCTTCTCCCCCTATTGCTCAGTTTGGCCAGGCGGCCAGCTCTAGGAAGAGTCTTGGTGGTTCCAAACATATTCAATTTAAGAATAATGGAGGACACTGTATTCTTGGGAACCTTCAATGCTGCGGAAATGTTTTGGTACCCTTCCCCAGATCTGTGCCTCGACACCATCCTGTCTCGGGGCTCTACGGACAATTCCTCTGACCTCATGGCTTGGTTTTTGCTCTGACATGCACTGTCAACTGTGAAATCATGTCCAATCAAGTTGTAGAAACATCTCAAGGATGATGAATGGAAATAGGATGCACCTGAGCTCAATTTCGAGTCTCATAGCAAAAGGTCTGAATACTTATGTAATGAAGGTATTTTTGTTTTTTTATATTTCATAAATTTGCTAAAATTTCTAAAAACCTGTTTTCGCTTTGTCATTATGGGGTATTGTGTGTAGAATGATGAGGAAAAAAAGTTATTTTATATATTTTAGGGTAAGGCTGTAACGTAACAAAATGTGGAAAAAGTGAAGGGGTCTGAATAGCAATGAATGTAAAACCACACTCCTATCATGAGTAAACCTGTGTGATTTGTGTTAGCTCCCTGCGGTAATGTCTTAGGCTTTAGCTCAGAGGGGTAACACAGTTTTGTGGTACGCCAGAAAAGTTCTCATATGTGGGAGCTTCTCAAAGTGGTTGCCACGGAGAAGGCAGTAGCATGGAGATTGCATTTTATGTAAGCTACCACTGCACGTTAAATCATTTATAGTGTGACCAAAAGGGCTAGGGGAAGCCAAGTCTGGAAGTTATATACTTACTATGACACGCTATAAGGTTCAAATATACTTTTCTCAAATAGCTCAGTAAGTTTCTGCCATGCTAAAATGCAGCTCTGTGGATGGCAACTGTGTGGATGGCAAGGGTATGTTGAATGTGTAAGGGATGTGTGAAACTACCATACATCCCTTGTGTGGTATTTAGAAAGACACAGAAGTGCATGCACACATGTTATGCGCACACATGCACAGCCTCAAGACTGGACACAGTCACTTCACACTCACTGTCTTGTGACGTCAATTACTGAGGTGTGGAGTGGGTAGTTTGGTGTGTGTGGGTGTCTACACGTGTGCATGCCTTCACGTGTGTGTTTTTAGCGTACCACTCCACAAACAGGGCCCCGTGGATAGTGATTAAACACACACATCAACTAGGGAGTAGAACCCCCCCCCCCCAGAAAATAAGTGATTTCTTCTGTGGATAATTACTTGTGAAATTGTGTACGCCTAGCGTTTTGCTGTTGTTGTCGCCACGGCAGCAGGGGGTTGTAAAGCAAGGGCTCCTGCTGCGATGCGAGATGGAAGATAACATCACTTTTAGGGAACAACAATCCAGACCCAATGTACCACAATGAGAAATTTAGCTCAAGTACTTTGTCTGAATAGTGAGGACAATGTTTCTCTATGGATGATGGGTGGGTGTTGTGAGGTGGTGAAAGGTGGGCAGTGACAGATTGGGAGGGAGACAAGTATGGGTGCAAGGTTTTTCTCCAATCAAGCGGCAACACACCTGGTTGTATGAATCAATTAAGCCTTTCAATCAAAGTTAAATTAGGTGTGTTGCTCATGTGGTCTCTCTTTCTTTCACTTCTCTCCTCATCCTCACTTTAACTAAGATAACCATATAACAATGCTTCCTCGCTTAACCCCCGATATGTAAATGTAATTAAATCACTCATTTAGTATCATTTAATTGGCCCAGGGTTACTTTCAAGTTAAAGCATGACCAATGGGATTTGAGGGGCTGAAAATGTTCCTCCGTCGAATTCTTGCGGCCATTTGAAGTACTGCTTTGCTTCATTGCATATTCAGTGCACATTAAAAATTATACAGATTTTTCACAGAGTAGTGTAACCTTTTGGGGTAATATCGTTGAAGAGGTTTGGCCTACATTGTTTTTCTCCCATCGTTTTTTGGATTAACTGAAGTGTTGGTAGCCAGTTGTGATTCCACGACCAATAGTTGACCTTATGTTAACAAAATATTTTGATGAACATCTATCGTTTACAGTGGTTGTTGGCGACACCTTTAGAGGTGACATGAGACATACATTGCAAGACTAAATTGAAATGTTTATCTCTTGTGAACTATGTGGGAAAGGGTTTGCTAACTAAAATGTTTCTCCCTCCCACCCATCTCACGCTCCTCCCTCTCTTCCCTCTCCAGCCCACCTGTATAAGTGCCCTGCCCTGAGGGACAGCTGTGGGATGTGTCTGAAGGCTGACCCTAGGTTCGAGTGTGGCTGGTGCGTCCAGGAGAAGAAGTGTTCCCTGAGGCAGGAGTGTGCCCCCCTGGAGAGCAGCTGGATGCACGCCACCACGGGCAACAGTCGCTGTGCCCACCCCAAGATCATTAAGGTATGGAAGGGAAGGGTGGTAGTAGGGTGGGCAGCGAACAGCATCCATATAAGGAAATCCTTAAACACAGGGGGAAGAGTACGGTGTTTATATGAGGACATTCTCAGAAGTCATTTTTACGTCATCCATATTGGGAAATCATCAGATGTCACGTGTGCGGCATCCATATTAGGACATCCTCAGACATTAAAATGAGGCATTTAAGTTTGTGTTAAAAGTGTTCTATCACTGTGAAGTGGAGTTACGCATTGGAGTCAAGTTTCCAAAGTGAGGTTAGGTTTTTGAATCACGTGGCATGAAGACGACAGTAATGGATAGAGGACACAGAGGGAGAGGTAGCAAGCCACCACAGAGACTGTATAGTCTCACAGTCGTGAAGAGGGCACGATAAAGCCTATTCCCCCTCAGGAGACTGAAAAGATTTGGCATGGGTCCTCAGATCCTCAAAATGTTCCACAGCTGCACCATCAAGAGCATCCTGACTGGTTGCATCACCGCCTGGTATGGCAACTGCTCGGCCTCCGACCGCAAGGCACTAGAGAGGGTTGTGCATACGGCCCAGTACATCACTGGGGCCAAGCTTCCTGCCATCCAGGACTTCTATACCAGGTGGTGTCAGAGGAAGGCCCTAAAAATTGTCAAAGACTCCAGCCACCCTAGTTATAGACTGTTCTCTCTGCTACCGCACGGCAAGCGGTACCGGAGCTCCAAGTCTAGGTCCAAAAGGCTTCTTAACAGCTTCTACCCCCAAGCCATAAGACTCCTGAACAGCTAATCATGGCTACCCGGACTATTTGCGTTGCACCCCCACCCCAACCCCCTCTTTTACGCTGCTTCTACTCTGTTTATTATTTATGCATAGTCACTTTAACTCTACCCACATGTACATGTTACCTCAATTACCTTGACTAACCGGTGCCCCCGCACATTGAATCTGTACCGGTAACCCTTGTATATAGCCTCCCTACTGTTATTTAATTTAACTGCTGCTCTTTAATTATTTTTTATTTTTTACTTATCTATTTTTTACTTACATTTTTTTTTTTTTTTTTAAACTGCATTGTTGGTTAAGGGCTTGTAAGTAAGCATTTCACTGTAAAGTCTACACCTGTTGTATTCGGCACATGTGGCAAATAAAATTTGATTTGATTTGATGGGCAGGACAGAGGAGGCAGTCTACGGGACGTCACTGAGCACCGAGACGGAGTGTGTGTGTGTGTGTGTGTGTGTGTGTGTGTGTGTGTGTGTGTGTGTGAGTGGCGTGACGTTACCATCTGTTGCAGTGGGGAGCCATAGCGGTGGTCCTCATCTGGCCGTGGCCCAGGTCATTGTCCCAACAGTGGAGCACTGTGTCTGTCTCACACAAACTGCTGTGTGAACCACATCAAGCATTAATGTAGACCGATTTTTTCTCTCTCTCTATTCCCATTCTCTCTCATTCTAATTGAGATGGGGAATCTACATTAATTACTGTTTTTCCCTTTTTCCATTTCAGTTCATTTCAGTTTTCCACTACCTCCTTCTTGAAATGTGTGCATGCTTCTTAACTGTAGAGGGAAAGGATTACTTATTTCACTGCATTTCCTGTTTTACATGGGCCTCCCTTCAGTTTCTGAATGCTTAAAGTAGAATTTCACTATTTAGGAACCTAATCTGTATTTTTGATGTAAATACCATGTTAAGAAGGGTCCACACACTTTTTTTTTGCAATTTTAATTGGTTTTGAGAAACTTACCCCAGCAACGATTTACTTCCTGACCTCATTTTGGTGTTCCAGGGCATCCAAAAAGCATGAACAAAGACATCCAAAAACACCCAAATGTGTCCTTTTACAAATGGCAAAGCTCTCAGGATCGTGATGCAGGTCTTTAGATGCTGTACACGTGAAATTGTGTAATTCCGAACTTCATCTGCAACATTATAATCCATTTTGTCGAACTCAAGCGGTAATTGCCTGCGTGTGCATATTGGCGTGCATGTGTGTACTTCCTCGTTCCAGCCTGGCTGATCCTGTGAGTGACTGACTGACAACCTAACCACAGTGGCTTGCGAAAGTATTCACCCCCCTTGGCATTTTTCCTATTTGGTTGGCTTACAACATGGAATTAAAATGGATTTTTGGGGGGTTTGTATCATTTGATTTACACAACATGCCTACCACTTTGAAGATGGTTATATTTTTGAATAATCTGTCCATAGAACGTTCTTCCAAGAGTCTTGATGATCCTCCAGGTGCTTTTTGGCAAACTTGAGTCAACTTTTTGGACGAGATGGGTCCCATTATGCCTGGCGAAAACCAAACACTGCATTCCACAGTAAGAACACCATACCAAAGGTCAAGCATGGTGGTGATGGTTTGGGGATGATTTGCTGCCTCAGGACCTGGACCACTTGCCTTAATAGAAGGAACCATGAATTCTGCTCTGTATCAGAGAATTCTACAGGAGAATGTCAGACCATCCGTCTGTGAGCTGAAGCTGAAGCGCAGCTGGGTCATGCAGCAAGACAATGATCCAAAACACACAATCAAATCTACATGAAAATTGCTAAAAAGCAACAAATTGGAAGTTTTGGAATGGCCTAGTCAAAGTCCAGACCTAATCCCAATTGAGATTTTGTGGCAGGACTTGAAACGAGCAGTTCATGCTTGAAAACCCACACGTCACTGAGTTTAAAGCAGTTCTGCATGGAAGAGTGGGCCAAAATTCCTCCACAGCGACGTAAGAGACTGATCAACAACTACAGGAAGCATTTGGTTGGAGTCATTGCAGCTAAAGCTGCAATTTACTCCTGAGTGGCGCAGTGGTCTAAGGCACTGCATCGCAGTGCTAACTGTGCCACTAGAGATCCTGGTTCGTATCCAGGCTCTGTCGCCGCCGGCCGCGACCGGGAGACTTATGGGCGGCGCACAATTGGCCCAGCGTCGTCCAGGGTAGGGGAGGAATTGGCCGGCAGGGATGTAGCTCAGTTGATAGAGCATGGCGTTTGCAACGCCAGGGTTGTGGGTTCGATTACAAAGGGGGGCCAGTATAAAAAAAATATGTATTCACTAACTGTAAGTCGCTCTGGATAAGAGCGTCTGCTAAAATGACTAAAATGTAATGTAAAATGTAAAGGTGGCACAACCAGTTATTGAGTGTAAGGGGGCAATTACTTTTTTCACACAGGGGGAATTGGGTGTTGCATAACTTTGTTTATGAAATAAATATGTAATTGTTGTGTTATTTGTTCACTTATGTTCCCTTTATCTAATATTAGGTTTTGGTTGAATATCTGATTGCATTCAGTATCACAAATATGCAAAAGTAGAGAAAATTAGAAAGGGGACAAATACTTTTTCATAGCACTGTATATGCACGCACCACTTTTCCGTTATTTATTTTTTAGAATTTTTTGAAACAATTATTTTTTTCATTTAACTTCACCAATTTGGACTATTTTGTGTATGTCCATTACATGAAATCCAAATAAAATCAATTTAAATTACAGGTTGTAATGCAACAAAATAGGAAAAACGCCAAGGGGGATGAATACTTTTACAAGGCACTGTAGCTACAGGTCACCACTAGATGCCCGAACAGCTTAATTTACTCAAGTGTTTCCTTTATTTTGGCAGTTACCTGTGGCACACAGTAACTAGAGGGATTGGGAACGAGGAACTACACGCATGCACTCCAATATCGCTCCAATTCCTTAAAATGGATTATAACATTGCGAATAAAGTTCGGAATGACACAATCATGTGTACAGCATCTATAGACCTGCATCACAATACTAAGAGCTTTGCCGTTTGGAAAATGATTTATTTGGGTGTTTTAGGAGACTTTGTGAATTTACATCAAAAATAAAGAATAGGTTCCTAAATAGTGAAGTTCTCCTTTAATGGCGATATTGAGATAATTGGGGCACTGGCACACAGATAAATCCATTAGCTAATGCGCATTCTCTCTCACTCGCGCTTCACTTATCTCTATAAAACAAACGCACAAGAGATGTGGGGGGGTGTAAAGCTTGGCCTGAGGGGAAGATGTTGGTGGCACAAACAGCACACAGTGAAAAAGCAGGCGTACAGTACAAGAGCTTCAAAAAGAGAGGTGGGAGAAGAGGGTTTGGAAGGCAAGAAAACAAATGAAAAGAGAAGAAGAAGATAGACAAAGGAGGAGGAGGAAGAAAGACTCGACAGTGAGACACAAAAAGGACATAAATAACTAGCATCCACCAAACATTGTTACAACGCTGCCTTGACATTGCAATATTATTTTCCTCTGACATTAACATTACGGGAACGTTTGACAGTGGACAGATGACGAACTTAAAGAATCTCATTCTTCCTTGAAGAACATATCCCTCTAATGCTAGAAAGACCATTGCATCTTCCCCCAAATTGAATATTACCCTACTTCTCAACGTCCCTTCTCTCAAATCCCTCTTTCCCTCCTTCCTAAACTTGAACTCGTTCTCTGTGCTCTGTTCTTTCTTTGTTCTTTCTCTCTCTCTGTTGCTAATCTAAGTACGCTAACCGCTGTGTGGCCCTTTATTAGCTAGCGGATTAGTCCCTAATTTCATTTGGACTAGTGTTCGACAGGGATTCAAGGCATGGGGATTGAGAGGCATTTCGTACTATTTCTCCCTGTAAACTCTAAATTCAGTTTGATATGGTACAATAGTGAGCGGTACGGTACCACATTGTTAACCTGTAATAATGCTAGTACTACGCTAAGTGCATTAGCCACTGTGTGGCCCTTTATTACCTAGTGGATTAGCCAGTAATTTCATTGGGATGACAGGGATTGAGAGGCATTTAATTATATTTCTCCCTGTAAACTTGCTCAGTTTGACATTGTACAATAGTGAGCAGTAGGATACCACATTGTTAGCCTGTCCAAGTGAGGTTGACGGTGTCCTAATATGGACACCGTAATGCTTTCATATTGCTAGTGGTAGTTGCATTTGTCTCTCTCTCTCTCGCATGCGGAGTGGGGCACACTAAAAGGCCATTGCACCATAATTATGTAATTTACCCCCTATGCCTGCTGTGGCCCTCCATCTCTCCCTCCCTTCCCTTCCTTTATCCTGTCTCTCTCTCCCTCTCGCTCTCTTGCTCTCTCTCTCCCCCTCTCATTTTACTATAAAATGAACTTATAAGAATTGTGTTAATTTTCCTGATCTTTTCATGCGTTTCTCCCATGAGAGGAAGTTACATTTTTTTCTGTTCTTATTAGACGTCGTTCGCTAGATTAACTGATCTTGCATTCACAAACAAAAACAACTGACTCCCTTGTGACTTGTCCCCACAATATCAACAAATACATACACACACACTCACACTGACGCGTAAACACAGCCACTCGTAACCTAACACACACACACACGTCATTCATGCGGCAATGAACTGTCATAGGGCTGGCCTTGCCTCATTCTTGGCCCTCTGTCATCCATCATCTCCCCAGCAGTTCTCCGAGGGTTTGTGGAGCAGCATTAAGACCACCCCTCGGAAACCAATTAAGTGTGTATGTGTGTGTGTTGTTTGTTGGAACTCGTCATTGTAAAAGGCGACTGATTTCCTTGCTCCTTTGCCCTCCCCTATGTATTGTTAAGCTGCAATATTGGCTATTGCTGGACATTGTGGGTTAAGCCCTCTTTCTCCATGTCTCTCTCCCTCTCTCTCTCCCTCTCCCTCTCCCTCTCCCTCTCTCTCTCTCTCTCTTGCTCTCTCTCTCTTTTCATCCCTCTCTAGAGTGCATCGACCTAGCCACTGCGATTTACTATTGTTACAACACTAAACACACCACCACACCAATATTACAACACTCAATGAATACCACATCCACAGCTGTGTGACAAAGGACCTTTCTTCCTCTGTCATTTTGATATTCAAAACAACATTATTCATTTTGATCATATTTTTTTATTAAAGAGCAGAAGTTCTGAGTACAAGTTTATATTCTTATCCAGTTTTTCACCCTAACAGTAATTCTACAGTGCAATGTTGACTACAGCTAGTGTTTCTCAGTGAAATGGACAATGATTGATTTGTGAAACTCCACCGATATATTGAATTTATAACAGTAGCTCCATAGTGAGCCTGTAGGCTTGTTTCTAGAATGTTCTCTCTGTCTGTTATTGTGATTAAGTCCAGTTCTTATGACCAGATCCATCATATTCTTCCTATTTTTCAGATAGATCATATCTTATTACTTCATGTGAAATATGCATTATGTATTCCAGGTATGAATTCATACATAAATTCATATGACTGAATGTCCAATGATGTCCAAGTCTTTATACTCAATGGCTCAAATGCTTTAATATGATCATTTAAGACTTCATTGTCCCATTGTTATGACTAGATGTGTGCTATTCACACACACACACACACACACACACACACACACACACACACACACGTTCAGATCAGCCGCGCTTCTTCGTCTGCAAACGGAACCGAGAGGCCATTTCAACCCCCCCACCATCACCCTCTCCATCTCTGAGTAGATTCTCTCCCAATTGTAGATGTTCCCTTTCATTTGGGTGATAAGGCCCTGCCTGTTCCACTGTATTCATCTTAGATTCAGCTCTCTCCTCTCAGACTCCTTACCAGATGCTATCTCCAGACCAGACCCACTGCACACAGTTACGACAATAGGCCCACACAAAGAGAGCATGGCGCAGTCAAAACGCTCTCTCGTTTTCTTTTTCAGTGTCTCTTTCGCTTTTCTTTCTTTCTTATTCTGTCTCTCTCGCGTCTGTATTTTCCTATTTTCTCTCTCTCGCTCTTTCTTTCTCTCTCTCTCGCTCTTTCTCTCTCTTTCTCTCTCTCTCTCTCTTTCTCTCTCACTGGATTGATAGATACATTCTGTGCAAAGAATCAGCCAGGCGTAACGTTTAGTGTTGTCCTTTGTTCAATTGATAATACATGTGACACACAACTGCGTTATTTGATAATGCACCACATGCAACTGTCGTTAAAAATAATGTCTCTGCTATTTGGCTATTTTGTATGCAACTGTCGTTAAAAATAATGTCTCTGCTATTTGGCTATTTTGTATGACGTCCGTGTCATATTTACTGTTTTTATCCCGCTGTGCTTCAGAGTTGTGCCAAGTTAGCAGGTCCCCTGCTATAATGTTACAGGATGTCATTGCTAGCCTCTAGCGTGCTAGCCTTGGGCTAGTGACGTCCCTTGAACGTGAACAAAGATACAGACATGCATTCAGTTGTACTCATGTAGATGAACATGACTAAACAGAGAGGGAGAGACGCACACATAGATACCGAGAGACTGAGGGAGAGGGAGGGTCACAGCAGGCCGAGGTGAAAACACCCGTAGTTACGCAGCGATGGCATTGTATCCAACATCAGTCACTGTGTTTGTTTGTGTTCAGTCACTGCACACCTCTACGCTAATGATGTCAGTGTGCCCTGCTGTGCTCCAATAAGGGGTAGGGCCTGTGTGTGTGTACTTGCACATTTGCATGTGTGAATGTCTGTATGCCTCGTGTGTGTGTGTGTCAATGTGAATGTGTGTGAGAGAGAGACACTAATGCCTGTGAGAGTGCTTACCTCACACGTGTATAACCTTCCATGCAAACACACACACACACACACACACACACACACACACACACCAAATATGTCCAGCCGGGGGTCAAAATGTCACCTCCGAGACCAGCAGCTGTGGAGGGGGTGAGCGAATAACCATGAATAACCAGGGAGAGGGGGGTCAGACAAATGGAAGTCACCCTCAGCGCTGATGTAATTAGCGCAGGTCTTAATCATGCTAGTGATGAATGATAGAGACAGGGCCGTTGTCTGCACGGGGGCAAGATGAATGGTCCACTGATTAGTACAGGGCAGCTGTGGGCAGCCATTACTGTGAGTACCTCTAAAGCACCCTCAGGGTCGTTCACTACAGAAAAAGGGTCATAACTTGAACTCTTTCTAATAGCATTTAGTAGATTAATAGTGAGGCTGGGTTAGGGAGAGAGAGAGGCCAACTGGTGTTTTGACAAAGGAGTTGGATGGGTGAAGAAACATTGAAATAACTGCTACCGCAACATTTCAAAATGTCGTTTTTCTAGACACTAGGCTGTGTTCAAGATCACTTGTTTAAGCTACAAACAGTCAGCGGACCGGACCGGACATTAACTTGTGGCTCAGTTTTTCCCTTTTTTGTCCAGGTCCTGTACCACATTTGTGGTCGAAATGTAACCCTGCACCTGTGGAAATGTTAGATGTACACTACCAGTCTCTCTCTCTCGACATTCACATAGCTGAAGACTTCTCGAAGATTTTATGGCTAACAAGAATATAGGCTACTAGAATGGACATTCCAGTTCACAATACCATATCAACCAAATTGACTGTACCTATGAGGGTGCATTCAAATTGCCATAGTCAGAGGGTCTTTGCCTGGTCTAGTAATTATATTTATTTTTCTAACAACCCTAATCTCTGTCCTCTCTCCAGTTGTCTCCAGAGACGGGTCCCAGACAGGGGGGAACCATGCTGACCATCACAGGGGAGAACCTGGGTCTGCAGTTCAAGGACATCCAGACAGGTGTCCGTATCGGCAAGGTGGCCTGCACCCCCGTGGAGGCCGAGTACATCAGCGCTGAACAGTGAGTGACTCTTCCTCACTCCTTTTCTCTCTCTCTGTCTCTTTTACTGCTGCCTCTGTCCTCTGTTTTGATGCATTACCCTTTATCTCTCTCCTGGTCTGTCTATCCATCCCTCCCTCCCCCTTCCTCCCCTGTTAGCCCTATTTTATAGTTATCCCTTTGTCTCTCTTGCTCTCAGTCCACACATGTTGCAGTCTCACCCTCTTCCGTTCCTCCTCTTTTAACCCATTCTTCACATTCTCTTACTTCCTGGTATCCTAGGAGACTTATCTGACTCACTTCCATGTCTGGAGAGATACAGAGCTCGCACAAACACCTTTTCAACCGTATTCAAATCAAGTTGACATCATAGACTCACACAGACTCGTAGTGTTTAGAGACATAAATGACAAAAGGAAAGCTGCATTTCCCCAGTCAGCACATAGGCCACCAACAAACAAACATATTGCTTGTGTCACTGTCATGGGTAATGTCACCGCCACAATCACCTCCGTGCGCGAGGGGCTAACGCTTAACCCCTGTTACAATTAGGGCGTGTTGCGTGATGGCAAGGACGGTGGTGACGTCGGTGGTCCACACACTGAAGTTGTCAGGGTAACTAAAAGTGATGTTCTGCAAATGGAGCGACTCTGGGGTGGCTGGCCGTGTCATTTCCGTAACCCTGTCCGAGCCGTAATGGAGGAGGTGTGTTAGGGTGCGGAGGTGGGTTACGGCAATATGTGTCAAAGGTTGAGGGTTAAATGGTGTGGAGATCGGAGGAAGGTCGTAGTGGAATAAGGTCTGGTCAAGCTCAGCCCACACACACAGGTCACATACATCATAGATGCACACACACAAAGACAGTAAGTAATGTGCACATATGCGAAATGGAGTACACACACACACACACCAACAAAACCGTACTTCTCATCAAGCTTCTTAAGCTCTCTGTTATTTCACTTTGACTGCTTAACATTCCCCTTGTCGTCACTGTAATGAATGTTAATTATCTGCTAAAAAGTCTACTAGCTGTAATCATTGTCCCTCCCTGTGTGAGACCAAACAAATAAACAATTGCATCGGAATGCGGACGTCATCGCTGCAGCGGTGGAGAGCGGTTGCCGTGGCCACCTGCAGCGAGGACAAAAGCAGCAGAGTTAATAACTCATCACAGGCGGAGGGGGGACTGCAACGAGATGGGAAGGATACGAGCTTGTTCAATTAATCACCCCCCTCCTCCACTTAAACCCAGCTCTCTCTCTCTCTCGCTCTTTTTTTCCTATTGCGCTCTCTCTCTCTTTTTCCTATTGCGCTCTCTCTTTCTCTCTCTCTCTCTCTTTTCCTCTCGTTCTATTTGGCTAATTAACAGTCTGGAGTGTCTGAGGCGGGTGAAACATGAGGTCTAGGGCTATGTCTGTGTGTGCACAATCCTTTATGTGTGTGTGTGTGGTGTTTGTGCGCAGATTACTGACATGTGCCCATGTGTGTGTTCCCGCCCGCGGTGCCCAACCTCCTCAGACGCTCGTCCTCTGCTTCAATCATTTCTAAAATGGATTTGGCCAGCCGCCGCCCAAGGCCAAACACAAGGCTTATGGGGTTATAATATCCTCTAATACTGTCGTACAGAAACAAAATGGAGCCTCTCTCTCCTATCGTACCTCTCCAGGTACATGTCATCACCATCACACACTCTATCCCAGCTATGGATATTGGCAGGGCTATTGCTATACTCTGTGTGGCTTGGTTACCCTTGGACTAATGCTGTGGATAGGTCAATGGCTATGATGATCATATTTGTAGTGTCACTCACCAACTCTCTCTCTCTCTCTCAGGATCGTGTGTAAGCTGGCTGATGCGACAGGTTACCGAGTGCAAGAGGCTCACGTGGAAGTGTGTGTGAGGGACTGCACACACACTGACTACAAAGCCATCTCACCCAAGGCCTTCACTTTTGTGGTAAGCCCCAATCAGACCTGTGCTGAATTGTCCTTCTGTAATGTTGTGTCCTTTCATCATAGGAAAAACAACAGTTGATCCCAGAACAAATGAATTCCTGACTCATGTTGATATATTCCTCTTCCCCAGTCTCCCTACTTCACGCGTGTGCAGCCCTCCAAAGGCCCCCTCTCGGGGGGCACCCACATCACCATCGAGGGGAGCCACCTCAATGCAGGCAGCGCTGTGGCCGTCAAGATCGGCCTCCACAACTGTTCCTTCGAGAGGTGAGCTCTCTGACAACCCTGCTCGCACACATTGTAACAATGACTGTTGCGTTTAGTGCTACATTGCTAACTATATTGGTTTATTGATGTTATGGCGATGAAAAACCAGCATTTTTGATGCAAATGACAGCCCACCATTTGTGATGGAAATTACTTGTTACGGGTATGACTTGCCTTCATTTGTTTTTTAGTAATGACTGCCCACCATTTATGTTGGGAATGACTTCCTCTGTTACGGGGATGACCAACCTCTGTTTGTATGGATTTTACTTGTTTGCTTTCCATTGAAGACGAATGATCTAGAATTAGGGTTTCAAAATACTCTACATGAATCACGTTTCCCCTTTGTGCTATATGTTACGGGCTGGGTAAATTCTCCAACACTCTACAGGACATTCCAATAAGCTAGAAAGGTGAGAAGTCTGTTCTTCTGCAGCTCTCTGTCTCCATAGTCTTTCATGGTGAAACAAACGCTCGCACGCACACATATATATATACACACACACACACACACGAACTCGCAGCATACCGTGCACTCATCGAAAGCCTCAAATGAACACGTGTTAGCAGATGGCGGGGACACCTCACAGAAGAACGAGTGCCTGGTTAACACCTCTCTTAGAAGAGGGTTGGGAATTTCTCCGAAATGTAGAAAGCAAAAAAATAAAAAGAACTGAATGAGAGGAGAACATGGGAGAAGACAATCAAACATTCCTCACCATAGTAAAAAACCCTGGATATACCCATACATTTATCTTGCAACGCAGACGGTAGTTTTCCCGGAACAATTAGCTTTAGATGTAATTGTGCACAAGGCACTATCAACATGATTGGTGGTTGGCATATAGACAGCCATATGTGACATGGTTTATACAAGAGGCATATATGCATGCAGCAATGGCATCTGTTGATATTAGGGAAACATGTTGAGCTAAAACCTTGACTTGCTCTGAAAAGAGAGCTGCTGTCTTTGATATAGTATTAGGATTACCAATAATAGTATGATATAATTTGATGATAATAACGGTAGTATAATATGATAATATACTGTATGATAGGCTACATATTGAGCTGTTTTGGTCCAGTCACATGGGGCTCATCTCAATAGTCAAAAGGTCCCTTCCTCATCTCCTCTCCTCACCTTCATCTGAACTGATCTGAAAACACAGGATAGGTGAATTCAAGGTGATGGATTCCCAACGGAGGTTTGATGCCACCTTGTCTAGTTCATAGCGGTGCAGATGAAGACAAGGAGACGAGGAGAGGAAGCCACTCTAGACTATTGAGATGCAAACCTGGAACAGCACATACATAGCATACATAGCACTGTCCTTTCAGACACACTCTAGCATAGCAACGCTCTATGTCTCTAAAGTAATGGACTTGGAAAGCGTTCTCTCTTTTTCGCGCATCACGTCCAAATGTTTTTTCTTTCATCTCCAAGTTCAACGCGGCTGCTTTAATCAAAGCCTATTTCCCCTAGTCATTCAGGCACTTATCTCCCTCTGAAACCTTTATTCCCACTCTCTCTCTCTCCCAAACCCCCATTCTTTTGATCCAGTTGACAACAACCTTGTCAAAATATGTACGGCGGAGCGTGAGTGTCGCCGGCGAGTGTTGTGAAAGCGGTTGCCCGGGCAACGCAGTGCTGCGAGCGGAATGTGGAAAAGGCACATTACTTTTTTATTTTTCGTTCCCTTCTTGTCCGTACACCTTTCAGCGGAGCCCTGGAAGACGGGTCGTTTAAATTGCTTCTTACAAGACCGCAGGGATGGGCTCGCAGAAAAGCATCCTAGCTTATTTTCCCTTCCACTTAGTTCCCCCTCAGCTGTTGTCGTCTCGCTAATATTTCTTCCCTCTTTCCTCTCCTCTCTCTCCTCTCAGTTTCTGGTTCATAACAGATGGGATTTATGTACGAAATAGTCGTTGTGTAGGATAGGAAAGTGAGTGCACTCATCACACACACTCATGCACACACCAATGTGTGTTTGCACGCGCGCCATACATGTGCGTCCATTCACATGCATTCTACAGAATCACGCAAACACCCACACATTTATCCTAATATGTATACTCGCAGGATCACTTACATTATGCAGATGTACAAACACGGCAGCCTTCTGCTGTCTTCTTTGCCAACACAAAAACATTTAATCAGAGGAGATGGAAGTAGAGTGCAAAGTTTGTCGAACTAACCCGAACCGCAAAACTTTCATAACGCAGCACAGCTGGCTAGGTGTCTGAGGGGGTTGCATCATCTAGTGATGACCGGCGTTCTCTGGGAATCTGCCACTCCAGATCGGCCAGGGAGAGAGAGAGCAGAGAGAGCAGGTCTTTGAAGCCATAGCTCTGTGAAAGTCTGTCTGACGAAACCACCGTCTGTTGGACTGAAAGCACTGGGGCTCTCGGCACTCTTAAAGTTTGTGTGTGTGTGTATGACATACTCTTCCCTTAATGTCAAATACACGTATCACACGGTGACATACTATACGATACTTTATTGTCCATTTTTATTGAAATTCTTCGTGTTCCTTCTTCATGTAACACACTCCCTCTGCCCTTCCAGGCGGAGTGCCAGGGAGATAGTGTGTGTGACCCCAGCGGGTCAGACTCCTGGCGGTACCCCCGTCATGGTGGACATCAACTCAGCTGAGCTCAGGAACCCAGAGGTCAAGTTCAACTACACTGAGGACCCCACCATCCTCAAGATCGAACCTGACTGGAGTATTGCAAGGTGAGTGGGAACCAGTTGGAACTGGGCCTGTATCCACAAAGCATCTCGGAGACAAGTGCTGATAGAGGATCTGTCTATATAATCATTATGATCTAAGATGCAACACCGATCCTAGATCAGCACTCCTAATCTGAGACGGTTTGTGGACACAGGCCTTTGTCTGAAACTAGTCTTAACCGGTCTTAACAGATTGCTTTAGATCTTTTGATGGACATTTTGATTTTAATTGTATTTGGAGATGTGAGAGGATTGGATAGGTGTAAGGCAAGGAATGTGGCACTAGCTCCCTCTTGCAACTATATTGCTTAGACCTATCCAGTCGTCTCAGATCTCCACAAGTGCACAGCAGCTAGGGGTTTATTTGGGATTGGGCGTTAGTCTTAGCACTGAGCCAAGTATGCTGTAGGCACACTTCATTTTCATACACAGTATCGAGAGAGATCAAACACGCAGGCGCTGGAATTTTTTACCAAACTATTTCCCCCTGAAAACTGATACAACAGCTAATCTTTGCTGAAAATGGACTTGAAAGCCGCTGGTAGTTTGTATTGCAGTCGACGCAAAGACTGTATAAATATTGTCTGACTTATTCAAATGAGACAATGTAGTGAGCCAGTTTGCCACGGGAATATTTATGAACAAACACAAGCTGTGTACAGAGCAGGAAGTGGATTCCGATGCAAAACGGGCTTGATAGATTGACCTAGAAAAACTGAGTTGGTGTTCATTGCTCAGGCAGGCAGGCAGATAGCACACTGTTGATGCTCCCTAAAATAGTAATGTGGCCTTCTATCAACTCAAACAGTCTAATTCACTGAAGTAATATATTTCTGGAACACCTTCTATAGGCCACCTGTCTTGTAATGCATTATAAAGACATTATACAGTGGGGAGAACAAGTATTTGATACACTGCCGATTTTGCAGGTTTTCCTACTTACAAAGCATGTAGAGGTCTGTAATTTTTATCATAGGTACACTTCAACTGTGAGAGACGGAATCTAAAACGAAAATCACATTGTATGATTTTTAAGTAATTAATTTGCATTTTATTGCATGACATAAGTATTTGATCACCTACCAACCAGTAAGAATTCCGGCTCTCACAGACCTGTTCGTTTTTCTTTAAGAAGCCCTCCTGTTCTCCACTCATTACCTGTATTAACGGCACCTGTTTGAACTCGTTACCTGTATAAAACACACCTGTCCACACACTCAATCAAACAGACTCCAACCTCTCCACAATGGCCAAGACCAGAGAGATGTGTAAGGACATCAGGGATACAATTGTAGACCTGCACAAGGCTGGGATGGGCTACAGGACAATAGGCAAGCAGCTTGGTGAGAAGGCAACAACTGCTCCATGCAAGATCTCACCTCGTGGGTCATCAATGATCATGTGGAAGGTGAGGGATCAGCCCAGAACTACACGGCAGGACCTGGTCAATGACCTGAAGAGAGCTGGGACCACAGTCTCAAAGAAAACCATTAGTAACACACTACGCCGTCATGGATTAAAATCCTGCAGCACACGCAAGGTCCCCCTGCTCAAGCCAGCGCATGTCCAGGCCCGTCTGAAGTTTGCCAATGACCATCTGGATGATCCAGAGGAGGAATGGGAGAAGGTCATGTGGTCTGATGAGACAAAAATAGAGCTTTTTGGTCTAAACTCCACTCGCCGTGTTTGGAGGAAGAAGAAGGATGAGTACAACCCCAAGAACACCATCCCAACCGTGAAGCATGGAGGTGGAAACATCATTCTTTGGGGATGCAAAGGAGACAGGACGACTGCACTGTATTGAGGGGAGGATGGATGGGGCCATGTATCGCAAGATCTTGGCCAACAACCTCCTTCCCTCAGTAAGAGCATTGAAGATGGGACGTGGCTGGGTCTTCCAGCATGACAACGACCTGAAACACACAGCCAGGGCAACTAAGGAGTGGCTCCGTAAGAAGCATCTCAAGGTCCTGGAGTGGCCTAGCCAGTCTCCAGACCTGAACCCAATAGATAATCTTTGGAGGGAGCAGAAAGTCCGTATTGCCCAGCGACAGCGCCGAAACCTGAAGGATCTGGAGAAGGTCTGTATGGAGGAGTGGGCCAAAATCCCTGCTGCAGTGTGTGCAAACCTGGTCAAGACCTACAGGAAACGTATGATCTCTGTAATTGCAAACAAAGGTTTCTGTACCAAATATTAAGTTCTGCTTTTCTGATGTATCAAATACTTATGTCATGCAATAAAATGCAAATTATTTACTTAAAAATCATACAATGTGATTTTCAGGATTTTTGTTTTAGATTCCATCTCTCACAGTTGAAGTGTACCTATGATAAAAATTACAGACCTCTACATGCTTTTTAAGTAGGGAAACCTGCAAAATCGGCAGTGTATCAAATACTTGTTCTCCCCACTGTAGTTATTTATTATAAGGGACATTTCAACACATCAACTCGGAACTCATAATTATTTTTAAAGTGACCCCCGATGTCATCATAAGGGGTCCTTTTCCTTGTATATCTTTGACTACATAAAGAAAGATTGCATTTTCACATATTTAGAAGCTGGTAGGGTGCTGCTGGACATAATAGATATTAGTTTAAAAAGTGGTGAAGTGCCCCTTTAATATGCATTTATGGTCTCTTATAAGGACCCATAGAAGATTGAAAATCAAGTTCAATGAAGAGTGGATCCAGGTGAGGAAACAACTTGCTGGAGCACTCACATGGTATAAGGCACTCAAACTCAACTCTGGACATCGAAGCAGGTCCATTGCTTTTGTAATTGTTCCCCTCTAATCAGGGACTGATTTAGACCTGGGACACCAGGTGTGTGCAATGAATTATCAGGTAGAACAGAAAACCAGCAGGCTCCAGACCTCGTAAGGTAAGAGCTGAATACCACTGGTATAGGGAGGTTGTAGTTGCCCTTCGATGCTGATGTTGGGTCAGTTTAGCATTTTCCACACTGATGGTTAGGATTGGGGGAGGGGGAGGGGAATCTGATCTGTACCTAGGGCATCTTCTAGATCTGTACCTAGGGGAAACTTCATCCTGGAGCTGAATAGGCCATGTAGCTTAGAGACTAGGTAGGCTATACACAGTGCTTTTTTAATAGGGTAGGTGGGAGAAAAAAGCAGCAACTAATTGGTAAAATGGCTACCCTGGAGAAGTAGGCACAAAGTATTTAAGTGCCTTCCATTCAGCGACCGGATGATTGGCAGCTGCGTTTCAAGATGATTGGCAGCTGCGTTTCAAGGGCACCCAAACAGACATGATGCCGCCAGACAGAAAATGTCCGCCAGTCGCCAGAAGGAACGGGACAAACCACAATGGAGGCATCACGAGGGGATAGTAGAGGTGAAAATAGGAGAAGCGTTTTAATCTCCGTAGGGGCGGAGAGACGATCGACAGACTCGACACATGACAGAGGCGTGAGTAGGCGCGCGGTCTCATTTGGAACAGAGGTGTGAAATGAAGGAGGAAGAAGTAGAAAGAAGGATGAAAAGGTGTTAGTGTTGCTAGTGTTATCCTCAGGAGGGAACGTGACCTCACTGCCTCGCTCGTTATTTGGTGTTTTTCTCACCGCTCCCAGAGGATTGGCTGTTTCTCCTCTTGGCCAATCACGACTTGTGTGTACGTCGCAAAAGCAATTTTGGCGCCGCATCCCCTCCGGCAACCTTTTTCCCACGTCCGCTACAAACAATAACGGTGGTTACAACACACGTCCACCACACAACGTTGGTTAAAAATACAGAGGGTGACACAACTCACTTGTTACTTTTCAGCTTGTGCTGGGACACTGACAATCTCCCTGTGCTAACCTCACAGTGACAAAACAGCAGAGCAGAGATGGAATGGGTTAAAGAGATGCCTTGTTGTTCTCGCTACATTTTCACAACGTCACCTGGAATCAGTACACTTTGCAATCAATAGTTGTTAACTCCTACCAAGTGCCACTCTTAGTTACCACACAACACCTTGCCTCTTGAGTGGTGTTTTATCGACCCCTGTGTCTGTAACAAGCATTTGCTTGAGTGTCTTTACACAGATGAGCATGTGGGCCTAGGACAAGTTACCTTGCATGCTTACTGATTCAACCCTGTCACATTACGTCATGTCAGTCTGGTTTAGAGAGTTCAGCCTCCCGTGGTTGAGAGGGGGTGTCTTGGGGGACGTGACTCTTGCCCATGTTACTCTTGTCCTTATTGGTGATTGTCAGGTGAATCGGAAAGGTCAAATGGTGAAAAGCTCAGAAAACCAGCAATTCCACAGTCTGGGTCAGGGCTGGGCGATATATCAAATTAATTAGATGAATTCAAATGTATGTTTTTGTGCAGAATAATTTTTTTGTGGGTATTTTTCGTTTTTATGAGCGTTTATGTCCACTTTTTCTCATGTTGTCTTTTTGGTCTCGTTTGCTCCTTCTGTGCTGTGCACCTTCCCATTTACACCAGAGATCAGTAAATGACGAGATGGTCGTGTCTTCGCCCTAACAATGGGAGTCATTGTCCCAAAGGCATGAAGGCAGGCGACAAGCTTAGGTTCAAAATAAGCGCATAGAAACGCATTGGGCTTATTTTGGACAGATTTTGGCGAGAGCGAAACCTCTCGCTTCGCCTCTTTCTCCCAAGCCCCTCCCCCTACCACTCAACAACAACAAAGATGAGAGATCACTTCTTCCTCTCTGACAAACGGTTTAAACTAGCTATTTGCATTTGAGGTTTGGTCCAACAGAATCAGTCAGATGGACACCGAAACACATGGAGGAGAAGTTAATCTTTCGGACCATACCCTGTTTATGTTTCAACTCCACAAATTTCGAGCAGAGCAGACACTACTAAAATGGATGTATCAATGAACATTAATTCTGGAAAATGTATGCTCAGTTTGTCCCACACGCATTACGGTACCACGTATCGCTAGCAGCATTTTAGTCAAATAAAGATAGCTATACTAGCTGTTTAGTCTGTGTTATATATAAGGAATTGGCAACTCGTTCTCATTCTGAGAAATAAGGTAGGCCACTTGATTTCAACATCTGAACAAAGTAAACAAACAGTTGGAGACGGACAGAAGGTTGCGTTTATAACAATTCAACTGTTTTGCCTTGTTAGCTGAATTCAGAGCTTGTGAAATTATACCTAGATTCAAGTTGGCTAAACTTGAAATATACACTACTGGTCAATTTTTTGAACACCTACTCATTCAAGGGGTTTTCTTAATTTTTTAAAACTATTTTCAACTTTGTAGAATAATAGTGAAGACATCAAAACTATGCAATAACACATATGGAATCATGTAGTAAACAAAAAAGTGTTAAACAAATCAAAAGATATCTTCAAATAGCCACCCTTTTCCTTGATGACAGCTTTGCACACTCTTGGCATTCTCTCAACCAGCTTCACCTGGAATGCTTTTCCAACAGTCTGGAATGAGTTCCGATATATGCTGAGCACTTGTTGGCTGCTTTTCCTTCACTCTGCGGTCCGACTCATCCCAAACCATCTCAATTTGGTTGAGGTCGGGGGATTGTGGAGGCCAGGTCATCTGATGCAGCACTCCATCACTCTCCTTCTTGGTAAAATAGCCCTTACACAGCCTGGAGGTGTGTTGGGTCATTGTCCTGTTGAAAAACAAATGATAGTCCCACTAAGCCCAAACCAGATGGGATGGCGTATCGCTGCAGAATGCTGTGGTAGCCATGCTGGTTAAGTGTGCCTTCAATTCTAAATAAATCACAGACAGTGTCACCAGTAAAGCACCCCCACACCATAACACCTCCTCCTCCATGCTTTACGGTGGGAAATACACATGCAGAGATAATCCGTTCACCCACATCGCGTCTCACAAAGACATGGCGTTGGAACCAAAAATCTCAAATTTGGACTCCAGACCAAAGGACACATTTCTACCAGTATAATGTCCATTGCTCGTGTTTCTTGGCCCAAGCAAGTCTCTTCTTATTTTTTGGTGTCCTTTTGTAGTGGTTTTCTTTGCAGCAATTCGACCATGAAGGCCTGATTCACAAAGTCTCCTCTGAACAGTTGATGTTGAGATGTGTCTGTTACTTGAGCTCTGTGAAGCATTTATTTGGGCTGCAATTTCTGAGGCTGGTAACTCTAATTAACTTATCCTCTGCAGCAGAGGTAACTCTGGCTCTTCCATTCCTGTGGCGGTCCTCATGAGAGCCAGTTTAATCATAGCACTTGATGGTTTTTGCGACTGCACTTGAAGAAGCTTTCAAAGTTTTTTAAATTTTCCGGATTGACTGACCTTCATGTCTTAAAGTAATGATGGACGGTTGTTTCTCTTTCCTTATTTGAGCTGTTCTTGCCATAACATGGACTTGGTCTTTTACCAAATAGGACTATCTTCTGTATACCCCCCCCACTTGTCACAACACAACTTATCTTTTAAGAAGGCACACCTGTTAATTGAAATGCATTCCAGGTGACTACCTCATGAAGCTGGTAGAGAGAATGCCAAGAGTGTGCAAAGCTGTAATCAAGACAAAGGGTGGCTATTTGAAGAATCTAAAATCTGAAATATATTTTGATTTGTTTAACACTTGTTTTGCTTACTACATGATTCCATATGTGTTATTTCATAGTTTTGATGTCTTCACTATTATTCTACAATGTTGAAAATTCTAAAAATAAAGAAAAACTCTTGAATGAGTAGGTGTTCTAAAACTTTTGACCGGTAGTGTGAATATTAGCTGGCTACTCACTAGCATGTGGGCTTGTGCTTGAGAGATTGTTAGAGACCGGTGTTAATTTTCTATAATGTCTGCTACATTATTAGGAAATGTGCATTATGCATGGTTCTGGTTACATTTGTAACAAAAAGGGCATTTTTATAAACTGACCTGAAAGCCAGATCAGTGATTATTGCAGAAAAAGCAGGTACAACTATTTTGATAAAATAATTACGTTATTAGTGGGTCTATTGGTTGTGGAAGGCATATATTCAACCTAGATATAATTTCACAAGCTCTGAATTCATTAGATTATTGCTGACTCTTTTAAATGCAGTGTATTTGACCTGTAAATGTACAACAAAGCTTATTTAGAGTAAACATTTAAAAATATAGATATGCAGTGCATTCGTAAAGTATTCAGACCCCTTGACTTTTTCCACATTTTGTTATGTTACAGCCTTATTCTAAAATTGATTATATCCCTCATCAATCTACACACAATACCAGATAATGAGAAAGCAAAAACTGGTTTAGAAATTATAATGGAAAAATATATAAACTGGGGAAAAAAAACACATTTGCGTAAGTATTCAGACCCTTTACTCAGTACTTTGTTGAAGCACCTTTGGCAGCGATTACAGCCTCGATTGGCACACCTGTATTTGGGGAGTTTCTCCCATTCTTCACTGCAGATCCTCTCAAGCTCTGTCAGGTTGGATGGGGATCGTCGCTGTACAGCTATTTTCAGGTCTCTCCAGAGATGTTAGATCGGGTTCAAGTCTGGGCTCTGGCTGGGCCACTTAAGGACATGCAGAGACTTGTCCCGAAGCCACTCCTGCTTTGTCTTGGCTGTGTGCTTAGGGTCGTTGTCCTCTTGGAAGGTGAACCTTCGCCCCAGTCTGAGGTCCTGAGTGCTTTGAAGCATGTTTTCACCAAGGAACTCTCTGTACTTTGCTCCGTTCATCTTTCCCTCGATCGTGACTAGTCTCCCAGTCCCTGCCGCTGACAAACATCCCCACAGCATAATGCTGCCACCACCATGCTTCACCGTAGGGATGGTGCCAGGTTTCCTCCAGACATGACGCTTGGCATTAAGGCCAACGAGTTCAATCTTGGTTTCATCAGACTCTCATGGTCTGAGAGTCTTTAGGTGCCTTTTGGCAAACTCCAAGCAGGCTGTCATGTGCCTTTTACTGAGGAGTGGCTTCCGTCTGCCCACTTTACCATAAAGGCCTGATTGGTGGAGTACTGCAGAGAAGGTTGTCCTTCTGGAAGGTTCTCCCATCTCCACAGAGGAACTCTAGAGCTCTGTCAGAGTGACCATCAGGTTCTTGGTCACCTCCCTGACCGAGGCCCTTCTACCCCGATTGCTCAGTTTGGCCGGGCGACCAGCTCTAGGAAGAGTCTTGGTGGTTCCAAACTTCTTCCATTTAAGAATGATGGAAGCCACTGTGTTCTTGGGGACCTTCAATGCTGCAGAAATGTTTTGGTATCTTACCCCAGATCTGTGCCTCGACACAATCCTGTCTCGGAGCTTTACGGACAATTCCTTCGACCTCATGGCTTGGTTTTTACTCTGACATGCACTGTCAACTGTGGAACCTTTATATAGACAGGTGTGTGCCTTTAAAAATAATGTCCAATCAATTGAATTTACCACAGCTAAATCAAGTTGTAGAAACAGAAAGGATGATCAATGGAAACAGGATGCACCTGAGCTCAATTTCTAGTCTCGTAGCAAAGGGTCTGAATACTTATGTAAATAAGGTATTTATGTTTCTTTTTTCTTTTTTTCTTTGTCATTATGGGATATTGTGTGTAGGTTGATAAAACAATTATTAAAACAATTATATTTTAGAGTAAGGCTGTAACATAACAAAATTTGGAAAAAGTGAAGGGGTCTGAATACTTTCCAAATGCACTGTATATCATGAATCGCCCATAAATTTGAAAAAATTGAGATATTAGTTTTACGCCATAATCGCCTGGCCCTAGTCTGTGTGTGTAAGCTTTTGTTCCAGCCCAGCACTATCACACCTGTTTCAAATAACGAAGTAGTCATGTTTTATAACCAGCTAGTATGGACGACTGTGACGAAGTTGGCCGTTATCTCATGCACATAAAAAGGCTTCTTAAAGTAAGGAACAGTTTTACTCCAATGGAGAATTTATTTGACTAAATAGATAAATACAACAACGATTAAAATCAGGACATGAACTAAAAGGCTAAAACAAGGATAAAAGGTTGAGAGCATAAAATCTAGCCAACATGCTGTCCTCTACCCTTGCTTTCTGCCTCTCTCCCCTAAATACATATACACCTGTATTCAATCAACTCAAATTGGTGGGAGGGGCTTATCGTATACAATTAGCCAATCCTGATTCTAAACACAAATTCCTTTAACACACTTAACTGCTGCAGGTGAAATGGTGGAAAAAACATGTTAACTATGGCAGGATATGAAATGTGACTGAAAAATAGGGCCCTATAACAGAAACATTTAACACACACACACACTGGGGAATGTATGAGTCTTTAGGTGAGGATGTGCCATCTTCACACAGTCAACGATTAATATAATCTGGTGTGTTAGTGCTGGGCTGGAACAAAAGCCTGCACATCCAGTACCTCTCCAGTACCTGAAATGGACAATATTATTTTGGGTTTTAGACATTGGAGGTGGTTCATTGATAACCCTACGACTCACGCTAAATTCTTCCACTGCTCTGTCGTTTCGCTACATACTTTAGTCTGAGACTGCCATCATTGAAGTTCTTTGTGGTGACGAGGGGTGTTGTAAAAAAACAAAGTTATCAGCGATTAGATCGTCTCTAACCAATCAGAGTATCAAAGCCAATGATAAATCGGCACTTTATCCATGTGTGTTCTGCCTCTGCCCCAACCCATCGGTTTCTGGACCAATTAGACGGCCCCGAATGTGTTTACATTCGGCGAAGGGTCGAGGAGATACTCAGATCCATACTCATTGTGGAGAATGTCCATGGGCATGGCTTAGCGTTTGGCCGGAGCAAGGAGTCTGGGTAGCCAGGCAAGTTCATTGAGGTAATAATCTAGTATGTTCGTCCCTTCCCTGAAGCTATTCGAGTTTAAACAAGCTTTAATATGCAAGTGCCTTGGCATTGCCATCATTTCCTGTGATGGAGTGTGTGAAACAGATCAAATACTCCTCTACAGTGTTGAGAATGCATTAACATTAATGCCATAACTGGATGGTCTTTTCACTTTGACAAAAATGTGATGTATCAGGCAGCCGCGTGGTTCTCTGGAAGATATGGGCTGAGTCCCAAATGGCACCCTATTCCTTTCATAGTGCACTACTTTTGACCAGAGCCCTATCAGCCATGGTATGCTTGTTATAGCCTTTTTGCAAGATATCAGGGGACGATATCACTGGGTATCACTGCAAGATATTAGTGGAAAGATCGCATGTTACAGTGGATGGAGGTTTATGGAGTAATTGATGTCCCTCTCCCCAATTCTCTGTCTGCATACCAAATGGCACCCTATTCCCTATATCCCCCCATTCTCAGCTCGCGGTAGAAGATCCGGACCCAGAACGGGGTCAATACGGACCGTGGGTCCGGAAAAAATAATAACTATTTAAAAAACGGTCGGGCTTCGACCCCTGTTATCATATAAGACATGGAAGAATTTGCAGAATTGCTGGAAATGAGCTTGAAAACAGCAAACAAATTCTCTGCCCAATGCAAAATGTGTAGAATTGCAGGAAATTAGCTTTAAAACTGCAACATTTTCTCTCCTCCAACAAGAGGGGTGTGAACAGTTTGGGGTTGCATGGGTTGCGAGGTGGGAGTTTGTTACTACGCCGATTAATGACAACATCCATCCAGACCTTTGCCACCTAGGACATTTCTGTGACCGGACCTTCTCAAATAGTACTCGAGTACCCCTGCTCTATATAGTGCACTACTTTAGACAAGAGCCCTTGGGCCCATTTAGTACCCGCCCTCTGCCTTATGTAATCTTATAAAAAACAGGAATGACAGGTAAGTGCCCTTGTTCAATATTTTGATGCGATCGAACAGTGAATGGGATTATGGCTTTGTTATTGTAATGTTTAAGGGTGTATGTGCTGTTATGGGTGTTGTTGTTGATGGTTTCCTCTTTTTCAGTGGCGGGACGCTGTTGACCATCACTGGCACCAACCTGGCTACCATCAAAGAGCCCAAGATGAGAGCCAAGTACGGGAAAGCCCAATCTGTTAACGTGAGTACTACTGACCCAACACGCCTACAAACTGCACGCATGCACATGCACACAGTCTTGTATAGCTAACCTTGTGAGGACACAAAATTCAGTCCCATTCAAAATCCTATTTTCCCTAACCCTAAACGTAACCCTAACCTTATCTCCAAAACCTAACCTTAACCCTACCCCTGAACCTAACCCTAGCTCCTAACCCTTCATCTAACTCCTAAACCTAATTCTAAATCTAACCCTAAAACTAATTCTAACCTTAACCCTAAGCCCCCCTTGTGGGTACTAACAATGTCCCCAGTTGGTCAAATTTGTATTTGTTTACTATTCTTGTGGGGACTTCACAAGTATAGTTAAACACGTCCAGGCAAACAGATGCGCACACACACACACCTGACCCGGTGGTCACCCAGCCCAGGGCCTATTTATGGGTGTGTGTACGTGTGTGTTTTTTATGGTGAATCTCCTTTTAGCAGGTTAACCTTTGAAATGTCAACCAGAAATAAACCTGGGCTGTCTGGTAAATCCCTCTATCCCTCCGTCACCTAGCACCACAGGGCTAGGCTAACCTTTTCTCTTTTAGTCTACCCTCCCCCATCCCCCTCTCTCTCTCTACCTGCACAAAATATCCCAGACCAAAACAAAGCGTGTTTTCCTGCTTTTTCCCTCTTCCGTGTCACCACTTTTATCCGTCTTCCCTTTTCATCTGTCTTCCGTGTCTGCCCCGTGCAATTAGTTAGCATACGCTAGCTAATGCACTGTGATTACTTGGCATGCCAGAGGGAGGTTGGATGGTATGTTGGGGAAAAGTAGAGCAGTGAGACGACCCAAACGTTTCCAAAGCGTGCTTTTAGGATTGTTTGTTAGCATGTTAGCATCAGTCCCGCTAACCCTTGGATATGCCCTTACTGTCTCAGTCGCTCTGCATTAATGGAAGCGGGGAATGTTTAGCCCACAGGGGCAAACAGCAGGAGATGGTATTGGCTTTTTTTGTTTTGTTATGTTTTTGTTTACATTTTTGTTTAGATTATGAAAGCTATGACTTCACTGTACATAATGAACCTATCCACTGTCCTCTCTCAGCACTGATGTTACTCAGATTATTAGGCTTTTATTATGTCAGTGTACTGTTACATAATGAACTTATCCACCGTTCCCTTTTTTGTTTTGTTGTGTTTTTTCTACATTTTGTTAGCATTTTTATTTACATTATGGAAGCTAACATTTAAATGTAATCGTATGTACATAATGAACTTATCCATCCTCTCGCTCTCTTCTTCTTCAGAACTGCACAGTGCTTAACAACACGGTGATGGTGTGTCTGGCGCCCTCTGTGGCTGTCTCGGAGAAGGGCTTCTCAGAGACGGGCAGCGGTCCCGATGAGATCGGCTTCATCATGGACAACGTGCACACCACACTGGTGGTCAACGAGACTTTCAGCTTCTACCCGGACCCTGTGATAGAGCCGCTTAGCTCCACGGGCCTGCTGGAGCTCAAACCCAGCTCCCCACTCATCCTCAAGGTGAGACTGATGGAGATTGAAGCCCAGGGTGGGGGAGGAGGGTCCAGCAATGTAGAGTGGGGCCCAGGGTGGGGGAAGGTCCCAGGGTGGAGTAGGGGGATTCTGAGGAAGCTACCAGGGTGGAGTGTTATTCTATAGAGCGTGGGGCCAAGGGTGGAGGAGCATTAAAGAGATAAAAAATCTCTCCCAGGGAGGAGAGATGACACTGTATGAATGCCGCCAGGTTCAATTGTAACCATCAAACTGTAGACTTCAATCTCACCAACCGACTCAACTTAGAAAAGCTGCGTCCAATATATTTAGAAAATGACATTGATAGAAATTTGAATTGCCCTCTCTCTTAAAACATTCCATCGGAAATGGTTGTCCTATTTATTTGTTTCCTACCACCCTTTGAGCTATTGCCTTTTCAAAAGAACACTTTGAGACTCGACATCACCTTAAAAGGCGCTACCTGTGCCGTTCCCTGCTGTGATAGGGCGAGAGCACTTTGAAAAGTATCATCCAAATACACCACAGATATGCCACTTGCCCCTGTTCCCCAATCAGATATCTTCAGAGCAAGTTCACAGCCAAATGTTCACTTTATACCAGAGGCATTCTCAACGGCTTTGAATCCCTCTCGCGCTTATATCCTGACTCACTTATTTTGTCATCTCTCCTTGAACTTCAAAGCCGGTCCTCTGAAGAAAACTCCACCGTGATACTGTATATCATGGATATTTTATATGAAATAAGCTTTATTTTCCTTATAGCCAATCAGAAACGATCTGGGGAGTTGAGAAAATTGTGACCCTCACAGTTTAAATAAAGATTCCATAATGAACCCTACAACCCTTTGATTGCTGCGTCTTCCGTTTCTCTGAGAAGCCGGAAAATAAGGAACGGGAATGGTGGTGGGGGGAACACATAAATCCGGCATCCTATTAAATAATTGTGGATAAATTAGATGTGCATCAGATTTTCCAAGCAATTAATTCCTCTCCCTGCAAAGCCTTGTGGATAAGGGGGAGGTGAGGGGGGGTGGAGACGTGTGTTTGGAGGGTTTATTTACCCCTCTAATTGGTTCCCTCTCGGCCAATGAGACACAGCGAAAGCCCCCATCAGGCTCAACTAAACGCCACCAGAATCCCAGATCCCATATCGCTAGATCTTGACTTTACTAAAGAACCGCTTGTGGGTAATAAGGCCTTGCTACAGTATCTGTGGAATTAGAACTCGATCATCAGAAATCACACCCTATATGTATGATTAAGTAGGTATGCACATGAATGATGGTTAGAGGTGAGAGTGTGTGTGTGTGTGCGTGCATGCGTGTGTGTGTGTTGAGTTTGTGTTGTGTGTGCACATGCGTACCTATGCATTTTCCTGAGCTCTGTCTCGGTCTCTCTCCTAGGGTAAGAACCTAATCCCGGCGGCCCCTGGTAACTCTCGTCTCAACTACACAGTGCTGATCGGAGACACACCCTGTGTCCTCACCCTGTCAGAGAGCCAGCTGCTCTGTGAGTGGCCCAACCTCACCGGAGAACACAAAGTCACCGTAAGTACTCTACACTACCCTCTTTGACTTTGGGTTGGGTTGTGTAGAGTTGGGTTGTGCTGTGTGTCGTCTTATGCGTTATTGGATCACACTGTATCATAATCACGTTTCATCTCTCTGGTTTTCACTCTTTACTTCCTCCTTCTGTTCTATACTATTTCAATATAACATGACAATCCTGTCTCCTCTTTTCTCATATCATATGTCCTCTATTCTTTCCTCTTTTCTCTTGCCACTTCCTGTCTAGAGGCAGTTCAAAGGAAGAGGAGAGGAGAGGGAGAGAGAATTAGAAGGATGGACTTTTTTATTCTCTTCCTGTCTTCTTTTGAGCTACCGCTCTCTCTCCATTGCACTCTTCTTTTTTCAGTTCGTACACAAATCCACACACATTGAGGCTTCTGGTACTTAACATTGACTGGGTTTATAGGCACGTCAACCTGTTGAATTCAATTCTTAATTTAGCTTCATTTCTGCAGGGATTTGCATAGACATTGATATCCAATGCAGCCCAGAAATGACTTGTAGCCAAAGAGGTCCATATCTATATTTTACAGTCCCTCGGTTACATGTTGCGTTTCATAGATATAGGCCAGCAAAATACAATGAAAGGCCTATACCGTTATGTTCTTTATTTGAAAGGGTTACTAAGGGTGCGTCTCAATGCACTAGTGTAGTTTCCTCTCCTCGTCTCCTTTTATTCTTCTGCATTGATTACCACAATGTTGTGACAAGGAAAGGAATTTGGGCTGCAGCTTAATAGCCTAGTTTTTGGAAGTAATGTTACACTGAACAAAAATATAAATGCAACAATTTCAAAGATTTTACTGAGTTACAGTTCATATAAGGAAATCAGTCAATTGAAATAAATTAATTAGGCCCTAATCTATGGATTTCACATAACTGGGAATACAGATATGCATCTGTTGGTCACAGATACCTTTTTTTAAATGTAGGGGTGTGGATCAGAAAACCAGTCAGGATCTGGTGTGACCATTTGCCTTATGCAGCGCAACACATCTCCTTCACATAGAGTTGATCAGGCTGTTGATTGTGGCCTGTGGAATGTTGTCCCGCTCTTCTTCAATGGCTGTGCAAAGTTGCTGGATATTGGCGGGAACTGGAACACGTTGTCGTACACGTTGATCCAGAGCAACCCAAACATGCTCAATGGGTGATATGTCTGGTGAGTATGCAGGCCATGGAAGAACTGGGACATTGTCAGCTTCCAGGAATTGTGTACAGATCCTTGCGACATGGGGCCGTGCATTATCATGCTGAAACATGATGTGATGGCGGCGGATGTGCATTCAAATTGCCATCGATAAAATGCAATTGTGTTCGTTGTCCGTAGCTTATTCCTGCCCATACCATAACCCCACCGCCACCATGGGGCACTCTGTTCACAATGTCGACATCAGCAAACCACTCGCCCACACGACGCCATAGACTGTCTGCCATCTGCCCGTTACAGTTGAAACAGGGATTCATTTGTGAAGGGCACACTTCTCCAGCATGCCAGTGGCCATCGAAGGTGAGCATTTGCCCACTGATGTCGGTTACGACGCCGAACTGCATTCAGGTCAAGACCCTGAGATGTTTAGGACAGTTTGTGCAGAAATTCTTCGGTTGGGCAAACCAACAGTTTCATCAGCTGTCCGGGTGGCTGGTCTCAGATGATCCCGCAGGTGAATAAGCCGGATGTGGAGATCCTGGGCTGGTGTGGTTACACATGATCTGCGGTTCTGAGGCCTGTTGAACGTACTGCCAAATTCTCTAAAACAATGTTGGAGGTGGCTTATGGTTGAGAAATGAACATTCAATTCCCTGGCAACCGCTCTGGTGGACATTCCTGCAGTCAGCATGCCAATTGCACGCTCCCTCAAAACTTGAGACATCTGTGGCATTGTGTTGTGTGACAAAACTGCACATTTTAGAGTGGCCTTTTATTGTCCCTAGGACAAGGTGCACCTGTGTAATGATCACGCCGTTTGTTTAATCAGCTTCTTTATATGCCACACCTGTCAGGTGGATGGATTATTTTAGCAAAGGAGAGATGCTCACTAACAGGGATGTAAACAAATGTGCACAACATTTTAGAGAAATAAGCTTTTTGTGCATATGGAACATTTCTGGGATCTTTTATTTCAGAAATGGGACCAACACTTTACATGTTGCATTTTATATTTTTGTTCAGTGTAGTTATAGAGTTGAAGCTAGGGCTCGGGTAATTCATACGGGGCAAAGGTAAGACTATTGGTTCTAGCCTGGGCATTGCGACAAGGAAAGGTATTAAACTAGGTTTGGCATATGCTCACGGACGGACAGACACATACACTAACTTTGTAGTGTAGCGCTAGTGTTACAGGCTTTGGTTTTTCAATTTATGTTTTGAGGTTGGTCTTTAGCTCGTTAGCACGTAGGGCGCACCAATTGGTGTCGACTCATTAGTCAGTATGTGTTACACCTGTGCTGGTTGCCATCTCGTTAGTGTGAAGGTGTTTTACCTGTGCTGGCCCAGGTGCTATTTAAGAGTGGCTGGCCCAGTGCTCCAGTTGTCTTGAGAGAAGTGGAGGGTCAACACCTTTTAGTTTGCTCTCCATATTTGATTTCTAGAAAAACATTCCTTTGTCTGATTTCCCTGATTTCGTTTTGCTCCACCTTTTTGGTTTGTTTCCTGTCTTTAAGTTTGGTGTGGGTTTTTCTTTTGTTTGGCTCTTCTTGGGCACATTTTGTCGGCGCTCATGGTGGGTGTCTTTTAGGTTCCAGTTGTTGTTTCTAGTCAACTTTCAGTGGACACCCCCATGATTGTCTTTCAGAACCCCTCCTAAAACCACACCTGTTTTGTTTTGGTTGTTGGTCAGTGACTTTGTTAGTTCCCACTTCTGTTTGAGCAACATTTTTTGTTTTCTTGCTGGGGAACGTAACACTAGCATGTGTGACAGACATTGGTGTGTGAAAGAGAGAGGCTCTAGATGGCTTGTTGGGGTCTGCCTGTGCACATTGCTGCTGTTAAATTGACATTTCCATAAATGTATACTTCGTATTCATCATCTCCAGCACCACCCCAATGTCAACATATGTTGAAAATGTTTTGCTTTTCTATGTTTTGTCGTAAAAATGATAGAGGAAGATAAGTGTTTCCAATAACATAATCAACCAATTAGTAGGCAATGCCTATTCATAATTGGTTAACATCACATGATGCACACCAATGATGTCATTGGAAACACCTATATTCCTCTATCTTTTTTACTACAAAACATAGAAACGCGCCATTTTCACATACAGTATGTTGATGGTGGGGTGGTGCTGGAGATGATGAATATGAAGTTCCTCGCTGAGAGAGTGTTGGAGGTAATGAATGACTCTACAGAAACAGCAGCGAAAAAGAGCTGGAAGTCCTGTGTGTGTGTACGCGCACTCTATTTCTGTTAAATTACATCTAATGCACCAGATGTGTCTGTCTGTGTTGAAATGTGTGTTTTAAAGTTATTGTCCTATGAAGAATCTAAACCAGTGTGTGTTTCACCCCCCAAGGTGCGAGTGGGGGGCTTTGAGTACTCCCCCGGTACCCTCCAGATCTACTCTGACAGCCTGCTTACCCTGCCCACCATCATCGGCATCGGAGGGGGCGGTGGCCTGCTCCTATTGGTCATCATCGGCGTGCTCATCGCTTACAAGAGGAAGTCGCGGGACGCCGACCGCACGCTGAAACGCCTGCAGCTCCAAATGGACAACCTGGAGTCCCGGGTGGCGCTGGAGTGCAAGGAAGGTAAGCCACACCTGTCAATCAATTCTATTCAATTCAACTTTATTGACCTATTCAGGACAAGGATGCTAAGCAACCGCTGTCAATCGACAAACAGTAGGCCAGGTTTCTAGCGACTTGAGGGGCTGCTGTACTGGTGGTGCAGGCAACGGTTCCAGCCCAGCACACGAACAGTCGATGAATCGTGGTCTTCCTAAGAAGAATACAAAACAAATCAAAGTAGGAGAGCAGGACAAGCTCATTATCCATGTACTACCTCTCCATCCAAAAACACACACACACACAAAATGGCCCTCCCACTGGGTGCTGCTTGCTCTTGGTACCCGTCCAGAAGAACACTTTGATCGGGGCTCCGGCGCCAGATGTTGGGTTCCTCCCCATGCGAGGTCTGCTTAGAAGGCCTTTATGTTTAGGGAGAGCGAGAAAAGGGTGGGGGGAGATAGAGAGCGAGGAAGGGATGGAGGGGGGGGTGTCTGCAATGCATAATCTCACATTTATTCACTTGGCACACTCCTGATCTGGTGGGAGGCCAGTGATACTGTCAGTCTGTCTGTTTGGAGAGAGACAGCGGGAGAGAGTAGAAATAGAGTAGATTGATTTTAGGCTACCATAGCTCAGTTGGTAGAGCATGGCGCTTGAAACGTCAGGGTTGTGGGTTCGATTCCCACGGGGGTCCAGTATGAAAAATGTGTGCACTCACTAACTGTACATCGCTCTGGATAAGAGCATCTGCTAAATGACTCAAATGTAAATGTAATAAAGATACAGAGCATTCGGAAAGTATTCAGACCCCTTTACTTTTTCCACATTTTGTTAAGTTACAGCCTTATTCTAAAATGGATTAAATAAAACATTGTCCTCATCAATCTACACACAATACCCCATAATGACAAAGCGAAAACAGGTTTTTAGATTTTTTGAAAATGTATAAAAAAATAAAGAACAGAAATACCTTAAGTATTCAGACCCTTTGCTATGAGACTTGAAATTGAGCTCAGGTACATCCTGTTTCCACTGATCATCCTTGAGATGTTTCTACAACTTGATTAGAGTCCACCTGTGGTAAATTCAATTGATTGGACATGATTTGGAAAGGCACACACCTGTCTATATAAGGTCCCACAAACCAAGCCATGAGGTCAGATTAATTGTCCGTAGTGCTCTGAGACAGAATTATGTCGAGGCACTGATCTAGGGAAGGGTACCAAAACATTTCTGCAGCATTGAAGGTCCTCAAGAACACAGTGGCCTCCATCATTCTTAAATGGAAGAAGTTTGGAACCACCAAAACTCTTCCTAGAGCTGGCTGCCCGGCCAAACTGAGCAATCGGGGGAGAAGGGCCTTGGACAGGGAGGTGACCAAGAACCCAATGGTCACTCTGATAGAGCTCCAGAGTTCCTCTGTGGAGAAGGGAGAACCTTCCAGAAGGACAACCATCTCTGCAGCACTCCACCAATCAGGCCTTTATGGTAGAGTGGCCAGACGGAAGCCATTCCTCAGTAAAAGGCACATGACAGCCCGCTTGGAGTTTGCCAAAAGGCACCTAGAAGACTCTCAGACCATGAGAACAAGATTCTCTGGTCTGATGAAACCAAGATTGAACTCTTTGGCCTGAATGCTAAGTGTCACGTCTGGAGGAAACCTGGCACCATCCCTACGGTGAAGCATGGTGGTGGGGACAAGTCTCTGAATGTCCTTGAGTGGCCCATCAAACATCTCTGGAGAGACCTGAAAATAGCTGTGCAGCGACGCTCCCCATCCAACCTGAAAGAGCTTTAGAGGATCTGCAGAGAAGACTGGGAGAAACTCCCCAAATACAGGTGTGCCAAGCTTGTGGTGTCATACCCAAGAAGACTCGAGGCTGTAATCGTTGCCAAAGGTGCTTCAACAAAGTACTGAGTAAAGGGTCTGAATACTTATGTAAATTATATTTCAGTTTTAAATTTTTTATAAATTCGCAACAATTTCTAAAAACCTGTTTTTGCTTTGTCATAATGGGGTATTGTGTGTAGATTGAGGGAAAAAATAAATGTAATCCATTTTAAAATAAGGCTGTAACGTAAGAAAATGTGGAAAAAGTCAAGTGGTCTGAATACTTTCTGAATGCACTGTAGATGGACAGAATGGGAGCGCTAGAGTAGAGATAGGTTTGAGGGTTTCATAAGGAGAGTAAAAGAGAGCGATAAAGAATTGGATAGGTTTGAAGGCTCCATAAGGAGAACCATACTGCAGCATGGTCACTTCTAGCATCTACAGAGAACCTAGAAGTGACCAATGCTATGCGTAAATATTTTCACAAGATAGCAAGACTGTAGCCTGGGTACCAGTCTGTTTAGCCAACATTCCACTCCTTATACTCTGTGTCATTGCCAAACAATGACCTGAGTACTAGGAGTGGAATGTTAGCTAAACAGACTGGTACCCAGGCTAGCAAGACTGGTGATATGAAGCATTCATAGTAACAATGCATTGTAGAGTAAAAAACACAGAATGCAGGAGACCAGGCTGTGGTACCTGTCATCACAATGGTCATCTCTGTCCAGCGCCACATGGCAACAGACACGATTGGCCGCCGTCTCCACCACACTGTCCATCCAGGGGTCACCACCTTGTCTTTCCCCCACAGTCACCACAGATGGATTTAGAGCGACAGGGAGAGATAGATAAAGGGGCACAGGGAGAGATGGATAGAGCCCCAGAGAAGGGAGAGATGGATAGAGCCACAGAGAAGGGAGAGATGGATAGCGAGAGGGGGACATACAGGTACGAATGGATAGAGAGATGAGGGGACAGAGAAAGAGAGAAAAGGGCATGAGGAGAGATGGATAAAGGGACAGAGAGAGGGGGAGATGGAAGGATAGGGGGGGTCACAGAGAGATGGATAGAGAAGGACAGAAAAAAAGTGTGCCCTCTCTGTGTGTGTGTGTGAGAGAGAGGGGACGGTGTTTACTTCCTTATTTGTTTATGGGGTTTCTTGAGTCAAGATTACACTGCAAGAGACATAGCTACATCATACAGAGAGATTATTCACACAGTTCTTTAGATGCCACTGAAAGAAATGGAGGGGACATACAAAGTCACAGGGCACGCATGTATAAACAGTGAGACACACTGAGATATGCGGCCACTCTGCTGCATGGAGAGTTCTGGGGTCGGGAGGGAGGTGTGTGCGTAGGTGTGTCCATATTTCTTCCAGCTATTGGTGTACACTCTACTCTACCCGAGTTCACTTAAAAATCAGTCCAAAAATTATAACTTTTCTCCTACAACAACACTGACAAATATTTAACATGTGACCAATGTTAAAACTGTCAATACCCTAGTGTACGTACATTAACAATAGATCAACCATCTTTCTACCCCTCTCCACCTCCCTCCCTCTCCCCTCCCTTCTCTCTCCCCAGCCTTTGCGGAGCTGCAGACAGACATCCATGAGCTGACCCAGGAGCTGGATGGAGCTGGCATCCCCTTCCTGGACTACAGAACCTACGCCATGAGGGTCCTCTTTCCCGGTATCGAGGACCACCCCGTGCTCAAGGAGATGGAGGTACGGGTCAGTAACGCCCAGGGCCAGACATCCAAATCTTTAACATTCGTTGATGTTTTAGTTCTTAGGGGGGGGGGGGGCTTGTATTCGAGCCATGGTAACCCCACAGCCCTGCTGATCTAGGATCAGGTCCCCCCTCTTATTCATTATGATCTAATAGGCAAAACTGTTCCTAGATCAGCACTCCTACTCTGGAACACTTTGTGAACACGGGCCCAGAGACCTTTCTAACACTCTGTGGAAACTTTGAGACTGATAGATGGCCATATCATGTCCAGGGTCTGAGACACAGGACTCACACATTCAATTAAACACTCTTCCATTCTGTTCCATTATTTCACCACCCAAGAGAGGTTATGTATCGATCACTCAACTGCACCACATTGCATCGTCACGTCAAGATGGCATGGCCTACACCTATTACAATATCATCACACACACACAGATTACAAATATCATCACACACACACACACACAATTACAAATATCATCACACACATAGACTCATAAGAAGATGTGTTTTCTGGACGGTGCATGTATTGTACGGTATCAGCTCTGAGGGGTGAGGAGAGAGAGGAGAAAGACAGACAGCATATCTACCAGCTATGAACTGTATTGCACATCTGTCTGGTGCCTAGCATCGGATTTTCATTTGTATCCCAGATGCAATCAGCCTCAACTGTAGTGCGCCAATAGAGAGAGAGAGGAGGGAGGGAGGTTTGTAGTTGTTTTGTTCATACAGCTTCATGGAGAGTGTGTGTGTGTGAGTTTGTGCCTGTGTGCACGACCAGACATCTGTGATATTGGGTCTTTTGTACCTCAAAGACTGCTCTGCCCCCTCTCTCTGATAGGTTCAGGCCAATGTCGAGAAGGCTCTCACCCTGTTCGGCCAGCTGCTCACCAAGAAGCACTTCCTCTTGACCTTCATCCGCACGCTAGAAGCTCAACGCTCCTTCTCCATGCGTGACCGCGGCAACGTGGCGTCGCTGGTCATGACTGCTCTCCAGGGCGAGATGGAGTATGCCACAGGGGTGTTAAAACAGCTTCTCTCAGATCTCATCGACAAGAACCTGGAGAGCAAGAACCACCCCAAGCTGCTGTTGAGAAGGTACGGTCCATCATTGGGTTGTGTTGGGTTGGGCTGGTCTATCTGTGTAGGAGGGGGAGAGAGGGTTAGAACCTGGAGAGCACGAACCACCCCAAGCTGCTTCTCAGGGTACGATCCGCCTAGGTTGGGGTGTGGTTGGGTTGGGTTGGGCTGTGCTATATATGTAAGGGGAGTAGGGAAGTGGGGGGTTTGACATAATCATCAAGAACCTGGAAAGCGAGTACCACCCCAAAGCTTCTGCTCCGAAGGTACTGTCCGCCTGTGTTAGGCTATGAGTAAGGGTGGATTGGGCTAGGCTATCTGCGTAGCCTATGGGGTTAGAATTTAGCCTGGTAGACAGGAAAGAGACAGGATTGAGCTGGCATAATTTAGCTATGAGCAGCTTAGTGGTTAGCAGTTTTTGTCTTCAGTTAACTGTTTGTTTTTTAATCAGTTAGCTGTTTTTGTTATAAGTTAGCCGCTTTAGTTATCAGTTAGCCGCTTTAGTTATCAGTTAGCCGCTTTAGTTATCAGTTAGCCAATTTTGTTATCAGTTATCCGCTTTTATGTTAGCCATTTTTGTTATCAGTTAGCCGCTTTAGTTATCAGTTTTAGTTATCCATTAGCCATTTTAGTTATCAGTTAGCCATTCTAACGTGTGATAGGCCGTAGTGCTGAGACTAAAGAGGGCCGCTGTAGATGGCCAGGAACTGTAGCCTACCTCTCCTCACTCTCCCCCTCTCCTCCTTCCCCCCTCCTCAGCATTGTCTCTGTCAGGAAGGATTACACCCCTGAGCACACCCACTGACTCCCGCAGGAGGCCCAGCCACTCAGCCAGCCACACAGGGCAGACAGGACTACTGAGCCAGACAGACTGAGAGAGAGAGGGAAAAAGGGAGAGAGAGGGGGCAGGGAGGGAAGGAGAGGGAGAAGGCGAGAGAGATACAGGGGGAGAGAGAGAGGGATGAAGTCAGAGATGGGGAGAGAGTGAAAGGGGTTGTGGAGTGTGGAATGGGAGAGAATGACAGACAAAGGTGGATAGAAGGAGAGAGAGGGAGGGAGGGAGAGATGGAGTGCTAGTGGGAGGACGAATGACAGATTAAAGACAGAGAAAGAAGGTGATAGAGGAAGGTCAAGAGAGAGAGTGCACGGCACTGGGGAGAGAGAGAATGGAATGTTAAGGCAGAAAATGGGAGAAATATCCCATGGGAGACAGAGACTGGTAATCAGTTGGGTAAGACTGAGAGAGAGACAGGAAGAAAGGGATAGAGAGAAATGATAGAGACAGGAATTAAACATGAAATGATGAAAAGGGGATGTTTGTCCCTCTCCATTGAGAGATGTGTAATTAAAATCGAATCAAATAAATGACTTTGAGCCAGTCTACTGCTGCGGTGAAATTGGCATGATGTTGCTAAAAGCCCCCCTGGAGGAATGTGGCACATACACTGTATCCTGGTTATGAAGATGACACACACATATGGGCGCACGCACACAGATTTGAGCTACAGAATTCCCTTTGTTGGTGTTTTTAGGTTTTAGTCTACACTATTCCAAAACATTTTCAATGTTGATTATGAATTATACTACACTCCCATCCACACACGCCCACACTCTCTTTCACTCACTCACCCACTCACTCACCCACTCACTCTCACACCAGATTAGTAAGGAGTTGGTTTCCACCAGTCCCCCAGTATTAGGTACGGTAGAGACCAAAATCATGTTCTTTCCTGGTCCACTCTACTTTCAACCCCTCTCCTCTACCTCTCCCTCTCCTCTACCGCTCCTCTCCTCTATGTGAAGGAAAAAGAAAACCACATTTTGCCCACATCAAACAAATCTGAACAGACTTCTAGGCAAATGGACTTCATGACTTTTCTTCTCACAATCTCTGCTCCCAGTCTCAACCCTGGATAACCTGCTAGCTGGCACATACACACACAGACACACACACACACACACAGTCCTTGATTCATCCTTTTCTGAGTAATCATAGTCTCTGGGAATGTATTATTCAAGAGACAGCAGCTCTGATTCTAAAAGGAGGGACAGAGGAGGGGGTGGGTGAGAGAAAAAACCATTTCCCCTGAAGTCCCTTCCTCTCATACTGTGTCACACACATACGCACACACACACTCTTCCCTCGTCATTGTTAACAAATTTGATGTAGTAAGTCGCGTTAATTACAATGCCCTTTAATTACTTGTGTTTTTAACTTTCTTTCTGGAGGGGGGAACCTTTCTGGAGGCTCCTCATTACGCGCCAGGTTGGTGATTAGCAAGAGACGTTAACAAATTAGACTAATTGCTGTGTTTTTAATGAAAATTGCTGGGTTTGCTTTGAAAAAATTTATGTGGGTTTTGTTATTTGAGTTAATTTGTTTGTTTGCAGAGGGGGGGGTTTGAAGGATATAGCCTACCCGCTTTCCGTGGAATAATTTTATGTATGCTCTTTGAAGTGAACGTCCATGTTAAATACCTTTTCCCAGGGAAAATGGTGTGTGTTCGCCCTAAGTTACTAGCCCGAGGGGAGGTTGGTCGCTTGTTACTAGGAGGAAGAGGAAGTCACGTCAAAATCTCCAACCCTTGTACAGTCGTTCCTCTATCAGTCATGTGTTGGTTTATGTTTTTGCCATTAAAACTTTGTCATTCCAAAAGATACCGTTTTTGTCTCCCCTTCCATCCTCTTTCCCCTTCCTTACCTCTTCTCTCTTTCTCTCTCTCGCTCTCTCCTGTAGAACTGAGTCGGTTGCTGAGAAGATGCTCACCAACTGGTTCACATTCCTCCTCTACAAGTTCCTCAAGGTAAGTCTGTCAGTGACGCAAGCACGTGTTTCGTGTTCATCAGGCACCAAAGTGAAGAAAACTAACTGAAACAGGGAGGGACTATCTGGATTTGTCCAATAAGAAAGGCTTATTTTTGCTTTCCGTTGCAATCTCTTTCTTCTGCTCTGAATTGATACATCTACTAAAGTCTCAAGGAAAAGAGGAAAAACACAGAAGTAAAGAACCAGTTGGGTGGAAGGAGCAGAGAAAGGAGATGGAGAGGAAAAGGGTGAAGCCAGGGGGAGAAACTAGCAAGAGTTGGTGAGAATCCCTGTGCTAGGCAGTAGTCGGAACAATAGAGGAAGGGGAGAAAAGGAGAGAGGCCCTCTAGCCCTCCTCTCATTGCCTCGTTTCACGCAGCAGAGTGCTTTTATACTCCTGACTCATTAACCTTCTATTAACCCCTCCATCAACTGCCACTAGCATTCTCTCAACGTTGGCCCCAAGCTGAGTGTACATTTTAAAACGTTCTACCTTGTTAAAGGCTGTTTTTCCCCTGGTTAAAATGCACAGGGGAGAAATTGCTACCCGGGAGTGGGCCACTTGTCACTGTGCCAATAGGCATGGGAGGCTTTCTACGACCTTATCATTTAGCAGTGCCGTAGGTAGTGTGGCTAACAGCAGATTGGAATGCACTAGTTTTACCTTTGATGCATTATCAAACTTGACTTTCTCAAATAAAAAAACATACTTGTTGTCTTGCGTTTGAAGACTACTCTATTTCCTATTGTTTCTGAAATACTGAGATTGGGGTTGTGTGTATGTATCAGTGACATTTATGTGTGTGTAAGTGACGTCTTACCTTTGTGTGTGTGTGTGTGTGTAGGAGTGTGCTGGCGAGCCCCTGTTCATGCTGTACTGTGCCATCAAGCAGCAGATGGAGAAGGGGCCTATAGACTCCATCACTGGAGAGGCACGCTACTCACTCAGCGAGGACAAGCTCATCAGACAGCAGATTGACTACAAGACCTTGGTCAGTACCGCAATCACAGCTTGAATCACAAAAATAAACAGAACACTTTGACATTATCTCACTGAATCAAGTCATTGCTCTGAGAACCATTCGTCTGGCTAGCTAAGTAATATATTAGCTAGAATAGCATAGACGTCAATGAAGCGACTTGGCATAACAATATAATATAGGTTAATATGTTATATTAAACATAGTAGCTGAACTGTCGTGTATCACACAGTGTCACCTCACACGCCCACACTAATCGCTCTGCTTCAAGCCTCTAGTCCAGTGAGACTTCCCCCTCCCAATCTGACCTTTACCCGCACCCCACATACCCTCTAGACCCTGCACTGTGTGAACCCGGAGAACGAGAATGCCCTGGAGGTGACGGTGAAGGGGCTGAACTGTGACACGGTGACTCAGGTGAAGGAGAAGTTGCTGGATGCAGTGTACAAGGGCAGTCCCTACTCCCAGAGACCCAAGGCTGGAGACATGGACCTAGGTGAGGAGGACACACACACTTATAAGCACACACACACCTGCATACGCATCATACACAAACACACACACAAATGAATGCATGCAGACACACGGACACACACACTAACACCCCTCTCTCTCTCTCTGTCCCTTGTGTGTGTGTGTTCAGAGTGGCGTCAGGGCAGGATGGCCCGGATCATCCTCCAGGATGAGGACGTCACCACCAAGATAGACAACGACTGGAAGAGACTCAACACACTGGCCCACTACCAGGCAAGTCTCTCATAATTTAGGGTTAGATCTCAAAGTTGACTAAGTCATGTTGTTTAATCAATCAGTTAATCAATCAATTAATCAATCAATCACATTTGTATTTGTAGGACAGTGCATTTGGAAAGTATTCAGACCCCTTCACTTTTTCCACATTTTGTTATGTTGTTTTCCTCATCGATCTACACACAATACCCCATAATGACAAAGCAAAAACCGCTTTTTAGAATGTTTTTTTAAATCCTTATTTACATAAGTATTGAGACCCTTTACTATGAGACTCGACATTGAGCTCAAGTGAATCCTGTTTACATTGATCATACTTTGAGATGTTTCTACAACTTGATTGGAGTCCACCTGTGGTACATTCAATTGATTGGACATGATTTGGAAAGGCACACACCTTTCTATATAAGATCCCACAGTTGACAGTGCATGTTAGAGCAAAAACCAAGCCATGAGGTCGAAGGAATTGTCCGTAGAGCTCTGAGATAGGATTGTGTCGAGGCACAGATCTGGGGAAGGATACCAAAACAATGATGTAGCATTGAAGGTCCCCAAGAACACAGTGGCCTCCATCTTTCTTAAATGGAAGAAGTTTAGAACCACCAAGACTCTTCCTAGAGCTGGCCGCCTGGCTAAACTGAGCAAACGGGGGAGAAGGGCATTGGTCAGGGAGGTGACCAAGAACCCAGTGGTCACTCTGACAGAGCTCCAGAGTTCCTCTGTGGAGAGGGGAGAACCTTCCAGAAGGACAACCATCTCTGCAGCACTCCACCAATCAGGCCTTTATGGTAGAGTGGCCAGGTGGAAGCCACTCCTCAGTAAAAGGCACATGACAGCCCGCTTGGAGTTTGCCAAAAGGCACCTAAAGACTCTCAGACCATGCGAAACAAGATTCTCTGGTCTGATGAAACCAAGATTGAACTCTTTAGCATGAATGCCAAGCGTCACATTTGGAGGAAACCTGGCACCATCCCTACGGTGAAGCATGGTGGTGGAAGCATCATGCTATGGGGATGTTTTTCAGCGGCAGGGACTGGGAGACTAGTCAGGATCGAGGGAAAGATGAACGGAGCAAAGTACAGAGAGATCCTTGATGAAAACATGCTCCAGAGCGCTCAGGACCTCAGACTGGGGTGAAGGTTCACCTTCCACCAGGACAACGACCCTAAGCACACAGCCAAGACAATGCAGGAGTGGCTTAGGGACAAGTCTCTGAATGTCCTTGAGTGGCCCAGCCAGAGCCCGGACTTGAACCCGATCTAACATCTCTGGAGAGACCTGAAAATACCTGTGCAACGACGCTCCCCATCCAACCTGACAGAGCTTGAGAGGATCTGCAAAGAAGAAAGGGAGAAACTCCCCAAATACAGGTGTGCCAAGCTTTTAGCGTCATACCCAAGAAGACTCGAGGCTGTAATCGCTGCCAAAGGTGCTTCAACTAAGTACTGAGTAAAGGGTCTGAATACCTATATAAATGTGATATTTCCTTTTTTAAATAATTTTTTTATATACATTTGCAACCATTTCTAAACACCTGTTTTTGCTTTGTCATTATGGGGTATTGTGTGTAGATTTATTTATTTTTATTTATTTTTTAATCCATTTTAAAATAAGGCTGTAACGTAACAATGTGGAAAAAGTCAAGGGGTCTGAATATTTTCCGAATGCACTGTACTTTACAATGACAGATTTACAAATATTTCTGCATTGGTGTCTGCAGCCACAAATTCATGGGTGTTATATCACCAATTTCCCCTCTATTATGTGTAGGCCAGTGACACAAAATCTCAATTGCATCCATTTTAAATTCAGGCTGTAACACAACAAAATGTGGAAAAAGTCAAGTGGTGTGAATAGGGCTGTGGCGGTCATGAATAACTGCCAGTCTCACGATAATTGACCCTTAATTAGCATAAACACGTTTAGCATCTTCTGTCTTCCACGCACAGCCTACAAGCCACTGATGCAGACCTTTGGAACATCTACATTTTAAAAAGGTGGTCCTCTGTAGCTCAGCTGGTAGAGCACGGCGCTTGTAACGCCAAGGTAGTGGGTTCGATCCCCGGGACCACCCATACACAAAAATGTATGCACGCATGACTGTAAGTCGCTTTGGATAAAAGCATCTGCTAAATGGCATATTATTATTATTATTAAAAAGTCTAATAAATCCATTTAATACACCATCACAATAAATCCATTATTTATTTTAGACAGGTCTAAAAAAACATGATGAAAATGTAGTCTTTTTCAGAAGAACATAATAGCAAACTCTGAGTTGTCCTGATATGGTTATGCCATATGGCTGTGGGCTACACTAGTTCATTTAGCAGACAAGATTTGCTTAGAATTCCGTGGCATTAGTTTTTGTTGTTTTATAGTATGAAAAATACAATTGAACGTAGCTTAATAAAATAGAAAGGATATTTTCTCCAAATGATTTCAAAGGAAGTGTGCACATGCTGCTATTCTGTGTTGAGCATTTAACAAAGAAACAGGTCCTCCTATATGCTTAATTTAGAGTTATTTATGCAACTTTAGTTGTGATACAAACGTTGGGCTATATGTTTTGATGTTTAATACATTCTAAGGCTGCATGATGCGACTCTAATGAGGATTTGAAAAAAGTTGCAAGCTGCACACACTTCATCAGTCTCTCATTCACAATTTGACAAGCACTTGATAATATTCTCACCAGGCCTCGAGTTTCCCGGCGGCTTCCCCCTTGTGTGGTCGTAATGCCCCTTAAAGAATCCATGCCTTTTGCGGCCAAAGTGGCTAATTATAATTCCCTTCTCCTAGCTGCCGTGTTCCGAAGCAACTCTCACTCACATGGCTCTCTCAGATGTAGCCAATGCCCGTCAAGTGATGGGGTCCTTCTCACAGGCATTTCAGCTAAAAGTAGGCTACAAGTGAATGAAGACTGACACATCGGGGACGCAACTGCGCGCGTCCCTCTTATCGAATTCTGAGGCACATATTGAAGATATTAGAACTGTCCACATTTAGCCTACATTTCATCAGCCAACAAGATGAGTAGGCCTAACGAACAGCAAAAGCACTTGCCTATGTCAATCTACTCTCCCCCATAGTACAAAAGTTCACCTATTCTGTGCGAGAAATAAATATTCCAAACATACTCTGGGACAGTTGTGGGATGCAATAGATCCCAAATTTAATACAACCACTCATCAAAAAACCTTTTAAAAGCAAGGAGGCTGATCGTTTAGCTTAAAATGTTGATAAACTGTTAGGCTATTTTTTCACGAGTGCAGCAATGCGCACACGGCAGTAGGCTATAAGCGCGAATGTTCCAAAATGCAATCAATTAGCGGGAAAAGACTGTTCTCAAAAGTGATGGCGAATGCAATTATGCATGTAATACTTTATTATAAAGGAGCATTTTGATGGTGAAAATGATCTTCTCCAAACTTGAAACACGCGCAGCCTTTGTATGCCAGTTTGGCTCTACACCGGTAATAAAACTGATTTAATGTGCTTAATTAAAAAAGTTATTTGGCCACTTTAGTTGTGATACAAACCTTATCAAACATATAGCCCTATGGGCTAGGCTACATGAGGTGTGAGACTATGATTAGAAAAAGTAGCACAACAAAAAGGTATGCGCTGTTTCTTGCCTTAATGCACAAGCTGGGCATCATTCACAAGTGATAATATATAATTCACAAGTGATAGGCTAATATTGTCACCCATCAGACTATTCTTAATTTAATGTTGTCTTTACATATACTCAATTATATATGTGTGACTTTAGTTTTGATTTAGATTGGACCATTATCATGCACCTGTCTCAGAACAGGGGCATGAAAAAAAAAATACATGTAATCTATGCACTTAAATAGCAAATGGAGGACACTTTTCCTGTGGTTCATTTTCATGCAAGCCAGGTAGGCTGTACTCGTATTGTAAAGCGAAGCAATGTGCTTAATATTAGGAAAGTTGATAAATAAATATATTAGGCCTAGCCTATAGAAAGCTGATGGTTCCTCTTTTTAATAGAGGCTACCAATACTGTTTTCTCACGCAATTGCATAGCCTATAGAAATGTTGAGCAACATGAGCTCATGGGGACTCATTAAGTGTTTGATTAGGTTTTCGAACACATTTGCATTGATGTCAGTGATTAGAGGGACAAAAGAGTGCTGAGTACCAGGCAGTTAGCAAGTTCGGTAGGCTACTAATGACCATCAGCGCGCAGTTTTGGAGAAGCCTAATTACGTGACTAAACGGTCACATTTGACTGCCGTCATGACTCGCCGGTGTGGCGGTAATACGGTCACCGTAACAGCCCTAGGTGTGAATACTTTTTGAAGCACTGTCCATGGAAATAAATGGGTCGTTCCACGAACTGAGTCCCTTTTGGGTAGTGTAACTTAGTGAAAAAAACTTTATTTCACCTAATTTGTACATTCTGTCATGACGAGCACATGTTCAACTAATACAAAATGTTTTCCCATCTCAAGAGGTTAAATAAAAACAATGACTATAGTAATTGCCTATTAAAGGAAAGATTCGCCCATTTTGAAGGTTATTTCGTATTTGTGCATCTCTGAGGCGATGTTCTATCGTCTGCTGGGGTCATACCGGCTGTATTTCTGGCTGCTTGAACAGCGAATATATCAGATACACATGAAAACATGAAATGACTCCGTGAATCGTTAGAACATCGCTCAGAGATGCACAAATACAATATACCATTAAAAATAGGTGTATCTTTCCTTTAAGTGCCAAATAAAGTAAAAGGGTTGACTCTAATAGGGTTGACGATTTCATCTTAAATCACCCATGAATCCCCTTGTGACAGGGGGAATGGAAGCTTGTTGTGTGCAACAGGGAGGGGCAATTGAATGCAAGCTTCTCCAAAAAAATATCAAATTGTTAACATTTTTCTAGCCTGTCTATGGGTAACAGGGTTTACGTGTTATGCTCGACCCACTTAGTTTTCCACCACAAAACACCAGAAAATAGCCAAAAAGAGTAGAACCAGCTCACCTGCTTTTACACTATGATTTGACTATTAGATGTTCAATGTTTATTTTTTTTTACTTTTTAAAAATAAATAGTTTCACCATATAACATTTGGAGTTCAGTTGACCTAACACGGTTGACCTCAAAATGAGGGACTTGTTGTATTTTACCTTAAAATGAATCACCAATCACATGAAATAAATAATAATCTTCAGAAATGACTTTCCCAAAGCAACAAAATAACTAGGGCTTTACAATGATGGTGAAAACTTGGAGAAATGTTGGTTAAGTGGGTAGAAATCTTCAGAGAAGTCACAGAGGGACATATCAAAATGCAGAATTTTGGCACTTTAGCAAGTCTTTATTCGTATTAAAAATCGTATTTATTGCATTTTCATGTGGTCTATATTAAAGGGCACTTCATTTAATATAATATGTCCAATATCATAAGGGACTCATTTCATGGAATGACTCTCATACTATAGGCCTATACATATTTTTGTTATCACACCAATGAAAACATCAGTCATTGAGCTTCAGGATGTCTGCTATTAAGGGCCGACTCCGACAAAAAAAAAAATCTTTGTCGTCTATTCTTTCGACCAATCGATTGGTCAAAATATTAAAACGTGCATTTTTTCATATATAGACACATCCTTTATGTTTTGATCAAATCAACTATATGCACTGAGTTTGTCTGATGCTTTAGGAGCACTGTTTGATGAAATAATTAAGACACACAGATGACTAGAGGGAGTCCGACCGCAACTGATTTGATTGTGCTAGGCCGGGCTGAGACTTTCTGCGCTGTTATAAAAAAACAAAAACAAAAAACAGTGAATTACCGTGTGACTAGCACCCGTTGTCTCTCTCTCTCTCCTCCCTGCTGCAGTGACCACCACAGAACATCAACAGTGTTTATCGCGCTGTCTGTGTTGCTGAAGCTGCATCATAATTACAGCCATTTCTGACTGAAAAGTTCTGTTACCGAAATCCCTCGTTTAGGAAGAACAATCCTTATGCCTCTCTTTTACATGACACATTACCAATAGGGCCTGACCTATAGCATGTCATAATCATATTAGTCAATTGCTTATAACAAACTCTGAACACCGTAACATGTGACAGCAAAATGGATGCAGATGACGTGACAAATAAACTCGAAACTGGGAAATGTTTGGTTGCTCAGGAGGTAAAGGGGAAGTCAGATGTGTGAAATAAACTTGACTAGTTGAGGGAAATACTGGAGATCAATAAAAATAAGGTAAGGAGCAAGCACCGCGTGCATATTATGCCAAACAGGTGCTGTTAGATTACAATATCATTTTTCGGACCATTTGGAACAATGTAAACAACACTAAATTAATGATAAGGTACCAGAGTCTGTTGTAATGTTTTTATTTATTTATTGGGAAAACCTTTATTACAGCAAAGATTAAAACCGTTGTATGCGTTCGTGAATGCAATTGCCGACATGGAACAGTTTATTTATTGTTTACACTAATTATTCAAGAGGGGCTTTGTTATTTGATTTTAAAACTAAAATGCTTGATTGCTATTGAAGTCTTGGCGTGACCCTGGACAACACCCTGTCGTTCTCCGCTAACATCAAGGCGGTGACCCGCTCCTGCAGGTTCATGCTCTACAACATTCGGAGAGTACGACCCTGCCTTACACAGGAAGCGGCACAGGTCCTAATCCAGGCACTTGTCATCTCCCGTCTGGATTACTGCAACTCGCTGTTGGCTGGCCTCCCTGCATGTGCCATTAAACCCCTACAACTCATCCAGAATGCCGCAGCCCGTCTGGTGTTCAACCTTCCCAAGTTCTCTCACGTCACCCCCCTCCTCCGCACACTCCACTGGCTTCCAGTTGAAGCTCGCATCCGTTACATGACCATGGTGCTTGCCTTTGGAGCAGCGAGGGGAACGGCACCTCTGTACCTTCGGGCTCTGATCAGTCCCTACACCCAAACGAGGGCATTGCGTTCATCCACCTCTGGCCTGCTGGCTCCCCTTCCTCTGCGGAAGCATAGTTCCCGCTCAGCCCAGTCAAAACTGTTCGCTGCTCTGGCACCCCAATGGTGGAACAAGCTCCCTCACGACGCCAGGACAGCGGAGTCACTCACCACCTTCCGGAGACATTTGAAACCCCACCTCTTTAAGGAATACCTGGGATAGGATAAAGCAATCCTTCTACCCCCACACACACAGCGGAGTCGCTCACCACCTTCCGGAGACATTTGAAACCCCACCTCTTTAAGGAATACCTGGGATAGGATAAAGTAATCCTTCTACCCCCCCCACACAGCGGAGTCACTCACCACCTTCCGGAGACATTTGAAACCCCACCTCTTTAAGGAATACCTGGGATAGGATAAAGTAATCCTTCTACCCCCCCCCAAAAAAAAATTGTAAAGTGGTTATCCCACTGGCTATAGGGTGAATGCATCAATTTGTGAGTCGCTCTGGACTAGAGCGTCTGCTAAATGACGTAAATGTGCCCTTGAGCAAGGCACTTAACCCTAATTGCTCCTGTAAGTCGCTCTGGATAAGAGCGTCTGCTAAATGACTAAAATGTAAAAATGTAAATGTAAAAGTCGTATGCTGTGTTATGACATGAACGAATGAATGATTGATTCATACAGTAGCCTATATAAGTATTGAAATAAGTCAGCTACGGTATTAAGACTAGACAGGATGTGCTCTTAGGCCTACAGCTCGATGGTGGTTATACAAGGCTGCTACTATAAGAAGCCTACTAATGATAATGACATTACTTATTATTATGATGATGATAATAATTGTAATACTAACAATAAGAAAGAGATCAAGAAAAAAGGTAATATAATAAATATAGTTTTTCTGACAATTTGGAAAAGCCGTATTTGTGAAATTGTTTATCCAACATGGGATTGCATGAGGCTTGGTGCTCACGGAATCAGTAGGCTATTAAACACTCAACAGGCAATGGAAGCAGGATCTGTCTTATTTCTATCTATATATATATATATATATATTACACACACACACACACACACACACAGTTGAAGTCGGAAGTTTACATACACCTTAGCTTAATACATTTAAACTCAGTTTTTCACAATTCCTGACATTTAATCCTAGTAAAAATTCCCTGTCTTAGGTTAGTTAGGATCACCAGTTTCTTTTAAGAATGTGAAATGTCAGAATAATAGTAGAGAGAATGATTTATTTCAGTTTTTATTTCCTTCATCACATTCCCAGTGAGTCAGAAGTTTACATACACTCAATTAGTATTTGGTAGAATTGCCTTTAAATTGTCAAACGTTTTGGGTAGCCTTCCACAAGCTTCCCACAATAAAGTGGGTGAATTTTGGCCCATTTCTCCTGACAGAGCTGGTGTAACTGAGTCAGGTTTGTAGGCCTCCTTGCTCGCACACGTCAGGGCTTTGTGAGGCCACTCCAATACCTTGACTTTGTTGTCCTTAAGCCATTTTGCCACAACTTTGGAAGTATGCTTGGGGTCATTGTCCATTTGGAAGACCCATTTGCAACCAAGCTTTAACTTCCTGACTGATGTCTTGAGATGTTGCTTCTATATATCCACATAATTTTCCTTCCTCATGATGCTATCTATTTTGTGAAGTGCACCAGTCCCTCCTGCAGCAAAGCACCCCCACAGCATGATGATGCCACCCCCGTGCTTCACGGTTGGGATGGTGTTCTTCGGCTTGCAAGCGACCCCTTTTTCCTCCAAACATAGCGATGGTCATTATGGCCAAACAGTTCTATTTTTGTTTCATCAGACCAGAGGACATTTCTCCATGTGCAGTTGCAAACTGTAGTCTGGCTTTTTTATGGCGGTTTTGGAGCAGTGGCTTCTTCCTTGCTGAGCGGCCTTTCAGGTTATGTCGATATAGGACTTGTTTTACTGTGGATATACTGTAGACACTTTTGTACCTGTTTCCTCCAGCATCTTCACAAGGTCCTTTGCTGTTGTTCTGGGATTGATTTGCACTTTTCGCACCAAAGTACGTTCATCTCTAGGAGACAAAATGCATCTCCTTCCTGAGTGGTAAGACGGCTGCGTGGTCCCATGGTGTTTATACTTAAGTACTATTGTTTGTACAGATGAACGTGGTACCTTCAGGCATTTGGAAATTGCTCCCAAGGATGAACCAGACTTGTGGAGGTCTACGATTTTTTTTCTGAGGTCTTGGATGATTTCTTTTGATTTTCCCATGATGTCAAGCGAAGAGGCACTGAGTTTGAAGGTAGGCTTTGAAATACATCCACAGGTACACCTCCAATTGACTCAAATTATGTTAATTAGCCTATCAGAAGCTTCTAAAGCCATGACATAATTTTCTGGAATTTCCCAAGCTGTTTAAAGGCACAGTCAACTTAGTGTATTTAAACTTCTGACCCACTGGAATTGTGATACAGTGAATTATACGTGAAATAATCTGTCTTTAAACAATTGTTGGAAAAATTACTTGTGTCACAAAGTAGATGTCCTAACCGACTTGCCAAAACTATAGTTTGTTAACAAGAAATTTGTGGAGTGGTTGAAAAACGAGTTTTAATGACTCCAACCTAAGTGTATGTAAACTTCCGACTTCAACTGTATAATGATAAAAAGCTGGTTGAGAGAATGCCAAGAGTGTGCAAAGCTGTCATCAAGGCAAAGGGTGGCTACTTTGAAGAATCTTTGTTTAACACTTTTTTGGTTACTACATGATTCCATACGTGTTATTTCTTAGTTTTGATATCTTAACTATTATTCTACAATGTAGAAAATAGTACAAATAAAGAAAAATCCTTGAATGAGTAGGTGTGTCCAAACTTTTGAATATATGGATGATTGATAAAGCCAGGCACATTTAACAGTTAGGCTGTTAATTATAGACCTAATTAAGTTGGTTTCCTCTCTCCTCACTAAAGAAATCAGACAGGTGTCTTTTTCTGCTACTCCTCGACTAAACAACAGCCTATCGACCAAACAATCGACCAGTCAACTACATGGGGTCATCCTTACTGCTATTCCAGATCATTCCACTGCTATTCCAGATCAAGTTGGCACCCATAGTAGTATCTACCAAAGTGCTTTACATTATCACTCCAGTCACCAGCAATGTGTATCACTCTTTTTTTTTTACCGGATGTCATGTGCAAAGTGTTCTGAGTGGTCAATACTTGTTTGTACAGTGCCAATACATGTATACCGGACAGTTTATTAGGTACACCATCTTATAACGGGTCGGACCCCCTTTTGCCTCCAGAACAGCCTGAATTCTTCAGGGTGTGAATTCTACAAGTCTGAAACGTTACACAGTGATGTTGGTCCATGCTGACGCGATGGCATCACGCAGTTGCAGCAGATTGGACGGCGGTATACCACCACCACCAGCCTGTACCGTTGATACGAAGCAGGATGGGTCCATGGACTCATGCTGCTTACACCAAATCCTGAGCATGAGCAACAGGAACCGGGATCGTCGGACCATGTGATGTTTTTCCACTCCTTAATTGTCCAATTGTCCGCTGTTGTGCGTGGAAAGCCCAGGAGAGCGGCCATTTTTGAGATACTGGATCCGGTGTGCCTGGCACCGACGATCATACCACGCTCAAAGTCGCTTAGGTCACTGGTTTTGCCCATTCTAGCGTTATATCGAACAGTAGCCAAAGGCCTCAATGCCTGTCTGCCTGCTTTATATAGCAAGCCATGGCCACGTGACTCACTGTCTGTAGGAGCGATCCATTTTCGTGACCGGGGTTGTACCTAATAAACAAGCCGGTGAGTGTATATCTCTAACTGTTTTGATGTTCCCTATATTCCCAATCAGGTGACAGATGGCTCAGTGATCGCCCTGATGCCCAAGCAGAACTCTGCCTACAACATCTCCAACTCCTCCACCTTCACAAAGTCCCTCAGCAGATACGGTATGTGTTTGCGTTTAGACAGGCAGCCCAATTATGATTTTTTAAATCCACTAATTGGTCTTTTGACCAATCACATCCGATCTTTTCAGATCTTTTTCAACGCTGATCTGATTGGTCATAACACCAATTAGTGGAAAAAATGACAGCCTTAGTGCTTTTCTGTGAATAGGTTTCAGAAAGCACTGTTAAACATGAGAAATAGAAACGATGCATGCGTGCCAAGTCTTGACAGTAAGGTTTGACAGTGACGAGAGTCATGTAAGTCCGCCACAGGACTGAGTGACTAGAGACTACTACCCCCCCATTCATATCCCATATCTCTCTTGACCCCGTCTCTTTCTCTCATATCCTATCTCTATCACATATTGCGTTAATCTGAATCCTAATCATGTCCCCTCTCCCCCATCTTCCCATCCAGAGAGTATGTTGAGGACGGCCAGTAGTCCAGACAGCCTGCGCTCCCGCACCCCCATGATCACGCCCGACCTGGAGAGTGGCACCAAGCTGTGGCACCTGGTCAAGAACCACGACCACTCGGACCAGCGCGAGGGTGACCGCGGCAGCAAGATGGTTTCTGAGATCTACCTGACCCGCCTGCTCGCAACCAAGGTAAAACAAAGTTAGACACTTTCCAGCTCTACAGTATTGCAGTGCTCACACACACACAGGCTGACAGGTAGGCAGGCAGGGTGATTGGTTGAGCCTTCTTGGGTGCGTGACAAAACACAAAACAATGGCAGACAATTTCTATCCCCTCGGATCTAAAACTAATTGTAACCACCAACTTCAATTACTAATATTCCCACACCCCAATAACATTGTCGCCGAGGAGGACTTGTTAGCTAGCTACAGGGTTTGAACTACCTCAGCCGTTTTCTTATAAAAACAGTACAGCTAGTAAAGCTAGCTAGCTAACTTTAGCTATGCTGCGTCTAGGCTCTGGAGCTCATGGGCACATAGACATGTCACATAGGCTTCAGGAGACAGCTGGTTAGATATGATTCCACCATTGGCAACAACAACTGGCTACTAGTTTGTTTTCAGCCAAATATGTTCAACTCATAGCGAGTTTATCCACCACATTTAGTAAGATAGCTACTGACTGAAACGTAGCTAGCTAGCATGCTGAATCACACTAGGGATTAATATTTTCCTGAAAATCTACAGAGTTTCAATACCGGGAATAATTCATATTTGTCCCGGGAAATACCGCAAAAATCAGAAGTACCCATTTCATGCATTTAAAACCAAGATAGGGTTACTCAGGGTTCTCCCAAAATAAGATTGTTGATGCGCCACATTGCCGTTTTGGCTGCGCCGCTATGTAAAGATTCTACAGCAAGGGAAACTGATATTTAGTAATGATAGAATAACTTTGATCGCCAATGACATTGTTGTGAATTGCGAAACAGGCCATTCATAAATTCAGAGCGTTATCATGTTCTTCAATTAATTCAGCGCATTCCAGCAGTAGGCTCGACACAGAGCACTCTCAGGACGCACAGAGCGCACCCTGAGTAGGCCATAGCGTTGTCGAATCATACAACCTTTGTAACGGCAGTCAAACGAAAGCCAATGACCGAAGTTGCTAAGCTTGCTAGATAACCTCCAACGAATGACAGAATATCTCCTATTTGGCAAAATCAAGTTGATGATTATACAGATAGCAGATCAGCTCATGAATAATGGGGAGATGAAGAGTGGAAATTGTTTTAATAGCAAGGTGGAGACCAACTCTGCAACAAACAAAAAAATCCATATCTACTCTCATACCGTTTCTTGAGCACACATTCTCTACCGAAGCTCTCATATGGGCAGCAATATGAGACAGTGCAGAGAAGCGGGGGAAATCTTTTGCCGGTATTTTGACATGCATAGGCGAGACGTGTTTTTATAACGCAACCTAAGGATTACAGAATAAAGTTAGGAATTTTCATGCGAGACAGGAGTCAGGATTTTTGGTTTCTGTGGGATTGGGACAATAGGAAAATAGCCTAGGCTCTATGTAAGGCTATATAGAGGCCCTAGGCTCAACACCGGTTTAAATCAATGTACTGGGATCACGGTTACCCATGTTAATCCCTAGCTAGCCAACTAATCATGGATTTCTTATTCTTTGATACATTTTGGTCAACTTGCTCATATCAAGCAACAGACAGTTTGTGGAAAGGTCAAAATAACAACTAGTGGACAAGTTTTATGAATGATCGGACAGTGAAACTAAAATATATTGGTAGCTAGCTGGTGAGGTTTTCATTTATTTCACAATTAATGATGCTGAGGCTGGGTTTCCCAAGTCGTTCGGTGCTTACTGCTAATACCAGCGAGCAAGCTTAACAGACGGCTCTGCAGCGCGTTTGTGTGATTTTTCACACCCAAGGCTCATCCAATCACCCGACGTAACTCAGGAATATTAATGACTTTGCCTCCAGCTATCCTACGAAAGGAGGATAGCTCCTCCAATAAAGAAAAACAACACCCACCATCCCACTGTCCAAGCTCAAACCGCTTTCCTCCGACAGCCAGCTCTCTCATTGACCTTTGTTTCCCCGGCGACTGGCTCAGAGGCTCATTAACACTTTTCATAACCTTTTGCATGAGGAGGTGCAGCTCCCAAACGCTACGTTGTGTCTTAATTAGCAGCCTGACCTTTGGCTATTGAGCTGTTTGGTGTTAGCTGGAATCGGGTCCCAATCGAGAGGGGGGGGGGGGGATTTCTCCTAGGACCTAGACCATTTTATTGGTACCCTCAAGGCAGTGTTTGAATTGATTAATGGGGGGTTCATATTTTTGTTCTAGCCCAGCTCTAAAACACACCTTGGTTGAGTCAAGGGCTTCGAGATCAGTTATTTTGTGTTTGTGCTGGGCTAGAACAAAAATGTGCATTCCTTCAAGTCATCCGGGCCCAGGTTTGCTGTCCAGAGTTGCGTTCAGAAGGGTGCAACGTACCGAACATTCCAGATGGAAATGTCTCTTATTTCTATCTGATCGTTCCACAACGTGAATGCAGCCCAGACCATTTTGTTATGAGACTGGTGCTAGTGACACTAGTATTACTAGAGCCGGTGTTATGCTATTAACCGACAGTCTGTTACTTTCTGCTCCTCCATGCCTTGTTGGTAGCATATCATCTACCAGGCGCAGGATGCCCCACAATACTATGCACTAATTTGCAGGCGCTAACAACGTTAAGGCATTTTTGCTCACCCTTGCAATTTCTCTCCCTCGTTGTTTTCTCATTATCTTGTGATTTCCATTGTTACTTCAGGTAGAAAGGTGCAAGGTTAGGAATTCGGGGGTTGGAGAGTTTTTAATCATTAACACAAGTGGGAGGACAAAAGGAGACTTGGCCAAGTGTAGTTTCTTCTTATTGTAATAGTGCCTGATTCTTTCGATTCTTCCCAAAAGTGCAATAATCCCCAAAGTGCACACCCTGCCCATCTGGCGCTCTAAGCAGCCTCAATCAAATGAAAGAAAACCAATACTATTTTCACCCAGGTCTGTGATTCATCTCTCCTAACCCCTCAGTCTTCCTTCTCGTCTCCCCAGGGTACGTTGCAGAAGTTTGTGGACGACCTGTTTGAGACTATCTTCAGCACGGCCCACCGAGGCAGCGCCCTGCCTCTCGCCATCAAGTACATGTTTGACTTCCTGGACGAGCAGGCCGACAAGCACTCCATTTCCGACTCAGACGTACGGCACACGTGGAAGAGCAACTGGTGAGTGGGTCAGGGCATTTTGTGCATGTGTGTTGGGTGTGTGTGAGACAGAGGGAGAAAGAGCAAGTGTGTGTGAGGCAGGTTGTCTAAGAGAGCGTTTGTGATGGTGTGCGAGAGAGGTTGGGTAATAGTGTTTTCCTTGCAGTGTTTAAGGGTGAGTGTTAGGGACAGAGGAGGCTGGTGGGAGGAGCTATAGAAGGATGGGCTATTTGTAATGGCTGGAATGGAACATCAAGCATATGGAAACCACATGTTCGACTCCATTCCATTTACGCCATTCCAGCCATTACAATGAGCCCATCCTCCTATAGTTCGTCCCACCAGCCTCCTCTGTTTAGGGAGAATGTGTCAGTGCTTTTCTTAGAGTATGTGCAATAAGGTGGAGAGTGAGACTGAGATGAACTCAAATGTGTTCTCTCTGTCTTTCCCTCTCCTCCCCAGTCTTCCTCTGAGGTTCTGGGTGAACGTGATCAAGAACCCCCAGTTTGTGTTTGACATCCACAAGAACAGCATCACAGACGCCTGTCTGTCTGTGGTGGCCCAGACCTTCATGGACTCCTGCTCCACCTCAGAACACAAGCTCGGCAAAGACTCACCCTCCAACAAGCTGCTCTACGCTAAAGACATTCCCAACTACAAAAACTGGGTGGAACGGTACGGCTAGTAGCTTAGTAATGCACCTGGCAGGCATTTTGGATCAGGTTGAAAATGAGGCACTTAAATTCACTTGGTTTCAGTTGGATTAAAACATGTTTTATCCTCATTTCAAAACATTTGATGCATCATATGTTATATCATACTGTATGAAAGAGGAATGTGCACCCTTCAACATAAGGTATTTTGTAACTGTGTCTACCTGGTGTTGATAGGGTTAATGGTAAGCACCTCGATGACTGATTTGGTCTTTTGATCCTCTCTCCTATCCCTTATTTTTTGTAGTCCCCTTTCCCTCGCTGTCTCTCCCTTCTTTCTTTTTTTCTCCTTTAATCACCCTCCTTTAATGCCATTGTCTCTCTCAGGTACTATTCAGACATCTCGCGGATGCCCGTCATCAGTGACCAGGATATGAGTGCGTACCTGGCGGAGCAGTCGCGGCTCCACCTCAGCCAGTTCAACAGCATGAGCGCCCTGCACGAGATCTACTCCTACATAGTCAAGTACAAGGATGAGGTGAGGACAATGTCCGCCTTTTTTTAATCCTTTATTTACAAAGGATTGCACCCTACTTTGGAATATACAATGGCTTGCGAAAGTATTAACCCCTCTTGGCATTTTTCCTATTTTGTTGCCTTACAACCTGGAATTAAAATGGATTTTGGGGGGGGTTTGTATCATTTGATTTACACAACATGCCTACCACTTTGAAGATGCAAAATATTTTTTATTGTGAAACAAACAAGAAATAAGAAAAAATAACAGAATTTGAGCGTGCATAACTATTCACCCCCCCCCCAAAGTCAATTATTTGTAGAGACACCTTTTGCAGCAATTACAGCTGCAAGTCTCTTGGGGTATGTCTCTATAAGTTTGGCACATCTAGCCACTGGGATCTTTGCCCATTCTTCAAGGCAAAACTGCTCCAGCTCCTTCAAGTTGGATGGGTTCCACTGGTGTACAGCAATCTTTAAGTCATACCACAGATTCTCAATTGGATTGAGGTCTGGGCTTTGACGAGGCCATTCCATGACATTTAAATGTTTCCCCTAAAACCACTCGAGTGTTGCTTTAGCAGTATGCTTAGGGTCATTGTCCTGCTGGAAGGTGAACCTCCGTGCCAGTCTCAAATCTCTGGAAGACTGAAACAGGTTTCCCTCAAGAATTTCCCTGTATTTAGCGCCATCCATCATTCCTTCAATTCTGACCAGTTTCCCAGTCCCTGCCGATGGAAAAACATCCCCACAGCATGATGCTGCCACCACCATGCTTCACTGTGGGGATGGTGTTCTCGGGGTGATGAGGGGTGTTGAGTTTGCGCCAGACATAGCGTTTTCCTTGATGGCCAAAAAGCTCAATTTTAGTCTCATCTGACCAGAGTACCTTCTTCCATATGTTTGTCTCCCACATGCCTATTGGCGAACATCAAACGTGTTTGCTTATTTTTTTCTTTAATCAATGGCTTTTTTCTGGCCACTCTTCTGTAAAGCCCAGCTCTGTTGAGTGTAAGGCTTAAAGTGGTCCTATGGGCAGATACTCCAATCTCCGCTGTGGAGCTTTGCAGCTCCTTCAGGGTTATCTTTGGTCTCTTTGTTGCCTCTGATTAATGCCCTCCTTGCCTGGTCCGTTAGTTTTGGTGGGCGGCCCTCTCTTGGCAGGTTTGTTGTGGTGCCATATTCTTTCCATTTTTTTATAATGGATATAATGGTGCTCCGTGGGATGTTCAAAGTTTCTGATATTTTTTTATAACCCAACCCTGATCTGTACTTCTCCACAACTTTGTCCCTGACCTGTTTGGAGAGCTCCTTGGTCTTCATGGTGCCGCTTGCTTGGTGGTGCCCCTTGCTTAGTGGGGTTGCAGACTCTGGGGCCTTTCAGAACAGGTGTATATATACTGAGATCATGTGACACTTAGATTGCACACAGGTGGACTTTATTTAACTAATTATGTGACTTCTGAAGGTAATTGGTTGCACCATATCTTATTTAGGGGCTTCCTAGCAAAGGGGGTGAATACATAAGCACGCACCACTTTTCTGTTATAATTTTTTTTTATTTCACTTCACCAATTTTGACAATTTTGTGTATGTCCATTACATGAAATCCAAATAAAAATCAATTTAAATTACAGGTTGTAATGCAACAAAATAGGAAAAACGCCAAGGGGGGATGAATACTTTTGCAAGGCACTGTATCACTTTGAGAAACTGCTCAGTTGTCGCTCTCAACTACTGCCTTTGTAAAATTAATGTGATGGTTTCTCATTGTTCTTCTCCTCCCTCCCCTCTCTCTCTCTCTCCATCCCTCCCCCTTTGCCTCTTTCCTTCTCTTTCTTCATCTTATCTCTCTCCCCTCTATCTCTCTCTTTGTCCATCCTCAGATCCTGTCGGCTCTGGAGAGGGACGAGCAGTCGCGGAGGCAGAGACTCAGGAGCAAGCTGGAGCAGGTCATTGACACAATGGCCTTGGCCAGCTGAGGAACGACCCTTCCTCTCCTCCTCATCCCAGTCTTCTCCATCTTCCTCTCCGTCTCTCTTCACCCAGAGAAAACGAAACTCAGACAGCGTGGTTTTCAAACCTTCCTAAAAACACAGGATGGAGGCACTGCAAAGGACAGAAGGCAGTACACTGCACAGGGGTGATTCAGCAGTACTGGGCGGGCCTGTGCGTGCGTGTATGTGTGTGTAAATGCAGGTCTATATGTGTGTGTGTCAGAGACCGGGGCACTGGACTTTTCGTTGCACACACCGAGAGACATCACCAGAAAGCATTTTGATTATCGTAGCTGTTGTCGTCGTGGTTTTGTTTCTCCTCTGTCGGTTTTCCTGGACTTTGTCTTCGTTGAAGCCATGTCTCGGATAGCCAGGATGGGATTTTTGGAATGGAACTCCATTTTGGCATCACGAAAAGGACGGAACGTTGTTTGGACATGGGCCTTTCTCGGGGCCAATGAGAGAGTGGCTCCTCGGGTCACATGATTCCTGTAGGAGTCAAAGACATTATTACTGTTGTTTTTGTTTTCGTATAATTTTTTTAAATAAATGTAATCAACTGCCCACTCTCTGATCTCTCGCCACCTGTGTTACTGCTGAATTTGCACAATTTACAGAAACGTTACAAAGGAGGACTATATAAATATTATATATAAATACAACTACATTTTTAAAGAAATTAAGATTAGGCTTAAACATTTCAGTTTTTAGCTGACAAACACAATGAAAAGAATCCATCAACAATTAAACTTTAATTTGATATTTAGAGCAAATCAATCTAGGTTAGAATAATAAAAAAACTGAGAAAGAAAAAGAAACAAAAAAGTTGTCCTGTGCCATGTTTTTTGTTGTTGTTTAGTGCAAAGACATTTTGTTAGATGGAATGTGCTACCGAATGATTTAAATATAAATATGCCTAGTGACTGAAATTATTCTCTGAGTAATAAAAGATAGGAAGATACAAAAATGTAAAATGTCTAGGGAAGAGGAAAGCTACTTTGTCCCTTAGGGCCACCTTAGGAAGGGCATCTCATTATATTGTAATATCTCTGTATTGGAAAGTTGGTCTGGAGAGGTCCTGCGAAAATAAGAATGTGCTGTCATTTCCGATCTGTCGTGCAATCTCGTTTTTTGAAAAGCAAACACAGACTCACGCAAGCATTGCTTCTTTTCCTTCAGATTAAATCTAGTTTGAAGGCTAATTTGTATCTTCCAGGGCTAAAGAATTTGACAGTTTGTGCTATGGTGGTTGACCAATGTAGAGCATTGCGCTACTTGAACCAATAGCCATCTATAGGCTACCCCCACCACCAGTTAGCATCACCACATCTGATTGGCTGAGCTTGGTAGGAAATTAACAATGCTGAGTGGGGTCATAGGTCAACGAGTGAACATGTGATATAACATCCCCTCTACCCAACATGTGACCTAAAAGAACGTATTGGGTACAGTACATCTTGAGGGGCTGTGAACGGGAGGACATTTATCCAAACTTGACGCCTAGTTTTACCCCTAAACAAGTCTCCTGTCTCCACCCCTATACAACCGGGAAAAAAACACCCTCCTTCAGTATTCCTCTTCATTTCTTCCGTACCTCCCTAGGCATTCTCTCATCCCCATAATATCCAACAACAAGAACAGTCAAACTCTTGGTGGTTCCAGACTTGGTCCACCTCTTCACTAGTGTTAGCCTCAGTGTGTTCTCATTCAACTTACCTGGTAAAATAAGGGTTAAAGAAATAGCTAAATGGGGTCAGGTAGGGCTTTACTAAGCCTCTCAGTCTAAAATTACAAAGTGTGGAAAGACAGAAAGCCTTTTCCAGCTCCAGGCCTCTCTCTCTCATCTCTTCCCAATGCTATTATGCAGATAATAGGCAAGGTGACGGTAGTACGGTACGGAGTGCTCCTTCTCTCCTAACCCAGAGATATGAGACGAGACGGGGCTTTAGCTCTCACCCATAGGGAGGACGGGACTGGCGAGAAGAGGCACCCTCCACTCATTAGCAACACAAGGCTAAGTAATCCCTTAGCCCCCCTGGCCCTTGTTTCCATCTAAACAAACCCTAATGCCGTGGCTTAAGCTTTTTTAAATACTTCTCTCTTAAGATAATTTTTATTCTCGCTCTTCTATTTTCCCTTTTTTTGAAGTTTTGGAAGTTTGACTTTGTGGTGAGATGTTTTAATTTATATATAAAAAAAAAATGCTTGCCGAAAACCAAACTGTGGTCTAATGTATTTTTGTTTGATTTTGTAAATTGTATTCACTTAGGTTTTTTCATGATGATGAAGTGAAATGAAGCTTTTGGCAATTTTTGTTGTAATTAGGTTGTTTACGTTGTTTTTCTCGTCATATATTGTGCATTATACGGTACACTGAAGATGAAGACATCTTTGATTTATCTGAAGTTTAAGTACTTGACCGATCTAAAGGTTTATTTTCTGATCTCCACGATCAGTGGAAAACATTGCATCAGATAAGCATCTGTGTCTTTTCAAGATTGAATTAGTGACTTGCTGTTTTAATCCAAATCTTATTTTTTTTTACCATCAGGGCTATCATTTTACTCTGTCATAAATGCTGTTGCAATTCATTGTATGCCAGGTTCCTTCCAATATTCCTCTGCACAGAAATGAAGAAAATAATCGACAGGACTGATTGGTACATCTCAAATGGTACCATAATACCTATCTATTGCACTATGGCATTGGTCAAAACTAGTGCACTATATAGGTAATAGGGTGCCATTTGGAAGCAGGCATTGATATATATACAGCTGTACTGCATTCCTGTTGTACCTTCCTCTACATATTGGACCGTTAAAATAGAGGTGCTAGCCTGGTCCCATATCAGTTTATGATGTATAGCCAAGACAGTATTAACAATGTATTGTCATGACTTCATAAACAGATCTGACACCAGGCTATACAGGTGCTGCTTTGAGAGCCAAACAGAACCCTTCCTGGGACCACTTGTCTTGCACTACTAGCGTTCTTGGGCCAAAACAACATTCCAAAGTTAGCTTCTTCGAACAGAACAGGGTTCCTTTCTAAGCAACCGTGTGCCTGACTAACTTGTTGGGAGAAAGCATTACATTTTGAATGAGTTTTGACATAATACATTTTTAACTACTGCAAAATAAAACGCCCCAAATATGCTTAGCTGCTTTACAGGGTTTATAAAAAAATAATGCTTTCCCTGAGTACACAACTTTCCCTCTTTTGTTGTGCCTATATCTTTCGGTGCGCTTAGATCCTGAGTTCTTTCATTTGTGTTTCTCCCATCACTGTGCTGGTTGGATTTTTTATCAAGACGCAACTTATCCTCCATTTCTCAGGACATTGCCTCAGTTCTTTTGCGACGTTCTCTCTGCGTTGTAGTTCCATTGTTTCAATGTTACGGCCTTGAGGGGAGGAGGACTTTAGCTTGTTTTTGCATGACTGCTTGAGTTAAAGATCAATTTGTTTCCCCCAAGTCCAGAAGGCTCCTACGTGAGATTTCATCGTTTCTCATGATCGTTTGTCATGATCTGTCCCTGTTTGTTTGTTTGTTTTGTTTGTTTGTTTGTATGGTGATTGGCTTGTGTTGGTGTCATTGAAGTGGTACAATGTACAGCATGTGGATTTAGTAGCTTCATGGCCATTTGATGTGATCAGGAGGAACCAGCGCTAAGACTTGACACAGCCTGACATAAAGCTGTCATAGGACCAATATAGTGCTGTCATATGAACGACAGCCTGCCAAAGTCGTTTGTGGCTAGCCCCACATTACGAAGCATAAATAAGAAAATAACTGACATTTGGTTGACCATCTCATGCAATATTACAGTGTTATGTCAATCGACATACTTACATATGAACTGTTATGACCTCAAATGGTCCATCTCTCATCAACTCACGTTAGCTGATCATTAATCTTTCCCTGAACCATCTACACCCAAACAGATTGGGCCAGTTTCCCGGACCCAGAATAAGCCTATTCCTGGATTGAAAAGCACCTTTTCAATGGAGATTTTCCAATGAGCATGATTTTTGGAGCTGGAATAGGTTTAATTCTGGTCTGGGAATCTGACCCAAAATGATCAACCCAGTCATTCCTTGTCATACTATTGCCTTTCCGAGCCCTGGTTTGAGAAGATTCTGACCATTTATTTTCCTCCTCATTTACTTTTTGCCAAACTCTCAGTAGCTGTCATTTTTCCAAATGAAAACTGCATAGGATCCAAGAAAATAAAAATCGATCAATTTCAGATAAACTGGCAAAATTATTTTTTCCTACATACAATAATTCGGATACTTTTAAGTTTCAGACTTGAAGCGACTGTCACAAGTGTGCAGGTTAACGTTCATTGTGTAAATATTCAGTTATTTCCTATTTTGCAGATTTACAACTTGTATATAAACACTCATCAAGGAGAGATTAAACATTTTTTGCTAAATAAAATGTGTTTCCTCTCTCTCTTTGGTGTTCAGAAGTGTCCACACACACACACACACACACACACACAGGACTTGAATTATTCGTAGCCAGAGTGAATTCATTGCTTTATTTTACAATAAGATGATATTGCTTGGAAAACAGAGCATGCTTAAAAATGGAATACTGTTATACTGGAATGGTCTATCGTTTCTCTGAAGTCCCATATCTCCCTACTGAAACGATGTGTCACAGGTGGCCAAGTTTATAGTATATGATGATGAGTATTACTGTTTATGTCTGTCTTTCTGGATGTTCAAGGGAATTCAACTGTGCCACTTTTGGGAGGATTCAGTGTTGAACTGAATTTATAGTGCCTTCAGAAAGTATTAACACCCCTTGACTTTTTCCACATTTTGTTGTGTTACAAAGTGGGATTAAAATGGATTTAGTTGTCATTTCTTTTAAATGATCTACACAAAATACAATGTCAAAGTGAAATAAAAATTCTAACATTTATAAAAAGAGATAAAATAAACCCCGAATACAGTGGGGGAAAAAATAAAGGGAACACTTAAACAACACAATGTAACTCCAAGTCAATCACACTTCTGTGAAATCAAACTGTCCACTTAGGAAGCAACACTGATTGACAATACATTTCACATGCTGTTGTGCAAATGGAATAGACAACAGGTGGAAATTATAGGCAATTAGCAAGACACCCCCAATAAAGAAGTGGTTCTGCAGGTGGTGACCACAGACCACTCAGTTCCTATGCTTCCTGGCTGATGTTTTGATCACTTTTGAATGCTGGCGGTGCATTCACTCTAGTGGTAGCATGAGACGGAGTCTACAACCCACACAAGTGGCTCAGGTAGTGCAGCTCATCCAGACGTGACAGAGTCTGGAGACGCCGTGGAGAACGTTCTGCTGCCTGCAACATCCTCCAGCATGACCGGTTTGGCGGTGGGTCAGTCATGGTGTGGGGTGGCATTTCTTTGGGGGGCCGCACAGCCCTCCATGTGCTCACCAGAGGTAGCCTGACTGCCATTAGGTACCGAGATGACATCCTCAGACCCCTTGTGAGACCATATGCTGCTGCGGTTGGCCCTGGGTTCCTCCTAATGCAAGACAATGCTAGACCTCATGTGGCTGGAGTGTGTCAGCAGTTCCTGCAAGAGGAAGGCATTGATGCTATGGACTGGCCCGCCCGTTCCCCAGACCTGAATCCAATTGAGCACATCTGGGACATCATGTCTCGCTCCATCCACCAACGCCACGTTGCACCACAGACTGTCCAGGAGTTGGCGGATGCTTTAGTCCAGGTCTGGGAGGAGATCCCTCAGGAGACCATCCGCCACCTCATCAGGAGCATGCCCAGGCGTTGTAGGGAGGTCATACAGGCACGTGGAGGCCACACACACTACTGAGCCTCATTTTGACTTGTTTTAAGGACATTACATCAAAGTTGGATCAGCCTGTAGTGTGGTTTTCCACTTTAATTTTGAGGGTGACTCCAAATCCAGACCTCCATGGGTTGATAAATTTGATTTCCATTGATAATTTTTGTGTGATTTTGTTGTCAGCACATTCAACTATGTAAAGAAAATAGTATTTAATAAGATTATTTCATTCATTCAGATCTAGGATGTGTTGTTTACATTCAATGTCGTCTTGGTAAGCAACTCCAGTGTATATTTTGACTTTTAGGTTTTAGGTTATTGTCCTGCTGAAAGGTGAATGTCTCCCAGTGTTGGAAAGCAGACTGAACCAGGTTTTCCTCTAGGATTTTGCCTGTGCCTACCTCTATTCCGTTTCTTTTTATCCTAAAAAAACTCCCTAGTCCTTGCCGATGACAAGCATACCCATAACATGATGCAACCACCACTATGTTTGAAAATATGAAGTGGTACTGGATTCCTTCTTTTCACTCTCATTTAGTGTTGTGGAGTAACTACAATGTTGTTGATCCATCCTCAGTTTTCTCCTATCTCAGCCATTAAATCAATCAAATGTATTCATAGAGCCCTTTTTACATCAGCAGATGTCACAAAGTGCTATACAGAAAACCAGCCTGAAACCCCAAACAGCAAGCAATGCAGATGTAGAAGCACTGTGGCTAGGAAAAACTCTGTAGAAAGGCAGGAACCTAGCTCTGAGGGGTGGCCAGTCCTCTTCAGGCTGTGCCGGGTGAATCTTTGATGTGTATGTAACTCTGTAACATTGGCCTCATGGTGAAATCCCTGAGTGATTTCCTTCCTTTCCGGCAACTGAGTTAGGAAGGACGCCTGTATCTTTGTAGTGACTGGATATATTGATTCACCATCCAAAGTGTAATTAATAACTTCACCATGCTCAAAGGGATTGTCAATGTCTGCTTTTTTAAAAACGTTTATCCATCTACCAATAGGCGCCCTTCTGTGTGAGCCATTGGAAAACCTCCCTGGTCTTTGTGGTTTCATCTGTGTTTGAAATTTACTGTTCGACTGAGGGATCTTACAGATAATTGTATGTGTTGGGTACAGAGATGAGGTAGTAATTCAAAAAATCACGTTAAACACTATTATTGCACAGTATGTAAGTCCATGCAACTTATGTGACTTTGTTAAGCACATTTTTACTCCTGAACTTATTTAGGCTTTCCATAACAAAGGGGTTGTATACTTATTGACTCAAGACATTTCAGCTTCTCATTTTTAATACATTTCTAAAAATGTCTAAAAACATAATTTCACTTTGACGTTATGGGGTATTTTGTGTAGGCTAGTGGCTCATTTTAAATTCAGCTTGTACCACAATAAAACGTGGGAAGTCAAGGGGTGTGAATACTTTCTGAAGGCACTGTATGTGGACATGTACAGTGCATTCGGAAAGTATTCAGACGCCTTCACTTTTTCCACATTGTACTCTTACAGCCTTATTCTAAAATGTATTAAATTGTTGTTTTTCCTCATCAATCTACACACAATATCCCAAATGTATAAAAAAACTACTGAAATATTACATTTATATAAGTATTCAGACCCTTTACTCAGTACTTTGTTGAAGCACCTTTGTCGACTATTACAGCCTTGAGTCTTCTTGGGTATGACGCTACAAGCTTGGCACACCTCTATTTGGGGAGTTTCTCCCATTCTCTGCAGATCCTCTCAAGCTCTGTCTGGTTGCATGGGGAGCGTCGTTGCACAGCTATTTTCAGGTCTCTACAGAGATGTTAGATCGGGTTCAAGTCCGGACTCTGGCTGGGCCACTCAAGGACATTCAGAGGCTTGTCCCGAAGCCACTCCTGCGTTGCCTTGGCTGTGTGCTTAGGGTCTTTGTCCTGTTGGAAGGTGAACCTTCGCCCCAGTCTGAGGTCCTGAGCGCTCTGGAGCATGTTTTCATCAAGGATCTTTCTGTACTTTGCTCCGTTCATCTTTCCCTCGAACCTGACTAGTCTCCAAGTCCCTGCCGCTGAAAAACATCCCCACAGTATGATGCTGCCATCACCATGCTTCACCTTAGAGATGGTGCCAGGTTTCCTCCAGACGTGACGCTTAGCATTCAGGCCAAAGAGTTCAATCTTGGTTTCATAAGACCAGAGAGTCTTGTTCTCATTGTCTGAGTCTTCTAGGTGCCTTTTGGCAAACTCCAAGCGGGCTGTCATGTGCCTTTTACTGAGGAGTGGCTTCCGTCTGGCCACTCTACCATAAAGGCCTGATTGGTGGAGTGCTGCAGAGATGGTTGTCCTTCTGGAAGGTTCTCCCATCTCCACAGAGGAACTCTGGAGCTCATTCAGATTGACCATCGGGTTCTTGGTCACCTCCCTGACCAAGGCCCTTCTCCCCCGATTGCTCAGTTTAGCCGGGCGGCCAGCTCTAGGAAGAGTCTTGGTGGTTCCAAACTTCTTCCATTTAAGAATGATGGAGGCAAATGTGTTCTTGGGGACCTTCAATGCTGCAGACAGTTTTTGGTACCCTTCCCCCAGACCTGTGCCTCGACACAATCCTGTCTCGGAGCTCTATGGACAATTCCTTTGACCTCATGGCTTGGTTTTTGCTCTGACATGCACTGTCAACTGTGGGACCTTTATATAGACAGATGTGTGCCTTTCAAAATCATGTCCAATCAATTGAATTTACCACAGGTGGACTCAAATCCAGTTGTAGAAACATCTCAGGGATGATCAATGGAAACAGGGTGCATCTGAGCTCAATTTCTAGTCTCACAGAAAATGGTCTGAATACTAATGTAAATAAGGTATTTCTGTTTTGTAAATTTTAATACATTTGCAAGAATTTCTAAAAACCTGTTTTCGCTTTGTCGTTATGGGGTATTGTATGTAGATTGATGAGGACTGAATACTTTCTGAGTGCACTGTATGTGTACCAGAAAGTCCTGGTACTGTTCCATGCAAAACTCTGGGAGACTGGGGGTGGCCACCTGCACTGGCACAGAATAGAGCATCGGAGAGGTAGAGGCACTTACTGAGCTGGTGAACGCAGGCTGAGATGCATACCAGTCTCCCTCCCCTGCAGCAGAGACTCGGCGGGGGGACTGGGGCTAGAAGTGAGACTGAGGGTCTGTAGGGCTGAGACCACCTCATCTGAGGCAGGAGGCAGGTGAATCGTCCCCATGTATATGGCATTGTTGTCCTCCTCTGTCCAAGGGGGAAGCACAAAGGATGGTCTCAATGGAAGATAGGTAGTGGAGCCTCCACAGAAGAGGCAGCAGTGGCTCTTTTCTGATGAGATGGAGAAACTGGAGGCCATTCTAGGGGAGTTGGCTATAGAGATGGGCTTCCTTTCTGCCTCAGTGATAACTGTCTGACAGATTTATTAATAGCAGTTGGTAGGTATCATTTAGGCTATTGGTAGGTATAAGTTTGATAATAATAATATAAAAATAAGCAATGTATTATCAATAAATAATTAATACAAATGTGTTTGTCTTTTTTGAGTGAATGTACCAGCTGGCCTGTATTTGCAATATACAGTGCCTATAGAAAGTCTACACTTTTTTCACATTTTGTTACAAAGTGGGATTACAATAGATTTAATTGTACTTTATTGTCATTGGTCTACACTAAATACTCCATAATGTCAAATTTAAAATACATTTTTAGAAATGTGTACAAGTTAATATAAAATGTAATAACTAAAATAGTCGTTGCATACGTATTCACCCTCTTCGTTTAGGCAAGCATAATTTAATTCAGAAGTAAAACTTGGCTTAACAAATCACATAAGTTATATGCATTCACTCTGTGTGTAATAATAGGGGTTTACAGTAATTTTTTATGACTACCCCTTCCTCTGTCCCACATATATACAACATATTTTAGGTCCCTCAGTCAAGTATTGAATTTCAAGCACGGATACAACTACAAAGACCAGGGAGCTTTTTGAAAGCCTCATAAAGAAGGGCAGTGATTGGTAGATGGGTAACAATAACAAATCACACATTGAATATATCTTTAAGCATGGTCAAGATAATAATTATGCTGTGGATAATGTATTAAATCACCCAGACACATCAAAGATGCAGTCTTCCTTCTGAACTGAACTGCAGGACAGGAAAAAAAACTGCTTAGAGATGTCACCATTGTCGATTTTAAAACAGCTACAGAGTTCAATGGTTGTGATGGGAGAACTGAGGATGGATCAACAACATTGTAGTGTCTCCACAATAATGACCTAAATGACAGAGTGAAAAGAAGAATACAATTATTACAAAACATGCATATGTATGCAACAAGGCACTAAAGTAATACTGCAAAACAACATGGCAAAGGAATACCCTTTTTGGCCTAAATGCAAAGCCTTATATTTGGGGCAAATCCAACACAACACATAACTGAGTAACTGCCTCCTAATTTTCAAGCATGCATCATGGTATGGATATGCTTGACATCGGCAAAGACTGGGGAATGAACAGAAATGGGATGGAGGTTGCCCGTGTAGCTCAGTTGGTAGAGCATGGCGTTTGCAACGCCAGGGTTGTGGGTTCGATTCCCATGGGGGGCCAGTATGAAAAATGTATGCACTCACTAACTGTAAGTCGCTCTGGATAAGAGTGTCTGCTAAATTACAAAAATTTAAAAATGTAAGCTAAGCACAGACAAAATCCAAGAGGGAAACCTGGGAGCGGAATTTACCTTTCGGTATGACAATAACCTACAGCACAAAGCCAGCCAATTCTACACTGGAGTTGCTTACCATGAAGAAAGGGAATGTTCCTGAGTGGCCAAGTTACAGTTTATTAATGGGCAAATATTGCACAATATTGACTTCCCAAAAAAGACTCAGCTGTAGTCGCTGCCAAATGTGTTTCTAACATGTATTGACTCAGGGGGGTGAATCCTTATCTAATCAAGGTATATTAGGGTTTTATTTTTCATTAATCTTAAAAATTAAAAACAATTGTGTAATGGTCGTGGGAGCACTGAATCTAGTAGTGAACCTGTCTGAGGCAAATTATTCCGTGTGTGTGCGCGTGTGCACTCGTGTGTGTCTGCGCGTGTCTGTGTGTGTTCCTGCATATAAAATGCTGTCGCTAGTTAATAAGGGCATGAGCTGTTATTTTCTTCTTCTCTAATCTTAGTTACAGTTAGAGAGCAGCGCCATATGTTTTATGTTATCACACACTGAACCAAATAAAATTGGAATTCTATTTTTCGCTGAGGACTCTTTTGGTATATCTGTCAGAGTGCATCGCGTCAGGAGCACAGCGGAACCAAAAACCCTTGGTGGCGGCGATATCTGGGGCTCTTAAATGGCGTTGCGCGGTTCAGTTGTTCGGTGCGAGGCCGAGGTGACAGGCGTGACCAGTCGGTGGGATGCTACGAGACGGATTACTGTCAGTGTTCTTCTTAACTCATAGGTGCACTGAATAGGCCACTGGTGTGTGTGTGTGTGTGTGGTGGTGGGGGGCAGGTATTGCCAATGTTCAGTCCTCCTACACACATCTCTTCTCTCCAAAGAGTAGTCACTCCACTCTGCAGCCAAAATGGGCAGCTGAAGAGCCATATAAACATACAGTGCAGCTATAGCCTGTCTAAAAGAGGTTGTTCGGTGAACCATGCTTGTGTGTTGAGTAAAATTATCTGATACCTGAAGACTTTTCTTAGCTCCCCAAGCTAATGCCTAGACTTTAGCTCAGCGGGTTAACACAGCCTTGTGGCACACAACTGGAGACAATCCGGGTTCAATTCTGGTCAGTAACACCGAGAAATGTTGGCGTAATATGGACTTGGGAAGCAAACGCTTGCTTACAGGAAATACAAGTTAAAGATGACAGAATACGATGATACATGAGGCAGACGCTTAACAATCAATTTAAACAAGAATAACTACATTAATAAGAATATGTACAATGTTAATTAATTCATCTCATACTTAATTAGTTTCCAACAAACTGTCTAACTTTACGTTTCCATCAAACTATTCAACAGGTGACTATTTCCTTTTTTTCAATGGACAGACCAACTCTGAAAGCACTGATTGAGATGTACAGTGAAGACTGACCTGTGAGCACCTCCTCATTCTCCTTGAACCCTTCGGTAGCCCCCCCATCCTCCTCCCATCCTCCTCCCCCACTTCTCTGACCGTATCCTCCCCACCCTCTCCTTTGGAGACCGGCGGTCCACAGGGGTGGTCCGGTTTTCCAGCTGTCGGATTCTCCTGCCTTCCTGGTGATGGGGTCAGCCCACTGTGGAATGGGAGGCGTCGGTCCGATTACCCGGAACAGTCCTCACACAATAATGGATGGAGAATGAGATGGTGGTGGGGAGGGTGGAGTGTTTGTGTGTAGGGGAGAAGGGTTGTGTGTTTGTGTGTGTTAGAGGTCTGCAAGGTCAATTTAATCATGGCTCACTTCTGATGACTGTTTTAAATCTAGAATTGTCGCTAATGGCTAGAGTCCAGCGTCACAGACACAATGCAACCGTTTTTGATGTTGAAATGTGCCGCTTGGCTTTTACATTTTTCAAACGTGTCTTGGGTTTTCAATTAAATTAATTTGAAAGGCATATCCAGTGAGAAAGAGTCCAAATGTCTATTGAAGCTCTTGCTTTGCGGGTGAGCAGCAAAGACATCTTTACACATTTGAATTGCACACCTCTTTTAAAGAATTTTCCTTGATTAGAATTTTCCCTCAGATGCCTGAGTGATGAAAATTAGGGTACCAATGTTGTATTCTTAGCATGCAACAGTTCCCCAAAACAATTTACTCAAACGTATTCCTTCATAAATTTGTTGATATATAACTCAAACCGAGTCACAGGACGGATGGATCCCAAATTCTTGTTAGGCACTAGCAGCCGGACTCCTAAATCCTTCAAGGACCCATAAGCCTCGCTGTTTCTGTCTTTATTCCCTTTAGTCCACTTGTCTTTAAGCCTCTTCATGTCTGATCAACAGAACAGTTCACAGTTCAAACATGTGCCACAGTTCAGCCTCAAACTAGACGCCATCTCTAACCCCCACCGCCACCCTTCCTTCGCCACTGTTACTTTGATGTCACTGTATTGTCTTAACTAGCAGCACTCATGAATTAATTAATAATTAACAACTTATTGGGTGTGTTTCACAGACGATGGTGTGTGATCAAGTGCATTGTGGGGCGAAGGAGATAAGCCGCGGACATCGCTTGGCAATGGAACTGACACACTAGCTTTTAATTACTCCAATTAATTAAAGATCTGGTAGGGGTGGTGGGTTATGAATTGAGCATCAAATACCTGGAGATGATTTTCAGTTCGTCACCCCCCCCTTTGACAGCCCTATGATTATGTGTTGTAGCAAAGAGATAAGACCGGCACCACCCCTTTAAAGAGAATGGATTAATTGTATGTAGTTCATCTGTAGGCAACACCGTAGTAATGACAGGGGAAAGCAATGTGAGTTGTTTTTTTAGGGTTCATAGTCTGGTTCCAGTGGTAATGTCATGTATAATAGTACAGTATTTGCTGTATAGTCATATGGCAGGAAAACTGGAATCCGTCTCACCTAATTTCTATCAGCATGTCAAGTGTGCAACAAGAGGCGAAAAAACTCTAGATCACCTTTACTCCTCACACAGAAATGCATACGAAGCTCGCCATTCCATTTGGCAAATCTGACCATAACTCTATCCTCCTGATTCCTACTTACAAGCAAAAACTCAGACAGGAATTACAGTACCAGTGACGTGCTCAATACGGAAGTGGTACGATTAAGCAGATGCTAAGCTACAGGACTGGAATATGTTCCGGGATTCATCCGATGGCATTGAGGCGTTTACCACATCAGTCACCAGCTTCATTAATAAGTGCATCGACGTTGTTAATAAGTGCATCGACGTCGTCCCCACAGTGACCATACGTGCGTATCCCAACCAGAAGCCATGGAATACGGGCAACTTCCGCACTGAGCTAAAGGCTAGAGCTGCCGCTTTCAAGAAGCGGAACACTAATCCGGATGCTTAGAAGAAATCCCGCTACGCCCTCCGACAAACCATCAAACAGGCAAAGCGTCAATATAGTACTAAGATCGAATCCTACTACACCGGCTCTGACGCTCGTCGGATGTGGCAGAGCTTGCAAACTATCACAGATTACAAAGGGAAACCCAGCTGCGAGCTGCCCAGTGACACGAGCCAACCAGAGGAGCTAAATGTCTTCTATGCTCGCTTCGAAGCAAGCAACACTGAACCATGCATGAGAGCACCAGCTGTTCAGGATGACTGTGTAATCATACTCTCCTTAGGGGGGTTTGATAAAATATTGAATTTGGCCCTTTACTAGTATAGCCCAGAGAAATTCCTTGAATAACACAGTCAAAAAATTATCATAAGAAACAAGGTTTTGAAGTGTTTGTCCTATTTCGAGGGGATATGAGAAAGCTCAGGAAACAATATATTTTTTTTACACATATTTAACCACTTTTTTTGGTAGGCACAAAACTACCTTCATACTAACATTCTTTTTTTTTTTTTTTTTAAGGTACCAGTTACCTGTCCCGTGACACCCTCATGTTCATCAGAGTCTCCCCTTTCCATAGAGGGAACACAGTCCAACACAGTCGTGAAGAGGGCACGACAACAACTCTTTCCCCTCAGGAGGCTGAAAAGATTTGGCATGGGCCCTCAGGTCCTCAAAAAGTTATACAGCTGCCCCATTGAGAGCATCTTGACTGGCTGCATCGTCACTTTGTATGGTAACTGCTTGGTATCCGACCGCAAGGCCCTACAGAGGGTAGTGCGTACAGCCCAGTACATCACTGGGGCCGAGCTCCCTGCTATCCAGGACCTCTATACCAGGCGGTGTCAGAGGAAGGCCCTAAAAATTGTCAAAGACTCCAGCCACCCAAGTCATAGACTGTTCTCTCTGCCACCGCACGGCAAGAGGTACTTATGCACCAAGTCTGGAACCAACAGGACCCTTAACAGTTTCTACCCCCAAGCCATAAGACTCCTAAATAGTTCTTTAAATAGTTAACCAAATAGCTACCCAAATTATCTGCACTGAATGTTTTTGTCTCATCATATACGCTGCTGCTACTGTTTATTATCTGTCACTTTATTCCTAGTTATATGTACATATCTAACTAAATTACCTTGTACCATTGCACATCGACTTGGTACTGGTACTGAAGCTTGTTCTGATGACAAGCTTACCCATAACATGATGCAGCCACCACGATGCTTGAAAATATGTGAGTGGTACTCAGTGATGTGTTGTGTTGGATTTGCCCCAAACAAAATGCTTTGTATTCATAACATAAAGTTTTTGAATATTTGTATTCTGTACAGGCTTCCTTATTTTCACTCTGTCATTTAGTTTAGTATTGTGGAGTAACTACAATATTGTTGATCCATCCTCAGTTTTCTCCTATCACAGCCATTCAACTCTGTAACTGTTTTAAAGTCACCATTGGCCTCATTGTGAAATCCCTGAGAGATTTCCTTCCTCTCCAGTAACTGAGTTAGGAAGGACACCTGTATCTTTGTAGTGACTTGGTATATTGATACACCATCCAAAGTGTAATTAATAACTTCACCATGCTCAAAGGAATATTCAATGTCAGTTGTTTTGTTGTAACCATCTACCAATAGGTGCCCTTCTTTGCGAGGCATTGGAAAACCTCCCTGGTCTTTGTGGTTGAATCTGTGTTTGAAATTCCCTGCTCGACTGAGGGACCTTACAGATAATTGTATGTGTGGGGTACACAGATGAGGTAGTCATTAAAAAATAGTGTTAAATACTATTATTGCACACAGAGTGAGTCCATGCAACTTATTATGTGACTTGTTAAGCACATTTTTACTCCTGAACTTACAGTATTTAGGCTTTCCATAACAAAGGGGTTGAATACTTATTGGCTCAAGACATTTCAGCTTTTCGTTTTTAATGAATTTGTACAAACTTCTAAAAACATGGGGTATGGGTGTATAGACCAGTGACACAAAATCTCAATTTAATCCATTTTAAATTCAGGCTGTAACAACAAAATGCGGATAAAGTTGAGGGGTGTTGTGACGCGTACTGAGTAAATGAAGAGGCAGGACGCAGACGCAGGAATTAACAAGGTCAAGGTTTACTTAACAATGAGCAAGATAAATAACAAAGATAGAGTACACGACCCGAAGCTTAACAATCACACACACAACATCATCCAGAACAGTCCATGGCTAAATAGGGGTGCTGATGAGATGATGAGGTGTAGGTGTGCTGGAGGTGATTAGGGTGCGTTGGGTTTACATTCCGGTGTTGCGCTCAGACCGGTGGCTCAGTAGACCGGCAAATCAGAGCGCCGGAGGGGAGCAACAGGAGGAGACGTGACAGTATCCCCCCCGGACGCGCGGCTCCGGACACTGGACGTCGCCGGCCAGGAGGACGACCCCGAGGACGGTGGAAGTCCCGAATTAGGTTGGGGTCCAGAACGTCCCCAGCTGGAACCCAGCTCCTCTCCTCAGGACCATACCCCTCCCAGTCCACAAGGTAATGGAGCCGTCCCCCACGGAACCTGGAGTCCAGCAGGTCCCTCACCGCATACGCTGGACTCCCGTCAATGTCCAGGGGCAGAGGAGGCGTACCCCGGGTGACGGAATCCGCCAGAGGACCAGGAACCACCGGCATGAGGAGAGACGCATGAAAAGTGGGTGAGAAACGGTAGTGAGGGGGAAGGATCAGCCAGTATGATACCTAATTTATCCGCCGGAGGACCTTAAACGGCCTGGAGTGTATCCTGGAGAGCGAGTCGGCCTTCACATTCTGGGATCCTGGGCGGTAGGACAGAATGAATTGGAAGCAAGTGAGAAATTGGGCCCACCTGGCTTGACGAGAGTTCATCCGTTTCGCTGCCCGTATGTGCTCCACATTCCGGTGGTCAGTAAGAATCCGGAATGGATGGACTGCGCCCTCCAGCCAGTGTCTCCATTCCTCCAGAGCGAGGACCACCGCCAACAGCTCCCTGTCTCCAACTCCATAGTTCCTCTCTGCGGGGTTAAGCTTTTTAGAGAAAAGGGCACAGGGATACATTTTCTCTGGCTTACCGTGCCGCTGGGAGAGGACCGCACCCACGCCCTCCTCCGATGCGTCCACCTCCAGGATGAAAGGACGAGATGGATCTGGGTGTTTTAGGATGGGCGCTGTGGTGAACCTCTCCTTTAGCCTCTTGAAGGCAGTGTCAGCCTCAGGGTTCCAGGCCAGCTTCTGAGGCCCACCCTTAAGGAGAGAGGTGAGCGGGGCGGCTATGGAGCTGAAGGACCTGATGAAATGCTGGTAGAAATTAGCGAAGCCCAGGGAGCTCTGTAGGCCCTTGATGGTGGTGGGAACTGGCCATGACCTGACGGCGTCCGTCTTCACTCCTTCCATGAACACCCCCTGAGGACTGATCCGGTATCCCAGGAAGGAGATGGCCTGTTGGTGGAATTCGCATTTCTCCCCCTTCACCAACAGGCTGTGTTCCCGGAGGCGGAGTAGGACAGCTCGGAAGTCCCTGACGTGCTCCTCGAACGTAGCCAAGTAGATCAGGATATCGTCGATGTACACCACCACCTGTCTACTCAGCATGTCCCGGAACACGTCATTGACGAAGGACTGGAACACAGAAGGTGCGTTGGCGAGGCCGTAGGGCATGACGCAGTATTTATAGTGGCCTGAGGTAGTGCTGAATGCCGTCTTCCACTCGTCTCCTTCCCAGAATCGGATCAGGTTGTAGGCACTCCTCAGGTCCAACTTGGTAAAGTACCGGGCCCCTCGTAGATGCTCGATGGCCGACGGAACCAGAGGGAGGGGGTACCGGTACTTGGTGGGGACTGCGTTCAGCCCCCTGTAGTCTATGCATGGTCTCAGTCCTCCGTCTTTTTTGGCCACGAAGAAGAAGCTGGCGGAGGCAGGAGAGGTAGAGCGTCTGATGAATTCCTGTTTCAGGGTCTTCGCCACATACTTCTCCATGGCCTCAGTCTCCGCCCTGGAAAGGGGGTAAATGTGACTCTTCAGGGGGTGTTGTCCCTCCAGCAGGTCAATGGCGCAGTCCCAGGGCCTGTGAGGAGGGAGACACATAGTCTTTAATGAAGAGAAGACATCGGAGAGATCTGCGTACTCACCTGGAATGTTGGGCTGGAGGGCGGACTCCGGACTCTCCACTGACGTGGAACATCAAACCACCGGCAGGCAGGTCTTCCGGTATGAGGTGGACCAGGCTGTGATGCTCTTGGTGCTCCAATTGATGGTGGGGTTGTGTAGTCTGAGTCAGGAAAATCCCAAGACGATCCGGTGAAGGGGTGACGTGACGATGTGGAATGACAGCTCCTCGTGGTGCTCCGGTAGTGTGGGAATGGTGATGGGGAGAGTGACGTGTGTAATGGTGCCTGATCCAAGGGGTTTATTGTCCTGCGAGGTGACATGTAGCGGAGATGGCAGTGGCACGGTGGGCAACCCCCATTCAGAGACCAGCTCCCTATCTATAAGATTCCCCGCTGATCCGGAATCTATCATTGCGGTAGAAATGAAAGAGAAGGAATAACCAGTCACCGTTATGGGAACTAAAAACAATGGTTTTGTGATAGGAGCTGACGTAACACTCACGGAGCGGCGACGGGACTCATACCGCCTAGATAGGGAGCCACCAGGAGATATGTGGTCCGTGGTGGTGTAGGGGGTGCTGCCCACCTCAATGGGTGAGAACTCAGAAGCAGGGCGGCTTCCATAGCTCAGATGGGGTGAGCGTCGAGGCTCCGGGAGGTGTTGGGGTACGCCGTCTCTCTCAACATGTCGTCAAGACGGATGGACGTGGTGATGAGGGTATCAAGGTCCATCTCGTCGTCCCGACATGCGAGTTCCGTCTTGATGTCCTCCCTTAAGCCTCTCCTGAAGGCCATGCGCAGAGCAACCTCATTCCAGCCGGAAGACACCGCCACCGTTTCGAAAGCTCAGAGCGTACTCGGACGGGGGCCCCTCTCTATGTTGTAGATGGAGGAGATGCTCACCCCCGTCCTTTCCCTCTGTGGGATGATCAAACACTGCCCTGAACCTAGCAAGGAAGGTGGGGTAGGGAAGTTCTACTGCCTCTTCTCCTTCCCAGACTGCTGTGGCCCAATCCAGCGCCTTTCCTTTAAGAAGCGAAATCACCAGCGCTATCTTGTCTTGGTCAGATAGATATGTCTCAGGTTGACGCGCCAGATAAAGGGAAACCTGTAGCAGGAAGCCGCTACATTTAGCAGTTTTACCGTCATAGCGCTCCGGTAGGGCGAGTGTTCCCGCAGGAGTGGGTGATAGCACGGGAACAGGTGGATTGGGGGCATTCGCCGCTCCCTGAGGTGGAACCGGAGCGCTGGGCAGATTATGCAGGGTTTGGAGCTTTTCCTGCATGGCGGCGTTCAACTGGGCAAGTTGCTGCTGGTGCTGGTCGAGGCACTGGGAAACTCCTGCTGCATCCATTTTCGTTTGGTGTGTGATTCTGTGAGGCAGGACGCAGACGCAGGAATTAACAAGGTCAAGGTTTACTTAACAATAAGCAAGAGACATAACAAAGATAGAGTAAACGACTGGGATTTGAACCAGTGACCCTCAGGTTACTGGCCCGGTTCTAGATTGCCAAATACATTTGCCCTAAAACATTTGACGTCTACCACTTTACAACAAATATCTAACTAGAAGGCAGAACAGAGCCTCTGAATGACCAGCTCCATACTTTCTTGAAGGAAAGTCCTCCATAACAACAGAATAAAACCCAAAGTTGCCACTGAAAAACCACTGCAGTGGGAAACGGCTGTGTTCTGAAGAGTCTCTCTCCCTCGCCAGAAGCTAGACAGTTCACAGCACACTTTGTACTTCTCCTCTACAGACTGACTCCTCTCTTCTGAGTGTCCATGAATTTTTCATCACTCCTGTTGCATGTCGCTCTCTTTCTCTTTCTCTTTGTCGATGCAAACGCACTTCTGTCAAGCCTTCAAAAGCTGGCAGCCTCGACCTTCTCCCTCTGACTGCATGGCATTTCTATTCAATCGAGAGAGAGAGAGACGGGGAGGTGAGGATTGGGCTAAGGTCTTCTAGAATAAAGTACTGCAGTGCACTTGGAGGACATCTTCAATGTTTGTAGCCATGGTTACAGCTTGTCAGCCGGTGAAACGATAATTGTTAGGAGAAACAGTGACCAATAGGAATACCTCATATTCTTCCAAAACAGGAAGTAATTCAAGCTGATTTTATATATTGATTAACAGTGTACATCTATTATATTTTTTAAGATATTCAATCATTGACATTGAAATAGTCTGCAATAGGATTGTAAAATGACTTGGATTGTAGAATGTTAATACAAAGGTACCTTCCTTGGTACAATGAATACAAGTTTACTAAATTCAAAGTAAGGTACTGTAATATTGGAACTTGTAATGCTAAACAAAGGTGAAAGATATGTAGTGTTCCAGCGGTGACACCTCTAACAAAATGCTGATTTGTGGTCATCACCTGTTAAGGTTCTCATAGTAACAGAGTTTTCTGATCTATCTAGCCTTGCTTCTGCTTCCCAACCTCATCCTACACACACGCACACACCCACCTACACACACTCTCTCTCTCTCTCTCTCTCTCTCTCTCTCTCTCTCTCTCTCTCTCTCTCTCTCTCTCTCTCTCTCTCTCTCTCTCTCTCTCTCTCTCTCTCTCTCTCTCTCTCTCTCTCTCTCTACAGACACCCATTAGTCAAGATCTGGTAAGGACATGGAACTTAATGCGGGCACGAGTCAGAATGAGGGAGGACAGAAAAGCAGTAAGGGAGAGTGGGAGGGAGCAGGTGTGCAAATAATAATGATCAGGTGGAGACCAGGCGTGTTTTTCTGTCGCTCCACCAGCCAGAGGGAAGAAGAGATGGAAGGAAAGGGAGGGGGTGGCAGAGACTGAGATCCCAGAGAGGAGATGCTTTAGATTGGCCAGCCACTCCACACAATCCTCCCTCCCACCATCCCTCCTTCCATAAGCATCTCCATGTCCACCTGAGCTCTCATCAGAGCCAGAGGGATGATTCAACAACACTGTGACAGGAACAATGACAGGAGCCAACAGCAAGACAGATTCTTTTGGTTTTGAAGTGAGAGGCTGTAGAAATCATACCATATGCCAGAAGCTGCTACTTTCATTTTGATTTTTTTCTCCTTTCTCTGTCATTATTTTGTAAAGTTTTATTTTGTCTAAGACGTTGCAGGACATAGTGTAGGTCAGGACTTTTCGTGTCAACCATTCAAGGCATAATCTGTACGATTGCTTGACATGCAACCATTTTGGTTCAACATCTGTCAACATCTGACTCAAGCTGTGCATGACACTGGCTGCATGATGCTACACAATTTGGTGCCCCTGTGCTGAAGCGCTCCCATTGGCTCTGCCCCAATCAGAGAGTGCGATGACCCTTACATTGACTGTGTCCACTGCCGTTCAGTCACGGTCCATTTCCCTGGCCTTGGACCACCACTGCGTCCAGGTCATTGGGCTTGGCTGTGTGTGACTGTGTCTACAGGGGCGAGAGACAAACATCGTAATCATGGCATTAACCAGCCATGTCCCCTGCATCAACACGCTTCAAAACAAACTGTCACGGTGTCAGTGTAATGCGGTAGACGAAGTCAGGTGCAGGACACAGAACTAAATGAACACGTAAAGAAACAAGTAAACCTCCACGCAGGGAGGAACAAACCCGCTCACCAACGACACACGAAACAATAAACAAACACGCACAGAGCACAATGGGAGCCACAGGGTTAAATAGGGACGGAGTAATTACAAGATGGGAAACAGGTGTGAAACAATCAGACAAGAACAGGTAGAACATAGAACATAGATAAGCAGCAGCTAGTACTCCGGTGACGACGAACGCCGAAGCCTGCCCGAGCAAGGAGGAAGGGCAGCCTCGGCAGAAACCATGACACAAACTTTATTTGAAGTGCATTTAAATCAACACAGTCTTATTAGAATACATCAAAATAGTGAAGTTTAACCACCTAAGCTGACATATTTAACATCTTAACGGGAAAATAGACAGGAAAAGGCATTCATCATCCCTCCACCTCTTCATATAGTTACTTGTTGATCCCTGTTTGATTTAACTTATGATTTATTTACATACTTTCCCTATTTTGTTTTGCTTTAACATCTACACGATAAGACAAGCAGGTCCCTTTTGTTAACGTGTGGTGTATCAATCCACTCAATTGACTTGCAAATGCTTCCTTTTTCTCTTTTTGTGTGTCGAAGCAGAATGCAAAACACCCTCTGGGGCTAGAAATAAATACAGAGAATTATCATGAGTTATTATCAGTCGCTCTCTCTCTCTCGCTCTCTCTCTCTCTCTCACTCTCACTTTCAATCTCACACACACACACCACTCACACATTGCACGCTGAGGCAACAGACAGCATTTAATACATTTTGCACATTGAAAACTCTCAGATGGACGTTTTATTTTGTCACTGTCAAATTAGCTGTTAATAATACACTACCGGTCAAAAGATTTAGAACTCCTACTCATTCAAGGGTGTTTCTTTATTTTGACTATTTTCTACATTGGAGAATAATAGTGAAGACATCAAAACTATGAAATAACACATCATGTAGTAACCAAAAAAGTTTTAAAGAAATCAAAATATATTTTATATTTGAGATTCTTCAAATAGCCACCCTTTGCCTTGATGACAGCTTTGCACACTCTTAGCATTCTCTCAACCAGCTTCACCTGGAATGCTTTTCCAACAGTCTTGAAGGAGTTCCCACATATGCTGTGCACTTGTTGGCTGCTTTTCCTTCACTCTGCGGTCCGACTCATCCCAAACCATCTCAATTTGGTTGAGGTCGGGGGATTGTGGAGGCCAGGTCATCTGATGCAGCACTCCATAACTCTCCTTCTTGGTAAAATAGCCCTTACACAGCCTGGAAGTGTGTTGGGTCATTGTCCCGTTGAAAAACAAATGATAGTCCCACCAAGCCCAAACCAGATGGGATGGCGTATCGCTGCAGAATGCTGTGGTAGCCATGCTGGTTACAGTGACTTGCAAATGTATTCATCCCCCTTGGCGTTTTTCCTATTTTGTTGCATTACAACCTGTAATTTAAATGGATTTTTATTTGGATTTCATGTAACGGACATACACACAATAGTCAAAATTGGTGAAGTGAAATGAAAAAAATAACTTGTTATAAAAAATTCTAAAGAATAAATAACGGAAAAGTGGTGTGTGCATATGTATTCACCCCCTTTGCTTTGAAGCCCCTAAATAAGATCTGGTGCAACCAATTACCTTCAGAAGTCACATAATTAGTTAAATAAAGTCCACCTGTGTGCAATATAAGTGTCACATGATCTCAGTATATATACACCTGTTCTGAAAGGCCCCAGAGTCTACAACACCACTAAGCAAGGGGCACCACCAAGCAAGCGGCACCATGAAGACCAAGGAGCTCTCCAAACAGGTCAGGGACAAAGTTGTGGAGAAGTACAGATCAGGGTTGGGTTATAAAAAATATCTGAAACTTTGAACATCCCACGGAGCACCATTAAATCCATTATTTAAAACATGAAAAGAATATTGCATCACAACAAACCTGCCAAGAGAGGGCCGCCCACCAAAACTCACGGACCAGGCAAGGAGGGCATTAATCAGAGAGGCAACAAAGAGAGACCATAGATAACCCTGAAGGAGCTGCAAAGCTCCACAGCGGAGATTGGAGTATCTGTCCATAGGACCACTTTAAGCCGTACACTCCACAGAGCTGGGCTTTACGGAAGAGTGGCCAGAAAAAAGCCATTGCTTAAAGAAAAAAATAAGCAAACACGTTTGGTGTTCGCCAAAACCCATGTGGGAGACTCCCCAAACATATGGAAGCAGGTACTCTGGTCAGATGAGACTAAAATTGAGCTTTTTGGCCATCAAGGAAAACGATATGTCTGGCACAAACCCAAGACCTTCTCATCACCCCGAGAACACCATCCCCACAGTGAAGCATGGTGGTAGCAGCATCATGCTGTGAGGATGTTTTTCATCGGCAGGGACAAGGAAACTGGTCAGAATTTAAGGAATGATGGATGGCGCTAAATACAGGGAAATTCTTGAGGGAAACCTGTTTCAGTGTTCCAGAGATTTGAGACTGGGACGGAGGATCATCTTCAAAGTGGTAGACATGTTGTGTAAATCATATGATACAAACCCCCCAAAAATCTATTGTTGTAAGGCAACAAAATAGGAAAAATGCCAAGGGGGGTGAATACTTTTGCAAGCCACTGTAAGTGTGCCTTGAATTCTAAATAAATCACAGACAGTGTCACCAGCAAAGCACCCCTACACCATAACACCTCCTCCTCCATGCTCTATGGTGGGAAATACACATGCGGAGATCATCTGTTCACCCACACCGCGTCTCACAAAGACATGCCGGTTGGTTTCAAAAATCTCCAATTTGGACTCCAGACCCTAGGAGAAATATCCACCGGTCTAATGTCCATTGCTCGTGTTTCTTGGCCCAAGCAGGTCTCTTCTTCTTATTGGTGTCCGTTAGTAGTGGTTTCTTTGCAGCAATTCAACCATGAAGGCCTGATTCACATAGTCTCCTCTGAACAGTTGATGTTGAGATGTGTCTGTTACTTGAACTCTGTGAAGCATTTATTTGGGCTGCAATTTCTGAGGCTGGTAACTCTAATGAACTTATCCTCTGCAGCAGAGGTAACTCTGGGTCTTCCATTCCTGTGGTGGTCCTCATGAGAGCTAGTTTCATCATAGCGCTTGATGGTTTTTGCAAATGCACTTGAAGAAACTTTCAAAGTTCTTGAAATGTTCCGTATTGACTGACCTTCATTTCTTAAAGTAATGATGGACGGTCGTTTCTCTTTGCTTATTTGAGCTGTTCTTGCCATAATATGGACTTGGTCTTTTACCAAATAGGGCTATCTTCTGTATACCCCCCCGTCATCAAGGCAAAGGGTGGCTATTTGAAGAATCTCAAATATAACATATATTTGGATTTGTTCAACACTTTTTTGGTTGCTACATGATTCCATATGTGGTATTTCAGAGTTTTGATGTCTTCACTATTATTCTCCAATGTAGAAAATAGTAAAAATGAAGAAAAACCCTTGAATTAGTAGGTGTTCTAAAACTTTTGACCGGTGGTGTATATCTGAAGTGCAAATCTCAGATATTTCAGAGCTTTTGATTCTCTCTTTCTCCCTCTCCTTCCCTCCCCCGCACCCCTCTCTCTCTCTCCATTGGCAGCTGTCTCTCTGGTCCTTGTCCATCTAAATAAGTCACACGCTCATGCTTGCCCAATCAAGCCCATCAAACCGAGAGAAGAGCACAAACTCAAAAGGATTCTTTGAAAACTCTTCATCAATATTTCAACCTTTGAGGCTGAATCTTTGACATCTGGCATTAAAGCAAGACGTTTATATATGTACAGACAGGTCAATAATAAAACAAAGGCAGTCTGCCCAATTTGTGAGCCGTTGTCTGATCTGGTATACTATGGTAGCCTAGTTTATGTCAAAATAGTGGCATTTAACCACTGTAGTTATGGCATTTGAGCTGACATGGTAGTTATATGTCAGTTAATGCAACGTCTTACTTATTTTATTGGACGGTGGGATGGACAGGAGGGGACTGACTGAGGGACCATCGGTCCGTCATTATGTTTTGTTCATAGACCTACAGCCTACAGACAGACATGGGCTATAGTGGCTATAGTGGTCAGTATAACTATCACTGATGAGGGCCATACATCATATCAGCTACCAGTATAACCACCTATCTACACCCCGAAACCATATCCAACCCTTGATAGTCCTGTATCTGATGCTCTGATTACAGCCTTAATATGATAGGGGAAATGTTTGCCTCATGACTGGACTAAAAGAGACATACTGGTGCAAAGCTTTTGTAATGGAGGAAGATACGGGGATTTCTGCTTCTGAGTGTACTCAGTAGAGTGGTCATTTATCATGATTACAGGTAAAAACTGGCAATGGGTCTGTGAAAGGCATTTCAATTACATTGGAGCTTTGAGGAAATGCCAGGCAGGCGGCCATTTTGACTCCATGGTTTGAGCCTTAGTATTGCAGTAGTGCTCACTAATCCTGATTTTATTTCATTTCACGACCTCATTAGTGCCAATGCTATCTGAATACTTACTGTAACAGTTCCTCTGTGTAGGGTTTAAACAACATTTGTAGGCGACACACCAAATTAATATTTGCAAGACAGTTAAACACAATATCCTGCAAACATTGAAAGATTTTTAAAAGTTCAGCAAACATTTTCAATTGACCGCCAAGTTGGCACCAAGTTCACATTCAATAAGATCGTAGTTAGAAAACAAATTACAATGACATTGTTATGGGATGATTGGTGCGAACATGCAGAGCCTCTGCCAAATTCTCTATAGCTATGGCTGTGGTTCAAATGTACCCGTGACTGTGTACAAGCATCTTGTGTACAAACAGATAATGATAGCCTTTAAAAGGTGGCAATAAGCTCCCTTGAACTCATTTCCCCCCTCATTTTACTCCCTTTACACCTGTTTAGTATTCCGACAGCGACACCACAGAGAAACTTCAAGCGAGCAGGGCAATTAGCCTGGCTAGCGTGAGATAATTTGCTGGAAAGTTAGCACAGCTGCATCTCACTAGGCCTGACGATTCCAAATCAAGGTGGAATATATATGGACTGGAAAGTTTAGAAGAGGTAGACAGGTTGTTTCAGCTTCTGTTGGGGAAGAAACCCGTTGTACCTTGTTTTGACAAGAATGTTCCTTTCCCTGGGTAAATCTGAATCATCAGTGACTAATGTGGTATCCACCTCAATGGCTTCTCTTTTTGACAGGTATGATGTTTCCCCCCACGCATCTTTCACTAGAAAGTTTGTTATCATGCATTTTATTGAGTTGGCAAAGTACTCTTGTCAGAACCATTTTGAAAAAAAGTTTTGCTTTTCTATCCACAGAGGAAGAGGAGGATGGGGAGAAAGATTGGAGAGGAGACAGCAAAGAAAGGAGGAAAAAAATGACTAAATGATGGATGGTGAAGCACAGGCAATTATATACGACATAGCAGACATCTCGTACACAGCAGATATCACACACACTGGCACCTTGAGATAATCTCTGCTTTCTCTCTGCAAATGAGAGGGAAGGGATGCGCATCTGTCCTACCATGGATTCAAAAACACGGCCAAGTAGACATGTTTAATGGTAAATAATGTATTGTGTCATTTTGGAGTCACTTTTAATGTAAATAAGAATACAATGTTTCTAAACACTTCTACATCAATTAGGATGCTATCATGATTATGGATAATCCTGAATGAATCGTGAATAAAGATGAGTGAGAATGTTACAAAGGGTCAAAGATCATACCCCCAAAACATGCTAACCTCCCGTTATTCTTATTTTAATAAAAGTGACTTCAAAATGACACAATACATTATTTACCATTCATTTCTATTGGGCACAAAATAATCTGAAACACAACCAAAAAAACTGCAAATGCGTCCAACAAGTTTGTAGAGTCACAAGCTTGATGTATTCATTACGTGTTTGTAATATGGGAACAAATACACAACATTTGACTACTTTATTGATAAGCGAAAGTCTTTTAAGGGAGTATGCGAGCACACTTGTTTGAACCAAGGCTAGGCACCAGCCTAACGAAGCATGCGGAAGCCTTTATTCTCTCTCAGCTCCTCAACATGATCCTCTGCACCCTCCACATTTTTTTTATCTCAACTCTCAACTCTCTCCACACGCTCAACAATATCCTCCGCGTTCTCAACATGCCTCCTTGCGCCTTCGAATTGTGAGACGGAAATTACGCCACACACACACACACACACACACACACACACACACACATACACACACCTGTCAAATACACACTGAGACACAAACACAAATTTTTGCTCTGATGTACAGTAAGACATACAGACACACACACACATTTGAATCTCTTGTTGTAGGGGAATGGCAGGCGTGCTGTTTATTTTGCTAAGTGTTCAAGTGCTAAAGAGGAGAAGGGCAAGGAGACATATCGAGGTCACTCACTCTCACTGTAATGGAGAGGAAGAAGATGCTGCAGTCAGTCACACTGGTTAACACCACTGCAATACTAGTGTGTGTGTGTTATGCAGTACTGGTAGAGAAGGAGATAAGAGAAGGAGAGAGCTAGAGAGGGATATGGAGAGGGGAATGTCAGAGAGAGGAGAGAACAGGAGCGGAGTGACCATCTGGCATTTAAGTGTGTAATAAGGAATACAATAGGGAATATATATAGGGAATATAGGGAAAGGAAGGAGATGGAGAAGTGGAGCAGAAGGAAGAGGTGAGGAGAAGAGGGGGAGAGGGATAATTGACAAGAAGAAAGAGGAACAATTAGAAAGATGAGAATGTTGAGAGAAAGAGAAAAGCCAAGTGTGGAAAACAACAAAGTAGACTAAATGAGAGTGGTTTGGTTGGAGGGAAGTTGACAGATTTAGTACGTTTACATGCAGACTTATAATTCGATATTAAACTGATTATGACAGTAGGCTGAGTATGGCAGTAGTCTTGTAAATGCCTTACTCTGCTTATCTTACTCGGTGTAAGGTCATAATCGAAGTAAGCATAAAACGATTAAAACACTTGGTTTTTCTAGCAATCTTACCAATCATTAGGACATGTAAACAAACACCTTAATCGCAGTTTTCTCAAATGTATGTAATGCCTAACAATATTCCAGAAATGCATGGCTATGACATTAGTCTACAGGGTGTCCAGTGGTTCTTAATTCATCTTCTTAAATTACTCTTTATGTATTGACCAATGGAGATACGTATTTTGGCCACCAAGCCAAAACTTTGGCAGTGATATACGTAATTTAAATTGTGATGGTGAGTAAAAAGAAAACGTTTGAATTCACCTCATTTTAACATTCTGTCAAAAAAGAGTGCATGTTCAACTTCATAAAAAACGATACATCCTACAACACTCCACAATACATTTTTACATTTTAGTCATTTAGCAGACACTCTGATCCAGAGCGACTTACGGTAGTGAGTGAATACATTTTAGTACTTTTTCGTGCTGGTCCCCCGTGGGAATCAAACACAACCCTGGCGTTGCAATCACCATGCTATACCAACTGAGCCACACAATATGTCAAAGTGTAGGTCTAGGTCTTGTGCTTCCAATGAGTGGTATTACACGGCTCTACAGTGGATTGTTAGCAGTGTTATTGTGCGTTCCTAACCAGGTCGGGAGTGGGAATTTACCACATCTTGGAAAAATCCACTTGAACGGACCTCCAACTGGTAATTACTAGTTAAATCAGCCATGAATCCCTTTGTGATAGGGGTAATGGAAGCTTGTTGTGTACAACAGGGAGGGGCAATTGAATATAAGATTCACAAAAAAATTTACATTGTTAAAACATTTCTAGCCTATCTATCTATAGGTAACAGGGTTGACATGTTATGCTCGACCTGCTCTGTTTTTCACCACAAAACACCAGAAAATTGCCAAAAATAGTAATAATCTTCAGCAATAACTTTGTCAAAGCAACAAAATAACTAGTGGTTTACAATGATGGTGAAAACTTGGGGTATTTTGTGGGGATAGTGGGTTAAAGTCTTCCTAGAAGTCACAGAGGGTGCATGGAGAGATGTCAAAATGCTGGATTTTGGCACTGTAGCAAGTCTTTATTCATATTGAAAATGTATTTATTGAATTCTTCATGTGGTCTATATTAAAGGACACATAATTTCATATAACAGGAGTTTACAATTCAATATTGGTGCATAATTTCTATTTAACATATCAAAGGGACGCAAAAGGCACTCATTTCGGCCCAGTACACGACAAGTTCTGCCCGTTGGATGTTGGTTGCAATGCTCCTGTCAAGTTTGTCATATGCAATTGAAAGACATGGAGTCACTACATGACTGATAGTGTATGATGTTTGTAGTCATTTTTTTAGTAATTTAAATGCATGTTAGTGATTTTGGTATGTGTCAAGTACAATAACAATGCATTTTGACAAAATATATTGTAGTGGCGACAGCCTATTCGAAGACTTGGAGGTGTGCCGTGTAGGGAGCGTGGCTTTGTCTTAGCGCTTTTTGGCCTCCCATGAGACCGATTGTCATGCCAGTTAATGTATTATGTTGTGTTCTGTGATTAAAATTTAAAGCGGCAATCAGCAGTTGAAAGTGTTCTCCCTGCCCCTGTTTCAGTAAAAAGCTGAGGGATGGGACAGGAGAAATATAGCCACTCTCAAATTGTACGCAAGGACTGACCATCCATCATATCAAAATTAAAGTTGTAACAATTTTTGGAGGCTATATAGTGTTTTTTTTTTAACGTTTACTTTGTTTACAAACATTGTAGTAAAACAAGCTTATATACAAAAATATAAACACAACATGTAAAGTGTTGGTCCCATGTTTCATAAGCTGAAATAAAAGATCCCAGAAATTTTCCATACGCACAAAAAGCTTATTTCTCTCAAATTTTATGCACACATTTCTTTACATCCCTGTTAGTGAGCATTTCTCATTCGCCAAAATAATCCATCCACCTGACAGATGTGGCATATCAAGAAGCTGATTAAACAGCATGATCATTACACAGGTGCACCTTGTGCAGGGGACAATAAAAGGCCACTCTAAAATGTGCAGTTTTGTCACATAAGACAATGCCACAGATGTCTCAAGTTTTGAGCTAGCGTGCAATTGGCATGCTAACTGCAGGAAAGACCACCAGAGCTGTTGCCAGAGAATTGAATATTCATTTCTCTGCCATAAGCCGCTTCCAATGTTTGGCAGTACGTCCAACTGGCCTCACAACCTGGTTTCAACTGTACTGGGCAGATGGCAGACAGCATGTATGGCGTCGTGTGGGCAAGTGGTTTTCCGATGTCAACATTGTGAACAGAGTGCCCCATGGTGGAGGTGGGGTTATGGTATGGGCAGGCGGGCGGGCGGGCATAAGCTACTGACAACGAACACAATTGCATTTTATTGATGGCAATTTGAATGCACAGAGATACCGTGACGAGATCCTGAGGCCCATTGTTGTGCCATTCATCCGCCACCATCACCTCATGTTTCAGCATGATAATGCACCCCCCCATATCGTAAGTATCTGTACACAATTCCTGGAAGCTGAAAATGCCCCAGTTCTTCCATGGCCTGCATACTCACCAGACATGTCACACTTTGAGCATGTTTGGGATGCTCTGGATCGACGTGAACTACTGTGTGTTCCAGTTCCCGCCAATGTCTAGCAACTTTGCACAGCCATTGAAGAGGAGTGGGACACAATCAACAGCCTGATCAACTCTATGCGAAGGAGATGTTTCGCACTTCATGAGGCAAATGGTGGTCACACCAGATACTGAATGGTTTTCTGATCCACGCCCCTACCTTTTTTTAAGGTATCTGTGACCAACAGATGCATATCTGTATTCACAGTCGTGAAATCCATAGATTAGGGCCTAATGAATGTATTTCAATTGACTGATTTCGTTATATGAAATGTAACTCAGTAAAATCTTTGAAATTGTTGCATGTTGCGTTTATATATTTGTTCAGCATACATTTAAATGCATGTTGGAATACATTTTACAAAACATGAAAATATATTTACCAAATATATCAATTATTTAATGTATTTCAGAATGTAGTTCTAAATATATTAAATACATTTACTGATGCATTTAAGATATATTGTGAAATACATTTTACATTAATATATATATATACAGTAGATTTTAAATACATTCCGTAATATATTTTGGAATGTATTTAAAATGTACTAGCCTGCACTCTCTAGAAACCAACTTACTGTGACTGAAAGGTCATGTGGAATTTGACTGTGGTCATGACTCGTGACTACTGTTGTGGCCATAATACGGTCACTGTAACAGCCCTACCTGCGCCTAGAAATTCACCTGAGCTACAGTTGAAGTTGGAAGTTTACATACACCTTAGCCAAATACATTTATACTCAGTTTTTCACAATTCCTGACATTTAATCCTAGTAAAGATTCCCTGTCTTAGGTCAGTTAGGATCACCACTTTATTTTAAGAATGTGAAATGTCAGAATAATAGTAGAGAGAATGATTTATTTCAGCTTTTATTTATTTCATCACATTCCCAGTGGGTCAGAAGTTTACATACACTTAATTAGTATTTGGTAGCATTGCCTTTAAATTGTTTAACTTGGGTCAAACGTTTCGGGTAGCCTTCCACAATCTTCCCACAATAAGTTGGGTGAATTTTGGCCCATTCCTCCTGACAGAGCTGGTGTAACTGAGTCAGATTTGTAGGCCTCCTTGCTCGCACACGCTTTTTCAGTTCTGCCCACAGATTTTCTATAGGATTGAGGTCAGGGCTTTGTGATGGCCACTCCAATACCTTGACTTTGTTGTCCTTAAGCCATTTTGCCACAACTTTGGAAGTATGCTTGGGGTCATTGTCCATTTGGAAGACACATTTGCGACCAAGCTTTAACTTCCTGACTGATGTCTTGAGATGTTGCTTCAATATATCCACATAATTTTCCTTCCTCATGATGCCATCTATTTTGTGAAGTGCACCAGTCCCTCCTGCAGCAAAGCACCCCCACAGCATGATGCTGCCACCCCCATGCTTCACGGTTGGGTTCTTCGGCTTGTAAGCAACCCCCCTTTTCCTCCAAACATAACGATGGTCATTATGGCCAAACAGTTCAATTTTTGTTTCATCAGACCAGAGGACATTTCTCCCAAAAGTATGATCTTTGTCCCCATGTGCAGTTGCAAACCGTAGTCTGGCTTTTTAATGGCGGTTTTGGAGCAGTGGCTTCTTCCTTGCTGAGCGGCCTTTCAGGTTATGTCGATATAGGACTAATTTTACTGTGGATATAGATACTTTTGTACCTGTTTCCTCCAGCATCTTCACAAGGTCCTTCACAAGGATGTTGTTCTGGGATTGATTTGCACTTTTCGCACCAAAGTACATTAATCTCTAGGAGACAGAACGCGTCTCCTTCCTGAGTGGTATGACGGCTGCGTGGTCCCATGGTGTTTATACTTGCGTACTATTGTTTGTACAGATGAACGTGGTACCTTCAGGCATTTGGAAATTGCTCTCAAGGATGAATCAGACTTGTGGTCTACAATTCTTTTTCTGAGGTCTTGGCTGATTTCTTTTGATTTTCCCATGATGTCAAGCAAAGAGGCACTGAGTTTGAAGGTAGGCCTTGAAATACATCCACAGGTACACCTCCAATTGACTCAAATTATGTAAATTAGCCTATTAGAATCTTCTAAAGCCATGACATCATTTTCTGGAATTTTCCAAGCTGTTTAAAGGCACAGTCAACTTTGTGTATGTAAACTTCTGACCCATTGGAATTGTGATACAGGGAATTTTAAGTGAAATAATCTGTTTGTAAACAATTTTTGGAAAAATTACTTGTATCATGCACATTGTAGGTGTCCTAACCGACTTGCCAAAACTATAGTTTGTTAACAAGAAATGTGTGGAGTGGTTGAAAAACGAGTTTTAATGACTCCAACCTAAGTGTATATAATAATATAATAATATAAATCCATTTAGCAGACGCATAGGACTTACAGTCAACTTTTTGTGTATGGCTGGTCGGGATCGAACCAGGCGTTAAAGCTGTCTACCAGCTGAGCTGTGTGCTCGCAGATCTACAATGACATGTTATTCAAATATGATTTGTAGCCTTATTGACCAACCATAGCACTGCTTTTTGTTATAAATCCATTGATTGGCTAGCTAAAGGGAAGGCGGGACCCATACAACGTGACGTTTATGTCCCCAGGTAGCTAGCCAGTAGCCACACTGCAACATGGAGGACTCCATGCAAGGAGCTTCTTCTCTGATAAGAAAGCTAGCTAGCTAAATCAGCCTAATGCCATTTGAACAGTTTATCATTTTGGCTGACGTTTGCAAATGGTGTGTTAGATGAACTTTACTTTGCCTTGCTGAAACATCTGGAAAGCATTACTATAGGGGCCCCCTGAAACAGAGGAGACTTGGATATGTGGAAGCCAGGGATTGGTCTATCAAAATCCACCCATATTATGTTACATAGGATTAAATACCATGGTTGGAACAAAGGACGGGGAGAATAATCATTTTTAGATTGGGTTAGTTGTTCTCCGGATTTCTGCAGAAATCTGTAAATTGACGCTGGAACCTTTGATATAATAAACCTTTATAATCAAGTACAGTGTCCGCGGATTTCTGGTCTACACAGCATATCAGCATCGTTGTCTCGACACCACATAGCCTTATTGACCAACCATAGCACTGCTTTTTGTTATAAATCCATTGATTGGCTAGCTAAAGGGAAGGCGGGACCCATACAACGTGACGTTTACGTCCCCAGGTAGCTAGCCAGTAGCCACACTGCAACATGGAGGACTCCATGCAAGGCGCTTCTTCTCTGATAAGAAAGCTAGCTAGCTAAATCAGCCTACTGCCATTTCAACATGTTTTTTTTGGCCAGTGGATATCTGTAATGGTAAACCATTCCTTTGGATTTCATCTCACTCAATTATCTAATGTCGCTTATATAGCTACTAATGTCACACATTGCATTCATCCCAGCAATATATTTGCCAGTTATATTTTAAAGACTTAAGCACATAACACCCAGACAGATGTAGAACTTTAGGGACCTCCCGAGCACCAGGAAAATCTCCTTATTCTTGAGGTTTATTCTTTATTCTTTATTATGTTAGAGAGAAATACAGTTAACTGCCAAAATAATGGAAACACTTGAGTCAATGAGGGATACAAAGCATATTGAAAGCAGGTGCTTCCACACAGGTGTGGTTCCTTAGCTAATTAAGCAAATTAACATCCCATCATGCTTAGGGTCATGTATAAAAATGCTGGGTGGGCCATTATTTTGGCCATTATCTCAACCGAATTAAACAAGATTCTGGAGCTGAACGTGAGACAGCGTTTTCCACCACAATCAACAAAACACCAAAGGATGGAATGGAAGGATGGTGTCACATCCCTTCAATAGATTTCCATACACTTGTAGAATCTATGCCAAGGTGCATTGAAGCTGATCTGGCAATGCCCCATTGACACGTTATGTTGGTGTTTCCTTTATTTTGGCAGTTGCATGTAGATCCACACATGTTATTCTCTAAATCATGCAGAATTGTCATCTCATTGAAACTTAGGGAGCTCGTTCTATAATACAGATGTGGGTGATTTCTGTCCCAGGTAGAGTTTCCACAAAACCTGGGGATTTTGGGAAACCTGGGGATTTTGGGAAAGTTACTGGATATTTGCAATCTTAGTCCCAGGGGACTGAATTGTGTGTACGTTTTAATTTCTGCCTAGCACAAACATCTCAATCAACTAATCATGGTCTTCAATTTAGACCACAATTAGTTGAGGGAAGTGTTAGTGGAACAAAAACATGTACACTCCTGTGTAAAAAACGGTGGCTGTCCTGACTACAATTGTCTAAATGCTGTTACCATTTTCTTTTGCTAATCCATGCAGGTTTGTCATCTGATTCCAATGAGCCTGTTGGAGATACTGTTGGCAGGACATTTCCCTGCATCCAGCTTAAGGCCTGCTACCAGCAGGAAACATAGAGCATTCCATGTCAGTGTCAGTAAGTCATGACGGCACACATCACTCACAGTTGAGATAAGCAAAGGGTAAAGCTGCATTGCAGCGCCCCTGGATGGAGAGCATGTTGTGGTGTTAATGGCTTTGCTCAAGGGCCCAACAGTAGGGGAAAGTCTTTAGGATGAAACAAACAATAAATAAGATTTAAAAAACAGAAAACTTGAGCGTGCATAACTATTCACCCCACCAAAGTCAATACTTAGTAGAGCCACCTTTTGCAGCAATTACAGCTGCAAGTCTCTTGGGGTATGTCTCTATAAGCTTGGCACATATAGCCACTGGGATTTTTGCCCATTCTTCAAGGCAAAACTGCTCCAGCTCCTTCAAGTTGGATGGGTTCTGCTGGTGTACATCAATCTTTAAGTCATACCACAGATTCTCAATTGGAGTGAGGTCTGGGCTTTGACTAGGCCATTCCAAGACATTTAAATGTTTCCCCTTAAACCACTCAAGTGTTGCTTTAGCAGTATTCTTAGGGTCATTGTCCAGCTGGAAGTTGATCCTCTGTCCCAGTCTCAAATCTCTGGAAGACTGAAACATGTTTCCCTCAAGAATTTCCCTGTATTTAGCGCCATCCATCTTTCCTTCAATTCTGACCAGTTTCCCAGTCCATGCCGATGAAAAATATCCCCACAGCATGATGCTGCTACCATCATGCTTCACTGTGGGGATGGTGTTCTCGGGGCAATGAGAGGTGTTGGGTTTGCGCCAGACATAGCGTTTTCCTTGATGGCCAAAAAGCTCAATTTTAGTCTCATCTGACCAGAGAACCTTCTTCCATATGTTTGGGGAGTCTCCCATATGCCTTTTGGCAAACACCAAATGTGTTTGCTTATTTTTTTCTTTAAGCAATGGCTTTTTTTCTGGCCACTCTTCCGTAAAGCCCAGCTCTGTGGAGTGTACGGCTTAAGGTGGTCCTATGGACAGATACTCCAACCGTCGCTGTGGAGCTTTGCAGCTCCTTCAGGGTTATCTATGGTCTCTCTTTGTTGCCTCTCTGATTAATGCCCGCCTTGCCCGGTCCGTGAGTTTTGGTGGGCGGCCCTCTCTTGGCAGGTTTGTTGTGGTGCCATATTCTTTCCATTTTTTAAATAATGGATTTAATGGTGCTCCGTGGGATGTTCAAAGTTTCAGATATTTTTTTATAACCCAACCCTGATCTGTACTTCTCCACAACTTTGTCCCTGACCTGTTTGGAGAGCTCCTTGGTCTTCATGGTGCCGCTTGCTTGGTGGTTCCCCTTGCTTAGTGGTGTTGCAGACTCTGGGGCCTTTCAGAACAGGTGTATATATATACTGAGATCATGTGACACTTAGATTGCACATAGGTGGACTTTATTTAACTAATTATGTGACTTCTGAAGGTAATTGGTTGCACCATATCTTATTTAGGGGCTTCAAAGCAAAGGGGGTGAATACATATGCACACACCACTTTTCCGTTATTTATTCTTTAGAATTTCTTGAAACAAGTTATTTTTTTCATTTCACTTCACCAATTTGGACTATTTTATGTATGTCCATTACATGAAATCCAAATAAAATCAATTTAAATTACAGGTTGTAATGCAACAAAATAGGAAAAACCCCAAGGGGGATGAATACTTTTGCAAGGCACTGTAAGTCCAACTCCTTAGACGCTGGGCTCCCTACCGATACTGTTTGAAAAAGTAATACTCCACTCAAATGAGGAGTGGAGAAGCCCAATGCACCATTAACCTGTCTACTGGAGGAACTTCCTGTCAGGGAGACTGTGATAAGAGGGTTAGACAGGAGGACCTGGGCCAATGGGAGGTCACAGGTGAGGGCTTCGGGGTCAGAGAGAGTGGGTGAGTTCGTTTAACATGGCCCGGTGCCCAGGTGGGTGGAGTTTGCACATTTCAGACCATTCCATTGGTCCTTAAGTGAAATCTCCACCCACCCGGGGCACCGGGCCATGCAAAACAAACACGTCCAGTAAGAGCGAAGTTAATTGAACCACAGAGTACAGCTGCCTTCAAATCAAAATGCATATAACGCATGTCCGACGCAGCAGTGTGGTGAAAAGAAACACTACTCTGTCACGACTTCCGCCGAGGCTGCCTCCCCTCCTTGTTCGGGCAGGCTTCGGCGTTCGTCGTCACCGGCTTACTAGCCACTGCCGCTCCATATATCATCATTCCATTTGTCTTGTCTTGTCAATTACACACAGCTGGTTCTTATCCGCTCATTAGTCCGTGTATAAGTGTTCCCTCTGCCCCCTTGTCCTTGTGGGTGATTTTTCATTGTGAGAGTAGTGTAGCTCGGTGGAGCTACTCGTACCTTGTATTGCCAGGGTAGATGGTTTCCCCTGTGCCTGTTTTCTGTTGTCGCTATCCAGCGCAATTGTGTACGACGGAATAAACTCTGTATTCGGTGATATAACCTCCTGCGCCTGACTCCTTCTATCACACTCATCACATACTCTACGTTTTCAATGGATACGTCTTTGCAACTTTTCTGAAGGACAGCGCAACACAATGCTAGAGCCTCCCCCAACACACTCCTCCCATTGAAAACCATTGAGTTACTGCGTCTTTTACACAATTTGTCTGATTTGAAGGACCCCTTATTGTCCTCAATAATCAACAATGTAATCCTTGTTACATGTTTACGCTCTTGCTCTCTTTCTTTCAAGCACACTCAGTACTTCTATCCATCTCTCTTCAGGTGCAACAGAGATAATATTCCAAGGACCTCCAGAGCCTTCTGACCAACTACCTGCGATCTCTCCAGAGCACAGAGAAGTGGGCTCCGCTCGCAATAGTATAATTATGCACCTTCATTATGGCCGTCTGTGTGATATAGCATAGATTCAAGGGTCACTGGTTGGATTTACTGTACTCAAGCTCTTTCCTCCCTCTAAAAGTCTCCCAGACTTTAATAAAAACGAACCTGTCTTTTCCCTCCAGGTGAGTCGGCTGGGCCATGGAACTCTAGAGTAGCACATCAAAAAACATGCTACCCTGTTGTTAGCTGGCCGTTCCCTTAGGAAGGATGGAACGGTCAAGGCTTTCAATGCCGAATTTGGGGGATGACTTGATGCAATAAAGCTGTGTATAAACTATGCATGTTCATTATTTAATTATTTTATAGTTAGGTTACAAAATAATAACCTTTTCATAGCGTGTTGGTCTTCACACTAAACATCAATTCAAGTCTCATGTCCAGGGTGAATACATTTGTATTCATGTGTATCAGACACGTCACACAGGCATGTCAACAAAAATATCTATCAAAGACCAGATTGAACAATGGGACAATATACAAGTGAATATAAGTCAGTTCTTTGATTTGTATGAATGAGTGGTTACAAGATATGTAGACCTTCCAAACACACACCAGAGACAGAAGGGTGTTCCACACAATCTTTATTTAATAATAGCTAAAAGTCCCAAGTCCTATTTTATAAGTCCTTGAGGAACGTTCTGTGGTCCCCCATGGCAGGCAGATCCAATCCAGTGTTCGCAGCAGGCCTCTCCTGGTTGGTGTTGTACTGAGTGAAAGACAAAGATTCTGTCAGCTGATTGTGCTGAGGCGCCATAGTGTAAAGAACAATAAACCTCCCCAATACTTCTCCGAAAATAATCAAACAAAATCACAATTAGCCACAATAGAACTAAGGAAAGGAGTATAATAATATCAAAGCAAAAGCAAAATGATAATGGGGAAATGGTAAATAGATTTAAACACCTGGGAAAATCAGGGATAGTGTCTCAAGCAACATTATCTGGTATCAATAAAGGCCAATGTCTATTCATGAAAGTTCAGGTTTTCAATTGTCTTTGTAGTAAGAGCCAGTGGGGGGACACTAGTGACTCAAATAGTTCAGATGTGAGCTGGGAGTGTTCAGGCAGAAAAGTCGCTATATCCACAATGACTTGTCGAGTGCGATCGAAAGGAAGTCGCCCCGGTTGGGAGTCTATACTGGTGCGGATGGAATGAGAGGGGTAGGCTACTTAACTAAGGGAAGGGTGAACGTATTACATCCTCCCAGTATCCCAAAAGGCCTCCTCTATGGTTCGATCAGGTTCACAGTAGGTGCACTGACGTTAACGAGTGTGTAGCACACAAAGCAGTAGAGAATGTCGGCAGGCAGTGCTATCAGGTGAAATGTTGGTAATGGAATATGGAGAGGTGCTTACCCACCCAATTTCCCAAAAGGTCACCTCTCCGTTCTTCTCGCTCACTGGCAGTTGTCAATCCGGTACACAGTGGCTCGTTGATTAGTAGTTAGTCCTCCAGTCAGGTCACATGTCAGCTATAGGCTCAATCCACAGGTACACTGGCATTAATGAGTGTGTAGCATGCAACACAGTAGAGAATGTCTGACTACAGCTCTATTGGGAACTGAGTTGGATATAGAGAGCGCTTTGCTGGGAGTCCGCGTTGTTGCAATGTGGCTACTGGCAAGCTACCTGGGGATGTAAACATCATGTTGCATGGTTCCCGCCTTCCATTTAGCTAGCCAATCAATGGCATTGTAACAGAAAGCAGTGCTATCATTGGTCAATAAGACTGCCAATCATATTTGAGTAACATGTCATTGTAGATCTGCGAGCACACAGAGATCATATCATGTGAGCACAGGTGCATTTCTAGAGAGCGTAGGTAGGGCTATTAAGGTGACCGTATTATTGACTCATGGTTGTCATGAGTCATGACCACAGTCAAATTCCACATGACCTTTGAGTCACAATAAGTAGGTTTCGCAAAAACTGCGCTCTGATGCCGCTGATGGTCACTTGCCAACAGCCAGACGCTAATGGTTAGTACTTGGCACTCTATTGTCCCTCTAATCACTCTGACATCAATGCAAATGCTATCGAAAATCAAATCAAACACTTCATGAGAGCCCTAGCATTCAGAGTTTGAGTGGAATAGGATCACCTGTTGCGCAGCGAGAGCCAGCTCCTCATAGCTGGTTGAGGCATGGAATGAAATAAGTGTTCCTGTAAGCCCATCTGTGGTCCTCTGTAGCTCAGCTGGTAGAGCACGGCGCTTGTAACGCCAAGGTAGTGGGTTCGATCCCCGGGACCACACATACACAAAAATGTATGCACGCATGACTGTAAGTCGCTTTGGATAAAAGCGTCTGCTAAATGGCATATTATTATCTTGTGCAAAATTTCTATAGGCTATGCAATTGCGTGAGAAAACCGAGTTTTGATGGCATCTATTAAAAAGAGGAGGATCCCATCAGCTTTCTATAGGCTAGGTCTACTATATTTATTTCACAACTTTCCTAATATTAAGCACATTGCTTCGCTTTACAACCTTTTTAGCCTACCTGGCTGGCATGAGCCTACATAGCCTAATGAAACATGTGTTCTTATAACATAGTTTTGACTGGCCACTATTTAAAAGTGTATCCCAGCTTTCTCGTGCTGCTATATTTATTGCTAAATTCGTAAAATTAAGCACATTAATCCACTTTACAAACGGTATAGCCTACCTGGCATATTAAATACATAAGCGCACGTAACCTCCATTCACTATTCGAGTGCAGGCTCCGGATGTTTTTTTTTTTTTGTGGGACAATAATAATAATAAAAAAGAAACCCATATACACTGAGTGTACAAAACATTAATGACACCTGCTCTCTCCATGACATAGATTGACCAGGTGAATCCAGGTGAAAGCTATGATCCCTTATTGATGTCACTTGTTAAATCCACTTCAATCAGTGTAGATGAAGGGGAGGAGACAGGTTTTTAAGCCTTGAGACAATTGAGACATGGATTGTGTATGTGTGCCATTCAGAGATTGTGTACATGTGCCATTCAAAGATTTAAGTGCCTTTGAACGGGGTATGGCAGTAGGTGCAAGGCGCATGGTTTGTGTCAAGAACTGAAACGCTGCTAGGTTTTTCATGCTCAACAGTTTTGCATGTGTATAATGAATGGTCCACCACACAAAGGACATAAATAAGCATTGGAGTCAACATGGGCCAGCATCTCTGTGGAACACTTTCGACACCTTGTAGAGTCCATGCCCCGATGAATTGAGGCTGTTCTGAGGGCAAAAGGGGGAGGTGCAACTCAATATTAGGAAGGAGTTCCTAATGTTTGGTATATATTCAATGTATATTAGTAGGCTATATGTAAAGACCAGATTAAATTGAGAATAGTCTGATAGGTGGGAATATTATCAAGTGCTTGTCAAATTGTGAATGAGAGACTGATGAAGTGTGTGCAGCCTTTTCGCAAGAAACAGCAGAGCGCTTACCTTTCACGCAACTTTTATCAAATAAAAGTCATAATTGGAGTCGCATCATGCAGCCTTAGAATCTATTAGAAATCAAAACATATAGCCTAACATTTGTATCACAACTAAAGTTGCATAAATAACTCTCATTTAAGCATATAGGAAGACGTGTTTCTTTGTAAACCGCTCAACACAGAATAGCTGCATGTGCCCACTCCCTTGGAAATCGTTTGGGAATAATTTACTTTCAATTTTATTCAGCTATGTTCAATTGTATTGTTCTTACTATAAAATAATATTTAATAATGCCATGGGAATTATAAGCAAATCTTGCCTGCTAAATGAAATAGTGTAGCCCACAGCCATATGGCATAGCCAGATCAGGGCCTAACATAAGGATGACTCAGAATATGCTATTCTGATCTTCTCAAATAGGCTACATTTTCTTCATATCATAATGTTTCTTTAGACCTGCCTAAAATAAATAATGGATTTATTATGATGGTGTAAGCTATATTAAATTGATTTATTAGATTTCCAAAAGGTCTGCATTAGTGACTTGTAGGCTATGCATGGAAGCCAGAGATGCTAAAAGTGTTTATGTTAATTAACGGTCAATTACTGTGAGACTGGCAGTTATTTGCATGACAATCACCGGCTGACAAAGTTCCATGACCGCCACAGCCCTAAGCACAGGCAAGTATACCGTGAGTAGGGAGATGCGTGCTCAACACTTAATTTATTGCGCTCAATTCCAAACTACATTTTTGTCTGAGCTCTTAAAGGTGTCCGCATGGTTCCCATCCGAAACAGTTTGTGCATATATTATGAAGACATTTTGTGATGTTTTGGTCTTCGACAAGTTTTTTTTGGGCTGTTCGTGCACACAATTTTTTGGGGGGAGGCAAGCCCAAGTCTACGCCCCTTTCTCGGTTATTGGTCAACAGTAGGGATTCTTCAATTAAGTGTTTGTTGTCATTCAACGATAGACAACTCTTTTTCAAACAAATTTTTTCACTTGAGAAATACTGCACCAGACATCTTAGTTAGATGTAAAATTGCGCGACTAAGATCTCCTCGGCAAAAACCAAAACATTTATGACAGATTGCTTGAGCTATCTTAGATTAATTCTGACTCTTTTGAGGAAGTGTATACTAGCTACGGCGTCTCAAGATGGACAAATAGTACTATTGTGAAAGTATTTTAAAGGAATATGCGAGCACACTTGTTTGAACCTAGGCTAGGCACCAGCCTAACGAAGCATGCGGAAGCCTTTATTCTCTCTCAGCTCCTCAACATTATCTTCTGCGTCCTCCACATTTTTTATCTCAACTCTCAACTCTCTCCACTCGCCCTCAACATTATCCTCCGCGTTCTCAAAATGCCTCCTTGCGCCTTCGAATTGAGAGAAGGAAATTAAGCCACACACACACACACACACACACACACACACACACACACACACACACACACACACATACACACCCTTGGCTCTGGCCTACATTGTGCATCCTAAATGAGCCACATCATCTACACACTCCCGTAGAACCCCGTTGGGAAAGAGGTAACAGGCCATCATGAACCAGGAGAGAGGGAAGGTGCCTTGAATAGGAGGAGAGGAGCAAAACAGGAAGGGGGAAGGGAAAGAGGGGAGGAAATCTGGGTCGTATTCATTAGGGCACACTGAAGCAAAACGTTTCAAATATTATTAAACTGAAAATGTTTCTTATTGGACAAGTTCAGGTAGTCCCATCCAGTTTCAGTCTGTTTTCCTCTGTTTTATGCCAAATGAATACGACCCTGGGCAAAAAAATGTCCTTCAAAAAACATTCACCTCTTCCAATATACTATTCACTTCATGTGGCATTCAAGAGTTGTATAGACTTAATTTCTTCATATGACTAAGTTAGTAATATGGGAATTATGCCATTTCATGAAATAAAGAGCAAAAGACAATGTCATCAAACTTGACATTGAATATTACAGCAGGACAAACTTTGTGTGAATTTCAACAGACAACCACCCGACCTTGATAAAACTCAGATTTTCAGTTCTCAGTTCGATCAAACTTGATAAAAGTTCCTCTTTCTTGATCGATAACTTTCACCTTGTGTGTTCTTGTCTGTTTGCTTAGGTGAGGGTGACCTTAGATGTTTTCGAGAGAGAGAGAGAGAGAGAGAGAGAGAGAGAGAGAGAGAGAGAGAGAGAGAGAGAGAGAGAGAGAGAGAGAGAGAGAGAGAGAGAGAGAGAGAGAGAGAGAGAGAGAGAGAGAGAGAGAGAGAGAGAGAGAGAGAGAGAGAGAGAGAGAGAGAGAGAGAGAGAGAGAGAGAGAGAGAGAGAGAGAGAGAGAGAGAGAGAGAGAGAGATGATAGATGATAGATGATAGATAGATAGAGAGAGAAGGATAAAGGGGAAGTAGTGATGAACTGAGTGGTCTGAGAGAGAGTGTCTGGGTGTGAGAGAAGAGGAATGAGGTCATTATCTCTATCCTCACCTGTGGCCCCTAGTCCACACCACTATCCACACACCACTGCCCAGAGACGGGGATGAAACACCGGACCACAGAGCATTTCATCAACACCCCTATCTCTCTCTTTCTGTCTATCTACTCTAGTCTGCCTCTACCTCTTCCTTTCTCTATCTCTGTTTCTTTACCCCTCATCCTCCGGTCTAACCCCTCTTACCGAGTGAGTCATCATCATCATCGTCATCGTTATCACAAAGCAGGCTTTGGCTGTGCCCTCATCCCCCTCATTGGAGGCGATTTCCCCCTACCGAGCAAACGGACAGGAGAAATTGCCTGTTACCTGGGGTCGATTTTTCATGTGCTTGTAAATTGCTTTGTATTGACACTCTGTCAGAAAGGGGTTGTCACAGCAACCAAACCCAGGCCAACCTCCCTCCATCCCTGTCCCCCAAGGCCACTGTGCTGAGAGGGGGGGGACTTCCACTGGGAATGTGGGGTCAAGACTGTGTGTGTGTGTGCATGCATCTACGTCTGTGCTTCAAATCAAATCAAACTTTATTTGTCACATGCGCCGAATAAAACAGGTGTAGACCTTACCGTGAAATGCTTACTTACAAGCCCTTAACCAACAATGCAGTTCAAGAAAGAGTTAAGAAAATATTTACCAAATAAACTAAAGTAAAAAATTATAAAAAGTAACACAATAAAATAACAATAACGAGGCTAAATACAGGTGGTACCGGTACTGAGTCAATGTGCGGAGGGGCCAGTATGAAAAATAATGTATGCACTCACTAACTGTAAGTCGCTCTGGATAAGAGCGTCTTCTAAATGACTCAAATGTAAATGTAAATGTAAATGTAGGTAGCGGTAAAGTGACTATGCATAGATAATTGACAGCGGGTAGCAGCAGTGTAAAAACAAATGGTGTGGGGTGGGGGGGGTGTCAATGTAAATAGTCCAGGTGGCAATTTCATTAATTGTTCAGCAGTCTTATGGCTTGGGGGTAGAAGCTGTTAAGGAGCCTTTTGGTCCTAGACTTGGCGCTCCGGTACCGCTTGCCATGCCATAGCAGAGAGAACAGTCTATGACTTGGGTGACTGGAGTCATTGACAATTTTTTGGGCTTTCCTCTGACACCGCCTAGTATATAGGTCCTGGATGGCAGGAAGCTTGGCACCAGTGATGTACTGGGCCGTACACACTACCCTCTGTAGCGCCTTACGGTCAGATGCCGAGCAGTTGCCATACCAGGCGGTGATGCAACCGGTCAGGATGCTTTCGATGCTCTCGATGGTACAGGTGTATGGTGCAGCAGACAAACGGATGTCGGACACCCCAACGACCACCAATCAGGAACACAAAGGACACCTGTGATTAGGGCAGAAGGAGAGAAAAAACACATACAGGATACCTGTATCCTTAACAACACGTCCTTGTAATCCGTCTGGCCCCATTGCTTTGTGAATGTTGACCTGTTTAAAGGTCTTGCTCACATCGGCTACCGAGGGCGTTATCACACAGTTGTCTGGAACAGCTGGTGCTCTCATGCATGCTTCAGTGTTGCTTGCCTCGAAGCGAGCATAAAAGGCATTTAGCTCGTCTGGTAGTCCGCAATAGTGGTAGTCCGCAAAAGCCCTGCCACATTCGACGAGCGTCGGAGCCTGTGTAGTAGGATTCAATCTTAATCCTGTATTGACGCTTTGCCTGTTTGATGGTTCGTCTGAGGGCTGCTTATGTGCAGGCTTGTGTGTGTGTTGGAAGTCATGTAATTTCTATAGAAATTGAAATGGAATTCCCTCTGGGAAGAGTGAATGGAATCTTGGGTCAGGAAATGTCGGAGATCAGTGAGGTAATAGGGGAGCCATCATGTCTTTTTTCGGTTATATCACACACAATCGCTCGATAGTGATGAATGTTCTTAAAAAATATATTTTAAAAAATACCTCTGTATGTTGCGCTATATCCTCTCGTACACTCTGAAAATACATATAATTTTCAAATGCACAAAAAAACAGGATTTCCCTGATTAAATTAATTACATTTGACCCCCATTTCTATGTTCTCAGACCTTCGCTATAGCACTCCTCACCTGTGTGAGTGTGCAAGTAAATGCTCCATTAAAGGGTGTCTTTGCCTTGTAGGCCACTGTAATTGCTTGTTCCTACATGGGAAGCACCTTTGTAACTGGCTGCCAGAGGCAAGGCTGACACTAAAAGCCTGCGTGTCAGAATGAATCTGGGCAGGTGGTTCTCTCTACATCTATCTCCTTCTCTCTCTGTCTGTCCATCTCTATTTCTACATCTTTCGCTCTCTCTCTCTTTCAAACTTGTATCTTTATTTCGCTTTCTTTCATTCTTGCTGTCTCCATCACTTTTGTCTCTCGCTTTCTCTGTCTCTCGCTCACTAATACTCACTCTCTCTCTTTTTCTTTCTTTCTTTGCCAATCTCTCTGTTCTCCCTGTTTTTTCCCACATCTTGCAACCTCCCTCTCTTTTCACTTCTCCATTTCCCTTCCTCAGACCCTTTGCTGTGAGACTCGAAATTGAGCTCAGGTTCATCCTGTTTGTATTGGTCTTCCTTGAGATGTTTCTACAACTTGATTGGAGTCCACCTGTGGTAAATTCAATTGATTGGATATGATTTGCAAAGGCCTGTCTATATAAGGTCCCACAGTTGACAGTGCATGTCAGAGCTAAAACCAAGCCATGAGGTTGAAGGAATTGTCTGTAGAGACAGGATTGTGTCGAGGCACAGATCTGGGGAAAGGTGGCAAAAAAATTATGCAGCATTGAAGGTCCCCAAGAACACAGTGGCCTCCATCTTTCTTAAATGGAAGAAGTTTGGAATCACCAAGACTCTTCCTAGAGCTGGCCTCCCGGCCAAACTGAGCAATCGGGGGAGAAGGGCCTTGGTCAGGGAGGTGACCAAGAACCCGATGGTCAGTCTGACAGAGCTCTAGAGTTACTCTGAGGAGATGGGAGAACCTTCCAGAAGGACAACCATCTCTGCAGCACTCCACCAATCAGGCCTTTATTGTAGAGAGGCAAGACGGAAGCCATTCCTCAGTAAAAGGCACATGACAGCCTGCTTGGAGTTTGCCAAAAGGCACCTAAAGACTCTCAGACCATGAGAAACAAGATGATCTGGTCTGATTTAACCAAGGTTGAACTCATTGGCCTGAATGCCAAGCGACATTTCTGGAGGAAACCTAGCACCATCCTTACGGTGAAGCATGGTGGTGGCAGCATCATGCTGTGGGGATGTTTTTCAGCGGCAGGGACTGGGAGACTAGTCAGGATCGAGGGAAAGATGAATGGCGCAAAGTACAGAGAGATCCTTGATGAATGTTTGGGGCGGCAGGTAGCTTAGTGGTTAAGAGCGTTGTGCCAGTAACCGAAAGTTTGCTGGTTCTAATCCCCAAGCTGACTAGGTGAAAAATCTGTCGATGTGCCCTTGAGCAAGGCACTTAACCCTAATTGTTCCTGTAAGTCGCTCTGGATAAGAGCGTCTGCTAAATGACTAAAATGTAAAATGTAATGAAAACCTGCTCCAGAGCACTCAGGACCTCAGACTGGGGCAAAGGTTCACCTTCCAACAGGACAACGACCTTAAGCACACAGCCAAGACAACGCAGGAGTGGCTTCGGGACAAGTCTCTGAATGTCCTTGAGTGGCCCAGCCAGAGCCCAGACTTGAACCCGATCGAACATCTCTGGAGAGACCTGAAAATAGCTGTGCAGCAATGCTCCCCATCCAACCTGACAGAGCATGAGAGGACCTGCAGAGAAGAATGGGAGAAACTCCCCAAATACAGGCATGCCAAGCTTGTAGCGTCATACCCAAGAACACTTGATGCTTTAATTGCTGCCAAAGGTGCTTCAACAATGCACTGAGTAAAGGGTCTGAATACTTATGTAAATGTAATATTTGATTTTTTTTTATTTTTTTTATAAATTAGCAAAAACTTCTATAAACCTGTTTTTGCTTTGTCATTATGGGGTATTGTGTGTAGATTGATGAGGAAAAAAACAATTTAATCAATTTTAGAATTAGGCTATAACATAACAAAATTTCATGTAAATATTACAGTTTTGATAACATAGCTTGTCCAAAAAAAGGGGTCTCTTGGCATAACTTATGAGGCAAGTTGAGCCGCTGGACAGGGTAAGTTTAGCCGCCTACATATTTCTGTACTGAATGAAATATTAACACTACCTTTTTAAAACCCTGTCTATCTTTATTTCCCAAACAGAATTCAACACAATCACAATCACTTTCTTGTCTTTAATAATCATTTTTAGCATATTATAGTTTCAGTGTACAATGTTTCTCTTAAGTCATTAGGTATGCCACAGCACCACGCTCGGTGCTTGGCATGCTGCGCCAATGTCTGCGTTTGACACCATCTCTCCCGGTATGGGACCACATGTGAGACTATCCCATGCCAGGCGTCTTACTGGCAACAGTAATGGGGGCATTGGGATGGGGGAGGGGGAGGAAGAAAGAAAGGCAGAAAAATTGAGAGAATGTGGGCAATGTTTGGGTAAATAACAGTAGAAAAGAGAGTGAGAGAGACATGGAGAGAGAGAGAGTAAACCAGAGAGAGTTACGGAGAGGGAAAGGCTTCATCTCAACTGCTTAAAATTCTGCCCTCTCCTTGTCTCCTCCCCTTTATCTGCACTGATTGGACAATTCTTGGAAGCTCAGTGTTGGGCTGGCTTTCACCTGGTCATGAAGGAGAGGAGGCAAGGAAGGATCTGATTTAGAGAATTGGAAAAAGCCTGAGAGAGATTTGGATCCTGCCTTGCCTCCCATCCCACCCTATCCCTCCTCCTGTCCCTCTTCCTGACAAAGTGCCAACCCTCCTGGCAACCGTCTGCTCCTCTACCCCCCTCTGTCCTCTGAGGCTCAGCTGTTCCTCCACGCCTCATTCATTAGGACACGTCTGCCACCGGAGCACGCTCCAAAACAACCTGGACTCTCAGAATAGATCAGTTTTCAGCAGACTACTAAGTCTGGGTTTACACAGGCAGCCCAATTCTGATATTTTTGCCACTAATTGATATTTTGACCAATCAGATCAGATCTTTTGCCACTAATTGGGCTAAATATCAGAATCGGCAATTCAATCAATCACAAATAAAGCAAAACTTCACTACAAGTTCACTGTGATAATGTTTACACTCTATCCGAAGTGTTAACCATGTTAAAACTGTTACACCCCAACAAACTGTTTATTTTGCAGATAATCATTGGATATTGATGTCATTCTGAGTGAACCTGAAATGTGGTATCTTTTTATCTACAATTGATTGACTTCCGGCCCAAGTCTTACTACGACTACACAGACTTTATCCATAGTACCAACTCGTGCGGATGGGTCATATAGTCATTTGGAGGTAGAGGAGACTGGGGTAAGAGTAGGCCTATCAATTGAGACAGCCATACCCAATCTCCCATACAATGTTAGAGTATGCAGTAGAATAAATTCCACTTAAACTACAATCCATTCAAGAATGCAAGAAATCCCTATACGGTAAAACGAGTCTCTCTTCAATTAGAATTCCATGTCCAGGACAATCCCTGAATTGATTTGAGGTTAAAGGTACTTTGGCAACAGCCTAAAACAGTTTCTGAATATCCATTTATCGATATTTTAGAAGTATGGTAATTTTAGGACACCCTCAGCCTCACACTCATTGAGTCAATCGTCAACCCAATTGACTCAAGGAGGGGTGAGGCTTGAGGGTGTCCTTAAATGGGCACCCTACAGCAGTTTCATCAAACTACCATTGGTCATGCCGTTTTAAAGATATACGGACATTATGATGGGCTGGGAAGTACTGCACACTACATCTAAAGGTCAACAGCTTCGTCTAGAGAATAGGCTACTAGCTCCATTTTCTCTCTACAATGAAACCACTACTGAATATGTACAAGTGCTATCATTACTCATCTGGTATAGTGTGCAACGTTCACATGGGCTTTTAGTGGATCTACTGCAGCTATTATATAAGACAAGTGCTGCATTTTTAACACAGAACGAGTGAGTGCATAGAGAAATAATAAACTTGGGGATTGAGTGAAACAGAAAGAGGAAGATGGTGTATGAGGACAGAGTAGAAGGGGGAAAATTGAGAAAGAGAGAGTCTTTAGAAGGAAGAGGTAGAAGAAGTATTCAGAATTCAGAATCTCTTGCCATTTCAGATGTGTGTATTTCTAGAATATACTGTACTTTGACTTTGGACAAGCACAGCTTGCTCACCTAGGGTTTGGAAAGGAGGAGAGAAAAAGAGAAAGACAGAGACTGTTTATTTAGAGACAGAAAGATACCAAAAAAAACAGTAACTTACCAGGTTTCCAGTATAAGACAAATTGTTTTTAGCTTACCCCCATGCAGTCTTTTTTATTTTAGTTTTAAAGTATCCCTGTATGTCTAATCAATAACTGTGTGTGTTTATTTTTGGAATATAACTCCAAATATAATAAATATTTGTTATAATTTATTTCCTGAGCCTCCTTGGGCCACTGAAATTCTCAGTCTGACTGTGTGGGCGTGGGGATACAAATGTTAATATATTTACATATACAGCCCTGATTGGCTGATAGAATCGTCTACAGCTAAATAACTGTGATGATACTGAAGATTATAACTCATTTACATTTTTCTAATGAGTAAAACAGAATGTTTTCTGTTGTTGAAAGAAAATAAAGAAACCAGACTGCAATGAAAGGTTGTTGTCATTCTTCATACATTTTCTTGTCAGTTATTTAATGTACATAACATAATAAACAGATCGTAAAACAAGGTTAAAATGAAAGTTCAAAATCATGACATGTAAGTATCTTTTCAAGTTATTATTTCACATGTGTTCAAGCTCTGGAAGGCTTTGAGAGGAAAACAGATCATGTTGAAGGTAAGAGGGTGTTAGCTAAACATAATCGGATAGGAGATATAGTGCAGCAATAGAGTAGTCATCGATGGTACAGTATAAAGTATAAAGAAGTAGTGGTTTTATCTACATTGTCATCACCAGCTTTCTTGAACACCGACATTACTATACTCAACTACACAACTACAATCTCATCCCCTGACAGGGAAAGTGGAAGAGTTGCAGTATTGCACACTTATTGCACAAACACACAATTACAGTTAGCTTCTCACCAAGAAGTTGTGTGGCGGAATCTGTTGTGATATGTGATGGTTGGGGTGAAAATCTACTGGAGAATAGATCTCCAGGAGGATGGTTGGTGACCTCTGACCCTACACACTCTACAACTGTGTCTTCAGATAGTCATACAGTCAAATACAGATGTGACCGACCGGCTTGATTCGGTCTTAAGTAGCAACATTTGTAATTGTGTTTTTTTTTTACATTCAGAGCTAGAAAATGGTATATCATACACTACAGTTGAGGAGCAATGGGAAAGTAGTTCTGCTTTGAAGGTTAATAAACTTGTAACCCCACGTTTGAGAAAATGGCCCTTGAATGTTTTGGAACACCTACTGGAGAGCACTTCTTTGTCTACACCCATTCAGCATTGTTCACACCCTCTTAAGCCTTAGCCCCACCCATCTCTTTAAGGATTCACATGTGAGGCCATGTGCTAAACAGAGTGAGTACGGTAGTGTACTAAACAACGAAAGATATCAAGACTAAAGGCTGGTTTATACTACGTCTATCGATGTCTGTAGACAGTTGTCGCAGTGACATCATGAACATTCTGTTGTCGTCCGACATCAAACTTGTCGTTGTCGTAATGAAACAGTATAAACACAAAAATGACAGGCTGCATGACATCAGCAGCCTGGTGGTCCAAAATAGCATAATTGGTGTATTTTAACACCAATAAACCCATCTGTTTAAAAATGAATTTAGTATAATGTAATTCTAGCAAACCAGGCAATTAAAAGCAACTTTCTAAACAATGTTTTGGTTAGTTTCTAGCTTGTTAGCTAATAATCTTCATTATTACAGGAAAATAAACTCACAAGATCATTATTTACAAGTTGATGGTGAGCCAATTACAGAAAATAGCTTATGGTTGCGAGTGTGACGAAATAAAAGCAGGGCATTCTACTGGAGAATTTTAGAACATGGAAACTGTCTTGTTGGCCTAAAGTTATATCCTAATTTGACTTTGGTGCAGGTCATGTTGTTCTTCACATTACCATCTTTACTTAAAATTAAAGTTTATTTGTCACATGCACAGAATACAGAAGGTGTAAATCATACAGTGAAATGGTTACTTGCATACTGGAGTCTTTTGTTTAGACATGTAGCTAGCTAGCTAAACAATTAACCATAATCCCAACTCATAACGTTACTACCATGCATGAATCTGCAGGTAGCTAAAGCTAACCAACTAGGTTCAATGTTAGCTAGCTAGTAGGGGTGTAACGATCCATCTACTACATCGATGTATTGATTTATATTCCTATGATCCAACTACATCGATCTGTGCTCGGCGAGTTGGCCTTTTGGACAACATATATCAATCTAACATCGTTTTAAAATGTAATAAATCGATTGTATCGATACTAGGAAATAACCCATTGGATTTAAGCACGTCAGACTTTATATGGATGTTTTTTCTTAGCACTTTTAATGATAAAGGCTTTAAACATTACTCCGATTCAGTCTGCCTATCCGTGACGTCATCGCCCCGCGCCAGCAGCAGCACAAAGCGCAAAGACAACAAAACATAGCATGGCGGACGACAGAGGAGAAGCTCGACGAGCGAGAAATTATCAAGCCACCATTGCGGTCCTTACAAGAAACAGGAATCTAGGAAACTTCACCTGCACTGTCCAGTATCCAGGTATTTATTTCAGTCACACTGGTTGAATTTTTGGCTAAAAGGTTACTGAATCGATTTCAAGTCACTGAATCGTTTCGGATCGTATCGTTCTAAATGAACCAATATCGTCCTTGAATCGTATCGACAACCACGAATCGTGATACAAATCGAATCGTTGATAAAACGAATCGTTACACCCCTACTAGCTAGCTAACATTAGACTGTAACTAGCAATGCAAATGAATTTCTGAGATACAAATAATGTTACTACACAGATCATACACGTAACGTTAGATAGCAAGCCAGCCAGCTAATGTTAGCTAGCGAGCCAGCCAGCTAACGTTAGCTAGCTAGCTAACAGAACACTTTAACTTGCAATGAAAATGACTTACTGACAAAATTAGAAACATATAATATCTGAAAATGTAGCTAGCTAGACTCTCTTACCCGTATACATGGATGAACGCTTCTCCCTCTGTCACGTATGCCATGGTTGCCCTTAGTTTGAAAATGTAATCTGGAGACAGGTGTTTTATACAACAGCCTTCTGTGTGTTCTCTTTTCGACTCCCTCTGTATTTGCAATCAAACGCCAGAATTTTCTCTATCTCCTTCTCATACTCTGCTTAAACCGGGTATTCCAATGATTTCAAAACTCGGTCAACAACACTCTAGAATGCCGTTTCAGTAGACTATTGTTCAATGAAAATGTTTTTACCTAAATCAGGGATTTCCTCATTGTCTGATTCATTTTCAGAGTCAGAGAGAGTCCTCCAGAAAGTGGAAAGCATTAGCAACACTTTTGCAATTCTTCGTGAAATCTTTCAAAAAAGACACGTTAGAAAGGATGACCTACACATACTGAGCAGCTCATCTTATAGACAGAAGCATGCTACATGGCAGACCAATCCGAACTCATCTCTCGGCATGTCCAGCCCATCCATTATCTCAGCCAATTATGGCTAGAGGGAAGGTTCCTGTCTTTTTCCATGGTTAAACCAACTAGGCTCATAATTTAAATGTTCTATTCGTATTTACAGATGGCATACAAGTTTGTTAGTAAGGCACATGAAAGTTCACATGTTCCAGAAGGCAGTTCTGCCTTTTCACGTTCAAATGCCTCTCCTGTGAAGTAGTGATGTGCGACATATGCCTAGTTTCCTGAAACTAGTCACATATAGACATAGCCCCTACCCATTGACAATTTATACTAATCGGTTATAGGGCATGGTTTAACCACTACACTCTCTGAAAAAAAGTAATAGGACCGGGGTGATGTGCTGCCAGGGTTTGGTGTGGGTGAGAAGTCAGGCTGCAGAGTTTTGAACCATTGGGAGGAGATGAATGCATGAATGAGGGTTTAACATGAGGACGGGAGAGGGAGGACCTGACTCTGGAAATGTTGCAGAGGTGGAAGAATGAGGTTTTGACAGTCTGTCGGATGTGGTGGTGGAAGGAGAGGGTGGAATCCAGGATGATGCCAAGGTTGCATGCGTGGGGGAACGGAGAGACGATGGTGTCGTCGATGGTGAGGTTGTCAACTTTGAGTGTGGATTTGGTGCCGTGTCTGCAGAAAGAAATGGACAGAAACAAAATATGAGATGCAATAAATCCCTTTCATATCAATACCATATTTTGCTTACCTTTTACAAATTCACTGCCCTCTTACCCTTTGAGTTATAGAATGTGGTGACATAAACATTTTTTTGTGTGTAAATTATAAATATTGGGCCTACAAGATTTGGTTGCCCACAAGGGTTTGGTAGCCCCCCATACATTATTGATAAGTTGGTTAATTACATGCAGTGCATTCAGAAAGTATTCACACCCCTTGATTTTTTCCACATTTTGTTGTGTTACAGCCTGCATTTTTTAAAAACGATTAAATTGAGACTTTTTGTCACTGGCCTACACACAGTACCCCATAATGTCAAAGTGGAATTATGTTTTCTTTTATGTTTACAAATTAATAAAAAATGAAAAGCTGAAATCTTGAGTCAATAAGTATTCAACCCCTTTGTTATGGCAATCCTAAAGTTCAGGAGTAAAAGTTTGCTTAACAAGTCACATAATAAGATGCATGGAGTCACTCTGTGTGCCATAATAGTGTTTAACATGATTTTTGAATCACTATCTCATCTCTGTACCCCAGACATACAATTATCTGTAAGTTACTTATGTCGAGCAGTGAATTTCAAACACAGATTCAACCACAAAGACCATGGAGGTTTTCCAATGCCTCGCAAAGAAGGGCACCTATTGGTAGATGGCAAAAAAAAAGAGCAGACATTGAATATCCCTTTGAGCATGGTGAAGTTATTAATTACACTTTGGATGGTGTGTCAATGCACGTAATCCGGAGAGAAGGAAACCGCTCAGTGATTTCACCATGAGGTCAATGGTGACTTTAAATCAGTTACGTAGTGTACAGAATAAAACTATTCCAAAACTTGCATCATGTTTGCACTGAAGTAATACTGCAAAACGTGACAAAGCAATACTTTTTTTTGTCCTGAATACAAAGTGTTACAGTATGTTTGCAAACATTTCTAAAAATATGTTTTCACTTTTTTATTATTTTTTTAAATTTTTTTTTTTTATTGAATTTTCAGTACCAGCATTTAGTAAATAATTGCACTTGAAAGTTATTTGGTATGAATATGGAACAACAATTTGAAGACAACGATACAGCAAAACATAGAGAGACAGACATGAAAGAAAAAATAGACATTAAATACATAAATAAGATAAAACACAAAAAAAAAAAAAAAAAGGAAAAATATCTGTTTTGATCCAGTTGTTATAGGTCAGCTAGCACAGTTATTACCGTCCTTAACATCCGAGATGTCGTATATGCACATACCAGGCTTCTTACATCACCAATATATAAATATACATCACTCTGGAACTGCAGGGAAATGTATTCTTTTAACATAAGAAAAGAAGGGAGCCCACTTTGCATAGAATTTGTCTACAGACCCATTGAGTGTCTGTTTTATTTTCTCCAACTTTATGCAATTCAAAATAGATTTAATCCAAAGAGCATGAGAAGGGGCTGCAGAGGATTTCCATCTAAGTAAAATTAATCGTCTCGCTAACAACGTGACAAAGGCAATTACATCCTTATTCATTTTGGTCAATTGTATTGTGGGTAAGGAAACTCCAAATAATGCAATGAGAGGGTCTGGCTCGATCTGTGTGCCGCTTAATTCTGAGAGTGTGTTAAAGATGTCTTTCCAGAAACCAACAAGAGATGGGCAGCACCAAAACATGTGCACATGATTAGCAGGGGACTGGTTACATCGAACACAATTAGGGTTCACATCCTTGTAAATTTTTGATAGTCTTGCTTTGGTCCAGTGGGCCCTATGAATGAGTTTGCATTGGATGAGGCCGTGTCGAGCGAAAATAGAAGAGCTATGTACCCTTTTCGAGTGCCCCCTTCCCATAGTTCATCAGATATTTCCTCACCCAGTTCCTCCTCCCAAGAGGATTTGATATTGTTTAATGAGATGGCTTGTAGTGAGCAAATTTGACTATAGATTATTGACAATGTGCCTTTCTGATTAGGGAAGTGGGGTGAGAAATGTGTCAAACTGTGTTCCACCAGAAAGGTTGGGGAATCCTGGATCTATGCTGCGGACATAACTCCGGACTTGTAGGAACCTAAAAATGATGTCTGGGGAGACCAAATTTAGCTGATAATTGTTGAAACGTACTAAATGTATTGTTAGTATACAGATCTCTGAATCTTTTAATACCGAGATTAGACCATGTTGAGAAAGCACCATCAATCATAGATGGGGGAAAAGCTGGGTTTGAGGCTACCGGAGCCAAGGAAGAGGTTGTTTGAAACCCAAAGTGGCGTCTAAATTGATTCCAGATCTTCAATGTTGTTTTGACACATATATTATTGGTAGAAGGAGGAGTAAGGGCCTGTAATAGAGGAGTGAGCGAGGGAAGACAATGATGCCGGTGTAGACGAGGCAGCCTCCATCTCCAGCCAAGTTGGGGGTGGGAATATCACTCTGCTCTGCAACCAGTACTGAATGATCCTAAGGTTAGCGGCCCAATAATAGAATCTGAAATCTGGTAGAGCTAGACCGCCCCGTCTGGTTTGGGCCTCTGCAAGAGCTGTTTTCGCATCCTAGGAGGCTTTTGTCCCATATAAAGGGTAGAATTAGGCCGTCGATCTTTTTGAAAAAATGTATTGGGTAGAAATATTGGAAGGCACTGATAGAGGTATAAGAATTTAGGGGAGAGTATTCATTTTAATAGAGTTAATTCTAGCAACTAAGGAGAGGTGTAGCAAAGACCACCGTTCCAAATCGTCCTTAGTACGGGTTAAGAGAGGAGCAAAGTTGGCTTGAAAAAGGTTTTCAAACCTAATTGTGACATGTACCCCGAGATAAATAAAACTACTGTGAGCTATTTTAAATGGCAAGTTATGTAAAGGGGATTTTTTTGCAGCCATGTTAAGTGGCATCAATTCACTTTTACTGAGATTTAGTTTATACCCTGATAAGTGACCGAAGGATGCGAAAGTGGCAAGGGCAGCAGGGACAGAGACAGAAAGATTGGATGTGTATATTAATAAATCATCTGCATATAAAGACAGTTTGTGTTCGTGCCCGTATCTGACTATGCCTTTGATGAGGGGTTGGAGCGAAGTGCTATTGCAAGTGGCTCTATGGCGAGGGCAAACAGTAAGGGACTTAAAGGGCAACCCTGACGTGTCGATCTTTGCAAAAGGGAAGCGATCTGATTGAGTGTTATTAGTCCTGACAGAGGCTTGGGGGATGAGTACAGAAGTTTTATCCAGGTCATGAATTTGGAGCCAAAGCCAAATTTATTTAGAGTGTAAAAAAGGTATTTCCATTCCACCCGATCAAACGCTTTCTCCGCGTCCAGGGATATAATGGCTTCAGAGGTATTGTCGATAGAAGGATTGTATATAATATTAAATAATCTTCGGAGATTGAAGAATGAGTGTCTATTTTTTATAAATCCTGTTTGATCCGGAGAGATAATTGATGGGAGGACTGTTTCTAGCCGCGTTGCCAGAATTTTGGCTAGAATTTTATAGTCCACATTTAGCAAGCTAATTGGACGGTATGATGCACAGTCAAGAGGGTCTTTGTTTTTTTAAGAATAACACAAATGGTTGCTTGAGTGAGAGTATGTGGGAGAGCACCATTTACAAATGCATCATTGTACATTTCAATTAGAATAGGGGCTATTTTGGTGATAAACTTTTTATAAAACTCTGTCGGGTAGCCATCAGGCCCTGGGCTTCTCCCAGATTGAAGGGATTTGACAGCGTTAGACAGTTCTTCAACAGTGATCGGCTGCTCTAATTTTTTAACCAAATCCCCGGCCGACCGAAGGCACAGAAAGTGAGTGGAAGAAATCATCCAATTCCAGTGTATCCGCTTTACTTTCAGAGGTATATAGAGACTGGTAAAATCTCTTGAACTCCTCATTGATCCCCCAGGATCTAATGATATCCCAGATGATGTACGAATTTTTGTAATCTGAGATGATGATGATAGTTGACGTAACTTGTGAGCTAATAATTTACTGGCTTTATCTCCTTGTTCATAGTAAGTGCTCCTAGACTTGACAAGCATTTCAGTAACCTGGTCTGTTAATAGTGTGTCAAATTCTGCTTGCAGAGTTAAACGTTCCTTATAAATATCCGGGGGATGGTGAAACGGCATAAATGTCATCTAATTGGGCAATACAAGCGTGTTAACATAGATAACCTATTCCTTTTCAATTTGTTCTCATGTGCGGTGTAGGAGATAATTTCACCTCTGATATAAGCTTTCAAAGTTTCCCAGAGAGTAGACGCAGAGATGTTTGGGGTTCTATTTGTAATCATGAAAAAGTCGATTTGACTCAAAACAAAATTGACAAAGTGTTCATTACTGAGCAGTTGAGTTTTTTAGTCGCCAAGGCGGTCGCTGATTGTCAACATTTTGAAAAGCTACTTCCATAGTAACAGGGGCGTGGTCAGATACAACAATTGGGTTATATGAACATGAAGATATGGAGTGGAGGAGCCGGTCATCAACAAGGAAGTAGTCTATGCGCGTAAAAGTGTGGTGAACCGATGAGAAAAAAGAGTATGCTTTTCCCAGCTGGATTAACCATTCTCCAAGGATCTGAGATTGCGAATTCAGACATAAAGGTTCGAACAACTCTAGCTGAGGTTGATAAGGTGGTAGGTTTAGTGGAGGATCGATCCAATTGTGGGTCTAACCAACAGTTAAAGTCACCTCCTAAAATCAACATATGGGTGGACATATCTGGGAGTGTAGAGAAAACCGATTTGAAAAAAATCACCATTGTCCCAATTAGGAGCATAGATATTAACAAGAAGAACCTTTGTATTGAGCAGCCTACCACTGACAATTATATATCTACCATGGGGATCTGCGATCACCTTAGAACATGTAAAAGGTACCGATCTGTGAAGTAAAATAGCCACCCCTCTCGCCTTACTCTGAAATGAGGAATGGAACACCTGACCCACCCATCTGCACCTAAGACTTGAGTGTTGTGATACCTTCAGATGAGTTTCTTGGAGAAAGATGATGTGAGCTTTCAAATGATGAAGATGGTGTAGCACCTTACTACGTTTAACTGGGTTATTATGCCCCTGCAGTTCCAAGTAAGAAAATTAAAGCCATTCCCTCCAGCAGTATGGGCTACACTAGGCTGAGTCATATCTTAAGAGAGAGAGAGGATGTGTAAAGGACAAGGTACAATGTAAACTGAAGATCTTAGTTGAACCTAAAAGCGCAAATGTAAAAAAACAAAAACAAGCGAAGAGGCACAAAAAACATATACAAACTGTATACAAATAGAGAGTGAACAAACCCCTTCCCTCACACCCGCCTTGCCGAAGCATCTCCCCAAATGAGATGCAAGCAAAACCTAAATACAAAGAAAGTTTAGAGCTAAGCATGATAACTCTTACTCTGTGCTACCTAAGATTAGTGACCATTTAACTAGAGTAAGCCAAACATGGATAGAATGGTCCCCAACAGAGTCTAAGGAAAACTATCCTCGATTAAGAGAGGTTTAACCTCGACGCAGATGGTAAATGATCAAACTGAAACAGCCATGCAGACCCCCAGATATTGGCATTAGAGGCGGCAAACCTGGGCTGGAAATAAAGAGATAAAAAAGAGAATGACATTCATATGTCGATGAACCCAGCAAAGATGGCTTCGTTAGTCACCCATTCGGCCTGCTTAACTAGCCTGCTAGGAAGACCAGCCAGCCAACCATTTGTTACAAACCATGCGGTACAACAGCCGCTTTCACGTTCTTGTTGATGAAATCTGCCGCTATAGCCGGGTCCTCGAATCTGTGCATGGAGCCGTCCGGTGAAGTCAGTCTCAAAACCGCAGGGTAGATGAGGCCGGACTTCACGCCCGGGCAGGCGTGTAGTTGGCGTTTCACAGCTCCAAAGCTAGCCCGCCTCTTAGCCACAGCTGTTGTGTAGTCCGCAAATATCGAGACTCTTTTACCCTTATGTAGAAGAGGGGATGCTTCTCCCGATCTTCTCAGTATGTCGTTGCGGACGTGAAAGAAATGCACCCTGATGACAAATGGTCGTGGGGGTTCTCTATCCCTGGGTCGGCTACGCAGAGTGCGGTGAGCCCGGTCTAGCAATGGCTTCTCCTCTAGCCCGAGCAGCTCCTGAAGTAGCTGGGCCATGTACTCCGTGGGCCTTGGGCCCTCCACTCCCTCCGGTATTCCCAGTAGACAAATGTTGTTCCTCCGCATTCTACTTTCCATATCTTCGCATCTATTATCGAGAATGCCACCCTAGTTGTCAATGAGCCGACGTTAGCCTCTAGCTCGCTAATGCGAGTGCTGTGGTCTGTGCACCTCGCTCCAAATCCGATAAAGTCACCCCCATGTGCGTCGAGCTTATTCTGTATACTCGATAGATTTTTAAGCTCGTCTTTGATCGTTGATATCTCTGACCTGAGATTGGTAGAGAGACAGTCAATTTTTCCGAAAATGTCGGTTTTGAGGGTGCCTATCACGGATTGCAGCATCTCCACAGTCAGTGTTTCCGTGGGCGGCATTGGCAGCGTTCGGTGGCGGGGGTGAGTCGGGAGAAGTTGCAGGCTTGTTGCGGCCTGCTCTTGCAGACTCTGTTTTTGGCCAAGTTGATGTCATTACGAATTTAAATTTATTAAACTTGAACTGAGTTGTTTATGGGTCTCTTCAGACGCCTGGGCAAACAGAAATGTATGCAATTTTGCAAAGTTAAATATATAAATTTGGTCACTAACTCAGGAGCGATAGGGAGACGCGTGCTACATCCTTGGCTTCCAACAGCGCCCCCTTTTCACTTTTTATTATGGGGTATTGTGTGTAGATGGGTGAGAAATAAATCTATTTAATCCATTTTTTATTCAGGATGTAACACAACAAAATGTGGAATAAGTCAAGGGGTATGAATACTTTCTGAAGGCACTGTAAATAGTGAACAAGTTATAACTAAGTGACTGCAACTGTAAATCAGGTTATCAATGAAGCATTGATGATGCTGCTGCTTAGAGAGATTACAATGTTGCCATTAGCTAGCCAAGTTCATCAAAAGTAGTTAGCAATATTAACATTGGTCCTTTACTTTTAATAATAGAAAACCTATCAAGACACTTACTTCTTGAATGGTTGCTACCACTGCCTTGTACAAGATTTTCAATGCAGTCCAATACTAAGTGAACTTCTCTGGCCAAATCAGACGAAGCGATTGTTCGGATGCAAGACAGTGCAAAGAAACATTTTGTCACGGATTCCGCCGAGGCTGCCCCTCCTCCTTGCTCGGGCAGGCTTCGGCGTTCGTTGTCACCGGAATACTAGCTACTGCCGATCTATGTTCTATGTTTCTATGTTCTACCTGTTGTCTGATTGTTACACACCTGTTTCCCATTATGTGATTACTCCTTCCCTATTTAACCCGGTGGCTCCCATTGTGTTTTGTGCGTGTTTGTTTTTCGTTTTGTGTGTCGTTGGTGAGCGGGTTAGTTCCTCCCTGTGTGGAGGTATTTTGTATTGGTTTCTTTACTTGTTCAGTAAAGTACGTTTCATAGAGTTCTGTGTCCTGCGCCTGACTTCGATCAACCGCATTACACTGACACAAGTGACACATTTGCTGCCTTGCAGCCAGCAACTGCACAATTTTCTTGCTTTTGCTAATTGCTTTAAAATAGGAAGTAACTCCAGAAATGTCTTGTTCTTCAGTAGCCTAACTCTGCACGCTGCCAACAGGAATGGAATGTCAATATGACCAGGCGGGGCTAGCAGCAGTGTAGGTGGAAGATATATGCAAATAACAGATGAACAGTCATTGGTCTATTATAATCAGATTGCCATGTGACGTTATGCGGCAGACCAAAAACTCTATTTCACCTGAACAGGCTGAAATTCCAGGCATTTTTTTCAAACAGCTCCCACGCAAAAAGGGCATCATCATAATTTTCAGACTGTTAAATAGTCACAACTAGCCGGCCTCCGCCCAGTACCCTGCCCGAACTTTAGTCACTGTTACTAGCCGGCGAACACCACCCAATACTGCACCTTAGAGACTGGTGCCCTATATGTACATAGTCATTGAACACTGGTACTTTAATAATGTTTACATACAGTTTTAACCACTTCAATGTATATACTGTATTCTAATCAAGGCTCATCCTATATAACTACTGCTGTACACACCTTTTCTATTCATATACTGTCCATGATGTCTATACACAACATCATATACATATATATTTATATTCCGGACTCTGACATTGCTCGTTGTAATATTTCTATATTTCTTAATTCCTTAATTTTGGGGGATTCGCGTATATTGTTAGCTATTACTGCACAGTTGGAGCTAGGAACATAAGCATTTCACCTCACAAAACGTGTTTACGCGACCAATAACATTTTATTTTACTAGATTGTTTTCAATTTCAGAGTGTTATTTCGACCTCACAGTATGGAAATATCATAAAATAAATCTAATTTTTAACTGCACTGACCCTTTAAACTGAACAGAGCTTTAGGTTTTTGGTTGCCTCTCAAATACTAGAGGTCCATCACTACACGGTGCCCAAATTAGGACAGCCTTCATCTCGGCAAGATTTGTTTCAATCTCAGCAGGACTTGTTTTGTGGTTAACACTGACCACATTCAGGTCTTTATAATCCCTGAGATGGGTGAGAAATACCTTGGGTCTACACTAAAGATCCCTCCCAACTGTAAGCTAGACACATCTAGAGAGGAATGGGATTCCCTAGCCCCAGTTTTATCAGTTCGTTACGCCTCTTTTTTGCTGGGAGAGAGATGGACAGCAGGCAATAGCCCAGCTCTGACCAGGCCATTAGACTGAGTGGTGATGGTCACGGGTTTAGGACATCATGACATCCACAAGCCTCACTGCCTACAGAATCCATATTGGGAACTTCGTCATTCCTCCTCCTCAGACCTCACCCCTTGACTTCAGAGTTGAGACTAGGTGCTCTACTTTCGACTGGCGTTAAGGCGGCACTAGTGTCAAACGCACGCTCGTTGGCCATTTCCTTTTGTAAAAGCCGGCGCTCTGCTATTTTCAAACCTTTGCGCCAGGGTTGGTAATTTACCAGTCTAACATCAGCTCGCTTGTGCGGAGGTGGGAGGAGTGGAAATATTTAATGTGTGTCCTTAAAACATGCGCCAATATGCCAATTTCAGTCAGCGCAACTAGAGATATTTAAAACTGACCAGAAGCCGGTCTTACCGGTAACGCAATTGGTTATGGCATTGATTTTGCCAGATATTGGTACATCACAATATCACGAGCAGCAAAACAGTCAACGAAATCCACATTTCTCATTTACACTGCGCAAAAATATAAACGCATCATGTAAAGTGTTAGTCCTATCTTTCATGAGCTGAAATAAAAGATCCCATACATTTTCCATTCGCACAAAAACCGTATTTCTCTCAAATGTTGTGCACAAATTTGTTTACATCACTGTTAGTGAGAATGTATTCCTTTGCCAAGATAATCCTTCCACCTGACAGGTGTGAACCTAACTGTCAAATTTCGGGAATTCCGATAGCTGTCTGTGGTGCTGAATCCGCTTGTGCCTATTTGTTTGTTTAGCTTTCATGTGGCAAAGTCACTAATGTCCATATCAAAGGCAATGGTGGGCGAAGTGACTTGAACATGCAATGCATTTTCAAAACGCGAATGCATTGTCTATAGCCTAACATTTCTATGTTGAAGCCAATTACTTATTTAAAGGGGTACTTCGAGATTTTTGCAATGAGGCCCTTTCTCTACTTCCCCGGAGTCAGATTAACTGGTGGATACCATTTTATGTCTCTATGTCCAGCATGTAGGAAGTTAAAGGTAGTTTCGGGAGCCAACGCTAACTAGCATTAGCGCAATGACTGGAAGTCTATGGGTATCCCTTTAATGTAGAACACTAGATAGACTACATGTTTGTTATACTAGGGCTATTGTAGGGTTAGGCTACTATTTAATAAACATATTCAATGGATAGGGCAAACATCATAGGCTACTCTTGTGTGCCTACTCATGGAATGAGAGATGTGATTTATGATATCATGATTTTTTAGAAATATTGTTGTTGTTTAAAGAAACGAGTTGCTTGTTTTTCGTTTAATTTGATTACAAACCAAACTTATTAGAATGATTCACTGTCCATGGCTTTATGGTGAGAATGCATGGCTCGCATGCAATGCAATTTAGAATCTGTCTGCTATGTTTGGAGAAGTGCAAATATGATCTGTAAGATGGTTCCATAATGTTTATAAAACATTACATTTGGGAGCAGTGTAACGGTAAGAGGACATTCCCCCTTTCTCTTTATATTGGATATATTTCCAGCTCTTGTGAAAAGTTTGGATGTGCGTAAAACCCTCAATAGTCTACGTTGTCTTAATATTATATGCATGTCATATTGAAGCCATGCAATTAGTCTACTTAGAACAATGTGGACTACAAACTTGTTCAACATATTTAGCAAATATGGGATAGCCTTACATTTTGTTATTCTTTTTCTGTAGGCTTTGTTTATTTAATGGACTAACATTCAAATTAGAGTTGATAACAAAAGACCGTAAATACTGTACATAACTTGAAGCAACCACAAATTTAGCCATGGCTGATTTGCCAGTGAAGGGCCAAGCTTCGACACACCTACAATTAATTTATTCATAAAAAAAAAGCCTTTTCGAGCAACCATCAGCTATTGTGGCGATAATTCCAGCTGTGAAAATAATACATATATTTCTGACACTCCCGGACCTACAGTGCTACCGCCAGCGCTGATTTACCATTGCGTTAGATTTGTTAAAATAGAGCCCTAGGTGAGTTTAGAAGTCTGAGGAAGAGGAATGACGATATTCCTAATATGGATTCCTAACCTCTCTCCCCCAAGTCACTCCTAGTGTGTGATTTTGACTCTGAGCCCTATTCAATCAAAATCGCTAACTGCAAGAATTTTGTTGGAAAGGATGTTTGAGTTCCTGTGATGCGTGTGATAGAAGGAGTCAGGCGCAGGAGAGTAATACTATTCCATCGATAAACAGTTGCGCAAGCATGTGACAACTTAATTCAGGCACAGGGGAGATATCTACCCTGGCAACAACAATGTAAGGGTAGCTCAACCGAGCTACACACAGCTCACAACAAACAATCACCCACACAGACAAGGAAGCAGAGGGAACACTTATACAATGACTAATTGGGGATAAGGACCAGGTGTGTGTGATTAACTAGGCAAGACAAGTGGAGTGATGATAAATGGATCGGCAGCAGCTAGTAAGTCGGTGACGACGAACGCCGAAACCTGCCCGAACAAGGAGGGGAGGCAGCCTCGGTGGAAGTCGTGGCAGTTCCTTTGTATTTGTTGAATGTTGAGGCAGGTGGTAGCAAAGAATAGGAACGCAGTGCCTCTTTGCTCACTGAAGGGATATAACTAGAAACTAAATTGCGTTGTCATTGTAATTTGAAAACATAACAAATATAATACAACTTACATAAGAATACATAAGAAGCCCGGACACTCTTTAAGGTAAGATCGATCTCACTCTGTCATGTGTTGTGTGTGTGCGTTTCATTGTTGGAGCTGCTAATTATTTATTTATTTATATTTTAATTGCTTATGGATGCGGAAAGATGCGAGGGAGGAAGAGGTGGCGGGGCGACATATTTTGGAACAGGTTGGTGATGATCACAGAGTCTGGGGGGCCCATGTTCATGACTAATTCATGGGCCCTTCTGGCCCCTGGGGCCCCTGGGAATATTGTAAGCATATGCAAGACAGAGAGAAAGGGAAGGGGAGGAAGAGAGACATGGGGAAAGAGAGAGAAGGAAAGGGATGGTGGAAAATAGAGAGGGGGTTGGGTGGGTGGGGGGGGGGGTGGGGGGAGAGATTGCCCTCACACACAGATCTTGGATTAGCTTCCCCTACCAATAAACAAACCTTAACCAATTTTTTTTGGGGGGGGATCAGTGTCTATGGGCAACTTAATCTTCATCTCAATCTGTCTTAATCATCCTTCTTTTTGTAGGCAATCAACAGCAGCATGTCCCCCAGAGCTTCAAAACACTAACTACAGTTGAATATGAACAAAAAAACATTTGTTTGTAACTTTTATGTCAACATTTGTTTACAAGTCTGCAATACCTCAGGATGTGTATCATGTTTACCAGAGCAGTCTGTAATCTCAGTCTGTAATCTGAGCCATGTTCAAAGCTAAGATAAGGACCCAGCAAATCCCTTCTAACCCGCCAGCGACACACTTCACAGCAGATTACAATGTGTCTTGTTGCCTTGGCAAAAGAAAGTAGCAATGTTAATTACATTTTACATTTGAGTCATTTAGCAGACGCTCTTATCCAGAGCGATTTACAGTTAGTGAGTGCATACATTTTCATACTGGCCCCCCGTGGGAAACGGCGTTGCAAGCGCCATGCTCTACCAACTGAGCTACAGGGGGACTATTATGCGAGGGAAAGGCAGATATACACAAAGGACTGTTGTTGTTGTTGCTGCTCCCTGCTTCAATGGGGGCCTCAACATGGCAGAGTTTGAAAAAAGGTACACAATTGATATTATTATTGACAATAATCTAGATCAAATGATATAAAATGGACACGCTTCAGCTGGAAACCTGCTCTCAACAGCTTTATGTTGTAGAAACTGGAAGGAGACCTAATACCACATGTCTTGGCAAAGGGCACTGAGGCAACAAATGTGATTTGCACGATACTATGTATTAAACATGTAATTATTGTATAGTAGTATTGTAATTGCTGTACACATAATCAAACAACTGACGACCACATAAATTAGTTAAGGAAGAAATACAGTATCACTGGGAGACCAATGGTTTAGCAGCGCTACTAGTGTAGCCTGCTATCTGGAATCCGCAGTGGTCAAACTGCCACGTCCATTTGCGATATTACAACAACAAAGATGTTACTTCAAACAACCAACAGTTTTTTTGTGCATAATTTTTTTGACCAATATTTTGGATGCTTCTCTTATCCTTTCATAAACAAAACAAAAACAATAACAAATGCACCTGGTGCGATCAGTGGCGCTCTTTCACCTTATGAGGATCTCAGCTTTAAAGACTGAACTGTATCCTAAGTTTTGCCTTGGGATAAGAAGTTGAGTAAGTAGTCAAGAGGCAAAGGTAACAAAATGTTGACTCCCCAGTGCCTGGCTCTTCCCCTTTCCCAAATATTGTGTATGAAATCGCTGAACAGGTCATGAAATGAGTCCTCGCTTAACCACCGTAGGATAGGTTTATGAGGTCACCACTGCAGGTGCCAGCTAGCGAATAAAGATGCATATAGCAGGTTTGAATAGAGGAAAGTTGGCAAACTTTAATTTAGCCATGTAATACTCTGCTTTAAAGTATTCTGCATATATCAGGTTTGAGTAGTGGAAAGTTGGCAAGCTTTAATTTAGCCATGTAATACTCTGCTTTAAAGTATTCTGCATATAGCAGATTTGAGTAGGGGAAAGTTGACAAGCTTTAATTTAGCCATGTAATACTCTGCTTTATAGTATTTTGCATATATTCCACATACCCAAATTAGCATACCATGAAAAAGGTGTTACGAAGCTATTTCATAGGCCCAGCTGAGGCAACATCTTCAGCCCTGCAAATTGCAACGGCTTGAGCCTTGGTGCTTCTCCACCCCCGCTACACATACACACACACACACACACACACACACACACACACACACACACACACACACACACATACACAGCTCTCCCTCTACCCCGTCGCCATGAGAACCTTGATTCAAATCCTTACAAGGGCAGAACTGCGGTACTGCGGGGTAAGCTGTCTATCACCGTGGTGATGGGGGCCGAGAGAAATCAATTTTTCATAGACAGACAACGCTGGTACACCAGAGTGCTGTGCAATGTGCATGAGATATCAATAGTGAGGAGAGATGCGAGGCAGGGGAACCAAGAGAGGGGAGCCAAAACAAGCTGAAAGCCAAAATACTTTAAAGAGCTCAAAATGGAGAGTGCCGTGAAGACTGTACTTTTCACAGTTGTTCCAACTTCATGCTATTCTGTTAGTTGTGTTTTTACGAATGGGCAAGAAAAGTTGCAGTATAACGTTGACCCTGTTTTGACCTTTGTCAAATTATTCTCATTCCCTGTGTGAGAGTGTGCTGTAACCAAGGGGATGGATTTTTATTTTGGTATACCTATTTGGCCTTTGAGGGGTAATGCTTCTCTTACTGACTGAATCAATAAATTGAGTGGGATTTGCACTGATGATATTAATATTAATGTAAAGCTCCTTCCTTAGACTTCAATGCCAAAACTTCAAGGGATAGTGCAACACTGTTAGCATGCTAGTTGTTCCTGTAGACTTCCAGTCATTGTGCTTACGCTATAGCAATGTCTCAAGAAACTACCTTCAACTTCCTTCAAACTGCATGCAGATACAAATGGTATTCATGGGTTCATCTGATTATGGGTAAGAAGAAAAAAGGACTTAATTGCCACCTGACACATTTTCTTCTACATCAATTTTAGCTAAGCATTTTTTTTAGCAGCAGTGGAGTAGCAGTAGTTTAACACAGAGGGAGGAACTTCATTCAGAATTGTCCAACCGCTCAAGATTGAAATGTGGAACAATTTCCACATGATTGAGCTCACACACAAACACACATACACACACACACACACACACACACACACACACACACTGCAGCTGTTAACACCTGTTTATATACACATTAGTCGTGCATGGGTACCTGTGCAATGACTATAATCCATCATCGCTTGCAACACCCTCATCTACCACCACTACATCGCTGTGCAGATGTTGGGCAAGCTGCCAGGGCCAAGATAGAGAAAGACAATCATCGCAATCTCAATGTAGTCCCACCCTCCTTCATTATAACATCGCTAATTTCCTGTTGATGATGCTAGAATCGTTTCCATTATAAATTTGATTGTAATTCCGCACGTTGATACAGCTCAATTTGTCTGACAAACTTTTGACATGATGCAATTTTGCACTAGACAACTACAGTATGTAATGGTTAGTACGATTTATTGGGATGATTATCCAAATTAATAAAAGACCAAGAATCTCACTACAAACTGCATTTTCTCCTATGCTACTCTATGTTCACAGTCCAATCCAATCCAATATGGAATAGCTCCAAATCAAACCAAGTCGTAAGAGATGGCTTTTCAATATCTCCCTGTTACAAAATGAAGATTTCCTTAAGGTCCTTAATGATGGAATCAAAGCACTCATAGTATTTAACTCTGATCCTGATATCAACCATCATAATCTATGGGAATTGACCAAACACTGTATAAGGTGCACCTCCACCTCATTCTCCTCCAACCTTCATAAACAACAAATTGTCCAAATTAAAATAATCTAGAGGAAGAAATCTCAACTCTGGAATCCTTACAGAGAGGACAAAGAAAATTGCAGCCCTGAAAGCAGAATAGATAACTCTGGCAAATGGCAAAACTGAGTTTCTTCATTTATGGACAAGACAAAATTCATAATGAGCTCTCTGACAGACCAAGTAGATTACTAGCTATGAAGCTCAAACAAGCTGAACGACTAGCATCGATAGATGCAATCAGAGATTCTGAGGGCTAAGTATGCCCCTCACCTACCAAATTAACAACATTCCCCCCAATTTTATTCCAACGTGTACACATCTGAAGTACCAACGGACACATTCAAAACGATTGTACATTTTGGATATTTCCAATTCAATACCTAGTGACATGCAAGTCTTTGATGATTTCAGCACTCTCTCTGGTTACACAATTAATTGGACAAAATAATTTTTTATGCCTCTAAATGATACCACTAAGCTGCTGCATTTACCCCCAACACTCCCTGTCCAGATTCAGTCCTCTGGATTAACATATCTGGGCCTCAAAATATGTTCTACCTATATTCTCACCACCAAAAACAAATGAGGAAGGAGTTCAATGGGCCCCTTGTCACATGACCCTACAAAGTAGAGCATCTGTAATCAAGATGAACATTCTGCCACGTGCAAATTTTCTTTTTTTGTGCACTTCCTCCGCCCCCTCCCATTAACTTTTTTAAAGATCTGGATACAGCATGTAGATCATTTATATGGCAGGGTGAGAAGCCCAGAACAGGATACATTACTCTGCACTGTCCGGAAGGTTTTCCCTTCCCAACTTCAAGTATAACTTGTCTTTTATTAGCAGTATAAGTAGTATTAGTATTAGTATTAGTAGTATTAGTATTAGTCTTTTCAGCTGAGATCATTGAGAATATGGCTCGACCCAACATCCAAAGCTGCTTGGAGAGCTATTAAGGAGTCAATTGTTAAACCTGTAAAAACCCTATTATTATGAACACCCTGGGGGTATGGGAACAAATAAACAAATATATGGGAACGGAATGTACATTTCATCAATTGACCCTGATCTGGAATAACAGCCTTTTGCTGTCAGACTCCAAACCCTTCACTTCTTTCAGTTGGTTAAGTAAGAACATTCATGTCTTGAATGAGATGTTTAATAATGAGGGTATATGCTGTATGTTCCTTCCAGGATCTACAGAAAGTGTTTTCTCTACCAGGCTGCTCTTATTTTCTGTATCTAAGACTTCAGCCATGAAAACATATGGAGTACCATGGAACGGCCCATTAGGGTCACATCCTCTGGTCCAAATAGTGTCCACTGCACCAACCATGGGATCAGTTTCATGTATCTATGGCAAGCTCAAAAGTCTCAGTGGACAAAACTTGGGCAGGACAAAGGAGGTCTGATTTGAATGCTACTGGGACATCTATTCACATGTTCTGGGAGTGCCCATCTGTGTCGGAGCTATGGAACTTTGTCCTGCCCATACTTTCTGAGCTCTTGAAAGTAAGGCTCCCCAAATGTTCTGGTCTACTCCTATTTGGAGATACTTCAGCTATCTGTCATAACATCCAAAATAAGGAGAGGAGTCAGCTCTTGACCCGTGCCATCAGAAAGTATTCATACCCCTTGACTTTTCCACAATTTGTTGTGTGACAGACTTAATATAAAATTGATTACGTTGAGATTTTGAGGAAATAATCCCAACCTATGGTTCACAATGCTCCAAAGTAGGGATATACAGCCTGCGAGAAAAGCCCTGTGGCTTCAGGCTATTCGGTGTGGGTGAGTGGGAAATGTGGGGATGCGGTGTCCAAGTACGCTACACGTAGCTACAGTGCCTTCAGAAAGTATTCACAACCCTTGACACATTTAGTTGTGTTACAGCCTGAATTTAAAATAGATTAACTTGAGATGTTGTGTCACTGGCCTATACACAATACCCCATATGTCTTGAAATGTCTTGAGTCGAAAAGTGTCCAACCCCTTTGTTATGGAAAGTCTAAATAAATCACATAATACGTTGCATGGACTCACTCTGTGTGCAATAATAGTGGTTAACATGATTTTTGAATGACTATCCCATCTCTGTACCCCACACATACAATTATCTGTAAGGTCCCTCAGTTGAGTAGTGAATGTCAAGCACAGATTCAACCACAAAGACCAGGGAGGTTTTCCAATGGCTCACAAAGAAGGGCACCTGTTGGTAGATGGATAAATGTTTAAAAAAAAGCAGACATTGACAATCCCTTTGAGCATGGTGAAGTTATTAATTACACTTTGGATGGTGTATCAATACACCCAGTCACTACAAAGATACAGGCTTCCTACCAAACTGAGTTGCCGGAGAGAAAGAAAACCGCTCAGGGATTTCACCTTGAGGCCAATGGTGACTTTAAAACAGTTACAGAGTTTAATGGCTGTGATAGAAAACTGAGGATGGATCAACAACACTGTAGTTAGTCCAAAATACTAACCTAAATTACAGAGTGAAAAGAAGGAAGCCTGTACAGAATATAAAACAATTCCAAAACATGCATCCTGTTTGCAACAAGGCACTAAAGTAATACTGCAAAAAATGTGGCAAAGAAATTAACCTTTTGTTCTGAATACAAAGTGTTAGATTTAGGGCAAATCCAACACAACACATCACTGGGTACCACTATTTGTTATTGTCCTGTGTTGTCTAATGGTATGTCTGTATGCTGTCATATATATTATTTTTTTTAAGACAAAGAAGCATACAAGAAAGAGATTAATGGTAGTTGGCTTTGATATACAATGTTTATTTTATAACTCATACATTCACCTATATTCATTCTCTCTGATTCCGTATTCACGTAATCCATAGACCATGACATTATTGTGATAATGTAGCTAATGATGTTGATAATGACATCAAACAAACTAGTGGTAAGGATGATGAAGAGATGAAGACGTTTGCTATGATGAAAAGAGGGAAAGAGACAGAAGTGGAGCGTACCATACCATAAATATATTTTGAAAGGAAACGGGAATACCACCTGATACAGAGATCAAATGGCAGCTGCAGCCGGGAACCAGCGTTCACGTAAAATCAAACGGCATGTGCAAATTTAATTGGTCTCTATGGAATTGCTCTTCTTCTCACTTTCTCTCCATCTTTCACTTTCATTAGTCACCACACACACACACACATGCACACAGAGCAGACACACACACTGACTGACAGTCACGCATACGTACATGCAAACACACACACAAACAGCCATGATAGCTTTAACTATTTATAATGTGACATATTTTTGTAAGTCAGTTTGAGGACATTTAGAAAACTCAATGATTCACAATGCCAGAAGCCAAACGACGATAGAATAAAAGATGGGCTGAAGGGGGAAGCGGTGGGGAGGGGAAAAGTGATAGAGAGCTACAGACAGAGGGGAAAAACAACAGTTAATAGTCAACCAACATGAAGGGCAAGTTGTGTTCTGTGAGCTTTGCTAGTATGCACGTGTGTTCATGTAGTATTTTGTGCGTGTCTGTGTGTGTTTGTGTGTGTGTCTCAGGGAGATAACACTGACAGCTTCAGGTCATGAATAAGGGCAGGGTGCATCTGAAGACGGCATCACTTTGATCCCAACACAGGGAATAGGAAATAAGTAATGTGTGTGTGTGTGGTTCATTTATAAGATGGATTGCAGAGCAGACGAGTCAGCACACTGTTTGTGTGTGTGTGTGCGTGTTATGTATATGTGGCGTCCACATATTATGCGTGTGTATGTGTGGTACATCTAGCTAGCTCCCATCCCTCATCTGATTGTGGCAGGCTTTCATGTGTGTGTGCCGTGGTGAATCACAGGCCAAGTTTAATTAGCCAGAACTGTGAGGTTGCCGGTTGTCATCTCTCTCTCTCTCTCTCTCTCTCTCTCTCTCTCTCTCTCTCTCTCTCTCTCTCCCTCTTGTGTGTGTGTCACACTTTGTGAGCTATTAGTATGTGCTATGTGATGGTGTGATTCTCCTCATGTAGGTGTGTGCCTCATCATTTTACAGATTAACTTGGGGCATGTCAAGATTCTGTCAAAACAACATGACACTCTCATGAACCAAACATCGAGAAGGCCTCCACAATATATTACACTATACTATAAGTCGACCAGCCTTTCTCAAACCAGTCCTCAATCCAGAAGTTCATTGTATTAAATGTATTTTAACACCAGCACATCGAAGACCAAGTAACTAATGAGCAAGCCGCTGTTAATTAGAATCAGGTGTGCTGGTTTTATGACACATCAAATATGGAACATTCTATGAGAACACATCAATATGCTTTTATGTCTAATGGCTGGTCCCTTGGACAGTGTGTGTAATTGTCCCTAATGGGAAGTCAGACCAATTAACTGAATGTGTCCATGAACTGTGTTGACCTTCTATTTCCAAATGACTGTGACTCCTCATTATCTATTGTTATGTTATCATCAGTTCTCTCTAGAGGATGAACATCTGCCAACTCAAACAAGTGAGTGGATAGAGGTGATGGGAGTGTGTGTGTGTGTGTGTGTGTGTGTGTGTGTGTGTGTGTGTGTGTGTGTGTGTGTGTGTGTGTGTGTGTGTGTGTGTGTGTGTGCGTGCACCTGTGTTTGTGTGTGTGTGTGTGCTTTAAGTTGCATAATAAGAAAGAAAGAATGGAGGTAGGAAAGGAGGGGAAAACAATTCATCAACATTGCAAAAGTGCATGAACTGTGGCGGGTATACAGTATTATTTGAATTCTCATTATCTGCTGTATTTGCATCACTATGTTGGATGTAGTCTTTGATGAACAACCTTTATGAATAAGGAAGCATGGTTCCTTTTATAATCCATATGAAGCTACAGGAGGTCTTTGCTTTCAGCTATGTGCTTTGATATGCTGCTTTAATAGTGTATGTGATGATGATACCAAGTATTTATTATGAAGTGGTATATTAATGTAAGGTCAAGATGTACCATCATATTGAATGGATAGGCCCAAAGGTTGCTGAACAAAATCCAATAGCATGTCTAGATAGAAAAGGTCTTGTCATGTGATGAAGGAAAGAAGTCTGGAGGAAGTCTGCCAGGGGCAGCCATATTGATGCCATGTGTGTCTCACCAGTGTAGGCAAAGATTATCTATTATATTGACAAGATAGCCGAGTGACCACTCTAACAATGGAAATACATTTCCTCAATGATTGAAGGCAGACGAGATCAGGTGGGACCATTCTAGCCAATGAGAGGGCAGATAAGTGTGTGAACAGCAGGCACAACTAGTTGTTTTTCTCAAGGTTTCCGGAATGCCACATGCATCCACTTATAATCAGAACATATGCAACAGCCTAAACATTACAAATTCAATCATTGTAAGCCTCACGTAATTTGACACTCTGTTATAGACCTCCATACAAAAAAGGGCTTATCTCACGTGGACAGATTTTGGGCGGAGTAAATTATCTCGCTTCGCCTGTTCCTCTCTGGTCATATCATAAACATGCCCCTAATGGTTATGGTTGGAATTGGGGGTTAGGTAATCTAATGCCAGATCTATGGTTGGTGGAAATTGCCAGGAAATGTGACTCACCAGCCCGTCTCTCCAGCATCCTATGTTCTTATGTGAAACATATGACCTTTTTGATTCCAGATACCCATTTGATCGAACTAATATGTGTCTGTGTCTGCCCCAGGTCCCCAGTGTCTGTGTTTCATAGCAAGTGTGTCATACTACAAGACAGGTCGCGGGAGACAATGCCCCCAAATGGATTTAGAATTTTGGAATATTGATAAGTGGCAGTTGGGACGTCGAGTGTACATTGCGTCAATGCTCATTTTGTCCAAAACACTTGCAGACTCGAGTGATCACTACTGAACACAACAGCAAGTGGCCATTTATTTTATTAGTTTCGCGCTGTTGGCGGTAAGTGCACTTGATTAAGTAGCCCTAGGGCCAGGAAGGCAAAGTGTTCCCATTTTGAACTATTTAATGTGTCTGACGGTAGAACTCCGCCTACCCAGCTGGCCCAAAGAGCAAATCAATTGCACCTATAGGCCTACCGCTGGCCAATCAGATAGCTCAGATCATCATGTCTGCACAGTTTCCTCAAGCCAGAGCCTGTAAAAAGAAGCCTCGTACTCACAGAAAAGTTTATACTGTGAAATTTCAAAACTTTTAAAACCCTGACTAGAGAGAGACTCAACGACGTTCAGCAAAGAGCTGCTGTTTGTATGAGTTCATGTTTAAGTTATTACTCCGCATTGTCAACACTTTGTTCCACACTTTTCTAAGCCATAAAATAAGCGTTCTCCCCACTTCCACTCACGCTACAACCAGCACTGTAGCTGCAATTTTTTACATTGAATGAGTATAGCAAAGTGTTCCAATAAGCTTGTGTTGTTATTATTGGTGCATGAGGCAGCATGAATTGGTGCATGTGGCAGAAATAATGCAGTGCAACTTCGCCATCACCCCTTTTCTCAGTGGAGGGAGGAAGAGTGGAGGGACAGTGAGTCGAGTGAGAATCAGCCTCACCACTGCTCCCTCCCCTCAGACTGACCATCAGATGCAGGCCATCAGTACAGTAAAAAGTAAAAAGTAAAAAAAAAAAAGTAAATGATTATGCTCACTCAGCTGTGCCTCAAGTAATATTATCTATTACCAGTGTGATCACATACCAATATTTTTTACAAATATCATTTCAAAATGGTCTGAGAACAACAATATTGGCAGGGCAATTCAAGCATAGCCAATATGCAGTGATAATGTATTGGGCCTGCACAAACCTCCTCGCTACAGAACTGTTTTTTAAATTGGTTAATGTTGCATTGACTTCAGTTTTTAAGTCATGTTTAAAACAATCTAAACAGTAGATCCCGGCTTGCATTTTGACTCAGAAAGTGATCTTGACTCAGAAAAGGTTGGTGACCACTGCTGTACACAATGCCATTTCAGGAAGAGAACTGGAAAGGTAAAGGTTGTTGATATTCAAAGTAACATATCAATGTAGTTTGAGCTCCTAATAATGGACTACACATTGCTTAGTTGTGTAGTACATTATGGTAAAATTCAGTTTGACCTATGCTCTATCACAGATTGTGGATGGTGTCAGCACATCCTTGTCATGTTCTATACTCTTTCTTGATGTTGTTACACTAGGGTGAGAAACTGCATTTCTGATATTAGACTGTGTTTGTCTGCAAGTCTCTGTCCTGTACTCTAACCAATTTCTGTTAAGTTTTTCGGGGGTGTGTTTTTGTTTTATTTAAATCTAGGTTAAGAGGCAGCTTCTTGTCCATTCCTGAAGATCTTTGGATGGGGGATAGAGTTCATTATAAAGAAAAAAGTATATTCCAAGAAGATTTTATGCAAAGTTTTTTCTCTCCCGAATTGTCGCCTGCTGGAATCTCTATAGCCCCACCCTTGCCCATATATTTATTCAACTTCCTTTCTGCCACCAAGTCTAAGAAAAAGTTGAAGATTTTTCTTCATCCCATTATTTCTCTCATACAAAACCTCTCGTTTTGATGAAGACGAAGAGGATGAGATTGAAATGGAGGAGCTGGAGGAAGTTGAGGAGACACCACTTGTGGCTGCATTGGTTCTACAAGTGTCTGGAACTGTATTGGAGGGATTCGGCACCATTGTTCCACGAGAAATTCCATCATTTGGTGTTTTTTTCAATGCTGTCCCTGGCACAACTCCGTAATCTCAATTGGGTTGAGATCTGGTGACTTAGACACACACAAACACACAGTCTGATGAAAAGCCAAAATAATGGGCAACTGGCCATTTTTATACAAGACCCTAAGCATGATGGAATGTTAATTGCTTAACTCAGGAACCACACCTGTGTTGAAGCACCGGCTTTCAATATACTTTGCATCCATCATTTACTCAAGTGTTTCCTTTATTTTGGCAAGTTACACATAGATAATAAACAAAAGTGAAATAAACAATACAAAATTAACAGTAAACATTACACTCACAAACGTTCCAAAGGAATAGTGTGATGAATGTGATTAGAAGGAGTCAGGCGCAGGAGGGTAAATCACAGAATACAGAGTTTATTCCGTCGTACACAGTTGCGCCGGGTAGCGACAACAAAATACAGGCACAGGGGAATAAACTAAATGTATGTAGCATGAGATTTTGAGTGAAAACCTCCTTCCATCAGCAAGGGCATTGAAGATGAAACGTGGCTGGGTCTTTCAGCATGACAATGATCCCAAACACACCGCCCGGGTAACGAAGGAGTGGCTTCGTAAGAAGCATTTCAAGGTTCTGGAGTGGCCTAGCCAGTCTCCAGATTTCTACCCCTCTAGAGGAGATCTGCATGGAGGAATGGGCCAAAATACCAGCAACAGTGTGTGAAAACCTTGTGAAGACTTACAGAAAACGTTTGACCTGTGTCATTGCCAACAAAGGGTATATAACAAAGTATTGAGAAACTTTTGTTATTGACCAAATACTTATTTTCCACCATAATTTGCAAATAAATTCATTAAAAATCCTACAATGTGATTTTCTGGATATTTTTTTCTCATTTTGTCTGTCATAGTTGACGTGTACCTATGATGAAAATTACAGGCCTCTCTCATCTTTTTAGGTGGGAGAACTTGCACAATTGGTGGCTGACTAAATAATTTTTTCCCCCACTGTATATACCCCTGGCGCAGGGACTCGTTGACGTATGTTTCCATAGCCTCCGTTTCAGCCTGCGACAGGGGTACATGACTCCTGGGAGGTGCAGCGTCTACCCGGAGGTTTATCGTGCAATCCCCCGCCCGATGAGGTGGTATCTTGGTAGCCTGCGTTTTTGAGAACGTGTGCGCCAAATCAAGGTATTCAGGGGGAATGCGCACGGTGGAGGTACTGTCTGGACTTTCCACCGTGGTTGTGTTACACCCCTGAAAAAGGGGAGAAATAATCACGAACGTGACGCAGTTATGTTTCCTCACTGACAAATTTAGTGTAATCTTTTTACAAAAATACCACATTTTACAGAACAACAGATCTACAGGAACCAGAGTTTTGTAGGGTACAAAGCTTATTCAAGTCACAACAGCATAAACTGTAATTCACTAAAACATATACAAATGTTTCAATATAACTGTCAAACACAAAGTAGCTTTAGCTCAGTAACCCATAACTACATTTACCAACCATGTCAACAAAGTATTCGAAACACATTATACAAATAACCCCAAATATATTATTAACAACGCACATATTCATTCACAATTAGCATAAAATGGCAGCTACTCTCAGTACAAAGCTAATCTTCGTTGCAACCAAGCAGATTTCACTCACACATGCACTTCAACTTAACTCTAATTTACTCAAGATGTTACTAACACATACCTTAAACTCTCTTGACATGTTAGCAAGTTATTACATTCAAATTAACTCGTTTTATATCAATAACATACCTGAAAAAGGGGAGAAATAATCACGAACGTGACGCAGTTATGTTTCCTCACTGACAAATTTAGTGTAATGAGAAAAAGACCGCGATTTCCCCAGAAAGTTGGGTGGAGACCAGAGCAATCGATCTCAGGCTCATAGATTAAGAGCATTTAGTAGATCACAGATTAACACTTTTACCCTTAAATTAGGCACCACAAAATAAAGTTGTCAATATAACGTTTACACCTTCCTCTTACAATGATTTACCCTTTTACACTTGACGGATTTTAACACATTTATGCATTTTATCAATCTCTATGAACTAGTACTGGATGCATAATCTTTTTAACCTTAGATATTTTAAGATCCTTACATACCATGAACTTACTAATACTTTTTAGTGTATAACAGGCTATGAATATGTCCTTTAACCTGTCACACTCTCCCCGACAAAATAAATGTTGTCCCAACATTACCAACATTATCTTCTTAAACAGTCTATAAGCACTGGACGTAGAAAATCCTCTTCTGTAAGCTAGTCCTTGAGCAGAGGTCAAAGTTCACAGTTCAAATAGAACCAAGAAGTTATATTCACAGTCCATATCTGTTGACCAGCTGTATAAACAGTCCATAAGCAGTCTTTTCTCATACTATTGTCAACAGTCCATCAGTTTTAATGATCTCTATGCAAAGTCTGCTACTTGTCTCGTGAAAGTCTGTGAAATCAGTCAGTAGTCCATGGTCAAACATGTCAACTCTGTCTGTGGCCTCAAGTTTGCTGAAGTCCATACATGTAGGGTGGCTGAGGGTAATATCGCTGTAGTGATGGCAGCCATGGAACCAGTCCTGGTGCAGGGTAGACAGGGAACAACTGTGGCTGTGGCTGTATACTGTAGCAGGAAGGGATACCAAGCTGATCATAGGTGATACGTCTTGGAGGGTGTCTCTCTCTTTGTGGCAGCTGGTAAGCTGGTTCCTCAGGTTCAGCAGCAGCAGTTAATGAAGGAAAGGCACTTAGTGGACGATCATCAGGCACATTTTCAGCAGGCAAGTTCATCTCCTCAACAGGCAGTTCTTTAACTGTTGTTTTCTCCTCCAGCTGATTTTCAACAAGAGGCTGTGCTGGTAGCGTATCAGGAACTGGCACCGCAACTGTCTGTTTCACTGGTGGGGGCCTGTTTTCCGACTCTCTCGCTGGTTCAGCATACCTCTCAGGTACTGTAGGAGATGTGGGGACCTGTAGCGGCTCATGATGAAGGTCATATTCATCCCCGCTGTCTTCATCAGAATCTAGAGGCTGTGATCCAGGCTGATGTCTCTTTTTCTTACTTTTGTCATCTTTAGTCATTTCTGGTTGTCTCTCAAAAGGTAAGTGGTCACAGGACATGAGCAGGTTTCTGTGCAGGACCCGGGAGGCGTCCCCTACCCTTTTCTGGTCTCAACTCATAAATCGGCAGGTCTGAACCCATTTGTCTCACTACTGTGTGAATTTGATCTTCCCAATAGTTACGGAGTTTGCCTGGTCCTCCTCTTGGTGTCAGGTTTTTAATCAGAACTCGCTCGCCAGGCTGTAGCACTGAACTCCTAACTTTAGTGTCATAGTACTTCTTACTTCTTTCAGCAGCTTTCTGAGCATTTTCTTTTGCAATGGCGTATGCTTCTTCCATTCCTCGTTTCCAGTTCTCCACGTAGTCTCGCTGGTTACTGGAACCTGCCTCTGTGCACAATCCAAAGAACATATCAACTGGAAGCCTGGGTGATCTCCCAAACAGAAGATAAAATGGTGAATAGCCAGTCACTTCGCAACGGGTGCAGTTATAGGCATAAACCAGTTTGTTTAGAGACTCCTTCCAGTTTGACTTTTGTGTCTCAGTTAGTGTCTTTAGCATTTGCAACAATGTTCTGTTCATTCGTTCCACTTGACCGTTCCCCATCGGGTGATAGGGTGTTGTTCTGGACCCCGCCATGCCACTGAGTTTCTTTAACTGATGGAACAACTGATTTTCGAATTCTCCCCCTTGGTCATGGTGGATGCGGGAGGGGAACCCAAACTTCAGGGGCAAAGTCATTGAAGATGAGAGTTGCAGCAGTTTTTCCTGACTTTGATGTGGTGGCGTAGGCTTGAGTGTGTAACGTGTAAAATGATCAACAATCACGAGGATGTACTCATATCCCCCCTTTGCATCTGTCGAGATGGAGGAAATCTATACATACCAGTTCAAATGGCTGTGTTGTCACAATGTTTGTCAGAGGAGCTCTTGTTTCATGGCCTGGCTTTTTCTGCTTGACACAGCTACAAGTTTTAGTCACATAGTGCTCAATGTCAGATTGCATATAAGGCCAGAAGAAGCGGTCACGTACTAGTGATACAGTGCGGTCAGTACCTTGGTGTCCCATGTTATTGTGCAACTCTTCCATCACTTTACCTTTGTACTGCTCTGGTAGAACTAACTGCTTGCGGGCTGTAGTGATTCTGTAAAGAATACCATCACTGTCGATTGTCAATTTGTCCCATTCTCTGAATAGGCATTTTGTCTTTGGACTGAATTCCTTTTGCTCTTTAACTGGCGGTTTGGAACCAGACAGCTTGAAATCGAGCACAGGACGGATGACCGGATCAGACTCTTGTGCCTCTCTTATCCCCTCTTTTGGGATCGAGCTGATTGTTGCTGTAGTTGTCTCACCTTCAGCTGATACTGACATAGATGCAGCTGAAATTGACCAAGGCACAAAGGCTCTTTCTGTACCTCTACTGCTTGTATAGTGGCGGCAATGGTGTCTGGTGGAAGCTCCTCAGAACATTCTCTCATCAGTGACTCTACATCCAGTGGCATCCTTGACAAAGCATCTGCATCACCGTTCTCTCTGCCTGGCCTGTACTTTATTGTAAAGTGGAAATCAGCCAATTCTGCAACCCACCTGGAAGTGGTTGCGTTCAGTTTTGCAGTAGACAGAATGTAGCTCAGCGGGTTGTTATCACTGTATACAGTGAAGGTCGGAGCATAGTACAAATAATCATGGAACTTATCAGTGATTGCCCATTTTAGAGCTAGAAATTCTAGCTTGCCAGAGTGGTAGTGATAGTTCTTCTCAGCTGCTGTTAAGGTTCGAGAGCCATAAGCAATGACCCTAAGCTTCCCATCTTGCTCTTGATAAAGAACTGCTCCCAAGCCTTGGTGTGACGCATCAGTGTGTACAACAAATGGCTGAGTGAAGTCAGGGAAACCTAAGACTGGTGGGTGAAGCAGACACTCAATCAGCTGTTCAAGTGCCTGTTGATGCTGGTCAGTCCACAGGATTGGCTTGTTTGAGGGCACCACATGACTTACTTTCTTTGTTTTTGCTTTCCGTGGGTGGTCAGGTAATTTCTCTGAATCTGCTTTCAGGAGGTCATACAGACAGCTGGCCCTCCTAGAAAAGTCTTTGATGTACTGTCTGTAGTAAGTGAGTAAACCAAGCATTTTTTCTGAGCTGGCCCACAGTCTGTGGTCTGATCTCTTTCAATGCTCTTACTGCTTCAAAATCGGCTGGGTCAACTTTGCTGCCGTCTGCAGACACTATTCTGCCCAAATAACGGACCTGGGGGTTTAAAGAGATCACACTTACTTGGCTTGAGTTTGATGCCATACTCTCTGAGACGCTGCAAAACCTTTTGCACATCATTCACATGGCTGTCGAAAGTTTTACTGAAAACTAGCGTGTCGTCCAGATAAGGAATGCAGATGTTGTCCCGGAGCCCTTCCAAACATTCCTCCATACAACGCTGAAAAGCTGCAGGAGCGTTCATGAGGCCGAATGGCATACGTATCCACTCATAGAGTCCCCATGGGGTCACAAATGCTGTCAGTGATCTGCTTTCTTCAGAGATGAACCCTTGGTGATATGCTTTTCCCTGATCTAAAAGGGAGAACCAGGAATTACCACCTAAACTGTCCATGATGTCCTGGACCCGAGGGGATGGGCTGGCGGTCGGGATGTGTCTTTCTGTTCAGGTCTCTGTAATCTATACACAACCGGAGGGTCCCGTCCTTCTTCCTAACGCACACGACAGGTGAAGAATATGAAGAGTTTGACTTCCTAACCCAACCCTGGGCTATGAGGTCATGAAGGTAACCCTTCATCTCCTGATACAGTGGCCTGGGCACTGACATGTATGTGCGCTTGACTGGTTCAGAGTCCTTTAGAGAAATAGTCATTTTCAATCGTTCAATGCAGCCAATGTCATTGTCTGATCTGGAGAAGGAGTGACACTCTTCTCTAAGCATTTTCCTAACAACCTCTCTCTGTTCTTCGGTTAGGTGACTTAAACCTACTGGTGGATCCCACTGTTCAGTAGCAGTACATGGAGTTTGAACACTAGTGTGATTCACTGTGGCTGGGGTGACAGCTTTTTCAAAGACTTGGGCAGGTAACACAGTCATAATGGTTTGTACTGTACCGATTATGGTGCGTCCTAGCAGGGCAATGTCGTGGTCAGTGGGGTTAGAGACATCAAGCATGACAACTGGAAAAACACCTTTCTTAACTCTGACTAGTGTGTCAAAGAACTCAAGTTCATCTGGCCACTGCGGGTTCAGGTCTGGCTGGAAAAGCATTGTCATGTCATCTTTGAAAGGCTGGGAAGCTACCCGGCACTCAATCTGAATGCTACTGTGTTTTGGTACAGCAACCTTCTCTTTCTTGGTCTTCACTGCGTATTCATCTGTCTGTTCTGCGCTAACAGCCTGTATAAAAGCCCTCACCTTATTTCTTTTGAGGCTTGGGAAAGCTTTTTTCACTGTACTGTACCGTTTAGTCTTTTCGGTCATTGTCAGGATGTGCTCAATAACATTGAAACCTATGATGGGATGAGATAGGTGACAGCCTTTCATTACCAGCACTGGGATGATCAGTTCCTTCGTTTGGTCAGTTTCAGAGGCTAGCCGAAAAGTTGTTTCAATCCATCCCAGGTACGGCATTTCAGTCCCATTGGCTGCCGTCAATCTTAGATCATCAGGTGAGTCCAGAATTTCTGAAACATCCCTCAGCCTTGCGTTTGGGAGAGATTCCGCTTTCCATCGTTCATCAATGACCGATACCTGAGAGCCTGTGTCCCATAGAGCTTGGAGGTGGTGGCGATTCAGGTGACACTCAACAAGGCACTGTCTACCGACTAGCGAGGTGACCTTATGGGGGTGGCAACCTTGAGCTAGGGATGGTAAAGAGTGAGCATTTTCTTCTGTACAGGAAAGCTTTTCACAGGTAGAGTCCATTTTCAGGTGAGTGCATTTTTCCTTATGTTTAGTCCAATGTTGGTTTTGACATCCTTTGGAACAGTACAGTGTCTCTTTACATGATGAACATTGTTTCAGGTTCTCAAATGAATCTTCTCTGGCACAATTTGCACATTTCTGGGACTTTTTTGGTAGCTACGGTTAACACTTGTCCCTCAGCGGTAACCCTTCCCCGTTTAAAGGGGCCTCTTTGGATGGTCTGACTCCCGGATTTTACATCCAGCTTGAAAATGTTCCCCCACTCCCACATCGGAAGCAGTGTGTGCAGCGTGCATCTGTTCTGGCCTGCTGGCAGACAAAACACCTCCTTGGAGCTTGAGCAGAGCGGTTGGTATACAGGTTAGGTGCATATTGATACTGCGCAGGGTCAGGTGCTTGGGGCTGACTGTAGTTGCTGTAATACTGCTGCTGGGAAACAGGTGGCTGGGGGTCCCTATCTGGCCTCCTAACTGGAAGTGGGGCATGGGCATAAGGCGATGACTGAAACATAGGCTGCTGTAATGTCTCCTTAATCTGAGCAATCTCTGCACTGAGACCTTTTAGGGAAGCTACACCTGTCTTAAGTTCAGCTAACTCTGTTAACAGTTCTGCGGGTATCTTAGCTTTGGCTTCCTTCACAGGACACTTTGCAGATGGCGTATCTTCTAACTGAACTACACTTACAGTTGTAGCAGGCTGTGGGGCATTAAAACGCTTTTTGTTTCGTCTTTCTATCTCATTAGCACAAGCAATGTTAAGCTTCTCTAGCAAAACCTCATCTGATGTTTCGCTATCAAGCAGGAGAGGCTGCATGTCTATCCTGATACTGTCACTCTGGAGACCTGTAAGGACTGTGTGTAAACACATGCGCTGGACTAGAGCAGGGTCATACTTAAGCCCTGATTCTGACTCCTGGGACGCAAATAGTACTTTCTGCCTCAAATCTAAGACGCGCATCAGGAAGCTTTGAGGGGTCTCCTTGCTATGCTGTGCTTCTGAAGCTAGCTGTTTGTAAAGCTCTGTTGCACTCTTCTCTTGGAAGTGGGAACGCAGGATGCATCTAAGTGTGGGAAGAGTTAGCTGGGGTTTACCTTCCAAGTAGCTGCGTAGCTGTGAGCCTGGAGAAATAGCCCTGATTACTGCGTCTACTATTTCTACCTCAGGATAGCCTCTGTTAAGTCCATTCTCAATCTGATGGGCAAGGCTGGAAAAAGTCAGTTTATCTTTCTGTCCCGGTTCACCTATCTGACCAGAAATTTTTAACTCTTTGCGCCAGTATGAGCCGGGCTGTGCACTGGGTGAGAGCTGCATGCTCCTCTGAAGATGGGCAGGGGGTTGGGGCTGGCGCAGAGAATCACTGGCTTGGTCTGCAGTACTCTGCTCAGTTCCCACCCCTTGTTGTGGGGTTACAGTTCTCAGTCCCTCTATTCTGTGATGTGTTCTGGCTGTTTCAATATCATGGTCAGTTTGCCCTGTCTTGCTATCTATGCCACTGATCATCTCTGTCATTTTGTCTTTAAGTAACAATAATTCCGACATGCCGCCATCTTCTAACTCTGCAACTTCCTCTCTTTCAAGGAACATCATAATGTGAGTCATCAATGATATGCGGGATTTGTCTTGAATAACTCTTCTCTGTTCGCCTGATATGTCAAGGAAAACACATACGTCTAGTAACTTGTCTTTAGTCAGGGTTTGCAATTCTCCTACTACCTCTTCCTGTAGTTCTTCCAAGACGGTTGTCATGTTGACAGGACAGGAGGAACCTTTACTGTGCAGGAGTTGACTCTGAATTAGATGGTCCTTACTGTCTCTGATGGTCTCTCAACGGCCTCAGTTGACACGTACTTAACCCCCAACTTCCAGCTCCCCTCGAACAGCAACACTTTCCTCACTGCAGCCTGCCTGGGTTGTTATGTAGGGATTTAGCTGGCTCGGAATTCAGCGACCAGGATGTGGAAGCCGGACATCTGAGCAGCAATCTCAGCGGAGCCTCCAAAATGTTACACCCCTGAAAAAGGGGAGAAATAATCACGAACGTGACGCAGTTATGTTTCCTCACTGACAAATTTAGTGTAATCTTTTTACAAAAATACCACATTTTACAGAACAACAGATCTACAGGAACCAGAGTTTTGTAGGGTACAAAGCTTATTCAAGTCACAACAGCATAAACTGTAATTCACTAAAACATATACAAATGTTTCAATATAACTGTCAAACACAAAGTAGCTTTAGCTCAGTAACCCATAACTACATTTACCAACCATGTCAACAAAGTATTCGAAACACATTATACAAATAACCCCAAATATATTATTAACAACGCACATATTCATTCACAATTAGCATAAAATGGCAGCTACTCTCAGTACAAAGCTAATCTTCGTTGCAACCAAGCAGATTTCACTCACACATGCACTTCAACTTAACTCTAATTTACTCAAGATGTTACTAACACATACCTTAAACTCTCTTGACATGTTAGCAAGTAATTACATTCAAATTAACTCGTTTTATATCAATAACGTACCTGAAAAAGGGGAGAAATAATCACGAACGTGACGCAGTTATGTTTCCTCACTGACAAATTTAGTGTAATGAGAAAAAGACCGCGATTTCCCCAGAAAGTTGGGTGGAGACCAGAGCAATCGATCTCAGGCTCATAGATTAAGAGCATTTAGTAGATCACAGATTAACACTTTTACCCTTAAATTAGGCACCACAAAATAAAGTTGTCAATATAACGTTTACACCTTCCTCTTACAATGATTTACCCTTTTACACTTGACGGATTTTAACACATTTATGCATTTTATCAATCTCTATGAACTAGTACTGGATGCATAATCTTTTTAACCTTAGATATTTTAAGATCCTTACATACCATGAACTTACTAATACTTTTTAGTGTATAACAGGCTATGAATATGTCCTTTAACCTGTCACAGTTGCACCAACGGAAACACCTAGACACCTACCCTGACACTCTCGCAACCACCCCATGAGAACCCTCTGCGGCCATGAGAAGGTGGGGTTGTGGAGTGCTAACCAAGGGATCCCTAATACCACAGGGAAGGCAGGGGACTCAATAATAAAAAAAGTGATCTGCTCACAATGAGTCTCCTGGGTAATCATGGTGACTGGTGCAGTAACTTCCTGAACAAACCCGGACCCTAATGGTTGACTATCAACTGCTCTGATGGGGAGTGGAATGGATAGGGGAACCAATGAAATGCCTAGACGGCGTGAGAATGCCCTGTCCATAAAGTTCCCAGCTGCGCCTGAATCGACTAGCGCCTTACACTGGGGAACTACCATGTAATCGGGAAAGTAGATGTGTAGGGTACAGTGTGCAGCAGAGGGCTCTGAACGAGTGTGGGTGTTCAAATCAAATCAAATTTTATTTGCCACATGCGCCGAATACAACAGGTGTAGACATTACCGTGAAATGCTTACTTACAGCCCTTAACCAACAATGCAATTATTTCTTAATAAAAAAGTAAAATAAAACAACAACAACAAAAAAGTGTTGAGAAAAAAAGAGCAGAAGTAAAATAAAATAACAGTAGGGAGGCTATATACAGGGGGGTACCGGTGCAGAGTCAATGTGCGGGGGCACTGGCTAGTTGAGGTAGTTGAGGTAATATGTACATGTGGATAGAGTTAAAGTAACTATGCATAAATAATTAACAGAGTAGCAGCAGCGTAAAAATATGGGGTGGGGGTGGGGGGGCAGTGCAAATAGTCCGGGTAGCCATGATTAGCTGTCCAGGAGTCTTATGGCTTGGGGGTAGAAGCTGTTGAGAAGCCTTTTGGACCTAGACTTGGTGCTCCGGTACCGCTTGCCGTGCGGTAGCAGAGAGAACAGTCTATGACTAGGGTGGCTGGAGTCTTTGACAATTTTGAGGGCCTTCCTCTGACACCGCCTGGTATAGAGGTCCTGTATGGCATGAAGCTTGGCCCTAGTGATGTACTGGGCCGTACGCACTACCCTCTGTAGTGCCTTGCGGTCGGAGGCCAAACAGTTGCCATACCAGGCAGTGATGCAAGCAGTCAGGATGCTCTCGATGGTGCAGCTGTATAACTTTTTGAGGATCTGAGAACCCATGCCAAATCTTTTCAGTCTCCTGAGGAGGAATAGGCTTTGTCGTGCCCTCTTCACGACTGTCTTGGTGTGTTTGGACCATGATAGTTTGTTGGTGATGTGGACACCAAGGAACTTGAAGCTCTCAACCTGTTCCACTACAGCCCCGTTGATGAAAATGGGGGCGTGCTCAGTCCTCTTTTTTTTTTCCTGTAGTCCACAATCATCTCCTTTGTTTTGGTCACATTGAGGGAGAGGTTGTTATCCTGGCACCACATGGCCAGGTCTCTGACCTCCTCCCTATAGGCTGTCTCATCGTTGTCGGTGATCAGGCCTACCACTGTTGTGTCGTCGGCAAACTTAATGATGGTGTTGGAGTCGCGCCTGGCCATGCAGTCATGGGTGAACAGGGAGTACAGGAAGGGACTGAGCACGCACCCCTGAGGGGCCCCCGTGTTGAGGATCAGCGTGGCAGATGTGTTGTTACCTACCCTTACCACCTGGGGGCGGCCCGTCAGGAAGTCTAGGATCCAGTTGCAGAGGGAGGTGTTTAGTCCCAGGATCCTTAGCTTAGTGATGAGCTTTGAGTGCACTATGGTGTTGAACGCTGAGCTGTAGTCAATGAATAGCATTCTCACGTAGGTGTTCCTCTTGTCCAGGTGGGAAAGGGCAGTGTGGAGTGCAATAGAGATTGCATCATCTGTGGATCTGTTGGGGCGGTATGCAAATTGGAGTGGGTCTAGGGTTTCTGGGATAATGGTGTTGATGTGAGCCATGACCAGCCTTTCAAAGCACTTCATGGCTACAGACGTCAGTGCTACGGCTTGGTAGTCATTTAGACAGGTTATCTTATTGTCCTTGGGCAGCTGAGGTGATGCGAGAGTGCCCTGCCTGCCGCCTCCAGACCCAAAAGAGCGTTGACGACCACGTGTGGTGTACTGTCCCTTCGTGCCACCCGAGTGACACTATCGCTGTCGTCCTCCGCTCTCTCGGACGGCGGCTCCACCCAGCTCCATCATTTTGGGATCCGAGTTGGCCAGGGTGGGAACGGGCACACCCCTTCCAGGACATCCTCTGGCTGCCAGCAGGTTGTCCAAACAGATGGCCATGTCCACCAGTTGCGTGAAGGACAACATGGTGTCCCGGCAGGCTAGCTGCCGTCGGACGTCCTCCAGCAGATGGCACCGGAAATGGTCGATCAGGGCCTGCTCGTTCCACCCGGACCCCGCTGCAAGAGTCCGAAACTCCAAAGCGAAGTCCTGCGCGGTCCTCGTCCCCTGCCTCAGGTGGACCAGCCGCTCGCCCGCCTCTTGACCTTCGGACGGGTGATCGAAGACAGCCCGAAAGAGGCAAGCAAACCCCCCACTCCAGGGCTTTCCCCGAAAGGCAGGAAACGAGGGCGGACACCTTCTCCCGCTCCGATGGGGCCGGCCTGATGCTGGAGAAGTAGAGCTCCAGTTGGAGGAGGAATCCTTGGCAGAGCACCGCCGTCCCGGGATATCTGGATCCCTCCGGGTGCTGGGGTGTGGGTGGCTAGATCCGGTTGGCCAGCTGGTCTCGACAGATCGGGTCCTCTCCTCTCCAGGCGTTGGACAACCTGAAGAACCCGATCCATCGCTTCCCCCAAGCTGGCCAGCATCGTGGAATGCTCCTGGATCCGTGCCACGACTCCAGGCATGCACTCCTCTCCCGCTGACTCCATAGCGGTGGGTGATTCTGTGATGAGTGTGATTAGAAGGAGTCAGGCGCAGGAGGGTTAATCAGTTTAGTAGAGTTTATTCCGTCGTACACAGTTGCGCTGGATAGCGACAACAAAATACAGGCACAGGGGAACAAACTTCCCTGGCAATACAAGGTACGGGTAGCTCCAACAAAATACAGGCACAGTGGAATAATCTACCCCGGCAATACAAGGTACGAGTAGCTCCACCGAGCTACACTCAACTCACATAAAACAATCACCCACAAGGACAAGGGGGCAGAGGGAACACTTATACACGGACAAATGAAGGAATATGAACCAGGTGTGTGTAATTGACAAGACAAGACAAATGGAATGATGATATATGGAGCAGCAATGGCTAGTAAGCCGGTGACGACGAACGCCGAAGCCTGCCCGAAAAAGGAGGGGAGGCAGCCTCGGCGGAAGTCATGACAAATAGAGACATTTCAATTGTCATATTTTGGCTATATACAGTGTTGTAACTGTGCAAATAATTTAAGTACAAAAGGGAAAATAAATAAACATAAATATGGGTTGTATTTACAATGGTGTTTGTTCTTCATTGGTTGCCCTTTTCTTGTGGCAACAGGTCGCAATTCTTGCTGCTGTGATGGCACACTGTGGTATTTCACCCAATAGATATGGTAGTTTATCAAAATTGGTTTTGTTTTCAAATTCTTTATGGGTCTGTGTAATCTGAGGGAAATATGTGTCTCTAATATGGTCATACATTTGGCAGGAGGTTAGGAAGTGCAGCTCAGGTTCCACCTCATTTTGTGGGTAGTGTGTACATAGCCTGTCTTCTCTTGAGAGCCAGGTCTGCTAATGGCGGCCTCTCTCAATAGCAAGGCTATGCTCACTGAGTCAACATAGTCAAAGCTTTCCTTATTTTTGGGTCAGTCACAGTGGTCAGGTGCCATTGTTTACTCTCTGTTAAGGTCCAAGTAGCATTATCAGACCACAGGATAAGACCAGATGCAGACAGTTCGAAGTAACAAAAGTTTATTACAACAACAGGGGCAGGCAAGCAACAGGTCAAGGGCAGGCAGAGGTCAGTAATCCAGAGCAGAGTCCGAAAGGTACAGAACGACAGGCAGGATCAGGGTCAGGCAGAGGTCAGTAATCCAGGGCAGTGTCACGAGGTACAGAACAGCAGGCAGGGTCAGGGCAGGCAGAATGGTCAAAACTGGGAAAACTGGAAAACAGGGACTAGAGCAAAAACAGGAGTACGGGAAAAACGCTGGTAGGCTTGACAAGACGAACTGGCAACAGACAAACAGAAAACACAGGTATATATGCACAGGGGATAATGGGGGAAATGGTTGACACCTGGAGGGGGGTGGAGACAAGCACAAGACAGGTGAAACAGATCAGGGTGTGACAAGCATTCTAGTTTGCTCAGTTTTTTTGTTAATTCTTTCCAACGTGTCAAGTAATTATCCTTTTGTTTTCTCATGATTTAGTTGGCTCTAATTGTGTTGCTGTCCTGGGGGTCTGTTTGTATTCATGAACAGAGCCCCAGGACCAGCTTACTTAGGGGATTCTTCTCCAGGATAATCTCTCTGTAGGTGATGGCTTTATTATGGAAGGTTTGGGAATTGCTTCCTTTTAGGCGGTTGTAGAATTTAATGGCTCCTTTCTGGATTTGGATAATTAGCGAGTACCGGCCTAATTCTGCTCTGCATGCATTATTTGTTGTTTTACATTGTACACGGAGGATGTCTTTGCAGAATTCTGCATGCAGTCTCAATTTGATGGTTGTCCTATTTTGTAAATTCTTAGTTGGTGAGCGGACCCCAGACCTCACAACCATAAAGGGCAATGCGTTCTATAAGTGATTCAAGTATTTTTTTTGCCAGATCTTAATTGGTATGTGTCACACCCTGGCTCTGGGACTCTATATGTTGAGCCAGGGTGTGTTCATTCTATGTTTTCTATTTCTATGTTGGGGGTTCTAGGTGGTGTATTTCTATGTTGGCCTGAGTGACTCCCAATCAGAGGCAACGAGTGTCAGCTGTTGGCTGGTTGTCTCTGATTGGGAGCCATATTTATACTGTCTGTTTTCCTTTTGTGTTTGTGGGTTTTTGTTCCGTGTTTCGGTCATTGATACCGTGGACTTCACGAGTCGTTTCTTGTTTTGTATTGTTTAAACTTTAACTAATTAAAGTATGTTTGTTCATCACGCTGCGCATTGGTCTCTCCCTGACGATCGTGACAGAAAAACCCACCATTCAACGACCAAGCAGTGTGTCCAGGGGCAGCTCTTGGGCTGGACATGGGAGGAAGCGCCGGGAGAAGAGACGGTGGAGGCGCGCCGTAGAGAGGAGCAACGGCGTGATCAGGGTCGTCGTCGGGCGGTCGAGAGGCAACCCCAGAAAATTTTTAGGGGGGGGCACACGGCATGGACGACGGGGCTGACGGAGGCAAAAGAGGGGCGGATTCTGGAAGCCACCAGGTTACGGATACACCGCCCTGTACGTCCTGTGCGGATGCCTCACACAGAGTGTGTGAGGGTAGGCATTCAGCCAGGACGGGTTGTGGCCGCTCTTCACTCCAGGTCTCCTATCCGTCTCCACAGCCCGGTTCGGCCTGTCCCTGCTCCACGCACCAAGCCTACGGTGTGCGTCGCCAGCCCAGCCCGGCCTGTCCCTGCTCCACGCACCAAGCCTACGGTGTGCGTCGCCAGCCCAGCCCGGCCTGTCCCTGCTCCACGCACCAAGCCTACGGTGTGCGTCGCCAGCCCAGCCCGGCCTGTCCCTGCTCCACGCACCAAGCCTACGGGGTGCGTCGCCAGCCCAGCCCGGCCTGTCCCTGCTCCACGCACCAAGCCTACGGGTGCGTCGCCAGCCCGGCCTGTCCCTGCTCCACGCACCAAGCCTACGGGGTGCGTCGCCAGCCCAGCCCGGCCTGTCCCTGCTCCACGCACCAAGTCTACGGTGCGCGTCGCCAGCCCGGCCCGGCCTGTTCCTGCCACTCGCATCAAGCCTACGGTGTGCGTCGCCAGCCCGGCCCGGCCTGTTCCTGCCACTCGCATCAAGCCTACGGTGCGCGTCGCCAGCCCGGCCCGGCCTGTTCCTGCCACTCGCATCAAGCCTACGGTGTGCGTCGCCAGCCCGGCCCGGCCTGTTCCTGCCACTCGCATCAAGCCTACGGTGCGCGTCGCCAGCCCGGCCCGGCCTGTTCCTGCCACTCGCACCAAGCCTACGGTGCGCGTCGCCAGCCCGGCCCGGCCTGTTCCTGCCACTCGCACCAAGCCAGGGGTGCGAGTCGCCAGCCCGGCCCGGCCTGTTCCTGCCACTCGCACCAAGCCAGGGGTGCGAGTCGTCAGCCTGGTCCAGAACGTTCCTGCTACTCGCACCAAGCCAGGGGTGCGAGTCGTCAGCCTGGTCCAGCCCGTTCCTGCTACTCGCACCAAGCCAGGGGTGCGAGTCATCAGCCCTGTAAAGCCCGTTCCGGCTCCACGCACCAAGCCAGGGGTGCGCATCGTCAGCCCGGTCCGGCCCGTTGCTGCTCCACGCACCAAGCCAGGGGTGCGAGTCGTCAGTCGGTGAGGCCCGTTCCGGCTCCACGCACCAAGCCAGGGGTGCATATCGTCAGCCCGGTCCGGCCCGTTGCTGCTCCACGCACCAAGCCAGGGGTGCGCATCGTCAGCCCGGTCCGGTCCGTTCCTGCCTCACGCACCAAGTCAGGGGTGCGCGTCGTCAGTCCGGCACAACCCGTGCCTGGGTCATCGGTGCCAAATCAGGTACCGCTCAACTGCTCCACAACGGAGCTGAAGCTAGCCGTTCCTGCTACGTTCAGGTCAGCTCCAGCCAGCGGGACCGGACCAGGGGCGCTATGGGGGGATTATTGGAGGGTGGTGGGCAAGGCCGGAGCCAGAACCGCCGCCGAGGAGGTATGCCCACCCAGCCCTCCCCTGTTTTGCTCTTATTGAGGTGCGGTCGCAGTCCGCGCCTTTAGGGGGGGGGGTACTGTCACACCCTGGCTCTGGGACTCTATATGTTGAGCCAGGGTGTGTTCATTCTATGTATTCTATTTCTATGTTGGGGGTTCTAGGTGGTGTATTTCTATGTTGGCCTGAGTGACTCCCAATCAGAGGCAACGAGTGTCAGCTGTTGGCTGGTTGTCTCTGATTGGGAGCCATATTTATACTGTCTGTTTTCCTTTTGTGTTTGTGGGTTTTTGTTCCGTGTTTCGGTCATTGATACCGTGGACTTCACGAGTCGTTTCTTGTTTTGTATTGTTTAAACTTTAACTAATTAAAGTATGTTTGTTCATCACGCTGCGCATTGGTCTCTCCCTGACGATCGTGACAGTATGTCGAATTTTATGTTACTTTTGATGGCGTAGAAGGCCCTTTTTGCCTTGTCTCTTAGATCGTTCACAGCTTTGTGGAAGTTACCAGTGGTGCTGATGTTTAGGCCGAGGTATGTATCGTTTTTTGTGTGCTCTAGGGCAACAGTGTCTAGATGGAATTTGATTTGTATTTGTGGTCCTGGAACTGGACCTTTTTTGGAACACCATTATTTTTGTCTTATTGAGACTGTCAGGGCCCAGGTCTGACAGAATCTGTGTAGAATATCTAGGTGCTGCTGTAGGCCCTCCTTGGTTGTGGACAGAAGTACCAGATCATCAGCAAACAGTAGACATTTGACATCAGATTCTAGTAGGGTGAGGCCAGGTGCTGCAGACTGTTCTAGTGCCCTCACAAATTGGTTGATATACAGTATATGTTGAAGAGGGTGGGGTTCAAGCTGCATCCCTGTCTCACCCCACAGCCCTGTGGAAAGAAATGTCTGTATTGTTTTGCAAATTTTAACCACACACTTGTTGTTTGTGTACATTGATTTTACAATGTTGTATGTTTTTCCCCCAACACCGCTTTCCTTCAATTTGTATAGCAGACCCTCATGCCAAATTGAGATACATGGTCTGTCATTAGGTAATTTGATAAATAGCCTATTTGACATTTGCTCAGTACCTTGTTTTCACTGAGGAAATGTACGAGTCTGCTGTTACTGATTTTTCCCAAGGTTGCTGTTGATGCATATCCCACGGTAGTTATTGGGGTCAAATTTATCTCCACTTTTGTGGATTGGGGTGATCAGTCCTTGGTTCCAAATATTGGGGAAGATGCCAGAGCTGAGGATGATGTTAAAGAGTTTAAGTATAGCCAATTGGAATTAGTGGTCTGTATATTTTATCATTTCATTTAGGATACCATCAACACCACAGGCCTTTAATAGTTGATTCTAAGATTTGCATTTGATCATGTATATGTTTTTTTGTTTTGTTCTTTGTTAGTGTGTTCCAATTTTCCCAAAAGTGGTTAGATTCTATGGATTCTTCAATTACATTGAGCTGGTTTTTGACGTGGTGTTCCTTATTTTTCCATAGTGTTTTTCTTTATTGTTTTAGTGATTCACCATAGTGAAGGCATAGGCTCAGGTTTTCTGGGTCTTTTTTTGGGTTGGATAGGTTTCTCAATTTCTTTCTTAGGTTTTTGCGTTGTCGGCTTTACATTTTTTGATTTGATATGGAAGCTGAGAGGTCAAATATGTGACTAATTTCAGGAAACTAGGCGTATGTCGCGCTTCACTACTTCACAGGAGAGCCATTTGAACATAAACTTTTTTTACAAATCTAAATATGTTTTCTGGCAGAAATGCCTTCTGGAACATGTGAACTTTCATGTGCCTTAAGAAAACACTTGTATGCCATCTGTAAATATGACTAAAATTGTTAAATTACGAGCCTAGTTGGTTTAGCCACGGAAAAAGACAGCAACCTTCCCGTTAGCCATGATTGGCTGAGATAATGAGTGGGCTGGACATGCCGAGAGATCGGATTGGTCTGCCATGTAGCACCACTCCTGTCTAAGATGAGCTGGTCAGTATGTGTAGGTAATCCTTTCTAATGCGCTTTTTTGAAAGATGTCACGTAGTAGAACTGCATAAGTGTTGCTCTCCACTTTCTGGAGGACCGAGTTTTGAAATCAGTGGAATTAGAGTATGATAGCTACGGAGATGGAGAAAATTCTGGTGTTTGATTGCAAATATGCAGACAGAGTTAAAAAGAGAACACACAGAAGGCTGTTGTATAAAACACCTGTCTCCGGATTACATCTTCAAATTAAGGGCAACCATGGCATCCGTGACAGAGAAGCGTCCATCCATGTATACGGGTAAGATAGTCTAGCTAGCTACATTTTCAGTTTCTAATTTGTCAGAAAGTTGTTTTCATTTCAAGTTAAAGTGTACTGTTAGCTAGCTAGCTAATGTTAGCTGTCTGGCTCGCTAGCTAACGTTACGAGTAGGATCTGTGTAGTAATATTATTCGTATCTCAGAGCCATTTGCATTGCTAGTTATAGCCTAATGTTAGCTAGCTAACATTGAATCTGGTTGGTTAGCTACCTGCAGATTCATGCAGGGTAGTAACGTTATGAGTTGGGATTACGGTTAATTGTTTAGCTAGCTAGCTACATGTCTAAACAAAAGACTCCACTATGCAAGTAACCATTTCAATAGAATGTTCATGATGTCACTGCGACAACTGTCGATAGACATCGCTGGTAAATTCGCTCTGGCTATCTACTCCGATTTCAGAGCACTCTCGTCTGAGTGTGCCAGAGCGCCGAATAACTGACAAATTTACAAAAGCTCTGAATTTACGAATGGACAATCTGACAACACTCTGAGTTTACGAATGCCCAGAACACACTCTGGCACTCGAGATTAAATGTACGAACACACCCGTAGTATAAACCAGCCTTTAGTCTTGAAATCTTTGGTTGTTTAGTAGTTGGCCTCACATGTGAATCCTTAAAGAGATGGGTGGGAAAGAGGGTGTGAGCGATGCTGAATGGGTGTAGACAAAGAAGAGCTCTCCAGTAGGAAAAACATTCAAGGGCCATTTTCTTAAAAGTGAGGTTACAAGTTTATCAACTTTCAAAGCAGAATTACTTTCCAATTGTTCCTCAACTGTAGTGTATGATATACAATTTTCTAGCTCTGAGTCTCTACTTTTATCCCATGTAAAAAACACAATTTCAAATTTTGCTAGATAAGACCGAATTGAGCCGGTCGGTCACATATACGGTTGAGGTTTTCTACTGCCAAGTTTACACCTGCACTAGTACAGTGAAACCTTTTGTCCAGGAAGTTGTCTAAAAATGATTGAATTTGTTGTTGCCTAACTGTTTTTTGGTAGGTTTATACACTACTTTCCTTCCATCTATAGCATTTCTTATTATTCTGCAGTTCCTTTGGCTTTGATGCCTCATGATTAACTATTGTGCTGTTCAAGTAGACTGTGATTTTGCTTTTATCTGATAGGGGTGTCAGTGGGCTGACTGTGAACGCTCTGAGAGACTCTTGGTTGAGGTCAGTGATAAAGTAATCTACAGTACTACTGCCAAGGGGTGAGCTGTAGGTGTGCCTACCCTAAGAGTCCCCTCGAAGCCTACCATTTACTGTGTACAGACCCACCATTGGTGACTATTTAACAGTCTGATGGTGATGGCCTTGAGCTAGAAGCTGTTTTTCAGTCTCTTGGTCCCAGCTTTGATGCACCTGTACTGACCTCTCCTTCTGGATGTTAGCAGGGGGGAACACGGTATGGCTCGGGTGGCTGAGGTTCTTGATGATATTATTGGCCTTCGGGTGCTGTAGATGTCCTGGAGGGCAGGCAGTGTGCCCCCGGTGATGCGTTGGGCAGACTGCACAACCCTCTGGAGAGCCCTGCGGCTGCGGACTGTGAAGTTGCCGTACCAGGTGGTGATACAGCCCGACAGGATGCTCTCAATGGTGCATCTGTAAAAGTTTGTGATGGTCTTATGGGCCAAGCAAAATTTATTCAGCCTCCTGAGGTTGAAGAAACGCTGTTACGCCTTCTTCACCACACTGTCTGTGTGGGTGGACCATTTCAGATTGTCAGTAATGTGTAAGCCGAGGAACGGCATCCTCGATGTGGATGGGGTCGTGCTCCCTCTGCTGTTTCCTGTAGTCCACGATCAGCTCGATCAGCTCCTTTGCTTTGTTATGATTATGAGAGCGATAGTTTTCAAGTTTGAATGTATTCCCCTAACCTTATTTTTTCAATAAAGTTATTGTTTTATTAATGTTATATTACTTGTGTATTTCTTTGCTTATCATATGCAATATTTCATGCCATTTGTTTTGGTGCAGATACGTGTTTATTATGTCCAAATAAGAAAGTATCTGATCATGAAACATTTCATAGAATTTTTGAAAAATACCATCGGTCACTAAAACAGTTGTAACTCAGTAAAATATATTTCTACACTGATTTCCGATTTTCAACCCTTACAAATTACGGAAGTCTCAATTTGCTCTAAGTTTGGTGACACTTTATTTGAATAGTCCATCTGTAGATGCTCTACAGACTATTTACAGCAGGGATGGGCAACTGGTGTCCTGCGGGCCGCCCCCCTATTGAAGGCCCTTGGATCAATTTCAGTCGCGGTCTCAACTTACTGTTGCAAGTTAGAATAGTAGAATACACAAGGTACAATTTCGAAATTTGGTTATGCATCAGCAGTTTTTCTGTGGTTATGTCAGTCACTAAAAGTCACTCAATTAGCCCATGTCAGCTAACATTTTTTAGAATGGTAAGTTAGTCTATCGTCCAGCAATCTAAACTTAGTAACTTACATGTGGGTACACAGATCCGCGAGCAACTGCGGCCCCTCATGATGAGTTCAGTTTTTTTATGGCCCCCATCCCCATCAAATTAGCCCATCCCTGATCTACAGTCTATCAGTAACATTTCAACTAACTATCTACTAACCCTAACCCTAACCTTAACCCTTATCCTAAACATAATGCTAACCCTAACCTTAACCCTAACCCTTACCCTTATTCTAAACCTAACCCTAGCCCTAACCGTAACCTTAGCAAGCAGTTGCTTATCAACAAATAGTTTGTTAATAGTAGGACCATCTGTAGAGCATCTACAGATGGACTATCCGGACTAACGGTATCCAAATAAAGTGTGACCTTAAGTTTTTCTCTATCTTCATTTGAAAGTTGTGTAAATGTCAGTTGTTTGGGGACAAACACATACATTTTCATATTTTGTGTTTGTATTTATTAGGGATCCCCATTAGCTGCTGCCAAGGCGTGTGTGTGTCTCTTCACAGTACCCGCTGTTCCATAAGGTGTACAGTTGAAGTTGGAAGTTTACATACACCTTAGCCAAATAAATTTAAACTCAGTTTTTCACAATTCGTGACATTTAATCCTAGTAAAAATGACCTGTTTTAGGTCTGTTAGGATCACCACTTTATTTTAAGAATGTGAAATGTCAGAATAATAGTAGAGAGAATGATTTATTTCAGCTTTTATTTCTTTCATCACATTCCCAGTGGGTCAGCAGTTTACATACACTCAATTAGTATTTGGTAGCATTGCCTTTAAATTGTTTAACTTGGGTCAAACGTTTCGGGTAGCCTTCCACAATCTTCCCACAATAAGTTGGGTGAATTTTGGCCCATTCCTCCTGACAAAGCTGCTGTAACTGAGTCAGGTTTGTAGGCCTCCTTGCTCGCACACGCTTTTTCAGTTCTGACCACAGATTTTCTATAGGATTGAGGTCAGGGCTTTGTGATGGCCGCTCCAATATATAAATCAGGCAGAACGTTTTGAACATGACAATGAATGTTAGAATGGGCAAAATGAGTGACCTAAGGAACTTTGAGCATGGTATGATTGTCGGTGCAAGGCGTGTCGGTTCCAGTATCTCAGAAACAGCCGGCCTCCTGGTGTCTTTGGTTTATAGAAAATGGTACGACAAACAAAAGACATCCAGTCAGCGGTAGTCCTGTGGGCGAAACAGCACGTTGATGAGAGAGGTCGAAGGAGAATGGCAAGAATCATGCAAGCTAACAGGCGGGCCACAAACAGGCAACAGTGGTGTGCAGAACGGCATCTCGGAATGCACAACTTGCCGGTCCTTGTCACGGATGGGCTATTGCAGCAGACGACCACACCGGGTTGTACTCTTACCAGCTAAAAACAAGAAGAATCGGCTCTAGTGGGCACGCAATCACCAACACTGGACAATTGAGAAGTGGAAAAACATCTCCTGGTCCGACAAATCCCGGTTCCTGTTGCGTCACGCTGATGGCAGAGTCAGGATTTGATGTAAGCACCATGACTCCATGGCCCCCTTCTGCCTGGTGTCAACGATACATGCTGGTGGCGGTGGTGTAATGGTGTTGGGAATGTTTTCCTGGCACATGGTAGGTCCCTTGATACCATTTGAGCAACGTTTGAACGTGCACCTTATAGAATCCATGCCCCAAAGAATTCAGGCTGTTCTGGAAGCAAAGGGGGGTCTGACCCGGTAATAGATGTACCTAATAAACTGGCCACTGAGTGTAAATGACCATTTAATAAATGGTATAATTGCGTTATATGATAGCATGTTGTAAACCCTGTCGCCCCAAAATGAATGTTTTTTGACCACAAAAGTTTTGCTTCACGACACGCTCCACTGCTTTGATTGGTGTAATGTTAGCTAGAAACCACAAGTGTCTATCCAGATAATGAAAAGGCACCCGCAAAAGAAAATTCAAGGAACTTACTGTCGGAATGCATGATCATGAGCAAAATCATTGTACCCTATCATTTCACTTCCCCTGTAAGAACCATGAGCACGGGCTGTCTTGGCTTTGCTATAGCGCAAACGAAGCCTGTCAGCAGCCTACCTATCAAATGTTGCATCTTGTCCATTACAGTGTAAAAAACGCATATCAGCCATCTTTCAATAGTTCTAGTTTAAAGTTGTATTACTCATATGTACGGGATACACATGGCATACACCGTCCAACAAAATGGTTACTTGCAGGTTCCTTCTCGACAATTTAACAAAAATAATAAATAATAAAAGATAAGAATACGAAGATAAAGTAAATGGTTCAGTAGAATAGAATAAAGATTTGAGCATAAGTATAACACAGAATGGCACAATTTATAATCCAATATTTACATGTGTTTTGGAGAAGGGGGGATTGGGGCAAGTGTTTAAATTGTGCAGTATTTAGCAATCATAATAAGAGTCTGGTAGCGGCCATTGTGATATGTGTGTAGCGTGTGTGGGTGTGTGTGTGAGTGAGTGCATGTGTGCTAAGGTGCGGGTGGTCAGTCCAGTTCAAGTGTTCAGCAGTCTGATGGCTTGTTGATAGAAACTGTCTATGAACCTGTTGGTATTCAAACTAGTTCTATGACGGATTCGCGGTCGCAATTTATGGATGAATCCAAAACTTTGGAGATAACAATAGATGGCGAAGTCAAAGATAGGCCAGTGGTTTCCATCTGTGGCGACATTTTCCCTAAATCAATGCTTATGACAAATCCAGCTCCAGAACCAGCCATTAAGCCAGCTGTCTAATCTTTGGAATACGGTGCAGTTACAAAAACTCCCAGCAACAACAGATAACATTTGCTAGCTAAATAAGGTTAGCAAGCTAGCTATAGTGCCTTTAGAAAGTATTCACACCCCTTGACTTTTTCCACATTTTGTTGTGTTACAAGGTGGGATTAAAATTAATTCAATTGTCATTTTTTATGTCAACAATCTAAACAAAATACTCTGTAATGTCAAAGTGTAAGAAAATTCTAACATTTGTAAAACATGTATGAAAAATAAAACACTAATATATCTTGCATTCAACCCCCCGAGTCAATATATCTTAGAATCACCTTTAGCAGCGATTACAGCTGTGCATTTTTCTCTAAGAGCTTTGCACACCAGGATTGTAAAATATTTGCCCATTATTCTTTAAAAAATTATTCAAGCTCTGTCAAGTTGGTTGTTGATCATTGCTGGACAGCCATTTTCAAGTCTTTCCATAGATTTTCAAGCCGATTTAAGTCAAAACTGTAACTAGGCCACTCAGGAACATTCAATGTCATCTTGGTAAGCAACTCCAGTGTATATTTGGCCTTGTGTTTTAGGTTATTATCCTGCTGAAAGGTGAATTTGTCTCCCAGTGTCTGTTGGAAAGCAGTATATGTCTGTTGGAAAACAATAGTCATCATTATAGATAGATAGATCTATCAACTAATTTCACCATGAATAGGAGTAGCCTTTCAGTAACCACAGCTGTCACCGAAAGATGGTAGCATAATCATCATATAATAATTACTCTCCTTATTTACTAAAGAAATGTGTGTATATTGTTGGGTTGTAGTTTGAAAAACTTGATACACCAGAAGTTAATGGTTATATGTAGGAGGAATGTATATGGTGGGGTCAATGGATGGTGGATAAGAAGTATGAGCCTGGAAAGTTACTAAGTAAGGGAAAAGGCAATCACTTGGTTGTGGTCACTGATAAGGGTGGATAGCTGTGGATTAGTGAGGAATGTGGGCCAGTGTCAGGTCAGGTCAGATGAAGGAAGAAGGAACAGTTTATTACCCACAACACTTAACTTCCTGCCTAGCAACAAAGATGTAGTGTTTAGAGAAAAGGAGGAGACTCCGCCTCAAGGAGGGTATAAATACTTGTGCTGGTGGAAACATGTCTTTGTATTTTTCAGCTGTTTGACCCAGTGGGTGAATAAACTTGGTTTGAGCTTTGACTAGTTGTCCGTTAGTTTTTACTCTGTTTATTTAAAACCTAACAATATGTAACCTGTGTCACTGTGCTGCTACCAGCTCCACTTTCTCCACTGTCCCTGTCCCCCTACTGGGCTCATACAGAGTGGTCCTCTGATCTCAAACACGTGAGATCGCCTGCCAGGGGTGCATTCAGCCAGATGCAACAATTTGGAACCTTCATATAGAAATATGCTATGTAGAACAAACACCCCTCTCTGAAATGTAGAATATGGAATCAAATTGGCTCTATTGGTGGCATATCTATTTGTAATGTAGGACAATGTTTAGCTACCGAACATCACCCTGCTGTCAAAAAATTGTGGCTTTATTACAAGGAATGGTATTCTTCTCCAGCATCCTGCTTCATCGTGACTCATCATCTGATAAAAAGATAGATAGATAGATTAATCTTAAATGTTTTGTGCCACTGATTTAAAATTAAGGAAACTTTAAGCGAAAAGATAACGGGAAAATGACCTTAAGATGTTTTATGCAACCGGGCCCAATGTTGACACGGTGAGTGAGGAAGGGAGGAATATTCTCAGGCACTCCAGGTGTGTTTTGCTTCGACCCTTGAAGCAGAGTCTGGGTTCAATCTCTGCATCTCTACTCTGGGTCACATTCATTTGGTCTTTCCATTTGAAATGTCTGTCTTTTGACTTGAGGAAGAGACTGGTAATAATTAAATATATTTATTATGGATTTATGAATATTCTACATGTGATAAATGTCCATCCACTGGGTTGTTTCCTCCCCTGCAATACCCTTGCATGACCACATGGCTGTAGAACAGGTTAAAGCTCAATAGACCCAGTCGGTATTAGAATGCCGCGACCCTGCCCGCCTGTGGTGAAAACAAGCTGTGGTTACTGTTGGGTTCTATTTTTCTCATAATTGGATCTGTATGTGATGAATAACTTAGAAGGAATGCATTAATGAGGAGCATAGGTTTGTACTATACTGATATAAATTGTTTCACATAACAGGCTGTGATTCATGTGTGGAACGTTAGGGGAAGGACAGATAAGACTTGTATTTCTTACAGATACGAACACTCTCTCTTTGTTGTCTGTGAAACCATCCTTGAACGTGGGTACATGGAGTACAGATTGGAGGGGTGTCTTTTGGGTGCTGACTCCACAGGTTATTATGATAGCAACTTATGCCTGGGAATGGTGGAGCGCCAAGGGGTGGGACTAACCCGTGCGCCAACGGATTGGCTGAGTAAAGTCTAAACCACACTCAGTCCTTTACTCTGATTGGCCAACAGAAGAGGTGGGAACTCTCTGTCAGAGTATTTGAGAAAGAACCTGTAAACAATAGTTTAGTTCTCTGAGTGCCCTAGCAGGTATTTCCAGTGGACCCGTATATACGAACCTTCATACTTATCATACATACATTTTACATATAATAAATTAAGCTTGGATTGAAGATCTCTTGATTCTTATTCCAATACCAGATTTGAATTACGCAATTTCTAACAATTGGTGACCTCCGACTGTGATCTGGTGGCGGAACTTCGCTGGAATTCACCCAGCCTATTGGACATCACTGTCATCGAACTGTGTGTTTCACAAAGTGCCCGGGCTTCTAAAAACACTGGTAAGCAGACACCCATTGTTAAATAACTAAAGTTCTGCATATTGGCTTTATCCAAATTAATTTTGTGAAACACCTGTTTGATGTAAGTGAACCCTATTGTACTATAAATAACGATTACAGTATACTACATCCATTTCATAAAAGGCTATGCAAATGTTTGATAATTGTGATGGTTAAACCCATGGGAGTGCAAACTATGACTAGAGGTTCATAGGTGGCACTTTAAAGCGAATAAACAGTGTGACCTATGGTTAGAGGGTGTGACTCCCATAGGATGTATTTTAAATAAACAGTGTGACCTATGGTTAGAGGGTGTGACTCCCATAGGATGTATTTTAAATAAACAGTGTGACCTATGGTTAGAGGGTGTGACTCCCATAGGATGTATTTTAAATAAACAGTGTGACCTATGGTTAGAGGGTGTGACTCCCATAGGATGTATTTTAAATAAACAGTGTGACCTATGGTTAGAGGGTGTGACTCCCATAGGATGTATTTTAAATAAACAGTGTGACCTATGGTTAGAGGGTGTGACTCCCATAGGATGTATTTTAAATAAACAGTGTGACCTATGGTTAGAGGGTGTGACTCCCATAGGATGTATTTTAAATAAACAGTGTGACCTATGGTTAGAGGGTGTGACTCCCATAGGAGGTGTTTTAAATAAGTAGTGAACTATGGTTAGAGGGGTCTGACTCCCATAGAAGATATTCTACACAAGTGGTGTGACAGTACGGTTTATGACTTAAAAATCATAGGAAGCATGATAAAAGGTTAGACAGTGTGAGTGTGGTCGTATGAATGAGAGTGTGAATGACAAACCTGTATACCTTGATAGAAAACTAATTGGGAATTAAAACGTCTGTGGCTGTCCAAACTGTATAATTTGGGGATAACTATTGGGTTTGTGGTTGCTTAAACCATATAACCCGTTAATAACAATTAGGAACATAAAGCTAAAGTGATGAATGACTAGTGTGACTGAACTGAAACGTTTGAGCTGATATGATTGAACTGTGGCGTTTGATGTTTGACCCTGCAAAATACTGGTTAAACAATTAGACTGAAATAATTCGGTTTATCGTTGAAATATAAATATGCACCAACTTTAACTAATTAGGTGGGAATGATTTGATTTAAATAAATAGACTAAAGTACTTGAAATAACGGCAGAATATTGGGAACACTAAAACGAAAAACATCTCTTCAAAAGAGCCTTCTCCCACCGAACACTGGAGAGAGAGTTGCGAGGGGAGGGGCTGGAGAGAGCGAAAGTGTGGCTTTTGGAGCCAGGGAGTTGGCTGGGAACACCACGGGGTGATTATTTGAGAGGTGTCTGTGGGTTTCTGACGAGGGATATACTAAACTTGCTCACCCGAGCGTAGACGTGCGTCATGGGTGAGAAAGTAGAGAATATTTACATTTGCATTTTTGGTGATTTGGCAGACGCTCTTGTCCAGAGCGACTTGCAGGAGCGATTGGGGTTGAGTGCCTTGCTCGAGGGCACATCGGCAGATTTTTCACCTGGTCGGCTCGGGGATTGGAACCGGCGACCTCTCGGTTGTTGGCGCGGCGCTATTGATCACTAAGCTGCCTGCTGCCCCATATGAGTTTAAGGTTGTGGCGTTGTTTAAGGTTTAATGGCTAATCGGACCATGACTAATGTGGTTATGGAAGTAATGTATAGGTAGGGGAGAGCCAATAGGGGTCTCCATTGAACTATTATGGTTTATTTGGCATTTCAATGGCATAAGGTGAAATCTGAATGCATGAGGGGAATTCGATTATGTATTATTATAGTATTATGGACACTCCGTAATAAATAAACTGAACCAAACAAGACGTTACTACAGCAATAGAGAATAGTTAATGTTGTTACGTTAGTTCTTAAACCCGATGATAGAGGTAAATGCAGAACGCTGTTAGAGAGTGTGTTTTATTTTTGCTACTAGGGTGTTTGAGACGGAAGGGCTGGCTAGACGGGGGTGATGACGTGGCGTGATGACGTGGCTGGTTGTGAGAAAAGAAAGTATTTACTTTGAGAGAATCGCAGATGGGGGAATAGCGCCAGCCTGTGGTGGGTTATGGATTTGTTACATAAACTTATATTTTAAACTAAAGTGATGGAATAGGCTACAATTATAACATTATCAGAAAAAAGACACAATTTAATGTGAAAGAGTTATTACAATTATTATTGATAGTTATTACAGTTATTATCATTGATCCAGTAATGATATAAGGATAGTAGAGGAAGGCAGGGGATTTAATCTCATTTAGGGAAGTTTTATTAGGAAGAAAATACCATTAACTGAGGGAACATTTGATGTAACCGTGATTGTATTGGCTAAAAACTCAAATATGACATTTACAGGGGGGACAGGAACAATAGAAGGGGAGAAAGATTTTCCTAGGGGGTTGAACAAATAATTGTTAATGGATCATTTGAGATGAGATCACATGTAGCAGAGTTAGGGTAATCAATTAAATAATCATTGTATACTCAAGGAATTTTGAGTGATACAAACAATTATTGATGGGTTAAGACTGGGGATATCTGTATTGTTGGGTATACTATGGGATGGAACAGTTCATTGAATAATTTCAATTGCCTCTGAACTCTGTTTTAACCTTCTGGTGTTAATTAATCATCCACACTAGTAAATTCTAAAGGCATGAGAGGAGGACTTTAAGATAGTTTATTTTACTAAGTTGAGGGTAATTTATAGTACTGTGAAAATTGTGAAGAAGATTATAATTTGGTAATAATATATTTGATTTGAACCATAAAATAACAGAAGAGAGAGTGGAGGAATGGCAATTGGATAATGAATTACCAATATTAACTAAAGTGATTGTTTAGGTAGGTGGTAATATTGACACATGGCCAAATCATGTGTCAAAAAGGGGGATGGTTGGATTAAATAATAAATATATACGAAGGAGAGGACAAAATAAAAAAAATAAAAAAAGGATTAGAAATTAAGAGCTGAACATGTATGTGTGATGATAGTTTATTAACCACACCTGTATGTCAGAGGTTTTGTGCCCCACAGGTGAACTAAAGGAGAAGGTGACCCACTCTATCTAACCAGGAGACTGAAGCAGGCCTGGCGGGAAGGGCCCTACCAAGTACTGCCTTTGCCAGCAGAATAGCTGAGAGATCCATCTGGGTGCATGTCACTCACTGCAAAAAGGTAAACCCAGCTACACCTGACGAACAAACACAGAGTTAGGAGAAAGAACCGATCACCACTAGGGCTCGGGGGTTGGCTCCTTAACGAAGATTCCCTTACCCTGTCTGATCATCCCTGTGTGAGTTCGATAGAAGGTGAAGCAATGGGTTGGCCTCTGGCGTCTGACATGTTCTCAGGGCGAGGGTGGGGATTCACAGGTCTCCCGATGGTAGGTAGCTGTCTGATTGTGGGGGCCATATTCCTAACACACACGGACCCTCCTGTTTCAGCCAGAAGTGGTAGTTAACCTAACACAAGTTGAAAAGGCATAGGAGACAGCTAGACGTAGGGAAAGGGGAAATACTAGGGACTTTAGGGAAGGACATCGCCATATGTATGTCACCATGTACATCCTGGGACTATGTAGTCCCAGGATGTACATGGTGGGGGGGGAATATGTCAATCTCCATACACAGTTTAGGGACAGGTGTAGTATTGTGAAAGTAGGGAATTATCAGAAATGGCAGTGCGACCCATATGAGGGTAGGTACTGTCTGAATGTCTGAATTATGCTAAAACAGATTACAGACCTGACAAGTGAGATATCTTCTTCAACTGGGGCACCCTATAGAGTAAACCTCTCTGAGGGAGGTAGTGAGACAGTGCAAACTATAGACCTGAAGGAAGTAGTACAGATGGAGACGGAGTAAATAGATTTTAACCTGTGGTTGGAATGGATTCAGTATACGGTCTAAAGAGGACTGTTATGCCTGTAGGACAGCCAAACCAAGGTTGACAACTACTCCGTTCCCCTTGACAGGCTTTAACTCTCTGTCAGGTTTATCCTCCATGCAAGCCACCTGGGAATGTGGTGAAAGAGTCTTGCACTATCTGTTTCCCCCGATAACAAAGTCATCCCGACCTGGGTTGCCTCAGTTTGAAGTCACAGGGGATTCTTATTGTTTTTCTAGGACTAATAAGATAGGATACAGGGTAAGGCATCTTACCTCCTGCTCCCACACAGAGAATGTCACAACTAAAAGAGACCATGACTAATCTCTCCTCTTTGTTGCAGCCAGAGGATTTTAGGAACCAAAACCAGGCCCGTGCTGACATCTGATGGTTGTGTGGTGATAACTGATTGTGAACTCACCTACATACGCAAACAATCAAACGTGTCAGAGACTGGTGAGTTGTCACATAGAAAGTAGGACCTCCTCCCGGGATCCTTTGATGAAAGGATATATATTGATGGGATCCACAATCAGATCGCAGCTGGGTTTGAATCAAGTATTTTCTGGTGGTCAACAATTAATAAAAATGTAGATTGGATAAATTATATTTAATATAACCAGCAAAAGATTTATAAACCACACTCGTGATGCATTAAAGGGATTAGCTGAGCAGACAGCGGCAACTAGCTTAATGACATGGCAGAATAGAATAGCTTTAGATATGCTTTTGGCTGAGCGGGACAGGGTTTGTGTTCTGTTTGGATCTATGTGCTGTACTTTCATCCCCAAACAATACAGCACCGGACGGGTCCGTGACCAAAGCGCTTGAGGGACTCACCACGCTGGCGAACGAACTGGCTGAGAACTCTGGTATTGATAGCTCCATAAACGGTTGGTTTGATAACATATTTGGTAAATGGAAAACTATTGTTGTAACAATTCTGGGTGAAGTTATAGCTTCTATGGGTATACTTGTTCTTTGTGGATGTTGTCTTATTTCCTGTGTCTGAGGGTTGGTGAGAAAAGGAGATGGAGAAGGTGGTTTCCAAACAGATGGTGAGATACGACCCAATCCCGGACTCCGACCTAAGGAATGAAGGATATGACCTACCAGACTTGGAGGAGTGACACCCTAGAGGGTGTCTAAAGGGGGCCACAATTTACTTCCCTGTTTGTGTTTTATGCTTTATTAATCAAGCTAACCATTGTGAATGTTTGTCTTTCCTTATGTGAAGGTTTGAAGTTCCTGGGTGACTTGTAGCCAACCGTTTGCAAGTTGGGTGTAGATGGAAGGACTGAAGGCCTTTTATTATCATAATTGTCTATTAATAAAAGTGTGATTATTTTTGTTTGTATTGTATTTTAATGAGTGACACCCTAGAGGGTGTCAAAAGGGGGATTGTTGGGTTCTATTTTTCTCATAATTGGATCTGTATGTGATGAATAATTTAGAAGGAATGCATTAATGAGGAGCATAGGTTTGTACTATACTGATATATATTGTTTCACATAACAGGCTGTGATTCATGTGTGGAACGTTAGGGGAAGGACAGATAAGACTTGTATTTCTTACAGATACGAACACTCTCTCTTTGTTGTCTGTGAAACCGTCCTTGAACGTGGGTACATGGAGTACAGATTGGAGGGGTGTCTTTTGGGTGCTGACTCCACAGGTTATTATGATAGCAACTTATGCCTGGGAACGGTGGAGCGCCAAGGGGTGGGACTAACCCGTGCGCCAACGGATTGGCTGAGTAAAGTCTAAACCACACTCAGTCCTTTACTCTGATTGGCCAACAGAAGAGGTGGGAACTCTCTGTCAGAGTATTTGAGAAAGAACCTGTAAACAATAGTTTAGTTCTCTGAGTGCCCTGCGAGGTATTTCAGTGGACCCGTATATACGAACCTTCATACTTATCATACATACATTTTGCATATAATAAATTAAGCTTGGATTGAAGATCTCTTGATTCTTATTCGAATACCAGATTTGAATTACGCAATTTCTATCATTACCTAGGTTACCCAGTTGGCTCACAGAAAAAACTTTACCTTTTTCAAAGGCAATTTTCTTTTTGTCTGCTTGTTTTAGTCAATTACACAACTACATTTAAGAAAAGTACATGTCCAAAGATGACTTTTCAACATTGCCTGCTCCCTAGCATTCTCACTACTTAGAAAAACTTAACATTGTAAGGCCTCCCTTATGCCCCTTTTCAAGACGATGCTAGCAGCCACTTGAGTGAGTGAGTGCTAGTTAGCTACCGACCGAAACATTAATCTAGCCAAGACCAACAACACAAACAAGCGGAATATACAGCTACAAGTAGTGAGTGGAGTTACAAACAGACTTTACTAAACAAGTTAAATGTCTTACCTGTGATTACATATTTTCCACACACATACAGTGCCTTCAGAAAGTATTCACATCCCTTGACGTTTTCCACATTTTGTGTTACAAGGTGGGATTAAAATTGATTTAATTGTCATTTTTTGTCAACGATCAACACAAAATACTCTGTAATGTCAAAGTGGAAGAAAATTCTAACATTTGTAAAACATTTATGAAAAATAAAACACTAATATATCTTGATTACATAAGTATTCAACCCCCTGAGTCAATACATGTTAGAATGACCTTTGGCAGCGATTACAGCTGTGAATTTTTCTGGGTAAGTCTCTAACAGCTTTGCACACCTGGATTGTACAATATTTGCACATTATTCTTTTAAAAATTCTTCAAGCTCTGTCAAGTTGGTTGTTTATCATTGCTAGATAGCCATTTTCAAGTCTTTCCATAGACTGCTGAAAGGTGAATATTTCTCCCAGTATCTGTTGGAAAGCAGACTGAACCAGGTTTTCCTCTAGGATTTTGCCTCTGCTTAGCTCTATTCCATTTCTTTCTATCCTAAAAAACTCTATAGTCCTTGCTATTGACAAGCATGCCCATAAATATGAAAAGTGGTACTCAGTGATGTGTTATGTTCAATACAATACAACAGGTGTAGACCTTACAGTGAAATGTTTACTTACAAGCCCTTAAACAACAATGCAGTTCTTAAGAAAAAGAAAAGTGTTAAGAAAAAATAGATTAAAATAAAATAAAAAATAAAAATAAAAGAGCAGCAGTAAAATAAAATAACAGTAGGGAGGCTATATACTGGGGGTACCAGTACAGAGTTGATATGTTAGATTTAACTCTTTGAATTCTGGACATAAAGTTAATTTCTTTGCCACATTTTTACTTTAGTGCCTTATTGCAAACATTACATTTACATTTTAGTCATTTAGCAGACGCTCTTATCCAGAGCGACTTACAGTTAGTGAATGCATCCAGGGTTTTTTTTTTTTTTCTTTCATACTGGCCCCCCGTGGGAAACGAACCCACATCCCTGCCGGCCAAACCCTCCCCTACCTTGGATGACGCTGGACCAATTGTGCACCGCCGGCTGCTACAGAGCCTGGACTCGAACCAGGATCTCTAGTGGCACAGCTAGCACTGCGATGCAGTGCCTTAGACCACTGCGCCACTCGGGAGTCATATTTTGGAATATTTATATTCTGTACAAGCTTAATTCTTTTCACTCTGTCATTTAGGTTAGTATTGTGTAGTTTTGTAACTACAATGTTGTTGATCCATCCTCAGTTTTCTCCTATTACAGCCATTAAACTGTTTTTATAGTCACCATTGGCCTCATGGTGAAATCCCTGAGCTGTTGTTATTTCTGTATAACAGAAAATCGACTATGAAGTTTCCTCTTTTACGATGGGGGTCAACAGGAAATAATGTTGGTCTTCCCCAATTTGTGGGAGTGGTCGATGTGAAATCTGTCACAGACGTATTTCACAATAGACCACAAAGGAATTCCAATTCCTTTTAGAACATAGAATTCAACTCTGTTCAGTTCTTTTGCCTCCACAGTGAAGAAATGGAATCCATTCACACCAGAGAAATGACCATGGCTCATTTGTTTCCTTGTTGCCAGCCCAGGAAGCGTTGTGTTGGCTCTGAAGGGAACATATGGAAGTGAATCCAATCAACCAGCCGGAACATGACTAACCATGAAGATGTTTCAAGCAGACTACCATAGTCCCCGTGCCCAAGGACACTAAGATAACCTGCCTAAATGACTACCGACCCGTAGCACTGACGTCTGTAGCCATGAAGTGCTTTGAAAGGCTGGTCATGGCTCACATCAACACCATTATCCCAGAAACCCTAGACCCACTCCAATTTGCATACCGCCCCAACAGATCCACAGATGATGCAATCTCTATTGCACTCCACACTGCCCTTTCCCACCTGGACAAGAGGAACACCTATGTGAGAATGCTATTCATTGACTACAGCTCAGCGTTCAACACCATAGTGAAGTCAAAGCTCATCACTAAGCTAAGGATCCTGGGACTAAACACCTCCCTCTGCAACTGGATCCTGGACTTCCTGACGGGCCGCCCCCAGGTGGTAAGGGTAGGTAAAAACAAATCTGCCAAGCTGATCCTCAACACGGGGGCCCCTCAGGAGAGCATGCTCAGTCCCCTCCTGTACTCCCTGTTCACCCATGACTGCATGGCCAGGCACGACTCCAACACCATCATTAAGTTTGCTGACTTCACAACAGTGGTAGGCCTGATCAGCGACAACGATGAGACATCCTATAGGGAGGAGGTCAGAGACCTGGCCATGTGGTGCCAGGATAACAACCTCTCCCTCAACGTGACCAAGACAAAGGAGATGATTGTGGACTACAGGAAAAAAAAGAGGACTGAGCACGCCCGCATTCTCATCGACGGGGCTGTAGTGGAACAGGTTGAGAGCTTCAAGTTCCTTGGTGTCCACATCACTAACGAACTATCCTGGTCCAAACACACCAAGACAGTCGTGGAGAGGGCACGACAAAGCTTATTCCCCCTCAGGAGACTGAAAAGAGTTGGCATGGGTCCTCAGATCCTCAAAAAGTTCTACAGCTGCACCATCGAGAGCATCCTGACTGGTTGCATCACCGCCTTGTATGGCAACTGCTCGGCCTCCGACCGCAAGGCACTAACGAGGGTAGTGTGTACGGCCCAGTACATCACTGGGGCCAAGCTTCCTGCCATCCAGGACCTCTATACCAGGCGGTGTCAGAGGAAGGCCCTCAACATTGTCAAAGACTCCAGCCACCCTAGTCATAGACTGTTCTCTCTGCTACCGCACGGCAAGCGGTACCGGAGCGCCAAGTCTAGGTCCAAAAGGCTTCTCAACAGCTTCTACCCCCAAGCCATAAGACTCCTGAACAGCTAATCATGGCTACCCGGTCTATTTGCACTGCCCCCCCACCCCCACCCCATCTTTTTACGCTGCTGCTACTCTGTTAATTATTTATGCATAGTCACTTTAACTCTACCCACATATACATATTACCTCAACTACCTCAACTAGCCGGTGCCCCCGCACATTGACTCTGCACCGGTACCCCCCTGTATATAGCCTCCCTACTGTTATTTTATTTTACTTCTGCTCTTTTTTTCTCAACACTTTTTTATTGTTGTTGTTTTATTTGTACTTTTTTATAAAAAAATAAATGCATTGTTGGTTAAGGGCTGTAAGTAATCATTTCACGGTAATGTCTACACCTGTTGTTTTCGGCGCATGTGGCAAATAAAATTTACTCTGTATTGACTTTGTTGTGTCTGTGTCTCCTGGTGCAGGGTGACAGCTGCCCCTTCAGACACTGTGAAGCCGCCAAGGGCAGTAATGTCGTCTGCAGCCTGTGGCAAGAGAGACGCTGCTCCCAAAAGGTCTGCATGTTCCGCCACATGCAGATGAAGGTAAGGATAGGGAACGCTTTCGCTCTCTCTTACAGTGCACCATCTTTGCCAATAATTTCCTTTGTAATCCCAAACAAATAAGTATTTCACGAATATCCCCTTAAAGCTTTGCCCACTCGAGGCTGTGTATGTCTCAAGTGGCCATTATTGAGGGGTATAGAAAGACCATGTCTTAAAACCTGGGTCATGGGCTGTAGCTCTGCCTCTGGGCTGTTTTGTCTCATCCAACAAAATTCTCAGATTTCAATCGTGGGTTTTAAGTATGTTGAAAAATTATGGGAACTTTCAATACATTCCCTGGTTTTCTGGAAATCCTGGTTGGAGGATTCCGAATTTCCTGGTTATTCCCTCCTGATTCCGGGACTCCTCCAACTGCAATTTCGGGAAAACCAGGGAATTTATTGAAAGTTCCAGAATATGAAAACCTTAGTTTTGAGTCATTACCATTGAAATTGCTGTATTTCATTGGATTTTTGAAAAAATAACAAAGGGGCACCTCTGTTTTGGTAAATAAAAGTTGAGGGATAGGCCTGGAGAAATGTAACCACTCTCAAATTCATACACAGAGCTATGGATGCAAGGACAGACCAAAAGTATAGTTTTAACCATGTTTTGAGTATATACAGTGTTTATTTACATTTATATTGTTTTCAAACATTGGCGAAAAACAAGCTTATATTTTGAGTTCTGATGGGGAACGACAGTTGAACTAAGCTCATGAGGCATTTATAAGTTATATTCTTCAAGAATCAATGGGTATATATCATACATTTCTAAGTCCAAAAATGTATGTACCAATTAAGGATTCTAGCTTTAAATGAGCTTTCACGGTGTTGCTACATGTTCTGACCTGCCCTCTCTCTACCTCTTTCCTTCTTGTAGAAAAATAGTATAGAAAGGAGATTGCATGTTAGTTTGAGACCCAGCCTGCTGGCTGCCAGAAGCCTCACTGTGCCTTCCACCATGAGAAACCCCACTTCATAGACGGCCAATATGTACCACCCAACAAAAGTGAGTAGACGCTCTGAAGAGGCCGATCCTGACCAAGACACCATTAGCTTACTGATCTTTATCTCCTTAGCATTAAGTCATGGCTAATAAACACAACATTGTTGCAATGATTTTCACATGACATGATATTTGTATCAGCAGAGTGTACAAAACATTAGCAAAACCTGCTCTTTCCATAACAGACTGACCAGTTGAATCCAGCTGTAAGCTATGATCCCTTATTGATGTCACCTGTTAAATCCACTCCAATCAATGTAGGTGAAGGGGAGGAGACAGGTTAAAGAATGATTTTTAAGCCTTGAGACAATTGAGCCATGGATTGTGTATGTGTGCCATTCCGAGGGTGAAATGGCAAGACAAAATATTTAAGTGCCTTTGAACGGGGTATGGTATTAGGTGCCAGGTGCACCAGTTTGGGTGTCAAGAATTGCAACGCTACTGGGTTTTTCACGCTCAACAGTTTGCCGTGTGTATCAAGAATGGTCCACCGCCCAAAGGCCATCCAGCCAACTTGACACAACTTTTGGAAGCATTGGAGTCAACATGGGCCAGCATCCCTGTGGAACGCTTTCGACAGCTTGTAGAGTCCATGCCCCGATGAATTGAGGCTGTTCTGAGGGGCAAAAGGGGGTGCAACTCAATATTAGGAAGGTGTTCCTAATGTTTTGTGCACTCAGTTTTGTACACTCAGGATTGAGATAAATAACATGTTTGGGCTCACTTATGAACCTTCATCAGAACCAGAGATTATCTGTAGTTACTGAACTGGATGGTTTCGTCACTCAAATTCAGCCCTGAAAGAAAAGGAGGAGCCTCATGAGGATCTGTCCCAATCCCCAGCCCACCCCAGCCAATCCCCAGCTCCGTGGGGTCATCAAGGCGGAGACTCAGGAGAACATTCCCAGACCCACACACCTGCCTGTGGTCATCAAACTGGCAGATGATGATGAGGACGAAGATGGTAAGAAACACACCAGACACTTTAATTCCTATGTAGTGTACTTTCCGTCATGTAGTTTATTTAAAGTGCAATTTACAAAGGTCACACAACACTTTACATCACTAAAATGGAAGACCAAACAATGTAGAGAGAACGATAATATAAACAACAATTAAAAGCAATATATTAATTGAGTAGCAAATAGTCCATAGTGCAGAAAGAGCTGTAAAGTGGAAAGATACACTACACGTCAGTTCCTGTTGAACGTGGAACGAGGGAGAGCTCGGTTTTGAAAATGAAGCCAAGATGGCGTCGTTGTGAGAGGGAGTGTTTTCTCACTTGTCCAAGCAATTTCGAGGGTTAGGTGGTTAACAGTCTAATATTGGCTATCAATGTAGCAAGAAAGTAACTATAACTTGTTTTAGCTAAATATGGCAAGTTTAGAGTTCGTTTTTGTCAAGTTGAATGGGAAGAACACGACAGAAAGACAACAGAAGACAGAATATCCAAGCCTCACAGAAGATGGCAGGCATGCTAGCTAGTGACGACGAGAGCCAGAGCAGCATGGATACACAAGGTGCCGTGAGCTCAAGCAAGAGAAAGAACCAGACGGACCAGGACGAGATCCTTGCAACCTCTTTACCTCAGACCCCAATTAAAAATCCACTGGAGAAAAAAGTGAAAGAGGACATTTCCATGTCTGAACGTTTCTCTGCAATCCAGACCCTGACTACTAAACAAGACACCACGTTCTCCAAAGTGTCTATCATAGAGCGGGCTACCGAAGAAACATCAAAGAAGACTGATCATTTGTCAGAGACTGTCCGTCAGCTTCACACAGTTGTGAGCGAGAACAAGGAAAATATAACGTTCCTATAGAACGAGGAGTAACCCTGTCAAGGTTTACTGTTTGTTTTATTGTTCGCATTACTACATCTGTTGTCTAGTTTGAGTCTCTTGCTTTTGTAATGCAGGAGTTTGTTTTCAACTCACTCAATATCATTAGCATGAATGCTAGGGGTTTGAGAGATCTTACAAAAAGGAAAGCCTTATTTTTATATTGTAAACGCAGTAACGCAGATTTTGTCCTTCTTCAGGAAACTCATTAATGTGAAAGTGATTTGAAATTTTGGAAATCACAATGGGGAGACATGGCCTATTTCAGTCATGGATCAAACCATTCTGCTTGTGTTTTGATGCTTATCCACAAGTTTAAAGGTGACATTCTAGAATCCACAGCTTCATAGGATGGGAGATGGGTCTATTTTCATCATCTGTAATGCGTATGGACATAACTCACATGCTCCAAATAAGACCCTTTTTGCCCAATTTACCAGGAAATTACAGGATTTACGCAACAAATACTCAGAGGCTTTTCTAATTCTCTCAGGGGATTTTAACAAAACACCTGATGACTGCTGATTGTTTTCCTTCTAGAATGAATCAAAGCTCTCAAAATAACAATATCATCACAACATTATGCAAGGATCTCTCTGTTGATGATGCCTGGCGTTATTTCAATCCGGATGCATGGGGTTATACCTGCACCAACAAAACGATGTCACGGAAATCTAGAATAGATTTATTCCTAATTACCCCCTTTTTGTTACAATTTGTTATAGATGTAGATAATCAGTTGGCTCCCTTTTCTGAATTTACAAGCTACTAAAAAAATCAAAGGGTATTCGAGTATATTGGAAATTAAACAACATACTTATTAAAGATCCTATTTTCATTGGAAACATCAAATCGTTAGCCAAATATATTTTTGCAAGTAAAGACTTGGGTCATGGAGGTAGATGGGAATTCTTCAAATATAAAGTCAGAGTTGTAGCCATTAAACGTGCCAAAGAACTGAAGCACCTGAAGAACCTGATGAGCAAGCTTGACAGTTTTCTAAAGAAAGATCATCTATCTCAAGAAGAAGAGTCTGTATTTAAATCTTTACAACTAGAATTAGAACAGCTTTACACAGATCTGGCAACGGGTGCCTTTGTCAGATCAAGAGCTAAATGGATTGAAGAGGGGGAAAGAAACACCAGTTATTTTTTTCACTTGAAAAGAGAAACTACAAAAGAAAATCTATAACGGCACTCAAAATGAATGATGTATTATGCAAAGATCCCATTACAATATCAACATTTGTCAATTCCTTTTATGAAAATCTTTACAATTCACAATTTCAGGAAGCTGGTTCTGAAAGCTACATTTCCCATATTCAGAATTATGTCCCTGTAATTGAGAATGATTTCAACTCAGTTTACGATTCACCTGTGTCAATCGAAGAAATTAGAGAGGCTCTGAATTCAATGAAAAAACTGAAAACACGTGGCCCTGATGGCCTGTCATAGGCAGTTTTGGGAGTTACTAGAACACCCTGTTTTTAATATGTTTCAAGATTGCATTGAAAATTGTGAAATGGTCTCCACTATGAAACAGGGCCTTATTTCACTGATTCTGAAGCCTGATAAAGACCCTTCTCTCATTGACAATTGGAGACCAATTACTTTATTAAATATTGATTACAAATTGATTGCTCTGGTTTATGCCAAAAGATTAAATAAAGGAATAGCATTATAAATAAGACTCAAACAGGATTTATGAAGGGCCGTCACATAAGCTCCAATATTTGTTTAGTCTTCAGATGCGATTGACTCAGATGCTGTTGTTTTATTTTTGGACTTCTGTAAAGCCTTTGACACAATTGAGCATTAATTTATTTTTCTGTCTCTTTCAGTGAAAATTGTATCAGTCATTCACATATTTTACAAAGATATAAATAGCTCTGTGATGCTAAACCTTAATACGTCCAAAAGATTCAGTATCAACAGAAGTGTATGACAGGGATGCCCAATTTCGCCCTTTTTATTCATTTTGGTAGTGGAACTTCTATCGCTAGATATTTTGAATAATGCAGATCTGCATGGCTTATCCATTTTTAACAGAGAAATAAAAATGTCCCAACTGGATGACGATACTTCTCTTTTCTTAAAGGATAAGGACCAGGTCGCCCATGCCCTTAATGCTATCACTGCATTCTCTATTGCATCTGGTTTAAATCTGAATGTTTCTAAATGTGAAATCTTATGTTTATATGACTCTGATGATAAAGAAATAGAAAATATTCCTGTAAAGGACTGTGTTAAATATTTAGGAATACATCTATCCACTTAGTCAGACAACATAAATTATGAATTTCTCTCCCAAAATGTATTATCATTATCTTTATTTGTAAATCCCTCTACCTGTAAAGAGATCAACAAGACCTTTCTTGACTTCATCTGGAAAAATAAGTCTCACAAACTGAAAAAGTCGATCCTCTCAAATAAGCGGCCTTTACTGGTTCTAACAGCAGACCTATAAGCTTGCTGCCAGCTCTTAGCAAACTGTTTGAAAATTTTTTATTTGAACAAATACAATGCTATTTCTCTGTAAATAAATTAACAGACTTTCAGCATGCTTATAGAGAAGGGCACTCAACATGTACTGCACTGACACTAATGACTGATGACTGGTTGAAAGGAATTGATAATAAGAAGATTGTGGGAGCTGTACTGTTAGATTTCAGTGCAGCCTTTGATATTATTGACCATAACCTGTTGTTGAAAAAACGAATGTGTTATGGCTTTTCAACCTCTGCCATATCGTGGATTCAGAGCTATCTATCTAATAGAACTCAAATAGTTTTCTTTAATGGAAGCTTCTCTAATGTCAAACATGTAAAGTGTGGTGTACCGCAGGACAGCTCTCTAGGCCCTCTACTCTTTTCTATTTGTACCAATGACCTGCCACTGGCATTAAACAAAGCATGTGTGTTCATGTATACTGATGATTCAACCATTTACGCATCAGCAACCACAGCTAATGAAGTCACTGAAACCCTTAACAAATACTTGCAGTCTGTTTTGGAATGGGTGGCCAGTAATAAACTGGTCCTGAACATATCTAAAACTAAGAGCATTGTATTTGATACAAATCATTCCCTAAGTTCTAGACCTCAGCTGAATCTGGTAATGAATGGTGTGGCTGTTGAACAAGTTGAGGAGACTAAATTACTTCCCGTTACCTTAGATTGTAAACTGTCATGGTCAAAACATATACATTCAATGGTTGTAAAGTTGGGGAGAGGTCTGCAGCAGAACAGAGCGGCACGTCAAGCTCTTCGTTGTAATCAGAGGGCTGATATAAATATACTATGCATGCCAGTCTCTCTTGGCTAAGAGTTGAGGAGAGACTGACTGCATCACTTCTTTTTATAAGAAACATGAATGTGTTGAAAATCCCAAATTGTTTGCATATTCAACTTACACACTTACCCCACCAGACATGCCATCTGGGGTTTTTTCACAGTCCCCAAATCCAGAACAAATTCAAGAAAGTGTACAGTATTATATAGAGCCATTATTGCATGGAACTCTGTTCCATCTCACATTGCTCAAATAAACAGCAAACCTGGTTTCAAAAAACAGATAAAGCAACACCTCACGGCACAACACCTCTCCTCTATTTGGCCTCGATAGTTTGTGTGTATACATTGATATGTAGGCTACATGTGCCTTTAAAAAAAAATTATGTAGTTCTGTCCTTGAGCTGTTCTTGTCTATTAATGTTTATTATGTCATGTTTCATGTTTTGTGTGGACCCCAGGAAGAGTAGCTGCTGCTTTTGCAAAAGCTAATGGGGATCCTAATCAAATACCAAAATACCCAGCACAAAGCTACAGCTCAAAGATACCCAGCGCAAATATACCCAGCACAAAGATACCCAGGGCAAAGAAACAATGGAGCAGACCTTCAAGGTGATTAGAGCACTTGGTTGAAAGTATATAGGAAGGTATTAATCATATTGATATCCTTTATTTTTCTTGTAATTAATTTAGGAAATACCGTTTGACTGCTTCACTTTTCAGTAACTCAGTGACAAAACAGGGTTGTATTTAAAAGAACTTAGAACAATCCTCTTAAAGCTTTGCCGACTCGAGGCTGTGTGTCTCGAGTGGCCAATATAGAAACCTGGGTCAGGGACTGTACCCCTGCCTTTGGACATGTCGGGAGGAAAACATCCCAAATACATTCAGTAATGTCCTGCAATTTCTCTCAAAAAGTTCCTTAGTCATTCTAATTATAGATTGTTTTGCATATTATCCTGTTAAGCTTTGAGTGGCTCATATAATCTACATTAAAACGTTATCTTAACATTTTACAACAATTTGTTCAATATGTTGAATGAAATGTATTATCGTCTTTAACTCTAACTTACCTCTCCCTCAGTTGAGATCAACAGTGAGACTAGAGCACCTGAAGTAATCTGCATAAAAACCCAGGCAGGAGAAGGTGGCTAAATCCTAGGTCAGGGGGACAACCCTCTCACTTCAGTCCCTGATACAACCACCTCCACCAATGTCCCAAAGAAAGGTACCACCAGTAAACCTGAAAATGGCCTTCACGTGAAGACCTTATCTGAGATCCTCCTTGCCAAGACGAAGCTGGATGCTGGCTGTGGAAGCAACTCCAGGTAACTCCCAGGGACCCACCCACCCAGACGTCGATAAGGTATCATAGCTTTTACCTAGATTCACCTGGTCAGTCTATGTCATGGAAAGAGCAGGTGTTTCTAATGTTTTGTACACTCCATGTATTTCCACACTGTGAAGTAATAATACATTCAGCCTGTTTTGATGAGATGGAGTTTTGGCCTGCCTGGTGACATCACCAGGCATTAAATTAGTTAATTGACCAATAAGAAAGTCTTCCAAACCTCTGTCAATAACAGCTAGTTTTTAGTTTTCCCCTCCCCACTCAGACCACTCCCAGACAGTCTCAGCAAAATTCTTGCTTGAGAAATTATTAGGAAGATATTTTTAATTGAAAACGTTCACATAAAGTTACTTAATTGTAACCCAGAAATGATTTGATATTGAGATAAAAACGGCTGCATTGGACCTTTAATCACTGAATATGTGATCTGTGGTCCTGTTGTCTTTAGGCCTGCCCTGCTAACGGTAGGAGCAACGCTGTATCTGGTGCCAGCGTGACGGTGAAGACCTTTGAGGAGATCATGCGTGAGAAGAGGCTCCGCAGGCCACAGCTGCAGGAAGAGCAGGCCTCCATCAGCCAACCAGAGGTCTCCACCGAGGCAGAATCTGCCCAGAAACAGCCCACAGCCCCCGCTCTCCAGAAGGAGAAGAGTATGCCCTCTGTCATAGTGACGGTCACCCCAGTCTGAGGTCCTGAGCACTCTGGAGCAGGTTTTCATCAAGGATCTCTCTGTACTTTGCTCCGTTCATCTTTCCCTCTTTCCCTCTATCCTGACTAGTCTCCCAGTCCCTGCCACTGAAAAACATCGCCACAGCATGATGCTGCCACCATGCTTCACCGTATGTGACACTTGGCATTCAGGCCAAAGAATTCAATCTTGGTTTCATCAGACCAGAAAATCTTGTTTCTCATGGTCAAAGAGTCCTTTAGGTGACTTTTGGCAAACTCCAAGTGGGCTGTCATGTGCCTTTTTACTGAGGAGTGGCTTCCGTCTGGCCTCTCTACCATAAAGGCCTGATTGGTGGAGTGTTCGCATTCGGTGAAGGGTCGAGGAGGTACTCAGATCCAGAACAATTATGTATATAAACCCTGGATTGCTGATGCTCTGTATTGGCCAATGAAAGGCTTTGAAGCCATCGGTCGGCCTTATTGGCACTCCCCAGAAGGAGCAGTCCTCCATAGGAATGAATTCTACAGTATTTCAATTAGATGTTCTAAGGACAAAATGACATGTATTTAAGTATTTTTTGGTTGTTGTAGTGGGGACAGTAACATTCAAACTTTCAAAAAAGTATACTTTAAGGAAAACGTTTTTATAAACTAAAAACTATTTTTTTTTTATATTTAGCTCACATAATATAATAAAACAAATATGCATCAAGGCGTCTGTAATAGAATTAACATATAAACATTAATAAATGCATTTCTATAGCTTCCAAAATATTTTTTACAATGATGGGGGACTGCTAAAATGTCTCCAGCTAAATACATATTGCAATTTCAACCACAAAACTTATTGGCTATGATTTTAAACATCAAAATACAAGTGCTTGCCGAGCAAACATCTAAATGTTTGTTTTTGACTTGGTTGTTAAAAATCAAATTATAAATTGAGGTTCCACATGTTGTCATGGATTTATTCAATGTTATGTTCAGCAACCAATACCTGATACCTGATACCCTGTTTACGACCTTGAACCGACCCTTGTTCTAGAGTAAAGCCTATGTTCATCATCACCTTCAGATCCTCAAAAAGTTTTAAAGCTGCACCATCGAGAGCATCTTGACTGGCTGCATCACCGCTTAGTATAGCAACTGCTTGGCATCCGACCACAAGGCGCTTCAGAGGCTGAGCTCCCTGCCATCCAGTACCTCTATACCAGGTGGTGTCAGAGGAAGGCCCACATTTTTTTGAAAGACTCCAGCCACCCAAGCCACAGACTGTTCTCTCTGCTACCGCATGGCAAGCGGTACCAATGCACCAAGTCTGTAACCAACAGGACCCTGAACAGCTTCTACCACCAAGCCATCAGACTTCTAAACAAGACTGCTAAATAGCTAATCAAATGGCTACCCGGACTACCTGCATTGACCCTTTTTTGCACTGACTCTATGCACACACACACTGGACTCTACCCACACACTCACACATACTTACACTGACACACACACACACACACACACACACACATAACATGCACACACATGCATACTGACGCCACACACGCACGCACACGCACACACACACTTTCACACTCACCACATACTATCACCAGATTAACTGTGAGATGGACCCCAGCAAGAGATTTGACAACCTCCTGCTGAAGCTGAATGAGGTGACTGGCCAGCTAGACTGGCCACTGGATACCTGATACCCCGTTCACGACCATGGACCGTTGACCTAGAGTATCACCTATGTTTATCACCTGATACGTGATGCACTGTTCACAACCTTGGACCGTTGACCTAGAGTAACGCCTATGTTCATCACCTGATACGTGATGCACTGTTCACAACCTTGGTCCTATGTCAGTGGCGGTCAATGCCGTTTAAGATGAGGGAGGAAGATATTTATTTTCATGAGCATGGCCTTATTTCTATTACAGCATGTTGGATGACTGTCATTCATATTCCATTCACCCAGTTCAATGTAACAGCGATAGGTTTAGGCTACTACATGATACTCAAATTTTCCCTATACCCTCCTCTCACCTTTTCCCTTCGTCGCTTGAAGACGTCAAAGCACAACACATCAGCTGTATGTGACCAGGCGAAAAAACCTTTCCAATCCAAATCATATCATAACTGCTACACACAGCCTACATCATTGTCACCATATTAGCTAAAGTAACGTCATTGTCAACATAGCTAATAGAACTAACGCGTTAGTAAACCTGCTACAATCATGCAGTAACGTTCCAGTGAACAGTCAGTAAGCAGTTTAACACTTACACCAGCGGGCCCCAGTGGCAATAAATTAGCAAAATCAAAAGCTTACCTTGACTTGCAAGAGTTCCAGTGTTGTGTTGGACAGTCATAGCCAGCAACATAGAATCCCTCTGTTTAAGCAGGGCGTTTGAGTAGGCTAAACTAGCTAGCTGCATTTGCTAGCTAAGTACAGTGCCTTCAGAAAGTATTCAGATCCATTGACTTTTTCCACATTTTGCTACGTTACAGCCTTATTCTAAAATGGATTAAATAAAACAATTTCCTCAGCAATCTACACACAATACCCATAATGACCAAGCAAAAACAGGTTTTTAGAAATTCTTGCAAATGTATTAGACCTAAAAAACAGAAATACCTTATTTACATAAGTATTCAGACCCTTTGCTATGAGACTAGAAATTGAGCTCAGGTGCATCCTGTTTCCATTGATTATCCTTGAGATGTTTCTACAACTTGATTGGAATCTACCTGGGGTAAATTCAATTGATTGGACATGATTTGGAAAGGCACACGCCTGTCTATATGGTTCCACAGTTGACAGTGCATGTCAGAGCAAAAGCCATGAGGTCGAAGGAATTGTCCGTAGAGCTCCAAGACAGGATTGTGTTGAGGCACAGATCTGGGGAAGGGTACCAAAACATTTCTGCAGCATTGAAGGTCCCCAAGAACACAGTGGCCTCCATCATTCTTAAATGGAAGAAGTTTGGAACCACCAAGACTCTTCCTGGAGCAGGCCGCCCAGCCAAACTGAGCAATCGGGGGAGAAGGGCCTTGCTCAGGGAGGTGACCAAGAACCCGATGGTCACTCTGACAGAACTCTAGAGTTCCTCTGTGGACAACCATCTCTGCAGCACTGCAACAATTAGGCCTTTGTGGTAGAGTGGCCAGACAGAAGCCACTCCTCAGTAAAAGGCACATGACAGCCCGCTTGGAGTTTGCCAAAAGGCACCTAAAGACTCTCTGACCATGAGAAACAAGATTCTCTGGTCTGATGAAACCAAGATTGCACTCTTTGGCCTGAATGCCAAGCCTCACATCTGGAGGAAACCTGGCACCATCCCTACGGTGAATCATGGTGGTGGCAGCATCATGCTGTGGGGATGTTTTTCAGCGGTAGGGACTGGGAGACTAGTCAGGATCGAGGCAAAGATGAACAGAGTGAAGTACAGAGAGATCCTTGATGAAAACCTGTTCCAGAGCGCTGAGGACCTCAGACTGGGGCGAAGGTTCACCTTCCACCAGGACAACAACCCTAAGCACACAGCCAAGACAACGCAGGAGTGGCTTCGGGACAAGTCTCTGAATGTCCTTGAGTGGCCCAGCCAGAGCCCGGACTTGAACCTGATCGAACATCTCTGGAGAGACCTAAAAATAGCTGTGCAGCAATGCCCCCCATCCAACCTGACAGAGCTTGAGAGGATCTGCAGAGAAGAATGGGAGAAACTCCCCAAATACAGGTGTACCAAGCTTGTAGCGTCATACCCAAGAAGACTCAAAGCTGTAATCGCTGCCAAAGGTGCTTCAACAAAGTACTGAATAAAGGGTCTGAATACTTATGTAAATGTGATATTTCCGTTTTTTATTTTTAATAAATTAGCAAACATTTCTAAAAAACAGTTTTTGCTTTTGTCATTATGGGGTATTGTGTGTAGATTGATGAGGGGAAAAAACTATTTCATCCATTTTAGAATAAGGCTGTAACTTATTTTTTTTAAAATAAAGTAAAAAAAAACGTATTAAAATTAAAAAAATTCAAGGGGTCTGAATACTTTCCGAATGCACTGTAATTGAAACTGAAAATGTCTTGCTTGTACTTCATTTTAGAAGAAATTAATTTGTTCAAAACTGTTCAACTATTTTCTTTCTCTCTGAGTCAACTACTCACCACATTTTATGCACTGCAGTGCTAGCTAGCTGTATCTTATGCGTTCAGTACTAGATTTATTCTCTGATCCTTTGATTGGGTGGACAACATGTCAGTTTATACTGCAAGAGCTCTGATAGGTTGGAGGATGTCCTCCGGAAGTTGTCATAATTACTCTGTAAGTCTATGGAAGGGGCTGAGAACCATGAGCCTTGTAGGTTTTGTATTGAAGTCAATGTACCCAGAGGAGGACGGAAGCTAGCTGTCCTCCGGCTACACCATGGTCCTACCTTACAGAGTGCTGTTGAGGCTACTGTAGACCTTCATTGCAAAATAGTATGTTTTAATCAATTATATGGTGACGTGATTATATTTAGTATAGTTTTATCTAAAAAGGATAACTTTTTTTATGTTTTACAATTTTTATTTTTCTGAAAATCACTGAGGAGGATGGTCCTCCGCTTCCTCCTCTGAGGAGCCTCCACTGGCTTATGTTCATCACCTGATACCCCGTTCCCGACCTTGGACCGACCTTGTTCTAGAGTAAAGCTTACCTTCATCACCACCAGTAGGATTTCAAATGACCACCAGAACACCAACCTTCAGTCAACCACAAGAGCTAAACAACAATTGAATTTCAACCTACCACCAGCGCAACTTGTAGGGTATCATCTATCACTGCCATAGAGGAGGGTTGATTTGACACATCTTCTCATTTATTTTGGGGAAAAGTATGTTTTTATGTTGCTGAATATCCCCAACTAGCTCTGTCTATCTGCCCATGCCATCTGAGTAGAGATTGGGGTTGCTACAACATGTCATTAGAGGGAACTGGAGGACTTCTTATTTTATTCAATTTTTCTATTATTTTCTATTTCTTCAATAGAAAAATGCATTGTATTTTACATTTTTATATTTTATTGTTTTTACTCTGTCTTTAATATTTAATAGTTGTTTTAATATCTGCACCTTTTATGATTATTTGATGGCACTAGTGAAATACTCAGGTTTTTCTTAGTTTTTTTTGTTAATCTTCCTTTTATGGATCCTCAGGTAATTCCCCATCTTGCATTGTAAAGACAAGGGCTTGTGGTCTCACCTGCCAAGCCTGTCACTCATGGATGTTCAATCATGTATCATTGTTGATGAAGAAAGAGTGAATGTATATTATCTATGCCAGCTTTAAACAATAACTAACAGGGCTAGCAGGATGTCACATACCGTACTTAGCCTGCTCCTGCCTCCTGTATCTACCTTGTGCCACATCCATGGTCTGACTGACACTCCAAAAATCATGTGCAGAGTTTTTTGTTCACTTCTAGTTCTGAACTGATATAACATGTAGAGCCGTTGTGGGAACTTTGAGCAGGCTATTTGATATGAATTAACCATATGACAATCAGGGTTGGGGTCAATTCCATTTTAATTTGACTAATGTGTGTAGTGTACCCTACAAAAAGGAAATATTTGGATGTAAAAGTTAGCTTCTGTAAGAAACAAAACTGAAAATTGTTGTCATCAAGGCAAAGTGTGCCTACTTCGAAGAATCTCAAACAAAATGTATTTTGATTTGTTTAACACTTTTTTGGTTACTACATGATTCCATATGTGTTATTTCATAGTTTTGATGTCTTCACTATTATTCTACAATGTAAAAAAATAGTAAAAATAAAGAAAAACCCTTGAATGAGCAGGTGTGTCCAAACTTTGGACTGGAAGTGTATCTCTAGCTGAAACTGACAGATTGTGATGGGGATTTATATTGTTATATAATTTAGATTGACACACCGGTGCGTCAATCGACTCTAGGGGGTTAAACTATAAAAAACGAATCATGACTCTCGAGTCACTAAAAAATTTAGTTTAAAGAGAATTAATCGTTTGCGAACTGAACATCAAATACAAGACACTATCTTGGTTTTCTTTGTCTTTTGAACTTTGACGGCTTTGTTTCTTAATTTTTCATTTAATTGGCATTCAAATCATATAGTACATCGCCTTGAAATGACATTGCAATATAAAAAGCAGAACTATAAAGTCTAGGTTTGACGCCTTTCTTTTTCATTCTCGAATGATGCAAGAACATTGTAAGAGAAACTTCAAAATAACATCTAAGTCTTCTTCCACTTTGAGATCCCACACCTCGGAATAAAAGTATCTTGTGACAAAGGAGGCTCTTCTAGGGAGAAAGAGGCTCCGGGGTGACGTTTTCTCTATATACAGATCTAGAATCAGCTTCTTCTCCCGCAATACTAACCTTAAAGAGCGACTTCCCCTAAAAAGCAACTAATCCCTTTGAAAACGGCCCATGTGGCATAGATATGAGTAATAAACATTTATTATAGTGTCAAAATTGACTACAAAGTGTAAGTAGGATAATTTTGGTCATAAAGTCAGTCTCATCTAAAACGGAGTTTGGAACCTCAGTACGTCACAACGAGTAAATTAAAGTTGGGTTTGGATTAATATTATGTCACCAAATTTTGCCAAGCTCCACGTGCAATTCGCCCCTCCTCCCACTTCGCTTCCCTTTATTGAATGGGACTCCGTTGTTTCATCGCCCCCAACGCGTTCAAAGGATCACGGACCCTATATGGATTGACCATGCCTCCACAGCCAAAGTTCTATGGTTTGCATTTTATTAGTTTTATTTTAATTCATGTTGAAACATGAGTTCATAGTGGCGGATGAATGGTATTACAATGGGCCTCAGGATCTCGTCACGGTATCTCTGTTCATTAAAATTGACATTGATAAAATCCAATTGTGTTGGTTGTCCATAGTTTATGCCTGCCCATACCATAACCCGACCTCCACCATGGGGCACTCTGTTGAAACTGGGATTCATCCGCGAAGAGCACACTTTTCCATGCCAGTAGCCATCGAAGGTGAGCATTTGCCCACTGAAGTCGGTTACGACGCCAAACTGCTGTCAGGTCAAGACCCTGGTGAGGACGATGAGCACGCAGATGAGCTTCCTTAGACAGTTTCTGACAGTTTGTCTAGAAATTCTTTGGTTGAGCAAACTCACAATTTCCTCAGCTGTCCGGGTGACAGGTCTCAGACCATCCTGCAGGTGAAGAAGCCGGATGTGGAGGTCCTGGGCTGGCGTGGTTACACATTGTCTGCGGTTGTGAGGCCCATTGGATGTACTGCCAAATTCTCTAAAACGATGTTGGAGGCGGCTTGTGGTAAAGAAATTAACATTCAATTTTCTGGCAACAGCTCTGGTGCACATTACTGAAGTCAGCATGCCAATTGCACGCATCTTGAGACATCTGTGGCATTGTGTTGGGTGACAAAACTGCACATTTTCTAGTGGGCTTTTATTGTTCCCAGCACAAGGTGCACCTGTGTAATGATCATGCTGTTTAATCAGCTTCTTGATATGCCACATCTGTCAGGTGGATGGATTATCTTGGCAAAGGAGAAATGCTCAGTAACAGGGATGTAAACTAATTTGTGCACAACATTTGAGATAAATAATATTTTTGTGTGTATGGAAAATATCTGGGATCTTCTATTTCAGCTCAGGAAACATGGGACCAACACTTTGCATGTTGCGTCTTTATTTTTGTTCAGTATAGAATTAGCTTAACCTGAGTTACTGTCCTGATGACATAGACGGCTTCATCAACAACAGCAATGTGTGTTATGTGAAAGGTTGTATTAAAAATACCCGGTTTGATAAACTAGTAGATTCATTACACAGTCAAGCAGATACAAGTAGTAGAGTCATTTTGGTTGTGAAGTGCATTATCAAAAAGCTTTGTCCTTTTTAACAAAATGCAATTTGTCTATTGTATCACCCTGTCACAGGCCCTCCCAGTCAACACCACCTCATAAGAAGTACATTGTTTTTGAGGACTGCCTGCTGCAATTGTTTGAGAGATGTCCAGTTCGCAGCTGAACATACAACATAGAGAAGACCAGCAAGGCATGCCCCTGCTGTGAGCATTCCTATAAATGGAACAGAAGTACACTTGAATCAGGTTGGTGACCTGGTCAAAGGTCAAAACAGTTTAGAGTTTTGTCACAATTCACCTTCATAACCTAGCCTGGTGGAACCAGCCTGATCACTTCGTTTACCATTCTATTTCACTTCACATATCATGATATCTGAAATAGAAATCATAACCACCATTGATAATGTAATCAGTGCTCTGTGTTTGTGTGTGACCGACCAGTATCTTTGATGAGGGCCAGGAGTAGATCTACGCTGCCATGCCCATCATAGGGGCGCTGGCAAAGACCTCCCCTCCAGCCTCACCTCTTGCCTGCTCACTAATGTTCATCGTTTGGGAGAGCAGAATTAGGTAGGTTTAGGCTGACCTGTTCAGACTTCAACACAGTTTATGTTTGTTTGCCAGATATCACCTATCCTAACTGCCATTAGTAATAGAACAGTGTCGGGTGTGTATGTGTTCACAGATGCATCTATGGAGCCAGCACTTGGAGACTTGCGAGATGATGGGCCCCGTGTAGCTCAGTTGGTAGAGCATGGCGTTTGCAACGCCAGGGTTGTGGGTTCGATTCCCACGGGGGGCCAGTATGAAAAATGTATGCACTCACTAACTGTAAGTCGCTCTGGATAAGAGCGTCTGCTAAATGACTAAAATGTAAATGTAAATGATGTGATGGAGTCCTGACCTTTTATTGAATTGAATGGTATCAGTCAATATGGGGAGGGAGAAACCCTGTGTCTTCTGCACCAGGATCAGGTAACTCCTGTTGTATACGGGACACCACATAGGAAGGTATGACCACTCTGACATGTTCGCCATGGTAGCCCCATTACCACCAGACTAAATGGCGATAGGCACAGTATCTGTATCGGCTGGGAAAGACAATGAAAGATGAAAGGTGCACATTGTTATATTAGCTGAACCCTGCTTCTATGGTATTATGTACAGGGTTGGTTATTCTATGTGGACCTGTTACTACACTGAAAGTGATCAAAACACTTAGTTTAGAATATCTACATAAATTCAGCAATTGCAGTCTTCTCATATTACTCTGTAGGCTACTGACCTATTCAAAGCTTTCTCCAGCATCTCACCATGCATCTGCCTGTAGTTATTGAACTCAACATGCAGGAGGTTTGTTTGTTGTGATTGAGTGGGGGGAAACAGTGTGGGTGTGATAGAATTAAAATTGTCTGAATGAAACAACAAAATAATAATACAGAATCATAATGTGTACCAGTAAGTAATATGTTGATAATACGATCTGTGTGCTCTATTGATGTCTGATCTGAGTTTGATTGGTTATGCCTAGACATTCCAATATGGTGCTTCCCAGCTCACTCATTACAAGTGACATGAAGCCGAAGCTACATCTCAGTGTGATTTATTTATATATTTCCCCATTCAGGTATGAATGCGATGTCTAATGTATTTGTTCATGTCAGAATGTTACAGATGTTAATGTGTGTTATTTGGTCAGTAACAAACACTTTTAAAACAATATAAATGTGTTATTTGTATGTTTAGACTACTTGGAAATTTGCCATTAGGCTTTTTGCTAGCTAGCTTGCTAGAAGGCTCCTCACCTGCATGAGGTGACTTTTTGATCAGAGTGGGCCCGAGAGAGACCACGCGCACAGCTCCTGTGTGTGGGTGAATGGGAGCCATGGAAAACTTTTGGGAAATGTGAATGTTGTTGTAATCTAAAGCACTAAATACAAATTAATACAAGGTTATACATGTTTTCTTTGTTATTAGGATCAGTTTGCATACTGATAAGAATTAATACATATGCAATAAATATAGGAACAGTATATGCAATGATAATTAATGGTGATAGTAAATAGTGGGATACGTGATGCATTTAAAAAGGTTTAACATTGCATTTCATAGTGTCGATTTATAAAGAGAGATAATAAAAAATGATTAATTGAGCCATTGTAATGTATAAATTAGACTACTGGTTTATTGAACAATTGTAACAGCTATGTAACTTGAGAGAAGATAGTTTGTGCATTTGTGAAACATTCTATTTTGTACATATGTAAATGGTTGATGATTTTATATGAAAAACATAGCTAAATCTCCGCGTGATTTATTTATATATTACCCCATTTCAGGTATAACACAGGCAAAGGTTCTGACAGATGGGTGTGTCTTGGTGGTGGCAAGGACACACCCAAGAAACCCCCCACATCAAACCACACCCCCAAGCCAACTCACATTTGGCTTATGTCATGGCCGCCAGCTTTTCTTGAGGAGCAAGACTAAAAACTAGGTTAAATCAGCGGGTGCAGTTCCCCTTAAATCATTAGTTGGGAAAATGCAAAACTGACCCCAGATCAACGACTAGGGGCAACGTCACCCTACACTGAGAAAGAGGTGGATGGTCTACCTTGGAATATTGCTCCATTATTACAATTTCTGTGGATGGGCCCTCTCTTTGTGTTGGTTAAAACATCCAACTGTAAAAATCTGTATACAAACCTTTTTGTTGCCCATTTTGCCAAACTCTTAGCCTCCATCTCTGGCATATGAGTCAGTGGTGACTGCTCTTACTGTCAAACTTTGTTTCTGTCAGGTCCACAGATTATGTGCTAGGCTCTTTTAGAGAGGCCCTGGTTGGATCCTGAACGGTAATGAGCACTGGGTGCTAATTAGCTAGTAGCGGGGTGTTGTCAGATATGTGTCGGCTAAAACCCATCACTAGACCAGTGTAGTGAGGGGGAGAGTAGCCACTAATGAGCCCTCAGTGGTGTTTTTACTGTTACCAAAGTCACAGCTCCATGTCATGCGCCACACGTACTCTCACGAGCGCGTGTGTACACACACACACACACACACACTGGAACACGTTCACAATTACGCACACACACACATACACACACAAGCTCATAACTGATTCTCCCCTCAGCATTTTCTGTGATGAGTGCCTAATTAATCTCTATTCACCAGCTCTTCATCATATCTGTAACAGGCAATCAGCGGAATCGGATATGATACGCTTGATGTATGATGCATCGGTTAGCTCTTTGTGTCCATGCTATAGCAAAGCAAGGAGAAAAAGGGCCTCTCTCTTTGATCAATAACAGCCAATTCCCTTTGTTTTTTCTCTCATCTGCTCATTTAAAGGACCTCTGTTTCTTAACAAGGGCAGATAGACTCCTTGAAAGGACAGAGAGACATTTGTGTTTACCACCTCCCCTTTTAGATTGATCACCATGAGGCTTGAAGGATTATTGTGTCACTATGCAAGCCATTACCTGTGTGTGTGTGTGTGTGTGTGTGTGTGTGTGTGTGTGTGTGTGTGTGTGTGTGTGTGTGTGTGTGTGTGTGTGTGTGTGTGTGTGTGTGTGTGTGTGTGTGTGTGTGTGTGTGTGTGTGTGGGACAGTCGGTTGGTCGATGTGAGACATACATTCGAGAAGTATTCAGACCCCTTGACTTTTTCCATGTTTTGTTACATTACAGCCTTATTCTAAAATAGATTAAAAACATACATTTCCTCATCAATCTGCACACAATACCCCATAATGACAAAGAGAAAACAGGTTTTTAGAGTAAAAAAACAAACAGAAATACCTTATTTACATAAGTATTCAGACCCTTTGCCATGAGACTCGAAATTGAGCTCAGATGCATCCTGTTTCCATTGATCATCCTTGAGATGTTTCTACAACTTGATTGTAGAAGAGTCCACCTGTGGTAAATTCAATTGATTGTACATTATTTGGAAAGGCACACACCGATCCCACAGTTGACAATGCATTTCAGAGCAAAAACCAAGCAATGAGGTCAAAGTAAAGGGTCTGAATATTTATGTAAATGTGATATTTCAGTTTTTTATTTTTAATACATTTGCAAAAATTTCTAAAAACCTGTTTTTGCTTTGTCATTGTGTGTAGATTACTGAGAGAAAATCCATTCTAGAATAAGGCTGTAACATAACAAAATGTGGACAAATTCAAGGGGTCTGAATACTTTCCGAACGCACTGTAGATGCTCGAGTTTCTCTTAGTTTGTTGGTGTGTATATATTGGTTTGCAGTGAGCGTGCTGTGACACCGCTCGACTGCCATACTATTGTAGTTCATTGCAGTGATCTTTGCCTGAGGACAGGTAGGGCCGCTTGTGTTTTGTATGAATAAACATGATCAAATTGTGGATTCCACTCTGTCTGTGTCTTCTTGAAATCATTGAGGTGCTCCCCCAAGTATTTTTATTTAAGCACGTTGAACTGCCTCTACAAGATCATCACCCAGGAACAGACAATTCAAAGTATTTTGTTCCTTTTTTTAAACCCTCACTGCTGCTGCTGCATCTGTAAAATGCTGGTTCAGATAATGCCAAGAGTGTGCAAAGCTGTCATCAAGGCAAAGGTGGCTACTTTGAAGAATCTAAAATCTAAAATATATTTTGATTCGTTTAACACTTTTTTGGTTACTACATGATTCCATATGTGTTATATCATAGTTTTGATGTCTTCACTATTTCTACATTCTACAATGAAAATCGAAAATAGTAAAAATCAAGAAAAACCCTGGAATTAGTAGGTGTGTCCAAACTTTTGACTGGTACTGTACATATACTTACATACATACAGTGAGGGAAAAAAGTATTTGATCCCCTGCTGATTTTGTACGTTTGCCCACTGACAAAGAAATGATCAGTCTATAATTTTAATGGTAGGTTTATTTGAACAGTGAGAGACAGAATAAAAACAACAAAATCCAGAAAAAAACATGTCAACATTTTTTATTAATTGATTTGCATTATAATGAGGGAAATAAGTATTTGACCCCCTCTCAATCAGAAAGATTTCTGGCTCCCAGGTGTATTTTATACAGGCAACGAGCTGAGATTAAGAGCACACTCTTAAAGGGAGTGCTCCTAATCTCAGTTTGTTACCTGTATAAAAGACACCTGTCCACAGAAGCAAACTCTCCACCATGGCCAAGACCAAAGAGCTCTCCAAGGATGTCAGGGACAAGATTGTAGACCTACACAAGGCTGGAATGGGCTACAAGACCATCGCCAAGCAGCTTGGTGAGAAGGTGACAACAGTTGGTGCGATTATTTGCAAATGGAAGAAACACAAAAGAACTGTCAATCTCCCTCGGCCTGGGGCTCCATGCAATATCTCACCTCGTGGAGTTGCAATGATCATGAGAACGGTGAGGAATCAGCCTAGAACTACACAGGAGGATCTTGTCAATGATCTCAAAGCTGCTGGGACCATAGTCACCCAGAAAACAATTGGTAACACACTACGCCGTGAAGGACTGAAATCCTGCAGCGCCCGCAAGGTCCCCCTGCTCAAGAAAGCACATATACAGGCCCGTCTGAAGTTTTCCAATGAACATCTGAATGATTTAGAGGAGAACTGGGTGAAAGTGTTGTGGTCAGATGAGACCAAAATCGAACTCTTTGGCATCAACTCAACTCGCTGTGTTTGGAGGAGGAGGAATGCTGCCTATGACGCCAAGAACACCATCCCCACCGTCAAACATAGAGGTGGAAACATTATGCTTTGGGGGTGTTTTTCTGCTAAGGGGACAGGACAACTTCACCACATCAAAGGGACGATGGAAGGGGCCATGTACCGTCAAATCTTGGATGAGAACCTCCTTCCCTCAGCCAGGGCATTGAAATGGGTCGTGGATGGGTATTCCAGCATGACAATGACTCAAAACAAACGGCCAAGGCAACAAAGGAGTGGCTCAAGAAGAGGCATATTAAGGTCCTGGAGTGGCCTAGCCAGTCTCCAGACCTTAATCCCATAGAAAATCTGTGGAGGGAGCTGAAGGTTCGAGTTACTAAACGTCCGGCTCGAAACCTTAATTACTTGGAGAAGATCTGCAAAGAGGAGTGGGACAAAATCCCTCCTGAGATGTGTGTAAACCTGGTGGCCAACTACAAGAAACGTCTGACCTCTGTGATTGCCAACAAGGGTTTTGCCACCAAGTACTAAGTCATGTTTTGCAGAGGGGTCAAATACTTACAGTGGGGGAAAAAAGTATTTAGTCCGTTTAGTCAGCAAGTTCTCCCACTTAACAATTGTAATTTTCATCATAGGTAAACGTCAACTATGACAGACAAATTGAGATATTTTTTTCTCCAGAAAATCACTGTAGGATTTTTAATGAATTTATTTGCAAATTATGGTGGAAAATAAGTATTTGGTCACCTACAAACAAGCAAGATTTCTGGCTCTCACAGACCTGTAACTTCTTCTTTAAGAGGCTCCTCTGTCCTCCACTCGTTACCTGTATTAATGGCAGCTGTTTGAACTTGTTATCAGTATAAAAGACACTTGTCCACAACCTCAAACAGTCACACTCCAAACTCCACTATGGCCAATACCAAAGAGCTGTCAAAGGACACCAGAAACAAAATTGTAGACCTGCACCAGGCTGGGAAGACTGAATCTGCAATAGGTAAGCAGCTTGGTTTGTAGAAATCAACTGTGGGAGCAATTATTAGGAAATGGAAGACATACAAGACCACTGATATTCTCCCTCGATCTGGGGCTCCACGCAAGATCTCACCCTGTGGGGTCAAAATGATCACAAGAACGGTGAGCAAAAATCCCAGAACCACACGGGGGGACCTAGTGAATGACCTGCAGAGAGCTGGGACCAAAGTAACACAGCCTACCATCAGTAACACACTACGCCACCAGGGACTCAAATCCTGCAGTGCCAGACGTGTCCCCCTGCTTAAGCCAGTACATGTCCAGGCCCGTCTGAAGTTTGCTAGAGTGCATTTGGATGATCCAGAAGAGGATTGGGAGAATGTCATATGGTCAGATGAAACCAAAATATAACTTTTTGGTAAAAACTCAACTCGTCCTGTTTGGAGGACAAAGAATGCTGAGTTTCATTCAAAGAACACCATACCTACTGTGAAGCATGGGGGTGGAAACATCATGCTTTGGGGCTGTTTTTCTGCAAAGGGACCAGGACGACTGATCCGTGTAAAGGAAAGAATGAATGGGGCCATGTATCGTGAGATTTTGAGTGAAAACCTCCTTCCATCAGCAAGGGCATTGAAGATGAAACGTGGCTGGGTCTTTCAGCATGACAATCATCCCAAACACACCGCCCGGGCAACGAAGGAGTGGCTTCGTAAGAAGCATTTCAAGGTCCTGGAGTGGCCTAGCCAGTCTCCAGATCTCAACCCCATAGAAAATCTTTGGAGGGAGTTGAAAGTCCGTGTTGCCCATCGACAGCCCCAAAACATCACTGCTCTAGAGGAGATCTGCATGGAGGAATGGGCCAAAATACCAGCAACAGTGTGTGAAAACCTTGTGAAGACTTACAGAAAACGTTTGACCTGTGTCATTGCCAACAAAGGGTATATAACAAAGTATTGAGAAACTTTTGTTATTGACCAAATGCTTATTTTCCACCATAATTTGCAAATAAATTCATTAAAAATCCTACAATGTGATTTTCTGGATTTTTTTTTCTCATTTTGCCTGTCATAGTTGACATGTACCTATGATGAAAATTACAGGCCACTCTCATCTTTTTAAGTGGGAGAACTTGCACAATTGGTGGCTGACTAAATACTTTTTTCCCCCACTGTATTTCCCTCATTAAAATGCAAATCAATTTATAACATTTTTGGCATGCGTTTTTCTGGATTTGTTTGTTGTTATTCTGTCTCTCACTGTTAAAATAAAACTACCATTAAAATTATAGACTGATCATGTCTTTGTCAGTGGGCAAACGTACAAAATCAGCAGGGGATCAAATACTTTTTTCCCTCACTGTACATACATACATTCAGTACCAGTCAAAAGTTTGGACACATCTACTCATTCAAGGGGTTTTCTTTATTCTAAAATTGATTAAATTGTTGTTTTTTTCTCATCAATCTACACACAATGCCCAATAATGACTGGTTTTTAGACATTTTAGCAAATGTATAAAAAATAACAAAATAAATGAAAAATAACATTTACAGTACTATGAAAAAGTATTTGCCCCCTTTCTAATTTTCTCAACTTTTGCATATTTGTGATACTGAATGTTATCAGATCTTCAACCAAAACCTAATATTAGATAAAGGGAACATAAGTGAACAAATAACAACAATTACATATTTATTTCATTTATTTCATAAACAAAGTTATTCAACACCCAATTCCCCTGTGTGAAAAAGTAATTGCCCCCTTACACTCAATAACTGGTTGTGCCACCTTTAGCTGCAATGACTCCAACCAAATGCTTCCTGTAGCTGTTGATCAGTCTCTCACGTCGCTGTGGAGGAATTTTGGTCCACTCTTCCATGCAGAACTGCTTTAACTCAGTGACATGTGGGTTTTCAAGCATGAACTGCTCGTTTCAAGTCCTGCCACAACATCTCAATTGGGATTAGGTCTGGAATTTGACTAGGCCATTCCAAAACTTCCAATTTGTTGCTTTTTAGCTATTTTTATGTAGACATGATTATGTGTTTTGGATCATTGTCTTGCTGCATGACCCAGCTGCGCTTAAGCTTCAGCTTCAACTCACAGACGGATGGTCTGACATTCTCCTGTAGAATTATTTGATACAGAGCAGAATTCATGGTTCCTTCTAATAAGGCAAGTCGTCCAGGTCCTGAGGCAGCAAAGCATCCCCAAACCATCACACCACCACCACCATGCTTGACCTTTGGTATGATGTTCTTACTGTGGAATGCAGAGTTTGGTTTTCGCCAGGCATTACTGGAACCATGTCGTCCAAAAAGTTATACTTTTGAATCATCTGTCCATAGAACGTTCTTCCAAGAGTCTTGATGATCATCCAGGTGCTTTTTGGCAAACTTGAGTCAACTTTTTGGACGAGATGTGTCCCATTATCGGAACCCATCGGGTTCTTGGTCACCTCTCTGACCAAGGCCCTACTCCCCCGATTGCTCAATTTGGCCGGGCAGCCAGCTCTAGGAAGAGTCTAGGTGGTTCCAAACTTCTTCCATTTAAGAATGATGGAGTTCTTGGGGACCTTCAGTGCTGCAGACATGTTTTGGCACCCTTCCCCAGATCTGTGCCTCGACACAATCCTGTCTCGGAGCATTATGGACAATTTCTTCGACCTCATGGCTTGGTTTTTACGCTGACATGCACTGTCAACTGTGGGGCCTTATGTAGACAGGTGTGTGCCTTTCCAAATCAGAGTAGTGCAGAAGATTTCATATGCTGAAGCAGTGAAGAAAGTAGAGGAGGGTGGATCAAGGGTGAGGGATTCTGAGAGGATCCCTGTGAATAGTAAATCTGTGCCAGAACAGTGGGATAGGCCAATGAGTGATACAGTATATGTTTCAGTAAGGTTGGCTTCTTAGCGTTCATAGCAATGGTTATCAACTGTACCGCAGAGATGGAACGTAAGCCACAGAAAATAGATGTTGTGGTGGCAGCTGCAGAAAAGTACTCGGGGGTATGAGCGATTGTCATTTGCCTGGCACTGGGTCCATATCAGGGGATATCTTTACATGACACGTTTTTTTGATATTCTAGAGCAGGGCTGCCCAACCCTCTTCCTGGAGATCTACCGTCCTATGGGTTTTCAGTCCAACCCTAATTTAACACACCTGATTCTACTTATTAGCTGCTCAACAAGACCTTAACTAGCTGAATCAGATATGCTAAATTAGGGTTGGACTGAAAAAGTACAGGACAGTAGATCTCCAGGAAGAGGGTTGGGCTACCCTATTCTAGAGAATACAAACCATTTCCAGTGCATATTTTGAGTTTTGTGGATATGCACCATTTCCTGACAAATTCTGAATCCAGATGTGTCTTTTAGACATATATGATATTGGGATTACTACGAATATCAGACATGGACATTTCCTATGGCCGTGTATGGACTCATTCAATATCCTGAGATATGTGACATCCTATGTTCTCTCTTCATGTTGGCAAATACTGACTGTACACACAGCATATCTGTGTTTTCTCAACGCATTCAAAATAATAAGCTATATTGATTCCAGATATGCTTCTCTTGGCTGAGGTCCATATCCGGATCTTGAGATGCTTTTTGATATGCTGAAAATAAAGATGATTTCTGATGTATTTCTGAGTTTTCAGCACATGCTCAATAATTTGTCAAACATGAACTTCATATTTTTCTTTCATGCCCAAATCATTTTTGGATTCCCTCCGGAGCTAGGCCTATGTGGGCATCTTATTTTCTCTATATGATGACAAATACTAACAGTAGGCCTACATAGTATATTTTCTCAGCACATACAATGCATCCTGACTGAGGTCCATATCAGGATCTTGATATACAAAATACGGACAATTTCTGATTCTTATTTGAGTTTTGAGGACATGTTCAATAATTGGACAAATATTAAATCCATATATTTCTTTCAGACACTAGCTAAACTTTTTGTATTCCATCTGCATAAAGGCATGTGCAAACTGCAAGCTAAAAGCACTGAAACTGGTAGCCTAGCAACAAGAATCACCATCTTTTGGAGTTCCAACTTTCATTTTTGAATTTGTGCGCCACAAATTAGTTTGTAAATGGTGTGTGGTCTAACTGAAAACTGGAGAATCAAAGAAGTGAGAAGCTGTTCAGAAAATACCTCAAAGAAGTTAACGCTAAAGTGAGTAGGTACAGTAATTTGAGATGTTTTATTTATCTTAGTAACTAGAATCAAGAACATTAGCTAATTTGGCCAGCAGCCAGTAGGGCTAGCTAGCTAGCTAGGCTTGATATGGGGGTAAAAGCTAACTGGTAGCCTAGCTAGCTAACAAATAACAAAACGTTCTTCCCTTCAGGGATTTTTTTGTACCCCCTATCAAGCCTCAAGGTGACAGATCAAGTTTTGAAACGTTTGGGCTTTTTTTGTATTACTGGTTAATATAAGATAGCTAGCTAGCTAACTAACTTAGCTAGCTAACTAACTAGCAACTTGGCTAGCTAGCTTGTTACAATTCGTTTTCTCGTAATGAATGAAGCAGGTTGAGTAGCTACCTTGTGTATTGTCATGTGAAATTACAATATTTTCTCGCAATATCGACACAATTTTGATGAATGATTTATGCTTTGCCTGTTTGGAGTGGATCACAGGCCAACAGTACCTCCATGTTGTGTTGGGACTACGAGGGACTGGCGCCGCTGATGACCCAATTTGTATGCATCGCATCCATCGTCCATAACAAACAGGGGTATTGAAGGTGTGCAACTTCTATTTTCGGTTAAATAAATAAAATACATTTTTAACAAAGATACATTAGCATCTTTACAGAAAACAAGTGTTGTGATTGGCGCTCTGGATTTGCTATGCTGCATTTTTGATACAGAAATCGCAGAGATGTGCTTTGGATTAAATATGATGGTTTGCTTTTCCATGCCTTGTAGCCTAATGCTGAAGGTGGTGCAAATGTATAATCAGATATGTCACCTTCATGGGAAGAAGCACAATGATTTTCGGCGCCTGAACAGGTAAAATACTTTGGGTGCTGGACATTGATCATGAGTCAGATTTAGTCAATTTTCGAGCAAACATATGAGGATGAATATTCCATGTCATGTAAGGATACAGTGGGGGAAAAAAGTATTTAGTCAGCCAACAATTGTGCAAGTTCTCCCACTTAAAACGATGAGAGAGCCTGTAATTTTCATCATAGGTACACGTCAACTATGACAGACAAATTGAGATTTTTTTTTCTCCAGAAAATCACATTGTAGGTTTTTTTTAATGAATTTATATGCAAATTATGGTGGAAAATAAGTATTTGGTCACCTACAAACATGCAAGATTTCTGGCTCTCACAGACCTGTAACTTCTTCTTTAAGAGGCTCCTCTGTCCTCCACTCGTTACCTGTATTAATGGCACCTGTTTGAACTTGTTATTGGTTAAAAGACACCTGTCCACAACCTCAAACAGTCACACTCCAAACTCCACTATGGCCAAGACCAAAGAGCTGTCAAAGTACACCAGAAACAAAATTGTAGACCTGCACCAGGCTGGGAAGACTGAATCTACAATAGGTAAGCAGCTTGGTTTGAAGAAATCAACTGTGGGAGCAATTATTAGGAAATGGAAGACATACAAGACCACTGATAATCTCCCTCGATCTGGGGCTCCACGCAAGATCTCACCCCGTGGGGTCAAAATGATCACAAGAACGGTGAGCAAAAATCCCAGAACCACACGGGGGGACCTAGTGAATGACCTGCAGAGAGCTGGGACCAAAGTAACAAAGCCGACCATCAGTAACACACTACGCCGCCAGGGACTCAAATCATGGAGTGCCAGACGTGTCCCCCTGCTTAAGCCAGTACATGTCCAGGCCCGTCTGAAGTTTGCTAGAGTGCATTTGGATGATCCAGAAGAGGATTGGGAGAATGTCATATGGTCAGATGAAACCAAAATATAACTTTTGGTAAAAACTCAACTCGTCGTGTTTGGAGGACAAAGAATGCTGAGTTGCATCCAAAGAACACCAAACCTACTGTGAAGCATGGGGGTGGAAACATCATGCTTTGGGGCTGTTTTTCTGCAAAGGGACCAGGACGACTGATCCGTGTAAAGGAAACAATGAATGGGGCCATGTATCGTGAGATTTTGAGTGAAAACCTCCTTCCATCAGCAAGGGCATTGAAGATGAAACGTGGCTGGGTCTTTCAGCATGACAATGATCCCAAACACACCGCCCGGGCAACGAAGGAGTGGCTTCGTAAGAAGCATTTCAAGGTCCTGGAGTGGCCTAGCCAGTCTCCAGATCTCAACCCCATAGAAAGTCTTTGGAGGGAGTTGAAAGTCCGTGTTGCCCAGTGACAGCCCCAAAACATATAATAATAATATGCCATTTAGCAGACGCTTTTATCCAAAGCGACTTACAGTCATGCGTGCATACATTTTTGTGTATGGGTAACGCCAACCCACTACCTTGGCGTTACAAGCGCCGTGCTCTACCAGCTGAGCTACAGAGGACCACAAACATCACTGCTGTAGAGGAGATCAGCATGGAGGAATGGGCCAAAATACCAGCAACAGTGTGTGAAAACCTTGTGAAGACTTACAGAAAACGTTTGACCTGTGTCATTGCCAACAAAGGGTATATAACAAAATATTGAGAAACTTTTGTTATTGACCAAATACTTATTTTCCACCATAATTTGCAAATAAATTCATTAAAAATCCTACAATGTGATTTTCTGGATGTTTTTTTCTCATTTTGTCTGTCATAGTTGACGTGTACCTATGATGAAAATTACAGGCCTCTCTCATCTTTTTAAGTGGGAGAACTTGCACAATTGGTGGCTGACTAAATACTTTTTTCCCCCACTGTATCTATTGAAATCATGATATATTTTTTTAAAATACAGATCAATACATTTCACGACCGCCTCGATTTGGTCTTATTTAGCAACATTTGAAACTGTGTTTTTTACATTGGATAAAAGTAGAGACTCAGAGCTAGAAAATTGTATATCATACACTGTAGTTGAGGAACAATGGGAAAGTAATTCTGCTTTGAAAGTTGATAAACTTGTAACCCCACTTTTGAGAAAATGGCCCTTGAATGTTTTGGTAGACCTACTGGAGAGCTCTTCTTTGTCTACACTCATTCAGCATCGTTCACACCATCTTAAGCCTTAGCTCCACCCATCTCTTTAAGGATTCACATGTGAGGCCATGTGGTAAACACACACTATATCAAATTGAATCTATGTTTATTTGTCACATGCACAAGATACAAATGGTGTAAATGGTACTGTGTAGCAATATCAAAAACAGAAAGTGTCCAGATAAAAATATTATATAAATATTTTATCATTATTAGATGACGCTTACCCGACACACTTATCTAAATTGATGGGTCATGTGAAGGAAATGCTATAACCACCCCCAGCCACATCTAGCTAAGTGGATGGGTCACTTTGTCTAGACATGTACACATGTTTATGAAATACAATAGATGGCCGTAATCACCCCCAGACACACCTGGCTAATTTGATGGGTCATGTAATATTCTGGCTGAAGTGGAGTCTTTCGTTTAGACATGTAGCTAGCTAGCTAGCTAGCTAAACAATGAACCGGCATAATCCCAACTCATACTTTTCCCAGTACAAACATTGTCATAGCTCTAACATGAATCTGTATGTAGCTAAATCTAACAAACTAGGTTCAATGTTAGCTAGCTAACATTAGGCTATAACAACTAATGCAAATGGTTTTCTGATTCGAATAATATTATTACACAGATCATACACGTAACGTTAGCTAGAGAGACAGCAAGCTAACGCTCGCTAGCTAACTAACAGTACGCTTTAACTTGCAATAAAAGCAACTTTCTGACAAAATTAGAAACTTATATCTGAAAATGGAGCTAGACTCTAACCCCTATACATAGATGAATGCTTCACAGCAGACTGGAACCATTTAACTCCCCTTTGTTTGTAGCTACTGTACATCTTGTTTGGCCAGCGTTGTGTCAAGTCACTCTGGTTCACACTGACTGTGGCGTGTGCAGAAAGTAGCCCATCACTTTTTCCAACTGATCTGCCGATACTAAATTCAGGGCATCAATGTTGTTGAGAAAAGTAGTACAACTTTTGTAGTTCTCGATGGGTAACATTATATCTTTCAAAAATGGCGTTGTAGAAAGGACTATCAACACATACTGAACAGCTCAAGTTCAGAAGCATGCTACATGGCAGACCAATCCAAACTCATCTCCCGGCATGTCCAGCCCATCCATTATCTCAGCCAATAATGGCTAGCAGGAAGGTTCCTCTTTTTCCGTGGCTAAACCAAATAGGCTTGTAATTTAACAATTGTATTCGTATTTATGGATGGAATACAAGTTTGTTATTAAGGCACATGAAAGTTCACGTCACATAAGGCATTTCTGCCAAAAAACTTATTTTGATTGAAAATGTTTACGTTCAAATGCCTCTCCTGTGAAATAGTGACGTGCGACACGCCTAGTTTCCTGAAACAAGTCACAAATGATCAGGTAATGACTACAGATATGATACATTTCTGAAAGTATGTGGATTTGATCATGCCTAAGTATAAAGGCATAGGTATGTCAGCATGTTGACACATACCCTTTCCGGAGTTAAAATATTCTACAAATATGTAAGCAGGTACACACGCATCAGGGCCGTGTCTTGCTGGGATCTCGCTCCAGATATCTCCCTGGACTCATATGGTAGCAGGGAGATTTCTGAGGTCTGGATTGGATGCATGTAGAAACTGTCCCATTACAGAGAATATCCTAGCTCCATATATGAAATTAAGGACATGCGTATGTGGAGCATGTCTACTCCTTATATCTAAGAAAATGTCAGATATCCAGATATATATAGTTAAAGATATCCCCTGATATTGACCCTTTGCGCCCAGTGTGGGGTAGGATCAGATAGGGTTAAAGTAGTGGAATAAGGTGGTGGGTTTTAATTAGCGTAGGGTTAGTTGGTAGGGTAATAAAACATATATTTGTATTTAATTTTTCCAGTTTCCTGTTTTCCTATTTTGTATCACAAAGTGCAATGGATTTATACTATAGTTCAGTTGGGGGTGGTAATGCAACATATTGGATGCCAACTGCCGTTAAACTCCACCAAAAAAGAAGAAGAAGAAGAAGAAGAAGAAGAAGAAGAAGAAGAAGAAGAAGAAGAAGAAGAAGAAGATGAAGATGAAGATGAAGATGAAGAAGAAGATTTATAACATTTTTGACATGCGTTTTTCTGGATTTTGTTGTTGTTATTCTGTCTCTCACTGATCAATTAAACCTACCATTAAAATTATAGACTGATAATTTTTTTGTCAGTGGGCAAACGTACAAGATCAGCAGGGGATCAAATACTTTTTTTCCCTCACTGTATGTTGTCAGTCGCTCACTCACGAGATCAGCCTGGCGATGACAAATAAACAGTGGACTGAAGTAGTTTTTGTTGTTAGGTTATTTGCTGAGTATTGTTGAAAATATTTTCACAGATGTGCAATCCCAACATGCGACAACGCAATGAGAAAACATAGTCCGATAACTTTTCACAGACTTCATTTGGACAACATCTATTTACTGAGGCTTTGGCTCGTTGTTCTGCAAAACTCCCATCCACAGACTGGATCTACAGGTTTTATAGGAAGCATTTATCTGATGACTATTTCTGTAAACCACCACCAACAAGAAAAATCCTTGGTAAAAAACATATTTGAAGAAAACAGCTATACCAACCGTTGCAGGACGTCGCCGTGCCTATCTAGGACCAGCAGAAAATGAAATTGAGGTAAGCGATATACTATAAAGTTAGCTAGCTAGCTACCTAGCTGATAAAGGAATGTCTCTGATGAAAGGGGAAACATTGTGTCTATTGTTATTTAGCTTATGTAGTATCTAAACAGTTTATGACTTTGCTGACGTTTGCAAATGGTGTGTTAGAGGAAGTTGACTCAGCTTGCGGAAGCATATGGAAAGCATTACTATAGGGGCCCCCTAAAACAGAGGAAGTCTGTTATGTGGAGGCCTGGGATTGGTCTATTCAAACCACCCTTATCATGTTACAGATTATAAATACCATGGTTGAAACAAAGGACGGGGAGGAACAACATATTAGAGATTGGGTTGGTTGTTCTCTGGATTTTCTGCAGAAATCTGTAAATTGACACTGAAAGTGAAGATGTAATAAATTATTATTATCAAGGACAGTGTCAGCAGATTTCTTGTCATCACAGCATCTCAGCATTGTTATCTCGACACTACATTAATGGCGACGAGGAATTTGGGCCGTGTTGCGTCTATACTCAGCGTTCCATTCATGGGCGCCGAGCTGACTCCCGCTAAAGAGGCATGCAGATACGGTGAGCTTTCTCACAAACTTTGGGCGCTGGTCAGTTCGTGTGCTTGTGTGTGTGTGTGCGTTGAAAGACTGCACCGTCAAAGGACTTATGTGTGCGCTTTGCTGTTATTTGCTGTGTGATGAGAATCCGTTCTAAATTTCTAGATTTGTTTGCGTTGAAAGCAACGAGTGTCTATAGGAATTGATAACACTTGGCACAGGGATATTTGGCTTAAATAAAATTGAAAAAGAATAGAATGAAGGAATAAGGCCAGGAACTAAGGAAAATGTATACTAATTAGGACGTCGTTGATCTATGGAAGCCCTCAAACGAGGCGATCATTAGGATGGGCCGAAAATCCTGAAAACTCACTAGGTTGATTTTTAAGGTCAGTTCTGGGAACTGGGGTTTGTGGTAGATACATTCGGTTGCAAGTTACCCCTCGACTTATAGTTGACGAGGTATATGTTCAATGTAACCTCTCATTGAATATCTGCAAACTCGAGGTAGCAGAAATTTAGGAACAATGAGAAATAAGGAACGACGGTAGCATGCTTTAGAGGACCGTAGGAACGGATACATTCCTCTTGAATTGTGTGTGTGAAAGAGCGTATGTGGAAAAAAAAGGGGAGGTCTCTGCTGTGTGTCGACTAAGGCTATGACAACAGGGGTTTTAGTTTTTGTAAGGAAATATGTTAGTTAGGGTTAAAATCTTATGAGTCTCTATAAAAAGAGAACGTTTAATAACTGTTAAAAGATTATGAGCCTACAGGGAGGACGATTATTTGTAATGGATAAGAAAATAACTATAAATCTGCAGATTAGGATAAGTAAAGATAAGAAACTTCGAAGTAGGATTTGTGTTCTATGTTTTATGTTGGTTTGTGAGTTCTGTTAAGTGTTACTGTTTGTCTGTGTGGGGAAATAACGGAGGGACAGCTGGTCTGTCTACTTTCTGTTGTTTAGCTTGGAGAGAGCTGCTTGGGAGCTCTTCTCACTCTGAAATCGCACTGGTGAATGAACTGCGCATGTGTGGGATTTTATGAGTTTAGAGTTACGTAGAGCAAATATGCCACTCCCCTGCCTGCACTGAGCTGCTGGGAGATGCAGACTCAGAGTTGAAAGAGAAGGAGGGGGAGACTTACACACGAACAAAGTATTCTGTTTGATAAATCGGCTGTTGCTTAACGATGAAACTATTTGATTGAGATCTATTGAATGTATAAATGAGAGATATGGTGACGGATTAAAAAATTATAAAAATAATTAAATAAATATATTAAATAAAATGTTATTGAGCTATTTATAATATTCCTGAGTTAAGCTGTTTGCTTATTTCTTAGCACGAGTGTGAACATAGGTATGTCTAAAAGGGTATTGTATGGTTGAAATAACCCAGTGAATGCATAAAATACTAAATTATTGTCTGTGTTCTTTGTTCTTCTGTGATATGAGAGACGATAAGGAGGAGACAGAGAGAGAGAGAGGAGGTGCTGACGAGTGCGTCACGCGACAGTGTGTGCTGCCCGGATCAAGTCCAATCAAGGCTAGTACTGTTCTGTTCACAAAACTTACCTTCCCATAGAGAATATTGTGTGTGCCTAGCATATTTCATGTTGTGACAATTTAACAGGGACTTGGCAACAGACTGATCAATTGATGTAATTAAGAATTGCACATTGGAGTTTTTTGTGCATGAGTTGGTTTGATTAGAGTTGTGTTGGAAATCCAGCACTGACATTATTCTGTAAAATTAAGGTAATTGGGTGCTTATTAAGTAATTGGTTTGTGAGTGTTGCTGGATTACAGGTCTTTCTTTTTTGGATTGCTCTGAAGTTGTCTACTTTCATTTACTTTTCCTGATCGGAAGTGGTAAGATTGCCACTAATCAATAATTTGGTAAAATAAAGTAAATAAATTAATAAAAATAAATATATATATTGATGAATTGATTAATTGATTGATTAATTGATTGATTAATTAATTAATTAATTTTGAGAGAAAAAAGGAGGGAAACATAAGCTACATAGTCTAAAAGTATTTTTTGGTTTACAAATTAATTGGTTTAAAATAATAATAATAATAATAAAATAATTCACAATAAAGGAATATAGAAGAGTTGTTACAATGGGGAAAAGGGACATCAAAACTATGAAAGTAATTACTCCTGTTGATGTAGTAGAAAATAGTAATCCTCTAGTTAAGGGTATTGCAAGGTTATCTGGAAAATGGAATAAACGTTGGCCTGACATTGAACAACCATGGCCAGTGGAAGGGACTCTTAACCCTGACGTCATCAACATAATGAAAGTCCTTGTATAATAGAGAGAGGAAAAGCGGACGACCGTAAAGATGAATCAAAACTCCAAAAGTAAGAAGAAAACGAGATGTCTGGAAACTAAGGGTGGAGTGAGGTTCAGGAGGATGGAACTTGAAGATGATGATGATGATGATGATCAGAGTGATTCATAAGAGATCATGGGTGGATATGACCCTGTGATCAGATGGAGGTTGGCCAGAGAGGAAAGAAGGGGTGATGGAAGTTGGAAGAAGAAGCAAGAGATTCGATCTCTGATGAAAGTGATGGAGAAAGCAATGAAGATTTGGAGATTAAAGGTGCTTCATGTTCAAGAGGATTTTATTCTACAATGACTAGCACAGAAGAAATAGAAAGAGATGTAGATCATATAGCCCATCAAGTGGATCTGTACAGGAAAAAGGAACACAACCAGAAAGAACAGAACCAAGAAACTCTCAGAAAACTCAATGAAATACAACTGGTGGAGAATAAGGAGAAGAAACAAGCTTTGGTTATGCAGAATCAGTGTGCACCAAATCAACAATCACTGCTACAGCTTCAACTGAACCAGTTCCAACCGCAATTGTACCAGCCACCAATAGCGGTACCAGTTGTTTCATATCCACAGCCAGTCTCTGGACAGACACAGAATTGGAGAGGAAGAGGACGAGAAGGCTTAGGAAGAGGAAGAGGAGGAAGATTTAAGCCATACTTCCAGCAATCTTCAGAAGTGTGTTATAATTGTGGACAGGTTGGTGACTTTGCTGTAAGTGTAATGGGCCAGGAGGAAACACCAGAGGGAATTTCAGAGGAAGATACAGGGGCCAGTCAAGATCATCTGGAGGACAGGTAAACCCTTATAGGGGCCAGGAGCAATGATTCTAGGGGTGCTAAGAAGATCCGAAAGGGGGGTGTCAGCTGGTAGCATCAGGACCGGAAAAAGATCCAACAATTGAGGTGAAAATAAACAACCGACCATTGGAAGTGATGGTGGATAGCGGAGCTGCTTTTATCTGTGTTGGGCCTGAAGATGCTACACATCTCACTATGTCCAATCAACTAATTAGGACAATGGGATTTGAGGGAGTGAAACAGTTGATTCCTCTTACGGAACCAATTGAGCTCTGCTATAAAAATCAGAAAATTACAATACCCACACTGGTATCAGAACATACACCTATTGCATTGTTGGGAAGAGATGCATTGTGTAAGTTGAACTGTACAATAAAATGTACACCAGACGGCTGTCTGGTAGAAGTGCCAAAGGAAAAGGTTTACCAATTGTTGATGATGACAGAGATGGATTCTTCTATAGTATTCTGGATTGGAAATCTCAGTGAAGATTTTTTGAAGCAGGCTAAGATATGGGAGAAATTCATTGTGACAAATATGCCAGATGCGAGGCTTCTGGAATATCCATTTCATTGTACGCTCAAGTATTTCAAGAATGCTGCCCAATCGAACTCAGAGGACTGGTTGAGTCATCAACCAAAGAAAGTTCAACTCAGCTCATGTTTAATAATTTTAGGACCACAAGGAGCATCTATGAAGATAAACACAGACGATTATCTGGATAAAGAATTGGAGATTGAGAAGAGTGTGCCACATGTGACCTTGTTGGTTTCGGAAGGCTATGAGCAGAAGCAAATAGGAGAAATGATGACAGAAGCAGAGAAAGCTGTTTTCGTACTGATGAAAGAGAATTTGGGGATTTGGGGGAGTGAAGATCAGCGATTTCTCAAAATAATGATTTTGGCTCAAGGACAAGGAGAGCCATAAGCTGTACGGATGACACATGAATCTATTTACAGTGTGAAGATGGATTCAGACCCTATGAAAGAGGAGATGTTGCAACAAGTTCAAGAATGTTTGTGGTCTCAACACAGTACCGATATTGGATTTGTGAAATCAGCCCAATTAAGGTGAAAGTTGAACTTCGACCAGGAGCCAGACCTCCTTGGAAGAATCAGTATCCAGTGAAAGATGAAGCAATCCAAGGGATTGAACCACAAATTGAAGGACTTTCGAAAGCAGGTGTTTTGAAGACAATAAAAAATCCTCAGAGTAGCAATCCTTTGTTGTCTTTGGAGAAACCATGAGGGGTTGATAGTAGCGCCTCTAGACCTATTAGGTCTGATGATTTAGGAAGCACATGGGTTAGCTAATGTTGCAAGGGGGGAGGTTAGGAGAAAGATCACAAAGGAGTATGGTTTTTGGGAACCATATTTGCTTGAACAGGTTGACTATGTCATAGGCAGGTGCACAATCTGTCTGAAAAATGATGTTCGCAGTGGTGTGACTGTTATTCTTGGTTACATTCCTACACCAAGAGGTGCATAGGATGTCCAACTAAGCTAAAATATGCTCAATCGTTTGCCAAGTTTTTGTGTAAAGAAGTCATAAGCAGGTGGGGACTACCCGATCGAAATATCCTCAAATTAGTGGGAAAGAATTTGTGTATCAATCAGTGAAATGGTTTTTGGAAAAATTGGGGGAAAAAGTCAGACTAAAAAAATTATGAAAACTAGGGTTGAATTAACTCTAGGAAAGTCAGCTCAGCTTCAATGTTAGTGTACGAGAGAAAGAACAGTGGTGAAGGGAAATTTAGAGTTCAGTGGGAAGATAGATATGGCAGGAGTTTAGATCTGTTAGGAGCAGTTGCATTGAGAAAGTATGTGTTGCTGAATGATAAGAGAAGAATGAAGATTGAGGGTGATTGCAGTCTCTATGTGTACAATTCCCAGCAGGAGGATCAAGGTGATTATAAATGTATTTTTTACAATCCACAGTTTGAAAGTGAGGGATTAGAGTTGGGACTGAGAGTTAATGTAGTGAGACTAGTGGTGATATATGGAAATATAAGTAAAGAGCTCAAAGCTGTAGGGAAAATAGATGAATCAACAACAATGACATCAACACTTCAGCCTATTACAACAACAGTGAGAAGCAATTCAACTCTTTCAACATTGACAGTTATTAAAGATATAAATGTATCACATTTGATTACAATGGAGCCTCAGAAAATCGCTCCAACACCAATTTTAGAAGAAAATACTGTCATTAGGGTTAGGATGGGTGGTACAGCTCATCTTCCTTGTAGATGTGAGAGAAGGAGTGGGGGTGGTGACATTCCTCCCACGTGGATTGATAATTATGGAGAAGAAGTGTTGTTATCAGGACCAGAAGTAGAAGCTGTTTCATCTAGTCAAAGGAAGTATATTTTGTAAAATGATATGAAGTGGAAGAGGGTTATGAGTGATTGCTCACTTATTTTGAGTAATGTTACATGGGAAGATCAGGGAGAATATATGTGTACTTATTTAGAGCCAGCGTTAAAATTTGTTCAGGTTAAGAATTATTGGTTAAAAGGCTATGTAACTCGTAAGGTGACGCTTATGATGGAAGATTTAAAGTCTGCTGAAGTTTCCACAGTCAACAAAGGAGTTCAGGAGTAGTATATTACAGTAGCCACTCCAACAGTAAATAATACACAGAGGATATCTGTCACTTTGCCACTGGAAATAATTAAGAGTGTTGATACATCAACTAAAGCAACTATTTTAACAGTAACTTTGAAAGAGATTAATGTTACGAAGGCAATAACAAATTTAGGAAATGTGACACAGACACCAACAACAACTTTTCTGAAACTAAAGGATGTAGTAAGAGTGACTCAGAAGTTTATGATACTGATGGAGAGTGTGTGAATGGTAGTAAGGATAGTGTTGAAATAGGAGAGCAGATGGTAGTAGAGAATGATGTAGATTCATCTGAAATAGTGAAGAACACTATCCTGGAGGTAAAGGATGAGTTCTTTAATTTTGATGGAAGACAAGAAGATATATCTGATCAATACCGCTCGTTAGGGAAGAGAGAAATTAAATGGAAGGCATATGGATTTGATTCTTTTGTTTTGCAAATTAAAGATGGATGGGTAGGTAGGAATCTATGGTTCCAGCAGTTAACTCATTCTGTAAGATCAGTGAGGAATCTTGAGGGTCCATGTCTGTTGAGAATTCCAGCACCAGGCACATGGGGTTCAATCTTAGAGATGGTGGCTCAACCTCTATCAAGTACGTGTCAATCTTATGCTTTATCATGGCTGTTGTATCAGCAACAATCATTAACAGATATAATAATGTCGTTGTAGAAGCATTTGTTTAGGCCTAGGTTTAAGTGTTCTTGGTTAAATGAATTACCCTATGTGAATTTGTTAGATCGGAAGGAAAATCAGTTAACAGCGATTCCTGAAGCATTGGACGTGAAACCCGTGAGGGCTAAAAGCTGTTTTTGTTAAAATAAAACATATGATGGACAGGGTATGTTTATGGGAATATCAGATTGTGATGATTATATGATGACTTTGGGTAAGCATGAACGTAAGGTTAGTAATGATAAATATAATGTAACTTTTTATGTTCCATTTAGTAAGAAGAGCAGGACTTTGATGGTGAAAGATCAGTTTTTCCATGGCAATGTGACTATTGGGAATTTTAGAGATATTTGGTGGGGTTTGTGGTGAGAAAGCATATATATTCTTACCCTATGGATGGACAGGATGTTGTTACATGTCGACATTGAAGCTTCCATATGAGGTTTTTACCATTCAAAGAGGGGAAGCACCGGACACAGATAAATCTGATTCTAGGTTTGGAAATAGGGTGAAAAGGGAAATGGAGAAATGTCATAGTCTGGAAGCCTACCATTGGAGGATAAGTCTAGGAGAGAAGTGGGGACTTGGACTTTTTCCATGGTATGGTGTAACATTTTTTGGCAGATCACATTGATAATATTACCTATACTTTGCAGGGTTTTGCAAATGAAACGATAAGAGGGTTTAACCTTCTGTCAAATACTCAAAGAAGTCACAGACTGACGCTGTTGAAACATGACATGGCTCTTGACTATATTTTAGCAAAACAAGGTGCCTTATGTTTGGCTATGAACCTGAAGGGGGATGATTGTTATACTTTGATCTCCGATAGTTCCGATAATTTCACTAGTGTTATAGATGCATTGAAGAATATAAGGGATGCGTTTGGTAGATCTGAAGGAGCTGGATGGTCAGCGAAGGCTTGGTTGCAAGATCAGTTAGGCTCAGTGGAAGCAGTGATAGTTCAGATTTTAGTGGCAGCTCTTATAGCGCCGTGTGTGATGTTTTGCTTTTGTACTTTGTTATTGACTTTTGCGAATGCTATGATATTGAGATGGGTTGGAGTTGTGATGCCTGGAGAAAACACTCAGATGCAGTTGTTAACTGTTAATGATCTAGATGGACATGAACAAGTGGGACTGGATGGAGTATTGATGGATAGATATCAATTTTGAATATCCGATCATTTTTCACGTCTTGACATATTATTGTGATATTTAGTATTTTCTTATGAATCAAAGGGGGGAAATGGAATGTGATTCATCTTATATATCATTTTTATATTATTGTTGATATTAATGTTTTAATTTGCATGTGTTGTTTTGCAAAAGATACTGTTTGGTGTTTTATTTTCTTCCAGAAGCATATGGGGGAATGTGTAGAGGGGATTCAAATACTCAAACATGGACAATATGAATGGACTGGAGGAAGTGGAACAAGGAAGGTGTGGAAATGTTCAGATTCCATCATCGACGTTGCATTGAAAGTCGACACTGCTGAGGAGATGAAGTGTAGTGGACTACAATCCAGTGTCTGCAATGATATATAGACATATTTGTATGTGTAATACATAATTTGTGTCATATTCTTTCTGTATTAATTTTTGAAGAATTATATTTTCTGTTGTTGGGTACATGTGGGGATCTCAGATGTTTTTGTTTATTTCATGGATTCTTAGGGATATTGGGTCTAGGCAGGGACAGAGAGAATCCATAGGAGGGTCCGATGGGTCGACCAGCCTGAATGTGGACATTTTTGATTGTATTTTGTTTTCTGAGGCTTTAATGTGTATTCAATTGCATCTTAGTTTAAAATGCATTGATAAAGATTTATGAATTGATCTGGAGTACTTAGGTGGTCGCCTGGGGCAGAGGGCCTGTGAGATAATTTTACTGTCTTGATTGATTGATGGATATTTGGAAAGAAAGCTGCCAGACAGGTTTTTCGCTCTCACACGCCATAAAGATTTTTTCATATTTCATAGAAATGTATTTACACTCCATAGAAAAATGTGTTTACTCTCCATACATTTTGGTTTATTGCTAAAGTTACTCAATAAGAGAACAATTGTTATTTGTCATAATCCTATTATTTTTGTTTTCGAGACTTAATTAGTCTCGAAGGGGGGGAAATATGTAGTGTCTAAACAGTTTATGACTTTGCTGACTTTTGCAAATGGTGTGTTAGAGGAAGTTGACTCAGCTTGCGGAAGCATCTGGAAAGCATTACTATAGGGGCCCCCTAAAACAGAGGAAGTCTGTTATGTGGAGGCCTGGGATTGGTCTATTCAAACCACCCATATCATGTTACAGATTATAAATACCATGGTTGAAACAAAGGACGGGGAGGGACAACATATTAGAGATTGGGTTGGTTGTTCTCCGGATTTTCTGCAGAAATCTGTAAATTGACACTGAAAGTGAAGATGTAATAAACTATTATAATCAAGGACAGTGTCAGCGGATTTCTTGTCATCACAGCATCTCAGCATCGTTATCTCGACACTACAGTTAGCTAAGAGTTTGCTTGCTACCTTGCCAGCCTCGCAAATGTGTGTTTCGGGATAGTGTAACCAACTAGCTATTTTCATTTTTTCACATATCCCCTGTATGATTTGTATCCTGTAACTTTTGTTTACCCTGATCGGCTAGGTATAGCTATAGTTAGGTCTAGAAAGCATGAGTGAAATGCAATATCATACCCAGGCGATTTGCGTGGAACTTTTTTTCTGTTGTAAACAAGCTAGCTAGCTTGCTAACGTCATGTAGAATGTGTGTCTTGCAACTCACATCCTGAAACGGATATGTCCAAGTCTTGTGAAAGCAAAACGTGTTTTGTATTATTCTAACCAATGCTCCCGAGAACTGAATTTAATTTGTGAAAACGCCCATAAATTGAACAATATCACCTGGAGATGACAGTGGAATATGGATAGCCACTGTATTGTATAGTGATGCCATGGTTCTATTATTGGGGAGGCTAATGTGTAGAATACATAATATTGTGGGACCCTGGCTAGGGTGGATCCAGTTGTGTTTTACACTTTCTATTTATCTATGTTATGCAGGCTGATGTCGGTGGCAGCACAGAAATGAGTGGATTGCCCATGGCTGCTTAGATTTCCAGTGTACATTTGGTATGAATTTGACCCTTGGCAAGGGGCGAAGGGAGAGAAAAATGGCAATATTATAATTTTGGCAAAATCAGCATGTAAAGTGATGTTTTGCACCATCATTTATCATACAAACCTATGTGGGTAAATAAACATGGTCTACTTCTCTGGCATTCTATATCATGACTTCCGAGGCATACCTTCACGTCTGGGAGGCCATTCTACTGCCGATGTTTGTCTATGGAGATTGCACGGCTGTGTGCTCGATTTTATACACCTGTCAGCAACAGGTGTGGCTGAAATAGCCTAATCTGCTTCTGGTGATCATAGTATCAATTCTCGTAAAAAATGGTGCGTGTATCTTCAATGATTGTGCTTTGTTTGCTGTACTACTGCACAATCATTCAAGATACACAACACCATTTTCAATTCCCCAAGAACAGACTAACAAACTATCTCTGCGTGTTTTTACGTTGGTCGCACATCATCAGCAATTTGTCTAAAAACCTTCATTGATTCTTAGCTGCCATATCTCTGCTGCTGGGATGGTTAATCTCTGCCACATCCTCAAAGTTTTCCAGTGACTGCTCTTATTGATGCGAGTCTGCTTCGTTCAGATTTATTTCCTTCCAATGCATGGTCTCCCTTGGTGCATTGGAACAGATAATGGTCCTCAGTTATTCATGGAGCTCTGCAACGATGTTATAGCCAGGTGACTTCAACAGGACACAACGGGGAAGTGAAGGGTTTTGGGCCCCCAGGGAGGTGACAGAAAGACTCCCAGAGAGGGTCCTACTAGATCTAAACCAGGAACCAGTGCAGGGCCTGTAGTCCAAAAGGGGACAATTCAGACTTTGTGTGCTCTCGTTCTCTGTGGCCGATGTTAGTAAGTAATTTAAGCGTGTTAACCCTCGCAAGGCTGCCGGCCCAGACAGCATCCCAAAGAGCAGACAACTCAATCGCCATTGCACTGCACACTGCCCTATCCCACCTAGACAAGAGAAATATATATGTAAGAACAGCTCAGACTTCAACACCATAGTGCCCCCCAACTTCATCAATAAGCTCAGGGCCCTGGGTCTGAACCCCTCCCTGTACAACTGGGTACTGAGCTTCCTGACGGTCCAACCTAAGGTAGTGAAGGTAGGCAACAACACCTCCGCCACGCTGATCCTCAACACGGGGGCCCCACAGAGTGTGTGCTCAGCCCCCTCCTGTACTCCCTGGTCACCCTTGCACGTCTCCAACTCAATCATCAAGTTTGCCTTATCAACAACGACGAGTTAGCCTACAGGGAGGAGATGAGAGTGTGCCAGGAAAATAACCTCTCTCTAAACGTCAACAAAATGAAGGTCGCGGACTACAGAAGACAGCAGAGAGAGCATGCCCCGATCCACATTGACGTGTGTATGGAGAGGATCAAAAGCTTCAAGTTCCTCGGTTTGCACATCACTGACGACCTGAAATGGTCCCTTCACACAGACAGGGTGGTGAAGAAGGCACAACATCGCCTCTTCAACCTCAGGAGGCTGAATAAATTGGTCTTGGCCCCTAAGGCCCTGACGAACTTGTACAGATGCACCATTAAGAGCATCCGGTTAGTTTGTATCATCGCGTGGTACAGCAATTGTGCCGTCCACAACCACATGGCTCTCCAGAGGGTGGTGCGGTCAGCCCAATGCATCATAGGGGGCACACTGCCTGCCCTCCAGGACATCTAAAGCACCCGGTGTCACAGGAAGGCCAATAAGATCATCAACGACCTCAGCCAACTGAGCCACAGCCTGTTCAACCCGCTACCATCTAGCAGGCAGAGACAGTATAGGTGCATCAAAGCAGGGACAGAGAGACTGATAAACAGCTTCTATCTCCAGGTCATAAGACTGTTAAACAGTCACCACTAGCCAGCCTTTACCCAGTACCCTGCCCTGTACCTTAGTCACTGTTACTAGCCAGCTACCAAACGGTACCCTGCATCTTAGACTGCTGCCCTATAGAGTGATTGAACACCGGTCACTATAACAATGTTTACATACAGTTTTATCCACATTATAAGTACAGTGCCTTCAGAAAGTATTCACATCCCTTGACTTTTTCCAAATTTTGTTGCGTTACAGACTGAATTTAAAATGGTTTACATTGAGATTTTTTTGTCACTGGCCTACACACAACACCCCATAATGTTAAGTTTTTAGAAATATTTACGAATTAATAAAACATGAAAAACTGAAATGTCTGAAGTCAATAAGTATTCAACCCCTTTGTTATAGCAAATGAGTTCAGGAGTAAAAATGTGCTTAACAAGTCACATAATAAGTTGCATGGACTCACTGTGTGCAATACTAGTGTTTAACGTTATTTTTTAATGACTACCTCATCTCTGTACCCCACACATACAATTATCTGTAAGTCCCTCAGTCGAGCAGTGAATTTCAAACACAGATTCAACCACAAAGATAAGGGAGGTTTTCCAATGACTCGCAAAGAAGGGCACCTGTTGGTAGATCCTTAAAAAAAAAGCAGACATTGAATATCCCTTTGAGCATAAGAGAAAACTGAGGATGAATCAACAACATTGTAGTTACTCCACAATACAAACCTACTTGACAGAGTGAAAAGAACGAAGCCTGTACAGAATGAAAATATTCCAAAACATGCATCCTGTCTGCAACAAGCCACTAAACTAATACTACAAAAAAAGTGGCAAAGCAATTAACTTTTTGTCCTGAATACAAAGTGTTATGTTTGGGGCAAATCCAATACAACACATTACTGAGTACCACTTTCCATATTTTCAAGCATAATGATGGCTGCATCATGTAATGGGTATGCTTGTAATTGTTAAGGCCTGGGGAGTTTTTCAGGGTAAAAAATAAACGGAATGGAGCTAAGCACAGATCCTAGAGGAAAACCTGGTTCTGTCTGCTTTCCACCAGACACTTGGAGATTAATTCACCTTTCAGCAGGACAATAACCTACAACACGAGGCCAAATCTACACTGGAGTTGCTTACCATCTGTAATCACTGGTGCTTCTACAAGGTGCTTCTACAAACTATTGACTCAGGGGTGTGAATACTTATGTAAATAAGATATTTCTGTATTTCATTTGTAATACATTTGCTAAAATTTCTACAAACATGTTTTCACTTTGTCATTACGGGGTATTGTGTGTAGAGAAAAACATCAATTTAATCAATTTTCAGGCTGTAACACAGCAAAGTGTGGAATAAGTCAAGGGATATGAATACTTTCTATATTTAGATTTGTTTAACACTTTTTTGTTTACTACATGATATATATACACTACCGGTCAAAAGTTTTAGAGCACCTACTCATTCAAGGGTTTTTCTTTATTATATACTATTTTCTACATTGTAGAATAATAGTGAAGAAACTATGAATTAACACATATGGAATCATGTAGTAACCAAAAAAGTGTTCAACAAATAAAAATATATTTGAGATTTGAGATTCTTCAAATAGCCACCCTTTGCCTTGATGACAGCTTTGCACACTATTGGCATTCTCTCAACCAGCTTCACCTGGAATGCTTTTCCAACAGTCTTGAAGGAGTTCCCACATATGCTGAGCACTTGTTGGCTGCTTTTCCTTCACTCTGCGATCCGACTCATCCCAAACCATCTCAATTTGGTTGAGGTCGGGGGATTGTGGAGGCCAGGTCATCTGATGCAGCGCTCCATCACTCTCCTCCTTGTTAAAATAGCCCTTACACAGCCTGGAGGTGTGTTGGGTCAGTGTCCTGTTGAAAAACTAATGATATTCACACTAAGCCCAAACCAGATGGGATTGCAGAATGCTGTGGTAGCCATGCTGGTTAAGTGTCCCTTGAATTCTAAATATATCACAGACAGTGTCACCAGCAAAGCACCCCAACACCATAACACCTCCTCCTCCATGCTTTACAGTGGGAACTACACATGCGGAGATCATCCGTTCACCCACACCGCGTCTCACAAAGACATGGTGGTTGGAACCAAAAATCTCCAATTTGGTTCCAGACCAAAATGACACATTTCCACCAGTCTAATGTCCATTGCTCGTGTTTCTTGGCCCAAGCAGGTCTCTTCTTCTTATTGGTGTCCTTTAGTTGTTGTTTCTTTGCAGCAATTCGACCATGAAGGCCTGATTCACACAGTCCCCTCTGAACAGTTGATGTTGAGATGTGTCTGTGACTTGAACTCTGTGAAGCATTTATTTGGGCTGCAATTTCTGAGGCTGGTAACTCTAATGAACTTATCCTCTGCAGCAGAGGTAACTCTGTGTCTTCTATTCCTGTGGCAGTGCTCATGAGATCCAGTTTCATCATAGGGCATGATGGTTTTTGCGACTGCACTTGAAGAAACCTTCAAAGTTCATGAAATGTTCCGCATTGACTGACCTTCATGTCTTAAAGTAATGATGGACTGTCGTTTCTCTTTGCTTATTCTAGCTGTTCTTTCCATAATATGGACTTGGTCTTTTACCAAATAGGGCTATCTTCTGTTTCTCCCATTCTTCTCTGCCGATCCTCTCAAGCTCTGTCAGGTTGGATGGGGAGTTTGTTGCACAGGTATTTTCAGGTCTCTCCAGAGATGTTAGATCGGGTTCAAGTTCGGGCTCTGGCTGGGCCACTCAAGGACATTCAAAGACTTGTCCCGAAGCCACTCCTGCATTGTTTTGGCTGTGTGCTTAGGGTCATTGTCCTGTTGGAAGGTGAAGCTTTGCCCCAGACTGAGGTTCTGAGTGCTCTGGAGCAGGTTTTGATCAAGGATCTCTCTGTAATTTGCTCCGTTCATCTTTTCCTCGATCCTGACTAGTCTCCCTGCCACTGAAAAACATCCCCACAGCATGACACTGCCACCACCATGCTTCACCGTAGGGATGGTGCCAGGTTTCCTCCAGACGTGACGCTTGGCATTCAGACAAAAGAGTTCGATCTTGGTTTCATCAGACCAGAGAATCTTGTTTCTTATAGTCAGAGTCCATAAGGTGCCTTTTGGCAAACTCCAAGTGGGATGTCATGTGCCTTTTACTGAAGAGTGGCTTCTGTCTGGCCACTCTACAATAAAGGCCCGATTGGTGGAGTGCTGCAGAGATGGTTGTCCTACTGGAAAGTTCTCCCATCTCCACAGAGGAACTCTCTGGAGCTCTGTCGGAGTGGCAATCAGGTTCTTGGTCACCTCCCTGACCAAGGCCCTTCTCCCCCGATTGGCCAGCCCTAGGAAGAGTCTTGGTGGTTCCAAACTTCTTCCATTTAAGAATGATGGAGGCCACTGTGTTCTTGTGGACCTTCAATGCTGCATAAATGTTTTGGTACCCTTCCCCAGATCTGTGCCTCGACACAATCCTGTCTCGGAGCTCTACGGACAATTCCTTCGACCTCATGGCTTGGTTTTTGCTCTAACATGCACTGACAACTGTGGGACCTTATATAGACAGGTGTGTGCCTTTCCAAATAATATCCAATCAATTGAATATACCACAGGTGGACTCCAATCAAAAGTTGTGGAAACATCTCAAGGATGATCAATTGAAACAGCATGCACCTGAGCTCAATTTCGAGTCTCATAGCAAAGGGTCTGAATACTTACAGTACCAGTCAAAAGTTAGGACACAACAACTCATTCAAGGGTTTTTCTTTATTTTTACTATTTTCTACATTGTAGAATAATAGTGAAGACATCAAAACAATGAAATAACACATTTGGAATTATGTAGTAACCAAAAAAGTGTTAAACAAATCAAACTATATTTTATATTTGAGATTCTTCAAAGTAGCCACCCTTTGCCTTGATGACAGCTTTGCACACTCTTGGCATTCTCTCAACCAGCTTCATGAGGTAGTCACCTGGAATGCATTTCAATTAACAGGTGTGCCTTGTTAAAAGTTAATTTGTGGAATTTATTTCCTTCTTAATGCGTTTGAGCCAATCAGTTGTGTTGTGAAAAGGTAGTGGTGTATACAGAAGATAGCCCTATTTGGTAAAAGACCAAGTTCATATTATGGCAAGAACAGCTCAAATAAGGAAAGCGAAACAACAGTCCATCATTACTTTAAGACATGAAGGTCAGTCAATCCGGAAAATTTAGAGAACTTTTGATGTTTCTTCAAGTGCAGTCGCAAAAACCATCAAGCGCTATGATGAAACTGGCTCTCATTAGGACAGCCACAGGAAAGGAAGACCCAGAGTTACCTCTGCTGCAGAGGATAAGTTCATTGGAGTTACCAGCCTCACAATTTGCAGCCCAAATAAATGCTTCACAGAGTTCAAGTAACATATACATCTCAACATCAACTGTTCAGAGGAGACTGCGTGAATAAGGCCTTCATGGTCAAATTGCTGCAAAGAAACCACTACTAAAGGACACCAATAATAAGAAGAGACTTGCTTGGGCCAAGAAACACGAGCAATGGACATTAGACTGGTGGAAATCTGTCCTTTGGTCGCATGAGTCGAAATTTTAGATGTTTGGTTCCAACCGCCGTGTCTTTGTGAGACGCAGAGTAGGTGAACGGATGATCACCGCATGTGTGGTTCCCACCATGAAGCTTGGAGGAGGAGGTGTGATGGTGTGGGGGTGCTTTGCTGGTGACACTGTCTGTGATTTATTTAGAATTCAAGGCACACTTAACCAGCATGGCTACCACATCATTCTTCAGCGATATGTTTGTTTTTCAACAGGACAATGACCCAACACACCTCCAGGCTGTGTAAGGGCTATTTTACCAAGAAGGAGAGTAATGGAGTGCTGCATCAGATGACCTGGCCTCCACAATCCCCTCACCTCAACCCAATTAAGTTGGATAGCCATAGCCAGCTAGCTAACATAGTATCCCTCTCTGTTTGAGCTGGGTGTTTGAGTAGGCTAAACTAGCTAGCTGCATTCGCTAGCTAAGCAAGTGAAGAAAAAATTCTGGTGAGGATGCAGGCCACGGAAGAAATGGGACATTTTCAGCTTCCAGGAATTGTGTACAGATCCTTGCGACATGGGGCCATGCATTATCATGCTGAAACATGAGGTGATGGAGGCAGATGAATGGCACGACATAAAATGCAATTGTGTTTGTTGTCCATAGCTTATGCCTGCCCATACCATAACTCCACCATGGGGCACTACGTCTGCCTTTGACTCATTTCTCTCTGACTCCTTCTTTCCACTCCTTTCCTCTTTTGACCTCACCCTCTCACCGTCCCCCCCTACTCACAAGGCAGGCAATACGCTTGACCTCATCTTTACTAGATGCTGTGCTTCTACTAATCTCACTGCAACTCCCCTCCAAGTCTCCGACCACTACTTTGTATCCTTTTCTCTCTCGCTCTCCTCCAACACTACTCACTCTGCCCCTACTCAGATGGTAATGTGCCGTCGCAACCTTCGCTCTCTCTCTCCCGCTACTCTCTCCTCTTCCATCCTATCATCTATTCCCTCTGCTAAATCCTTCTCCCTCCGATCTCCTGATTCTGCCTCCTCAACCCTCCTCTCCTCCCTTTCTGCATCTTTTGACTCTCTATATCCCCTATCCTCCCGGCCGGCTCGGTCCTCCCCTACTGCTCCGTGGCTTGACGACTCATTGCGAGCTCACAGAAGAGGGCTCCGGGCAGCTGAGCGGTAATGGAGGAAAACTAGACTCCCTGCGGACCTGTCATCTTTTCACTCCCTCCTCTCTACATTTTCTTCCTCTGTTTCTGCTGCTAAAGCCACTTTCTACCACTCTAAATGTATAACCCTAGGAAGCTCTTTACCACCTTCTCCTCCCTGCTGAATCCTCCTCCTCCTCCCCCTCCCTCCTCCCTCTCTGTGGATGACTTCGTCAACCATTTTGAAAAGAAGGTTGACGACATCCGATCCTCATTTATTAAGTCAAATGACACCGCTGGTCCTGCTCACACTGCCCTACCCTATGCTTTGACTTCTTTCTCCCCTCTCTCTCCAGATGAAATCTTGCGACTTGTGACGGCCGGCCGTCCAACAACCTGCCCACTTGACTCTATCCCCTCCTCTCTTCTCCAGACCATTTCCGGAGACCTTCTCCCTTACCTCACCTCGCTCATCAACTCATCCTTGACCGCTGGCTATTTCCCTTCCGTCTTCAAGAGAGCGAGAGTTGCACCCCTCCTCAAAAAACCTACACTCGATCCCTCCGATGTCAACAACTACAGACCAGTATCCCTTCTTTCTTTTCTCTCCAAAACTCTTGAGCGTGCCGTCTCTAGCCAACTCTCCTGCTATTTCTCTCAGAATGACCTTCTTGATTCAAACCAGTCAGGTTTCAAGACTGGTCATTCAACTGAGACTGCTCTTCTCTGTGTCACGGAGGCTCTCCGCACTGCTAAAGCTAACTCTCTCTCCTCTGCTCTTATCCTTCTAGACCTATCCAGTGCCTTTGATACTGTGAACCATCCGATCCTCCTCTCCACCCTCTCCGAGTTGGGCAACTCCAGCGCTGCTCACTCTTGGATTGCGTCCTACCTGACAGGTCGCTCCTACCAGGTGGCGTGGCGAGAATCTGTCTCTGCACCACGTGCTCTCACCACTGGTGTCCCCCAGGGCTCAGTTCTAGGCCCTCTCCTGTTCTCTCTATACACCAAGTCACTTGGCTCTGTCATATCCTCACATGGTCTCTCCTATCATTGCTACGCAGACAACACACAATTAATTTTCTCCTTTCCCCCTTCTGCTAACCAGGTGGCGAATCGCATCTCTGCATGTCTGGCAGGCATATCAGTGTGGATGGTTCTCTGCCTCTAACCCTGTTGCAGGGGCTGAGTCACTGGCTTGCTGGTGCTCTTTCATGCCGTCCCTGGGAGGGGTGCGTCACTTGAGTGGGTTGAGTTACTGACGTGATCTTCCTGTCTGGGTTGGCGCCCCCCTTGGTTTGTGCTGTGGTGGGAGACCTCTGTGGGCTATACTCGGCCTTGTCTCAGGATTGTAAGTTGGTGGTTGGGGATATCCCTCTAGTGGTGCGGGGGCTGTGCTTTGGCGGAGTGGGTGGGGTTATATCCTTCCTGTTTGGCCCTGTCCGGGGTTTCTTCGGATGGGGCCACAGTGTCTCCGGACCGCTCCTGTCTCAGCCTCCAGTATTTATGCTGCAGTAGTTTATGTGTCGGGGGCTGGGGTTAGTTGGTTATACCTGGAGTACTTCTCCTGTCTTATCCAGTGTCCTGTGTGAATTTAAGTATGCTCTCTCTAATTCTCTCGTTCTCTCTTTCTCTCTGAGAACCTGAGCCCTAGGACCATACGTCAGGACTACCGGGCATGATGACACCTTGCTGTCCCCAGTCCGCCTGGCCTTGCTGCTATTCCAGTTTCAACTGTTCTGCCTGCGGCTACGAAACCCCTACCTGTCCCAGACCTGCTGTTTTCAACTCTAAATGATCGGCATGAAAAGCCAACTGAGAGACCTGAGCCCTAGGACCATACGTCGGGACTACCGGCCGTGGTGACTCCTTGCTGTCCCCAGTCCGCCTGGCCTTGCTGCTATTCCAGTTTAAACTGTTCTGCCTGCGGTTATGGAACCCCTACCTGTCCCAGACCTGCTGTTTTAAACTCTAATGATCGGCTATGAAAAGCCAACTGAGATTTATTCCTGATTATTATTTGACCATGCTTGTCACTTATGAACATTTTTGAACATCTTGGCATGGTTCTGTTATAATCTCCACCCGGCACAGCCAGAAGAGGACTGGCCACCCCTCATAGCCTGGTTCCTCTCTAGGTTTCTTCCTAGGTTTTGCCTTTCTAGGGAGTTTTTCCTAGCCACCGTGCTTCTACACCTGCATTACTAGCTGTTTGGGGTTTTAGGCTGGGTTTCTGTACAGCACTTCGAGATATTAGCTGATGTAAGAAGGGCTATATAAAATAAAATTGATTGATTGATTGATGGATGTCGGATAACCACCTCAGCTGAACCTCGGCAAGACGGAGCTGCTGTTCCTCCCGGGGAAGGACTGCCCGCTCCATGATCTCGCCATCACGGTTGTGGTCCTCTGTAGCTCAGCTGGTAGAGCACGGCACTTGTAACGCCAAGGTAGTGGGTTCGATCCCCGGGACCACCCATACACAAAAAAAATGTATGCACGCATGACTGTAAGTCGCTTTGGATAAAAGCGTCTGCTAAATGGCATATTATTTATATTATTATTATATCCTCCTCCCAGAGTGCAAAAAACCTTGGCATGACCCTGGACAACACCCTGTCATTCTACGCTAACATCAAAGCGGTGACCCGATCCTGCAGGTTCATGCTCTACAACATTCGCAGAGTACGACCCTACCTTACACAGAAAGCGGCACAGGTCCTAATCCAGGCACTTGTCATCTCCCGTCTGGATTACTGCAACTCGCTGTTGGCTGGGGTCCCTGCCTGTGCCATTAAACCCCTACAACTTATCCAGAACGCTGCAGCCTGTCTGGTGTTCAACCTTCCCAAGTTCTCTCATGTCACCCCGCTCCTCCGCACAATCCATTGGCTTCCAGTTGAAGCTTGCATCTACTACAAAAAAATGGTGCTTGCCTACGGAGCTGTGAGGAAAACGGCACCTCCTTACCTTCAGGCTCTGATCCTACACCCAAACGAGGGCACTACGTTCATCCACCTCTGGTCTGCTAGCCCCCCTACCTCTACAGAAGCACAGTTCCCGCTCAGCCCAGTCAAAGCTATTTGCTGCTCTGGCACCCCAATGGTGGAACAAGCTCCCCCACGACGCCAGGACAGCGGAGTCACTGACCACCTTCCGGAGACACTTGAAACCCTACCTCTTTAAGGAATACCTGGAATAGTATAACAGTAATCCTTCTACCCCCCCCACCCCCCTAAAAAATAAATAAATGGCTATCCTAAGTTGAATGCACCAATTTGTAAGTCGCTCTGGATAAGAGCGTCTGCTAAATGACTTAAATGTAAAATCTGTCTACAGTTGAAAAGTTGAAACAGTTGAAACCAGGATTCATCCATGGAGAGCACACTTCTCCAGCGTGTCAGTGGCCATCAAAGGTCAGCATTTGCCCACTGAAGTCGGTTATGATGGCGAACTGCAGTCAGGTCAAGACCCTGGTGAGGAACACGAGCATGCCAATAAGCTTCCCTGAGATGGTTTCTTATTGTTTGTGCAGAAATTCATCGTTTGTGCAAACCCACAGTTTCATCAGCTGTCCGGGTGGCTGGTCTCAGACGATCCAGCAGGTAAAGAAGCCGGATGTGGAGGTCCTGGGCTGGCGTGGTTACACGTGGTCTGCGGTTTTTTGGCCAGTTGGACGCACTGCCAGATTCTCTAAAACGAAATTGGAGGAGGCTTATGTTAGAGAAATGAACATTCAATTATCTTGCAACAGCTCTGGTGGACATTCCTGCAGTCAGCATGCTAATTGCACAATCCCTCAAAACTTGAGACATCTGTGGCATTGTGTTGTGTGACAAAACTGCACATTTTAGAGTGGCCTTTTATTGTTCCCATCAGAAGGTGCACCAGTGTAATGTTCATGCTGTTTAATCAGCTTCTTGATATTCCACACCTGTCAGGTGGATGGATTAACTTGGTAAATGAGAAATGCTCACTAGAAGGGATGTAAACAACTTTGTGCACAAAATTTGAGATAAATACGTTTTTTGTGCATATTGAACATTTCTGGGATCTTTTATTTCAGCTCATGAAAAATGGGACCAACACTTTACATGTCGCGTTTATATTTTTATTCAGTATATACAGTATACACTGAGTGTACAAAACACCTAGTCAGTATATGTCAGCCAAACTCAACTGGCGGACCGCGGTCCGGGTCCAGACCCAGAGAAGGGTCAATCCGGACCGGACAACATCTCAATACATTATTTTTAGACCAGGCCTCTTTAACTCAGCAACCTCTCTTTCTCACTCTCTCTCTCTCTCGAAGCAATGCCCGCCTCTACTAGTGCCGTGTCTTACCCAATCACATTAATCCAAATATCATCCGCGGAACCTTGGAACAAGCAGGCAGAAAGAAACAGAAAGATTTGACCACGGTTCAACTTTAAATATCACAGATAGAAGGAACTTAGTTACCAGTATCTTTGTTAATACAGTGAGGGAAAAAAAGTTTTGATCCCCTGCTGATTTTGTACGTTTGCCCACTGACAGAAAATGATCAATCTATAATTTTAATGGTAGGTTTATTTGAACAGTGAGAGACAGAATAACAACTAAAAAATCCAAAAAAACGCATGTCGAAAATGTTATAAATTGATTTGCATTTTAATGAGGGAAATAAGTATTTGACCCCCTCTCAATCAGAAAGATTTCTGGTTCATAGGTGTCTTTTATACAGGTAATGAGCTGAGATTAGGAGCACACTCTTAAAGGGAGTGCTCCTAATCTCAGCTTGTTACCTGTATAAAAGACACCTGTCCACAGAAGCAATCAATCAATCAGATTCCAAACTCTCCACCATGGCCAAGACCAAAGAGCTCTCCAAGGATGTCAGGGACAAGATTGTAGACCTACACAAGGCTGGAATGGGCTACAAGACCATCGCCAAGCAGCTTGGTGAGAAGGTGACAGTTGGTGCGATTATTCTTAAATGGAAGAAACACAAAAGAACTGTCAATCTCCCTCGGCCTGGGGCTCCATGCAAGATTTCACCTCGTGGAGTTGCAATGATCATGAGAACAGTGAGGAATCAGCCCAGAACTACACGGGAGGATCTTGTCAATGATCTCAAGGCAGCTGGGACCATTGTCACCAAGAAAACAATTGGTAACACACTACGCCGTGAAGGACTGAAATCCTGCAGCGCCCGCAAGGTCCCCCTGCTCAAGAAAGAACATATACAGGCCCGTCTGAAGTTTGCCAATGAACATCTGAATGATTCAGAGGAGAACTGGGTGAAAGTGTTGTGGTCAGATGAGACCAAAATCGAGCTCTTTGGCATCAACTCAACTCGCCGTGTTTGGAGGAGGAGGAATGCTGCCTATGACCCCAAGAACACCATCCCCACCTTCAAACATGGAGGTGGAAACATAATGCTTTGGGGGTGTTTTTCTGCTAAGGGGACAGGACAACTTCACCGCATCAAAAGGACGATGGACAGGGCCATGTACCGTCAAATCTTGGAACCTCCTTCGCTCAGCCAGGGCATTGAAAATGGGTCGTGGATGGGTATTCCAGCATGACAATGACCCAAAACACACGGCCAAGGCAACAAAGGAGTGGCTCAAGAAGAGGCACATTAAGGTCCTGGAGTGGCCAGTCTCCAGACCTTAATCCCATAGAAAATCAGTTTTTCTGGATTTTTTTGTTGTTATTCTGTCTCTCACTGTTCAAGTAAACCTACCATTAAAATTACAGACTGATCATGTCTTTGTCTGTGGGCAAACTTACAAAATCAGCAGGGGATCAAATACTTTTTTCCCTGACTGTATGGCTGTTCCCCCAAAAAATAATTGGCTCTGAAAACTGTGTTTATTCATTCTCCCCGCAACTAGCACAAAACCAATGTGCCTGATATGCAGCTCTTGTGAAAAGTGCCAATGTTAAGCGCCATTATGACACCACGTATAGTAAATTCGATCAGATGTATCCCCTGAACACGGAGGTGAGAACAAACAAGATTAACTAACTCAAATCCCAATATGAGAGGTCCACCAAAGTCCTTACTGACAGCCCAACAACGTTCACTGAGGATAGCTTGGGTTTTGGGAAAACACACCAAAGAAAATTCAGACGCTGAGACGGTAAAAGATTGCATGTGTGAAATTCCTGACACCTTGCTTGAAGGTAAACAAAAAGATGAGCTCAGGGAAAAGATCAAACAGATCCCACTGTCAGATTCCACAGCAATGAGGAGAACTGAAATATTAGTTGAAGATTTAACTTCACAACTTGATGAGGTCATTCAGAATGCACCATGCATTTCATTAGCAGTGGATGAATCAACAGATAACACTGATAATGCCCAGCTTCTGGTGTTTGTCAGATTTTATAACGAAACAAAGAAGGAATTCTGTGAGGAGCTGTTGGGCTTAACAAATCTAAAAGCACACACACAGGGAGAGGATATCCATGAGGCCATCAAAGGGATGCTGACAAAAAGGGGGATAGATCTGAAGTCAGTGGTCTCCATCACCACAGATGGAGCTCCAGCCATGATAGGAAGAGGGAGTGGACTGGTTGCATGTTTGAAAGAGGACCACCCTGACCTGACATCATATCACTGCATCATCCATTACTCTGTCCTGTGTGCCAGTCCGGGAAAATAATATTCTGAGGTCATGACAATGAGGATGAAACTGATCAACTTTTTGAGCGCAACATCATCACTACAACACTGCCTGCTACGAGGCATTCTGACAGAGGCCAATGGCAGTTTCGATGACTTCCTACTGCACAACAATGTCAGATGGCTCAGCAAAGGCAGGGTTTTGGAATGCTTTTGGGCCATTCAGGAGAAAATCTAAGCTTTCTTATCAGAGCAAAAGAGTGACAAGGCAACTCAGGTTTCTGAGTTTTTAGAAGATGAGAAGATGGAAACAGTTGCATTTTTGACAGACATTAAATCACACCTTAATCAGCTGAATGTTAAGCTGCAGGGACGGTACAACACAGTGTGTGATATGATAACAGCAGTCCGGGCTTTCCGGAAGAAATTTGAGTTTTTCAAGAATGATCTCCAGGGAGAACTTGTCCACTCCCCCAATCTTCTGGTGCAAACGCAGGGAGACAAAGATGTTCCCAACCATGTTGATTTCATCCAGAAGCTGATGGATAACTTCAAGGCTTGTTTTGATGACTTCACTGTTGGAAGAGAACTGCTGCTGCTCATCCAGAACCCCATCTTGGTCACAAATGTGACAAATTTGTCAGAAGAAGCAAAACAGATCTTCAGATGGGTAGATGTTGCATCACTGCAACTGGAGTTGATTGAGCTGCAAGGAAATGTGGCTTTGAAGGAGCAGGCTGGTGATTGTGACCCTGTCACTTTCTGGGGAAAGATGGTGCCTGTAGCTGATGTCCCTGTTCTCAAGAAACTAGCACTATACATCCTGACCATGTTTGGCTCCACATATAGCTGTGAATCAGCCTTCTCCACAATGAACTTTACTAAAAACAAATACCGCACCAGTCTCACCAATGAACACCAGTGTCTTAGAGTTGCTCTCACACCATTTGTGCCAAAATTCAAAGCATTGGCAGGAGACAGAAAATGTAATTTCTCTCATTAATGCAGGGCAAGGCCCAGAGTGACTTATACATGAATATTGCATGGCCCACAGAGACGTTCTGTGCTTTCAGAATATTATTTTTGTTCAACTCTCCTTTGTTCTCTAGAAAACATGCACTTTATTTTATAATAAAAAAATAATAATATTCAAGGCCCATGTACATACAATGGTTCACAGTGCACTTTCTGCATAGACAATTATGCAACCACTTTTGTTCTTCAGCAATGTTGATACAATGTTGCACCTGTTTACATTCGAAATAACTTGTTATTAATTCAAATTCTTAGTATCATTTTATGTATTTAATGTACATTTTATATAACAACATGTTTCCTATGTCGAAGACGACTATGATTGTTACTATGCTGTACCACAGCGCCGATAAAGAATGAAATCCATCCGGACCTTTTCCACCTAGGAAATGTGTGCCACTGGACCTTCTCAACTAGTAGTTGAGTACCCCTGCTCTATGTCATGGAAAGAGCAGGTGTTCCTAATGTTTTGTACACTCAGTACATTTTTGGGGAAGTCAGTCGAGGTCTCGATTTATTGTTGAGCGTTAGAATAGTAGAATACACAAGGTGCAATTTCGAAATTTGGTTGTGCATCAGCAGTTTTTGTATTGTTATGTAAATCGCTGACAGTTACTCAATTAGCCATGTCAGCTAACATTTTTTTAGATTGGTAAATTAGTCTAGCCAGCTATCTAAACTTGGTCGAACCACCGACCGGGGGCCCCCAATGATTTTGTTAGTCACTCTCACTCAGATATCAAGTTAAAAACTACAAACATTTCTCTCGACCCTATGGCAAAATTAGTAGAATTGCAGAAAACTTGCTTTAAAACTGCAACATTTTCTCTACGGCCCATGGCAGAATGTGTAGAATTGCAGGATTTAAAAAAAATAATATCCGCTGTCAAGAGCCGCTAAAATGTTTTCTGGCCCCCACCCCTATCAATGTTGCCCATTCCTGAAGAATGATCACATCTGGCTTCAGTTATTTCATTACTCCATTTGTCCTGGATTTGAGACTCCAAACTGCAGCCAGAGGGGGCAGGCATACGTTATTTCTGTAGTGGAAGAGAAAGGTTGAGTTTTGCAGTAGTATTTGTGCTCTTCCCCTCCATGCTGCTCTCTTCAATGGGCTCCCTGCATGGCACCTGGCTCCTACCCCGCTCTCCTTCCTACAGCCAAAGGTATGAATGGCAGTCCCCACTGTCAGTTTGAAGAGTGTGTGGAGCACTCAGCGAGATGCCTGTGAGTAAACCTCAGTGTGATGCCCGGATTGTTTGTGTGTCATCGATGTAGTTCCTGGATATACTTTTTTAAGTATTATGTGTTATGTGGCGCAGTGATGAAATCTCTCTGTGTGAGGCCCGGATTTGTTGAGTATGAATGAATTCCCCAGTGCCATTCTGTGTGTGTGTGTGTTCATGCAGGTGTGTGTGTGTCTCTGTGTGTCTCACTGTGTCTCCCACTCCACAGCTGGCAGTGTTGGCTTTCCTGTGCTTTCAGCCAGGTGTGTGAGTGTGCTCTCCACTGGGCTCCATGCTGACACGAGGGAAAGAGGATTATGGTGCATGCAGGGGAACAGGAACACCCCTGCTATGACGACTCTAACATTACAGATACTTTTAAAGCTTTTATCTATCAATATTGATAGTACAGTACCCCCATTCTGTCCCGTTTAAGATAACTAACAGTAAAGAACTGTTAGAACTATTATGCTGGTTTATAGATGGCACATATAGTATATGTCTCAGTATATTATACATATTGTATATGTGCTTCATCAGTATTCAAAATTCGTCTTCCAGTTCCTTTGTATGTGGGGACTCATGTCATGTTGGACTTCACCGTTTTGTTATACTTCAATTAACTTAAGTTAAACCCTTTCCTCATCAAGACATGGTTTCAGAAGTGGGATCCGAACCCACAGCTCCATTCAGAGACCAGAACATAATGGGGTTCTGTCTCCTTAGTTTCCCAGTGTGTATACTTCAATTAACTTAAATTAAACTCATTGTTTAGTGCATGACATACCATTTGCAACTATTTGAAGCTCACTCTAATAGATGGGTGACTCATCACAGTACTATGACATCGGCTTTAAACAATCTAATCCAACTTCAGATCCATAGAGAACGAGACACTGCCAGTGATCGCCAACCTATTTCCTGATTATGCGTTACTCACCACTCTATTTTGACTCCTGCGTCAGAGGCAATTAAATCAAACATATCAAAAGTCTGAATTAGAAAGACATCCAGTAATTGCCAGTATCATGAAGTCTCTGTTTTCTCTCATCATAGTGATTACTGATTGCACTTCTCTAACACTTTCCTCTGGAGGTGTGTGTTGAACACAATACTGACGTTTTCCAAATGCGTCTTGTTTTCCCCCTGTGGTTTGTGGAGAATGACGTTTCGAGGTGGAGGCCAAAAAACGTTTTCCTCTGGTAAAAAGACTCAAATTCCACTCATTAATGCAGCGTGGCCCACTTGTGGGTGTGCGGCGTGCAGCCATCTTGCCAGGGACATTTGGTGCAGAGAAAGTTGACGACCGCATCCTCATGAGTGTATGGTGCACACCACGCCTCCTCAGTACCCGCTAATTATTGTTCACACCTAAATCGAGAAAGAGCGAGGGTGGGAAAGGAGGATGAGAAAGAGGAGAGGAAGTATTAACAACAGGAGCTTTCTTTTACAAGAACAATGAATCACAAGAAACACCACCTGTCCTGTGTTGTCCTTCTGTTCGTTTCATCATTACTGACAGGACAACTGTGTATATATTATACTGGGCAGAGTAGCATTATAATATAGGCCAAAAGCAATTCCAACAGAGCAGATCTGAGATTAATAACGTGGTATTTGTGTAATACAAATATTTTGGGGTGCATTTTTTATATATATATTCCTTGAACTTATTGGCAAACATTTCTGTGAACCACCGGTGCATAACGCATTTTGGATGCTTTATGTAGTGGATTATATCACACCGCAGTGAATTGTATAATGTCATGGCTCACTATAACATTGTTATACCACAGTTGGACTTCACAGTGTGCTAGAGAGCTAAGAGTTGCAAGTTTGATATCAGCGATGGACAGCTACTCCAAGTTCGCTACACTATGGCTGCTGGTCACAGGTGCGTTGTTCAGTTGTCCATGCCAGTCATAACAAGTGTGTTGTTATGACTGGTAGTGGTTTGGATACAGTATAACCCTGTTGTATGGCTGTGAAACCTGGAGTAGACAACTTAGAGCAGGACAGAAACAACTGTTTAACTGCAGCCAGAGCAAAACGTCAGTGGAAGCACAAAGTCCGTGCTTCAAAACTCTGAATCGTGAGCCATTCAAGAACCCACAATAAACCGAAGTGACTGCACGAGTCGTCATTGTCGAAACCGACGGACTACCAGAGAGAGAGTTTAGTTATGGCTGGCTGTAGTTTTGTTATGACTAGAAGTAGTTTGGTTATGACTGGCTGTAGTTTTGTAATGACTGGCTGTGTTGTTTTTAAAGCATCTCCCACTCCCACCCTCTACTATGTCATGCAGTAGGTCAATAGCTTTTTTATCTATCTTATTGTAGAACCTCTCTATTTCTTCATACCATCATTGAACAAAATGCGGTTTGTCACCTGGGTAGTTAAGGTGAAATGTCAAGTGTGTCTCTGTGAATGTCACCAGGTTTAAGAGCCCACTGCTTCACTTATGTACATCTGAATGTCATATTAACTTGGTCTTTGTTACCCTTAATACTAAATTGAGGGGGCCATTGAGCCACAGAGCCACTGTATTGATAACATAGACAGGGAGCGGGATCAAACCTCACAAGAGCGTAGCGATATGAGCAAATCATGCTCCATCTCTCCTCATATACAGTGGAGGAAAAAATTATTTAGTCAGCCACCAATTGTGCAAGTTCTCCAACTTAAAAAGATGAGAGAGGCCTGTAATTTTCATCATAGGTACACGTCAACTATGACAGACAAAATGAGAAAAAAAATCAAGAAAATCACATTGTAGGATTTGTAATGAATTTATTTGCAAATTATGGTGGAAAATAAGTATTTGGTCAATAACAAAAGTTTCTCAATACTTTGTTATATACCCTTTGTTGGCAATGACACAGGTCAAACGTTTTCTGTAAGTCTCCACAAGGTTTTCACACACTGTTGCTGGTATTTTGGCCCATTCCTCCATGCAGATCTCCTCTAGAGCAGTGATGTTTTGGGGCTGTTGCTGGGCAACACGGACTTTCAACTCCCTCCAAAGATTTTCTATGGGGTTGAGATCTGGAGACTGGCTAGGCCACTCCAGGACCTTGAAATGCTTCTTACGAAGCCACTCCTTCGTTGCCGGGTGGTGTGTTTGGGATCATTGTCATGCTGAAAGACCCAGCCACGTTTCATCTTCAATGCCCTTGCTGATGGAAGGAGGTTTTCACTCAAAATCTCACGATACATGGCCCCATTCATTCTTTCCTTTACACGGATCAGTCGTCCTGGTCCCTTTGCAGAAAAACAGCCCCAAAGCATGATGTTTCCACCCCCATGCTTCACAGTAGGTATGGTGTTCTTTGGATGCAACTCAGCATTCTTTGTCCTCCAAACACGACGAGTTGAGTTTTTACCAAAAAAGTTCTATTTTGGTTTCATCTGACCATATGACATTCTCCCAATCCTCTTCTGGATCATCCAAATGCACTCTAGCAAACTTCAGACGGGCCTGGTCATATACTGGCTTAAGCAGGGGGACACGTCTGGCACTGCAGGATTTGAGCCCCTGGCGGCGTAGTGTGTTACTGATGGTAGGCTTTGTTACTTTGGTCCCAGCTCTCTGCAGGTCATTCACTAGGTCCCCCCGTGTGGTTCTGGGATTTTTGCTCACCGTTCTTGTGATCATTTTGACCCCACGGGGTGAGATCTTGCGTGGAGCCCCAGATCGAGGGAGATTATCAGTGGTCTTGTATGTCTTCCATTTCCTAATAATTGCTCCCACAGTTGATTTCTTCAAACCAAGCTGCTTACCTATTGCAGATTCAGTCTTCCCAGCCTGGTGCAGGTCTACAATTTTGTTTCTGGTGTCCTTTGACAGCTCTTTGGTCTTGGCCATAGTGGAGTTTGGAGTGTGACTGTTTGAGGTTGTGGACAGGTTCAAACAGGTGCCATTAATACAGGTAACGAGTGGAGGACAGAGGAGCCTCTTAAAGAAGAAGTTACAGGTCTGTGAGAGCCAGAAATCTTGCTTGTTTGTAGGTGATCAAATACTTATTTTCCACCATAATTTGCAAATAAATTCATTAAAAATCCTACAATGTGATTTTCTGGATTTTTTTTCTCATTTTGTTTGTCATAGTTGACTTGTACCGATGATGAAAATTACAGGCCTCTCTCATCTTTTTAAGTGGGAGAACTTGCACAATTGGTGGCTGACTAAATACTTTTTTTCCCCACTGTACATGTAGAGCTTGTTCTCGCTCTCTCCACTCTCTCTGTATGTCTTTCTCTCTCTACCCTGTCTATCAGACACACTGCTCATCCAAAAGGAGAAAATTCCATTTGAAGATTCCCATCCCAGAAGCATATAGACACATGGTAAACTCCTCCTCTTCCCTCCTTCCCCCTGTCATTTTTTACACATTTTGTTGCGTTACAAAGTGGGATTGAAGTAGATTTAATTTAATTTTTTTGTCATTGATCTACAGCGCCTTCCGAATGTATTCATATCCCTTGACTTACTGCACATTTTGATGTGTTACATCCTGAATTCAAAATGGATTAAAGGGATATAATTTCTCAACCATTTAAACACAATACCCCATAATGACAAAGTGAAACATGTTTTTAGAAATATTTCCACATTTATTGAAAATGAAATACAGGAATATCTCATTCACACAAGTATTCACACCCCTGAGTCAATATTTTGTAGAAGCACATTTGGCAGCGATTACAGCTGTGAGTATTTCTGGTAAGTCTCTAAGAGCTTTCCATACCTGGATGGTGCAACATTTGCCCATTATTCTTTTCAAAATTCTTCAAGCTCTGTCAAATTGGTTGTTGATCATTTTTAGACAACCATCAGGTCTTTCCATAGATTATCTAGTATATTTAAGTCAAAACTGTAACTCGGCCGCTCAGGAACATTCACTGTCTTCTTGGTAAGCAACTCCAGTGTAGATTTGGCCTTGTGTTTTAGGTTATTCTCCTGCTGAAAGGTGAATTGATCTCCCAGTGTCTGGTGGAAAGCAGACTGAACCAAGTTTTCCTCTAGGATTTTGCCTGTGCTTAGCTCCATTATGTTTCTTTTTTATCCTGAAAACTACCCAGTCCTTAACGATTACAAACATACGCATAACATGATGTGTGTTTGGTTAAAGTAACTGCCCAGTGTTTCCAGATTTCTATTAAATATGACCTATAATTACTTCCAATTTAAGTGAAATAGTTTTCCTTCCAAACAATGGTAATAAAGCAGCTTATCTGTGTTGGAATCGTATACCGGTCATTAAAACAATTAAGGCAAGTAGACCGCTGATTGGCCAGCTCATCCTCCTCTAGACCGCTGATTGGCCAGCACATCCTCCTCAGGGAGATGACATGTTCTATGAGGAAATAGAATTGAAGTGTTTTTTCTCCAATCTATGCTTTGGTAACAAATATGAGTAGGACGAGTCAACAACATTACTTGGATATGAGTCTACAGAATATGAACTTTTAAATGTGAGATTTTCACTGGTGTCGTGACGTGACTTACATTAATGTGATGACTGTTATTTATCAAATCAACTATGTTTATTGTCACTTTATTAAATTAATCATGTAACAATTAACTCATTAGGAATTTGGGGCACCATGGGAGAAGCTGTTTATAGAGTTACCATCTCCCAAATTAAACTCTAAAAGGTCTTTACCTATCACTATGTATAAAAGAGTAAACGTATCAATCATTACCTCTTATCACTCTCATTCTGAACGTCGCATAATCCTTGAACCTGCAAGAACCCTAACCTTATTGATGAATCAGCCATACACAAATTGGCTTAATTATTTATTTACTAACTAACTAAATAATAACACAGAATACAAACACACACACACACACACACACACACACACACACACACACACACACACACACACACACTGTATAGGTTATTGATTACTAACGTAATACAATAAAAACAGGTCCCTAGTGGACTGGACTAACAATAGCATGACTGCTTGGTTAGGAGAAGGAGGGGTCAGTAGAAAGAGAGTGAAAGGGAGAGACAGAGATTCAAACTATCGTTGTTACATTTGGAAACTATGCTCACAGTAATCATAATACTTAGCATCCTAACCACAGCTCATTCGGATAAGAAATGCAATGTATATATTTACGCGTAACTGTCCTTGATCGTCGTCTCTCTGTTGAACCACTTTCTCAAAAAGAGTTTGAGTGTCCTGGTTCCACTTCAGTGAGACTCGACTTGTCTTCGAATGGAGTGTTCGTTAGAATAGATACTGTACCAACGGTTGTCGGAGAGGGATTGTCCTTCCCAACTTGTATCTTTAGTGAAAGTTCTCTAGACGATTATGCATGTACAGCTGCAGACTGACATGATAAGATCTAATATGTGGTCTTCTTCTCGTGTAGAGATTGAGTGTTTCAGAGTTTCTCACCATTTCAAATGTGCAGTCGCCACTCTCACGTTTTCTGGTCTTTCTGGTCTAACCATTTTAAGCCGTGTAGCTTCCTGGTCTAATGTTAATTTGTTTTTCAAGGCTTTTTATGCCCTCGGGGTAAAAGGGGCGTTTCATCACGCCGACCCAATGTCTGATGGCACTTGGGGTGTGGCTAGTCACTGTGCATAGTTTATATGAAAAACGATGATCTCATTAGAAGAATAAAATCACATTCCTATCTTCACCAAAATACTCTCATACTTAATCATATATTTTATACAACATTTAGATGTAAACTTGATAGATAGAATATGTACACTTTCCGAGATACAGTTATGTAGTAATACCATCCTTAATGACATCACAAAACAATAAACAATATGACATGATTATTCTTTAGATCCCCACCGACCATTCCAAACATTTAGATCTCAACAACAATGTTCCAATGTCCAGGTTTTGGCGGCAAACGTCTCTCTATAACAAAGAGATTTCAGTCTTACCATACTAGAGAGCCAGAGGGAGAGTTTCTGCAAACTATTTATGACCGGCTGTTAAGTCATAAAACCGGCAAAAGACCATGATGTGTTCATGTCATAATCCACTGTCCTGCAGCCCAGGCAGGAAATTCACAAACTCCCTCGGGGAAAAAACGTCTACACATTTTTCCATGCCACTATTTTGTTTGCAACAGTTGGGGTTTGTATAAACCTACCTTTCTCCCTCTACGACCTGTGCAACAATGTATAATTTTACAAATGTGATCTCTCCCGTGCCAGTAGACTAGCTAGCCCAAGAAAGAACGAGAAACGAATAATTCACCATGGAAACCATAAACATTCATTCGTTAACCACACATTGCGGCTACTAGCCTACAAACAAGTTCAACATTAATTGTAATCTTTGGGGAGACATGGATTTTTAAGAGTGGTGGGAACAGGAGATGGGAGGGGGCGACAATCCCAAAATAACCAGCCGACACGTACAGGTGGAAGAAAACACCCTGGACTCAGAGCAGTAATGAAGTGAAGCAGACTATCAGGGCAGTGAAATGTTTCTCTGACTGGCCCAAAGAAAAGGGGATAGCTTTGTCTTTTGAATCTGAGACGACGACAAAGGAAGGGTTAAATGCTATCCTGCGGTAGTTTTATGGGAGTGTGAGGAATGCTAAGGGTGAAGTGTACGGGCTGAGTAGCTTCACGGGTCTCCGTGCAGGGTTGAACCATTACATCAACAACCCTCCTCTGAACCTTTCCTGGTGTCTTATTAAAGACTGAGTTCACCACGTCCAACAACATCTTCATGGGCAAAGTCAAGCAGCTGCAGTGACAGGGGAATGACAAAACACAAGATCATGCAGCCATCAGTCAGCAGAAAATATCAATAATTCAAGTGCAGTAGACCAAAACTGCGGGGCTAGTCAAAAAAGTTTGGTTCGATATCCAACTCCAGTTTGGGAGTAGAGGCAAGAAGGGAAACAGATATTTAAAGCACGACTCGTTCTGCATAAAAAAGACAAAAACTATATGAAGTATGCTACAATGACGTATAACGAACAAACCAAGAACCACAAAGACCCCAACGAGAGGAACAAGGAGAGCAGCCGGGGGTTCATGTTTGAGCTGACCAGAGATCGCCTCTGTCCCATCGCATTGCTGGAGAAGTACCTCTCCCTTCTACCCTCCAACCCCCCGCCTTCTATCTCCACCCGAAGCAAAACCTTCAGTGCGAGGGTTTGGTTCACTTGAGAGCCCATGGGAAAAAACACACTCGCTGGCACCACGATTTACACCAATCACTGCCTCTGAAGCAAGCTCATACAAAAGTTATCCGAAGCGAGTCTGGAGGCAAGGGAAATAACGTCTGTGAGTGGCCATCGGTGTGAGAGCTCACTCAAGAGTTAGCGGCAGCCTAACATGGACAAAATAATACCCTGTAGTGCCATTTTAGCTGGCACCGATCTGAGTGGGACGTCCCATTCTCCGCCAAAGAAGAGGCAAGCACTGGCTGTCCCCAACCAGCACCAGGATCATCAGTTCTTCCACTCGTGTGCCATTAACAGAAATATCACTATTAACATCAAGTAGCTTGGTTAGCTCGGACTCGCCAACCATAATAGTTGTTATCTATGTAGGCCTATTGTATATTTATTAAATCATTGTTTATTGAAGTTCTTGTCTCTCATCATCATTGAATCTCTGCTAGCTAGCTACATGCCAATGATTTGTTTAGCATGGCAACGTCGAATGAATAGAATTATTATATATAACGACTGGGTCAAAACATGAGAAAATAACTAAAAACCAGCCCACTTTGGTAGCAACCTCAGAATGCAGAAATGAATTTAAAGTAATGTTTTGAATTTAAAGAAATCCTTAATATTTAAAAAAAATATGTTGGCAACTGTTTTATTTTACATTTGACATTTTAGTCATTTAGCAGACACTCTCATCAAGAGCGACTTACATTTAGTGAGTGCATACATTTTTCATACTGGCCCCCCATGGGAAATGAACCCACAACCCTGGCATTGCAAGCATCATGCTCTACCAACTGAGCTACAGTAAAAGCAATAAAACCCTCGAACCCGGGAATTGTCACTTGCCAACTCCCTCCAAGGACTACATCAGACCCTTGGCTTCACCTCAGGCCTCAGAGCAATAATGCCAGGCATTATTGCTTAATTAATCCACTGTAAAATCGGATCTGCTATATTTACGTGAAATTTGAGGTGCACGGTTGTGGGTGGGAATTTCCCATGCAAGTGTGTGGATTCCTGCACACTCCCGCGCATCCCGAACACTGATACAGGAATTTCTGGAAATCCCAATTATGCATTAACACATTTCTGGAAATTCCCAGGCTGTGCACATCCCTTAAACTCTCAACTGCTGCAAGCGCGTGCCTCTACTTCATGTGTTGGAAGAGAAGCCCAGTGAAAACTCTCTGTGTCTTTTAATTTATCCTGTTTTAAAGTTTGTAACATTTATCAGCATGGTTTTCTTTTCAGAATCTGGATATAACATGTTTATCTAAACTGTGATGAGTTTTCTAGTCATTTTGATGTATAATTTAAGTATTTTGACCGAGTGAATTTTTTTCAGAGTTTTACACATTCATATGAGTGTAGACAAGCTAAGCTAGTTCACTTTGTAAGTTCATGAGAACAAGATGGCATCTTAAATGTTTTATTGTTTACAAATGATGGCACATATTACGTGTATTAACATGTGTACATATGAACCATATGAACCATGCTAATGATTTGTATTTTAGAAGTTTACTTTTTATGTATCTAATGGTCACATGCTAATTGCTAACCGCTAAGGTTAGCTAGCTCAGCTCTAGGTGCTAGGTAGCCTGCCATTTCACCCTACTAGCTAGCTACTCTTAGCTTAGCTATGTGGTTGTTAGGTAGCTGTTCATGGGATTTTGTTACATTTAATACACAGGCCTTTTCTTTAATTAGTTTGCACAATTATCAATTATGCCTTCAGAAAGTATGCATACAGAACATAGGGGACATAATCTTGAACAAACATGCAAAGAACGGTCACCAGAGGAGAAAGTGGGTAAGCCGTTTTGTAGAAGTAGTTTCTGTGTAACACTAGGCTTTTAGTCCTGTTTTACTCCTGGTCCTTGGAATACAAAGATCATACGTGGCCATATTACATGTTTCAAGTTATATATTTTAGTCTAGAAGAGTAGAATGAAAACAAACATTGAATTCCACCCACCTGGTCTAGAGTGGCTGCTATAGCCCCCATAGTTCCATCAATCACCGATTGCTGTACTTTGTTGGAACACTAATCAGTTAGCCACTGATTCCTTCCAAACCACTCATTGTTGAATTAGCGATTTCCAACTTTGTGTGTAATGTTTATGTCCAATGGCCGATGAGCACCGATACGTTTTATCTATAATTTATCTTGATATGACAAGGACTTAAAAGTATTTCCCATTAGATTGTCAACTTGATTCATGATGATGACTGCTAGCTTGCTAGCTAAGATTTTGAAAGTATGATGCTGACATGATCAGTCCAATCAAAGCAACGGTAGATATAATGTGATTTGACGTCATTTTATCTGTGGCCAATGACCATGAGCCCTCTTGGATGGGCACTTCTAATGTAACTATATGGCAGCACCCAAGGGGCTTGAATTTTAGAGCTCTCCCCATAGATTTTGCGGTGACATAGTGTCCCCATGAGTGACAGAACACTGAGCCAATCACGGCACAACTAGAGAACATTACCAAACCCTACGCTCCGTATTCTCCGCTGGCTGCCCCACCACCACCACCCCCACCACCACCACCACCACCACCACCACCACCACAGAAAGCACTGAGCTAGGCTGAAACACCTGCATTTTGGAGCTGCCTTACTCAAGAAAGCAAAAAAGAGACCATGTTTGTATAAGGCTTTATTAACTCAATTATTATTAATTGTCAACTGATATGTGACACGTATTAATGCCAAAATAACATACAAAACTGCCCTGAATGACGGGTCGCCACTGTTCAAGACCGAGACCAGAAAAATGTGATGTCCAATTCAAGACCATGATTGTAATTTTGTCAAATCACCACCATAATAAGAGTTCATAATATCCAGTATTTCTGTGTTCATATTTCAGAACAACATATAGATTATGTAGACATTCGGAATAGTGGTAAAATGCATGCTGAGGGAAAATAGAGCCACTCGACAAATTATTACTAACGCAAACGCAGTGGGGAACAATTGGCCTTCGGTGCATTCAGAAAATACGACACTTTCTTTAAAAAATTGTGACAAGCGACCACTTAGATATGGTCATTTTCACATTTTCATAAATTCTTAGAATGTTTGGGAATTACATATACTAAGGCATTTGTGAAAATTCTATAGCACTATAGATTGGGAAAGTGGCCGTGCGTTTGGACAATTAATAGACACTGCAGTAAATAAACCAAATTAAAACATCTGTCTTGTCCAGGACCGGAGTCTACACAGACCGGTATGCTATAGCCAGTCAGAGCTACAGTAGACCTTTATACAAACAAGCCATTTGCCACACAGGCCTGCCATCATTACAGGCAACAGTTGCAACAGTGCGACTTTAGATCATTAGAATGCATTCGCCAAAAGCCACAAAATACACCTGAATGGATTTCTGCAAATATGTAAACACCACAGGAGTCCTCTTACATTTGGGAACTTTGCGGTCCTATTGATCAAACAACCATGAAAAGGTAGGCTCTCTCTCCCTAAGTTATGCACATCAACAACAAGATCAACAACTAATGCTAGCCAGAACAAGATGAGATCAAATCTAACGAAGTAACATTAGATAAACCCTCTCAAACTTTTTTTTTGGCTACGTTTACTGACACCGGTCATATTCAGCAGGTGTTGCGCGTTCGTAAATTCATCAGTTGTTCTGCACTCTGGCACACAGACGAGACTGCTCTGAAATCAGAGTAGATAGCCAGAGTGCGAACGCAAGAGACAAGCTAACTGCATAACAGTCGTTCAAGTTCTTGCTAGTTAACCAAATGAAACCTGTATCTCTAGCTGTGTATAGCCAACGAAAAATGATATGAGGGGAAAAAGTCAGTCACTCACCCACTCCTCCAATGGCATGACATTACATCCTCCTAGTAGCTAGCTAGCTAACGTTAGGCTCCGTGTTTTTAGCTTGCTACATAAATAGATACACTAGCCTATTAGCCATGTTATGACTGACTTGTGATCATTGCCCTTGCTACATTGTATTGACATTACAAGCCTTAGTTACATTCGTCAATTTTTGTCCAGAATATTGAGTAATTGAAACTGAAACAGTGCATCCCGAATGGAGGCAGCACATTTTTTGGACCACCAAGAAATGTGTTAGTGAATTATATTAATTATGCATTGAACTGCATCCATCTATTCTGCCAACAATGCCTTAGTGTACGTCATGGAACACTGAGTCGAATAGAATCTATTTTTAAAACCTCTTATAAAGTTGGTTCTGTAGCATAAACTGGAAATGTGATATTTTGACTGATATTATGATTGTTTGTTTCATATCTGCAAAGTAGCTAAAACGCTGTCAGTTCCACTTTAAACTTTAGGTCACCAGTTACTTTGTGTGCTAAACATGAAATGTTTTTTGCAATGGGAAGTAGTAGTTGTACATTTCGATTGGGAAATGCTTAATGGCTGTATTATTGTATTCTTATGATTGGGACCTACTGGCTTATTATCTCTGAGTTTATTGACTGCTTATCCTATAACATCATGCTGTGTGTGACTGCTGTCTTTCCATTGGTCCTATGCAGTGGTGTAGTGGTGCCTGGAGAAGTGGGTATACTCTAATTTTTGCTAAAAGTTCCCAATTGGCCCTCCCAGCGAAGGACAGGCACCCTGTGTGAAAAATCCTATGATTTTCTATGTTTTTTAAAACGAGTTTTTCTATAGATTTTTTCAGAATTTCACTCTCAAAATCACACTTTTTTTTATAGAAAAAGACACATTTGATGGTCTAAGTCCACAACAATGCTTAAACCACATAAATCTGATTGGGTGGGCCTGTCAGGGCCTGGCTCCCCAGTAGGTGGTCCTCTGTCAACCCAGGCCCATCCATGTTTACGCCGCTGATTGAAACAGCACATGATGACAATTGCACATCACAAATAGCCTACTAACCAACACTTCGGACTAAACTTTTTCAATACCTGGTTTGCATACTCATTGTTGCCTTAGTTAGCATTTACTGATAGATATCATGAGTTGAAACGTCTTTCCTACCCTACTGGCTACCGATGTCATTCTTCTGTGAGCTGCTCCATGCCAAAACCAGTTGAGAGCTGTACACTCTTGCTGCCTGCAGATGATATTCCGCTGAAACTAGGCTATGTGTGCGGCGCACATGTGAATATATTTCACGAGCTTCGCTATTGTGTAGGGTACATTGTGCATGATTTCTCTATTGTACTACACAATTGATAAATCTTATACCTCCACTACACTATTTTGATACGCATCAGTAGGGTTTAAGAAGTGAGGATAAGCACCTGTCTATATAAGGTCCCACAGTTTACAGTGCATGTCATAGCAGAAACTATACCATGAAGTCCAAGGAACTGTCCGTAGATCTCAGAGATAGAACTGTGATGGGTATAAAACTATTTCTAGAGTGTTGAAAGTTTAGTCTCCATCATTGGTAAATGAAAAGAAATATGGAACTACCCAGACTCTACCTAGAGCTGGCCGTCGGACCAAACTGAGCATCCGAGCAAGAAGGACCTTGGTCAGGGAGGTGACCAAGAAAACCAATGACCACTTTGACAGAACCACAGAGTTCCTTGGCTGAGATGGAAGAACCTTCCAGAAGGACAACAGTCTCTACAGCACTAAACCAATCTGGGCTTTATGGGAGCATGGCCAGACGGAAGTCACCCCTGAGAAAAAGGCACATGACAACACGAGTTTGCAAAAAGGCACGTCAAAGACTCAGAGCATAAGGCAAAATTAGCTAGTTAAATAGATTATTCTGGAGATTGTTGAATTGAATTGTAACATTAAGATACACAAATGTAATACTTTTGCATTCTCTTTTACACAAAGACATTTACCTCCCCGCACAATGTGCTCTCATTTTTAATGAGGGCGATGTCACAGAGCAATGACACAGAACTGGATGTCATCAGAGGAACGTTTTATTTCACCAATAATCTAGAATGGTTAAATGTTGTACTCAATTTTCTGTAAGGTGTTCATTCAAACACTGAAAAGAGTGATAGTCTCATAGGTATGTTTAATGCTCTTTATACATATGATAGAAATGCGCTGCACCGGTGGCCTGGCCATCAAAACAACATAAAATGAACCTTGTGCTTGTATCCATTGCAAGTTCTTGTGCAACTTATTACGAGACTGTGAGGTGGGCGTATCTCTCAGGTCTACCTGAGAACATAGGGGACACAATCTTGGACAAACATGCAAAGAAGGGTCACCAGAGGAGAAAGCGGGTAAGCCTTTTTGTAGAAATAGTTTCTGTGTAACACTATGTTTTTACTCCTGTAATACTCCTGGTCCTTGGAATACAAAGGTCATTCATGGCCCTATTACTGTACATGATTCAAGTTATATATCTGAGTGTAGAAGAGTAGAAAGAAACAAACGTTGAATTCCACCCACCTGGTACAGAGTGGCTGCTATAGCCCCCGAAGTTCCATTAGTCACTGATTGCTGTACTTTGATGGAACACTAATTGCCTCTGTATCAGAACTGCATTGACTTTATTTTCCTGAAAATAACAGTAATCATGAGCTAGCCTAGCTAGGTACACGTTTTGGCACTCTAGTCCACACGCATATCTCATTTAATTATAATGATCATTGGGTAGGTGTTTTTGGGTGATACATCCAGTGCACGGAGCCAAAGGCATGTGGAGACCCTTTCAACGTGGTAGATGGAATTCTACTAGGGCTGACCTCAATTAGTCTACTGGTCGATTGTTTGGTCGTTAGGCTGTTGGTAGACAGAGATTGTTTTAGTCCAGCAGTAACAAATATATACAGTGAGGGAAAAAAGTATTTGATCCCCTGCTGATTTTGTACGTTTGCCCACTGACAAAGACATGATCAGTCTATAATTTTAATGGTAGGTTTATTTGAACAGTGAGAGACAGAATAACAACAACAAAATCCAGAAAAACGCATGTCAAAATGTTATAAATTGATCTTGTCAATGATCTCAAGGCAGCTGGGTCCATAGTCACCAAGAAAACAATTGGTAACACACTACACCGTGAAGGACTGAAATCCTGCAGCGCCCGCAAGGTCCCCCTGCTCAAGAAAGCACATATACAGGGCCGTCTGAAGTTTGCCAATGAACATCTGAATGATTCAGAGGAGAACTGGGTGAAAGTTTTGTGGTCAGATGAGACCAAAATCGAGCTCTTTGGCATGAACTCAACTCGCCGTGTTTGGAGGAGGAGGAATGCTGCCTATGACCCCAAGAACACCATCCCCACCGTCAAACATGGAGGTGGAAACATTATGCTTTGGGGGTGTTCTTCTGCTAAGGGGACAGGACAACTTCACCACATCAAAGGGACAATGGACAGGGCCATGTACCATCAAATATTGGGTTAGAACCTCCTTCCCTTAGCCAGGGCATTGAAAATGGGTCGTGGATGGGTATTCCAGCATGACAATGACCCAAAACACATGGCCAAGGTGTCACGGTTTACTATGCCAGAACCCAGAAGCAGACAAGGACAAGGTACGTTGAGAGAAAGGTGAGTGTTTATTTATTGATTCCGAGTGAGGCTGAATAATCCAGGGAACAGAGCGGGTGGCGTGGATGGGTTGTTGGGGGTGCAGTGGTTGGTCCGGTACTGGCTCGGCAGCCGCCGACCATCAGGCAGAGGTAGGGTGAAGGTTCCGGGTGAGAGATGTTCATGGCTAACGATCCGGCAGGAACTGGATGTTGGGCCAGAGCCTAAGAAGGGTGATGATCAGGACCAGGTGTGCAGATTGCTGATGGGATGCAGGTGCGGAAAACCAGAGCGCTCCCCGGAGCGTTCCCGAACCCTCGGGAAACTGGAGAATACGAGCAGGAACACTAGTCACCAGACAGGACCCGACTCAGACAGCCGGGATCGTCACACAAGGCAACAAAGGAGTGGCTCAAGAAGAAGCACATTAAGGTCCTGGAGTGGCCTAGCCAGTCTCCAGACCTTGATCTCATAGAAAATCTGTGGAGGGAGCTGAAGGTTCGAGTTGCCAAACGTCAGCCTCGAAACCTTAATGACTTGGAGAAGATCTGCAAAGAGGAGTGGGACAAAATCCCTCCCGAGATGTATGCAAACCTGGTGGCCAACTACAAGAAACGTCTGACCTCTGTGATTGCCCACCAGGGTTTTGCCACCAAGTACTAAGTCATGTTTTGCAGAGGGGTCAAATACTTATTTCCCTCATTAAAATGCAAATCAATTTATAACATTTTTGACATGCGTTTTTTCTGGATTTTGTTGTTGTTATTCTGTCTCTCACTGTTCAAATAAACCTACCATTAAAATTATAGACTGATCATGTCTTTGTCAGTGGGCAAACGTACAAAATCAGCAGGGGATCAAAAACTTTTTTCCCTCACTGTATATATATATATATGTATATTTGCGCTAATCTCAGTCAACTAATCAATTACGGAGGCCTCAGTGGAGGCTCCTCAGAGGAGGAAGGGGAGGACCATCCTCCTCAGTGAATTTCCTAAAAATTTTAAAACATTTAAAAAGTTATCCTTTTTAGATAAAACTATACTGAATATATTCATGTCACCAAATAATTGATTAAACACACTGTTTTCAAATGAAGGTCTACTGTAGCCTCAGCAGCACTCTATAGGGTAGCACAATGGTGTAGCCGGAGGACAGATAGCTTCCGTCCTCTTCTTGGTACATTGACTTCAATACAAAACCTAGGACACTCTTGGTTCTCACCCCCTTCCATAGACTTACACAGTAATTATGAGAATTTCCAGAGGACGTCCTCCAACCTATCAGAGCTCTTGCAGCATGAACTGACATCTTGTCCACCCAATCAAAGGATCAGAGAATGAATCTAGCTACAGCTAGCTAGCTCTGCAGTGCATCAAATGTGGTGAGTAGTTGACTCAAAGAGAGAGAAAGACAATGTAAGGGTTGGTGTGAGGTGGGACCCAGGTGCGGTGCAGGATAGACAGAAAAATCTTGCTTGTTTGTAGGTGACCAAATACTTATTTTCCACCATAATGGAGGCCTCCCGGCCTCATGCCCCGACACCACCCGAGAGGTGTCGAACACCTTGCGTAGCTCCCGGGTGAATTGTAGGAGTCGGAGGATGCCAAAGTTTGGCTCTCCTACTCCGCGGTAGCCCAGGAAAGGACCCGACCCGTCAACAGAGTGATAATGTAGGCCACCCGGCCCTGCTCCGTCGGGAAGGAGGAGGGTTGTAGGCTGAATACCAGGGAACACTGGGTGAGGAATTCCATGCAGCCCTCTGGACGTCCGTCATACCTCTCCGGAGGTGGTAGGCGGGGTTCCCGCAATGAAGCAGGCAAGACTGCCGGGGCTGGTCGGGTGTCCACCCAGCTCTGCATGGCGATCGTCAGCTGGCAGAGATTCTCGGTGATCTGCTGCAGGCTGCGGTCGTGCTGGTTCAACATAGCTCTCTGTGTTGCCAATGCGCTACAATACTGTGCTGCCTCTGCTGGCTCCATATTGGCTCTGTTTTCTGTAAGGGTTGGTGTGAGGTGTGACCCCGGTGCAGGATAGACAGTAGGTAGTATGCAGAGATGGTGAAACAAGGACCTTTACTGGTGGTCCCAAAACCAGGATACAAAATAACAGACTTGTCACGATAAAATAAAGGAGGAGCTAATTGGTCTCCAAAAACAGGCTGACAGCAAACATACGAAATACTAACTACGACTGAAAACAACAATGAAACAGGTTAGAACACTTCTCAAGTACCTGTACATACGTCTCACGATCAGACACTGATTAGTACTGTTTGGCATCGAGAAACTAGCAGAGTAAACAGAGCAAGGAAACACAGGGAAGTGAGGACATAAATACACAGGTGAACAGGTAGACACAGGTGACACCAATAGGATAATGATTAGTCCAGACTGTGAGTGAGGAGGTGCCTAAGGTTGTCAGAGGATGACACCTAGTGGGTTGCTCCGGAACTACGACCCCGTCCTGTAACAAGACAATATTTGAACAGTTTTCAACAAATTAATTTCTTCAAAAATGAAGGAGAAGCGAGAGAGAGAGTGTCATTTTTTTTCACTTTCACTTACTTAGCTAGCAAATGCAGCTGGCTAGTTTAGCCTACTCAAACACCCGGCTCAAACAGAGGGATGCTGTGTTAGCTAGCTGGCTATGACTATCCAACACTACCCTGGAACTCTTCCAAGTCAAGGTAAGCTTTTGGTTTCAGAAATGTATTGCCACCGTGGCCCGCCGGTGTAACTGCTAAACTGCTTACTGACTATACACTGTAACGTTACTGCATGATTGTAGCGGGTTTACTAACGCATTAGTTCTATTAGCTATGTTAACTAGGACGTTACTTTAGCTAATATAGGGACAATGATGTAGGCTGTGTGTAGCGGTTATGACATGGTTTGGCATGGAAAGGTTTTTTCGCCTGGTACAGCTGAATTGTTGTGCATTTAAGTCCTCAAACGAAGGGAAAAGGTGAGAGGAGGAGAGCGCATAGATGCGAGAAGGAATACAACATGGCTGCTATGAATGTGAACTGTGTTTACGCGTGATCGGGAGTGTATTCATTCCACCGATTCTGTTGAAAAACGTTTCTTAAACGGAAGCAAACGAAACAGGGATAAAAATACCTGAATTTGTCCAATAGAAACTCTTGTTTGCAGCTGTTGGACTAATGATTACACTCTAGATAAGCTAGATGCAGGCAAGAGTGTGCAAGGCGGTATTGAATGTGTCACTGTCTGTCATCTCACATTTTTTCTCGACCTGTGTGCACCTACATTGTAAACTTTCATTCATAGGCTAGGTTGTAGCAACCTCATGACGGGTATAGGGAAAATTAGAGTATCATGTAGTAGCCTAAACCTATCGATGTTACATTGAACTGGGTGAATGGAATATGAATGAAAGTCATCCAATATGCTGTAATAGAAATATGGCCATGCACATGTCCACCCTCATCATAAACGGCACTGACCGCCACTGGGAGGCCTAGACTAAAAGCCAATTTATGTTTGATCCGAAAATGTGGTCGGAGGCTATATATGGAGGGTGTGACACAATTGCGGAGCCTCCAGAGGCATGCAGAGGCCAAATCGAGCTCCGTACCGCATCGCCATGCGCCTCCCAAATGTTGTAACAATGCGATGGGGGCTCTGTATAGCTCCAGATTTTGGATTGACCTTGTGCCCAGATGCACAATGCACTTCTCTCTCCAGAATGCGCTCTCTCCCGCCAATTTGTGCACATTCATTGTTTCATAACTTCATTGTGTGAATTGTTTGCATTTTGATTGTTAGTGTATATCAATTACCCATTACATACAGTGCATTCGGAAAGTATTCAGACCCCAGAGAGCTCCTTGATGAAAACCTGCTCCAGAGCGCTCAGGACCTCAGACTGGGGCGAAGGTTCACCTTCCACAAGGGCAACGACCCCAAGCACACAGCCAAGACAACACAGTATTGGCTTCGGGACAAGTCTCTGAATGTCCTTTAGTGGCCTAGCCAGAGCCCGGACTTGAACCCAATCAAACTTCTCTGGAGAGACCTGAAAATAGCTGTGCAGTGAGATGACAGACAGTGACACAATCCAACCTGACAGAGCTTGAGAGGATCTGCAGAGAAGAATGGGAGAAACTCCCCAAATACAGGTGTGCCAAGAATACTTGAGGCTGTAATCGCTGCCAAAGGTGCTTCAACTAAGTACTGAGTAAAGGGTATAAATACTTATGTAAATGTGATAGTTCAGGTTTTGTTTTGTTTAAAAAAAAATTGCAAACCTTTCGAAAAAACTGTTTTTGCTTTGCCATTATGGGGTATTGATGACGGGAAAAAACAGTTTAATCCATTTTAGAATAAGGCTGTAACATAACAAAATGTGGAAAAGGTAAAGGGGTCGGAATACTTTCCGTATGCACTGTTGTGACCCGTTACAGAAAGCTGGGCGTATGACACACATCACTACTTTACAGGAGAGGCATTTGAACATAAAAATAAAGTGTTTTCATCATAATGTGTATTTTTGCAGAAATGCCTTTTGGAACATGTGAACTTTCCTGAGCCTTAATAACAAACTCGTATATAATCTGTAAATATAAATAAAATGTGAAATCACAAAGCTGTTTAGACACTGAGAAAATACAGAATCTTGCCTAGCCATGATTGCTTGAGATAATGAGGGGGCTGGGACATTCATGAGAAAGAGAGTCCATTCTGTCACTCAAGGCTTCTCTGTCAAATGGTACATCCTGGTCTCTGCTACCGCGGATATTTGAAAGATCCATTAGATTTACTCATATTTTCATCATGGACTACATACAAAGTGTAGCTACAGCTTTCAATGCCAGTGTTGTCCTGAATACAGCTGCTGGTATCGACCCAGCCCTGTCTTATGTGGCTAAAGCAATCTGGACTGGTTGAAGCCAAGAGGGAAGGATTATTTTGAAAGTGTTTGAGTCTACAGTTAAAATGCCAAGATAGCTACATGTACATACGTTATTGTTTCAACTGTATCAAAAAGTAGTTTTCATTGCTAGCTATTGTTAGCTATATAGCTAGCTAGCCAGACAGTTGCATACAGGTACCGTTATAGCTTGCTTCGTCCCGCAATGAGCCATCGTTTACAGATGGCTCATTGCGGGACGAAGCAACGTTAAGCCAGCTAGTTGAGCTGGCCACTTGCATTCTGCTGTTAATGTTGATTCCTGATGTGCTAAGGCATGCATGATAATCTTTTTCATGTTTGCCAGTTTGTCATTGTACTATCCTTTGTGTCTCTGCGTGACTACATGTAGCGTATTGTTTCTTGTCATTGTGTTAAGACGTTCTGTGACTTTGCTCTCAGGGAGGGGACTGATAGAAGAACAGAAAGAAGGGAACACATTGTTACTTTGGCCCAACGCATAGAAACTATGTGTGCAAGGTCATGTTCAGCCAATTGCACCCTGAGAGCAGAGACACCTAGTTTGTGCATGAGTATACAGAGTGCTGAAGGGAGAGCACCCCATAAGAGCTTCTGACAGACTTGTACTTTGAGTGTTAAGTTTGTTGTAACCTCTCCGGCCGTGATAATAAAGATCTGTTCATTTAACTTTGACTTGGAGTCCTTAGTGGTAATTTCCACTGTAGGCTGCCCGGGAGAAAACACATCATCTACGAAATCTGGAAGGACTGACACCTGAATTGTAATTTTTAACAATAAGAACTGTTTTGAGAAGCTTAGAAAAGGATCCAGAGTCCCAAGAGGGGACTAGGCGGGGGTAGAGAGACCCCGTCGGCAACGTTGTCTCTAGGTATTCAGGGAATACTTACGTAGTTCTGGGAACTACATGGAAGTTCTGGGAACTCCATTTTTGGATTTAGATAATATTAAGTGATTGAGTGGAATGATTTTTGTATGATTGACTAATTTACTGAAAAAGGGAAATTAGTTCCCAGAATGATTGAGGTCTCGAGTGTGATAATTGTTAGAGTAAAGTAAATTGATAAGGTATAATTAAAAGTAATAATGGGGAAAGGGAACAGTAAAAGTAGATATGAAGACCCAGATTGGGCACCAAGGGGACCCAGTAAAGTGATGGCAAAGAAATTTGGTATGGGGGTACTGTGCCAGACAGAAGATTGGACAGCATGGACTGACCCTGCGAAAGATGCTGTGAAGTTTGAAAAAGAGGCGAGAGCAATCATTTCCATGTATAACCCCACCACCCGTGAAATTTAGGAAATACTCTGTCGGTGTTTGAAGTTAAAGTGGAACCAGTGTAAGGGAGGTTGGAACAGTGATGCAACCAGAGCCAACCGTGCTGACCAACTCACTGGGGTCTTTGATAATATAAAGACAACATACCCAAAGCTAACAGACTGGCAGAAAATACATTCCACCATGATGAAGGCCGATGAGAGCTTTGAGGACTATCAGGATCGAATGGAGAAGATCTTCCTCCAGCACTCTGGTCTGACCAAGAATCATATGGCAGCCTGCTGTGCCATGCCGTGGTTACTGGCCTGCGACAAGACCTGAAGACAGCTGTGACCACTACATGCATTGGGTGGGAGACAAAGACCCTTGCTGATGTCAAACCTCACATCACCCATGCAGAAAGACAGATCAGGTCGAAGAACTCCAAGACTGGTGCTAAACTACAAGCTGCACAGTTTATGTTTTTTGCTGGAGGAGGAGGAAGAGGATACACTTACCACCTTTTCGACTGAAAATACCCTGATAGAAATTGAAATACTTGGCCAGAAGATTCCATTCCTAGTAGACACCGGGGCTGCTATCTCGGTGTTGAAACAATCTGCCCTGAAAGTAATCCCCTCTAAAAAAAACTCCACACTGTTGGAGCATCAGGAATTCCCTCTGAAGAATGCCCCTACTTACCCCCTACACGTTAAATGGGAAGATGGAAGTTGGAAACAGACATTTCTGTACTCCTCCACCTGCCCTTTAAACCACTTGGGAAGAGGTCTGATGTGCAAGATGAATCTGACTGTTGCATGCACTGCTGATGGCTTGTCCCTCTGTTCCCCTACAAATGGGATATTCCCGTGCATGTCCCAGTGTTATTATGCCTGACATTTGAATGATCCTGAGGTGGAAGGTGAACTATGAGAGTGATCACTTACCTCTCCACACCACTGTGCATGGGAGGTCCCGGAACATCTTCACTGCACAGCAGCTGTCCCCTCGTGTGAAGAAGACCCTGAATATCAACAAAGATGGACAAAGCAGAAAAGCAGAGTGGAAGTGACAATTGATGGAATATACTACAGTGAGGAATTTACAGCAGCCGGAGTTCTGCTGTCTGATGTACAGAGAGCACTGTATGAAGTAACAGGTGCTGTCCCATGCTATAGTATGTCAACAACAAAAGAACAATCGAGAATGGAGAGATGTTGGCCTTTGGATGAAGATTGTGATGACAGCCACTGATTGGGTGGCCTGGGAAGGTGATGGGAAGTGGTCACCATCAACAGCAACCTTTTTCTCCCCTTTCTGGGCTACCACTCGAACGATACCAAAGAAAGAACCTATTCCTGCCAAAAGTATGATGGTCATGTCCCAAGATAACTCCTACATACCATGGCTGGATGAAGTGCCAGAACAGCTCTGGGCTGTCTCCAAGACTGATATTAGGAAAATGAGAGGTGCCATCCGGGTGAAAGTTGTCCCGAAGAATAATCACAGACTATATAAATCTCAGTACTCTCTTAGTAAAGAAGCAGAAAAGGGTATTATTCCCATCCATCAGGCCCTGGTTGAAAATGGGACTTTGATCCCATGCCCAAATTCTCCCTGTAACACCCCTATTTTACCTGTTAGGAAGCTATCTGGTGAATATCGTTTTGTGCAAGATCTTAGAATAGTTAATGATGCTGTTCACGCAAGAGCACCCCTGGTGCTGAACACAGTTACCATTCTTTCCAAAGTTCCCCCAGGGAGCTGTTGTTTTTCAGTTATAGATTTGGCTAATCCATTTTTCAGCATTCCTGTTGACCCTGGATCACAGGATTGGTTCTCTTTTACGTTTCTTGGGAAAAAATGGACTTGGACGGTGATGCCACAAGGCTACGTTGAATCACCTGCCATTTTTGGCCAGGAAATGGTGAGGAACCTGGAAGGTTTTATTCGCCCTGGAGGTAGTACTGTGGTTCAATACGTTGATGACCTGTTGGTCTGTTCCTCATCTGAGGAGATCTGTCACAAAGATACTAAGGCACTGTTAATGTTCTTAGCTGAAAATGGTCACAGAGTTTCCCCCTCTAAGATGCAGTTGTGTAGAAGTTCTGTTAAATATTTGGGTAATGACATTACTCTAAAGATAGGCTTGAGGCGATAACGTCCCTGCCTAAACCTGTTACTAAGCAGCACATGATGTCGCTGTTGGGAGTGGCTGGCTACTGTCGCCCATGGTTGAAAGACTATGCGGAGACAGTACAGCCTCTGCAGGATTGTATTTATGGCAGAAAGACGGAAATGTCTGAAGAAGTGGAATGGACACCTGAGGCTGAATTAGCCTTGATTAAGTTAAAGCAGGTTCTAATGTCGACTCCCTGTTTGGGTTTGCCTGACCACACCAGACCATTCCATCTTTTTGTCTCTGAGAATCTTGGGTTTATGTCTGCTGTGTTGACACAGTACCACAGAGTTGGCTATAGGCCTGTGGGGTACTACTCTAAGCGTTTAGACACTGTTATCCGATGCATGGTTTCCTGCCTCCGCTCTGTTTCTGCGGCAACTGAGGCGGTTTTGGCATGTTCTGATATTTTAGCAATGACTGAGCTGATGGTGCATGTTCCCCATGTGGTTCATGCCATTATTACACAGGCTAAAACTTCCCATCTTACACCTGCCAGATTGCTAGATTATCAGAGCATCCATTTGACGATGTTTCACGTTACACTGAAGAGAGATACTGTACTTATCCCCTCTACTCTCCTCCCTACAGCTGATGCCGGGGAAGAACATGACTGTGAATTGACCATTGAGATTGATTGTAGCCCTAGGCTTTACCTAAAAGACATTCCTCTTTTGAATTCAGACTTTTTTGTGGATGCTCTGCCCAGCGAAACGACAAGGGTGAACCTTTAGCAGGCTATGCTGTTGTCACCGCTGTTCAAACTGTGGAAAGTGCAAGACTTCCCCCTCACTTGTCTGCTCAGGCAGCAGAGTTATTTGGTTTACCCAGAGCATGTATTTTGGCTAAGGATTGCTCTGTTAATATCTACACTGATAGTAGATTTGCATTTGGTGTTATGAACGATTTTGGCACGTTGTGGAAGAATAGAGGATTTTTAACTTTGTCTGGAAAAACTATTCCTCACAGTGATCTTGTCTCCTCTTTGCTGATGGCCGTTCAGCTCCCCTCATCTATTGCAGTGGTTAAGTGCCAAGCACACACTTTGCAAAGGACAGTGTTTCTCAAGGGAACGCTAAAGCTAATTGTGCAGCCAAGCTGGCTGCTTCCTCTTCTGTTTCAGATGGCAGCAGTTGTTGTTTTGCAGGCAGCAGCTGATGCGACTGAGAAAAGGCGATGGGCTGAACACTGTCACAAGGACACCTCGGGTGTATGGCTTGATGATTTATATAGACCTCCCATGCCCCATTGTACTTTCCAATACCTTGCTAAATTGTCACATGGTCAAGACCATGTGTCAAAAGGAGGGATGGTGGATCTTGTAAATAAACATTGGTGTACAGTAGGATTTACTATGTTTGCAGATTATATAATTTTTTTAAGTGTGTGATCTGTATGACTAATAATGTTGGACGCGACGTTTCAGTATCCCTTTGAGAACTTGATGATGGACTTCATTGAGTTGGCCCTTTGTGAGGGGATCAAGTATTGTTTGGTGATTGTTTACATATTTTCAAAAATGGATTGAAGCTTGTCCTTGCAGGAGAACTACATAAGCAGCTGTAGCAAAGGCTCTTCTGAGAGAGATCATACCAAGGTGGGGTCTGTTGTCAAAAGTCTCCTCTGACAATGGTCAACCTTTTGTGAATGAGATTGTTCAGTCCCTGTCAGAGGCTTTACAGATTGATTTGAGAACCCATTGTGCCTATCATCCTCCATCTGGTGTTGCGGTAAAACGGGCAAACCAAACCCACAAAACTGAATTGATTAAACTGATTGGTGAAACAAGCCTTACATGAGTGAAGGTGCTTCCATTGGCACTGATGAGCATGAGAGGCAGATCCCACACAGTGACTGGTCTCTCTCCCCATGATGTGCTGACAGGGCGACCTATGAGAATGACTAACACGCCATTTCTTCAAAACAGGTTGACATTGCAGGGAATGGAAGAAGATATGGTCGCATACTGTGTCTCACTTAACAATGTTCTTAAAACTCTCTTCCCACAGGTGAATGCTTCTCTGCCCAACCTATCAGGAGGAACTGAGCATTGTCTGTGCCCTGGAGACTTCATGGTGGTAAAAGACTACAGAAGGAAGAGCTGGAAGGATCCTCGTTGGAGAGGACCATATCACGTTTTGCTGCCCACCCTGACTGCGGTAAAGATAGCTGAGAGGGACACCTGGATTCACGTCTCGCACTGCAGACGAGTTCCTACCCCATAGGAGGATGGCGGGAGTCCTATCCCTAAGGCTGTGTGGCCTGCCTGTCTGGATCTGCACCATTGTGTTGATTTGAACAGTTGGTTGCCCTCCAGTGGGTGACCGTTGAGGTGAAGATGAAAGTCCACCGCAGACCCAGAGTAGTAGTCCAGAAGGAGAAGTCAGCCGAAGGAAAAGAGTAAAATAGAAGTAAAAGGTCAAGATGAGGGAGGGAATCTGTTCCTCTCGAACTGAAATGGTGGCAAATGTCACTTCATATATGACTTATTTTTGGGTATGTGGGTTGGGTCCTGTGGGAGTAGGTAAGGTTCTCACATATGTAGGGGTTCCTTTGGGGGTGAACGTAACTATTCAACTGTCCTCAATATTGTCTTTGGCCAATTCCCCCCCAAAGAATCCCGACCCCATGACTTATTTTGCGATGTACAATGTTATTGTCAGCCTTCTACTGTATATCCTAGACCAAACAATTGCAGTGACCCACCCATCCCTATAGTAGGATCCCTGGTAGCCCCCTGGTGTATTAGAGGAAATGGGAGTAAACATTTGAGTGAAAATGTTTGTAACTGTACTATGTTGGTTAACGGTAGCAATAACTGCTCTCTTGTAGTAAATTATTCTGTTACAGGAGCACCCAGAAATGTGAGTTTTATGATTTCTGTCTACAATAAGTCTATCGCACTGAAAGGAGCCCCAAATGGTACCTATTGGTTGTGTGGCTGATTTGCTTATTATCGTATACCACCTAATTGGGGAGGGAGGTGTACTGTTGGGTTTGTGGTGCTGGCCATGAGAGTTCTTGGAAATATTGAAACAGAATTGAGGGTTCTGTTCAGGGACTATCATCAGCCGACCCCTCATTTTAATAAGCGATCCCTTGCAGATGTCACTCAGTTGCAGACCTTCTTCTACCGATTCGCTGGTGTTTTGCTGCCCCAATATGGAGTTGCATGTGCCTTAGATCAAATTCGAGATTTGGCTATTAAAGTTGAGAAAAGGAGTTCCTAGAGATGCCTTGGTTGCTCTGAATGAGGGAGTGAAAGCACTCCGCAAGGTGGCCCTGCAAAACAGGGAGGCACTTGACTACTTATTGGCTCATGTCATGACTATCCTGGCTGAGGATCAAAGGACTCAGATCAGCTTGGCAAATGGCTGACAACAAACAGACCCTCTCACCCACAGAATAGGGGAGGGTGAACTGGGCAGGTTTTTGACACCTTTAATTAGGGAGGAGGGTAATCTCCCTCCTGCTCTGCAGTATTACTAAAGGCTTTCTTTGTTCCAGAGACTTTTTGCCGCCAAAACCTTTTTGTCCAAAAAGTGAACATTGGAACATTATTTATATCATCCGAATGTTAAGAATAATCATGTCATATTGTTTATTATTTTTATTAATTTTTTATTATTTATATTTATCATTAAGGATGGTATCAAGAAATAACTGTTACTCGGAAAGTGTACACATTTTATCTGTCAAGTTTACACCCAAATGTTGTATGAAATATATGATTAAAGATGAGAGTATTTTTGTTAAAATAGGAATGTGATATTAGTTTTCTAATGAGATAATAGTTTTTCATGTAAACTATGCACAGTGACTAGCCACGCCCCAAGTGAGCACAGACATTGTGTTGGCGTGATAGAATGCCCCCTTTTTACCAGAGTGCATAAAAAGCCTTGGTAACAAATACCATCAGACCAGAAAGCATGGAGCTGTGGCTATATGGCTTAAAATGGTTAGACCAGAAAGACCAGAAAGCGTGGAGCTGTGGTTACATGGCGTAAAATGGTTAGACCAGAAAGACCAGAAAGACCAGAAAGACCAGAAAGCGGGTAGCTGTGGTTACATGCCGTAAAATGGTTAGACCTGAAAGACCAGAAAGACCAGAAAGTGTGGAGCTGTGGCTACACGGCTTAAAAGGATTAGACCAGAAAGTGTGGAGCTGTGGCTACACGGCTTAAAATGGTTAGACCAGAAAGCATGAAGCTGTGGCTACACGTTTAAAATGGTTAGAACTTTGAATCTCTACACGAGGTGAAGAAGATAAACTCACTAGACCAGAACATTGGTAAAGTGCATGTAAAGTGGTCTAGAACTTTGACTAAAGACACGAGGTGGGAATTAGAAAATCCCATCTCAGACAATCAGTGGTGCATCTGAAGTATCTGCTCTATTTGAACCCTACACTCCAAGCCAGGACAACTAATAAGAAGGACATTGTGACCTCTGGTGGACAATCAGGGCCTTACACCCATCGACCCCTTCTCCATAGAAGGAGTGATTGGTTTCAACAGAGAGACGACGAATGAAGACATAGACACGTAAATACATTCATGACTTCTTCTCCGAATGGGCGGTGGTTAGGGTGCTAAGTATTCTGATTACTGTGAGCGTAGTTTCCAAATGTAGGTACGAAAAGTTTGATTCTCTTTGTCCCTCTCTACCTCCTTCTTTATCTACCCCTCCCTTTCCTTTGATAACCAAGCAGTCATGCTTTTGTTAGTCCACTAGGGACTTTTTCTCATGTATTAAGTATGTATGTATTCTGTGTTATAATTTAGTTAGCTAGTAAAAAAAGTAATTAAGCCAATTTCTGTCGTGCTGAATCATAAGTAAAGCTGGGGTTCTTGCGGATCCAAGGAGTATGCGATGTTCAGAATAAGACTGATATGAGGTAATGATTAATGAGTGACAGTGAAGTTTGGACACACCTACTCATTCATGGGTTTATCTTTATTTTTACTATTTTTTACATTGTAGAATAATAGTGAAGACATCACAACTATGAAATAACACATATGGAATGATGTAGTAACCCAAAAAGTGTTAAACAAATCAAAAATATATTTTATATTTGAGATTCTTCAAATAGCCACCCTTTGCCTTCATGACAGCTTTGCATACTCTTGGCATTCTCTCAACCAGCTTCATGAGGTAGTCACCTGGAATGCATTTCAATTAACAGGTGTGCCTTCTTAAAAGTTAATTTGTCCATATTATGTCAAGAACAGCTTAAATAAGCAATGAGAAATGACAGTCCATAATTACTTTAAGACATGAAGGTCTGTCAATACGGAAAATTTCAAGAACTTTGAAAGTTTCTTCAAGTGCAGTCTCAAAAACCATCAAGCGCTATGATGAAACTGGCTCTCGTGAGGACCGCCACAGGAATGGAAGACCTAGGGTTACCTCTGCTGCTGAAGATGAGTTCATTAGCATTACCAGCCTCAGAAATTGCAGCCCAAATAAACTCTGCCTTGAAGGTCAGCATCCCGGAGTCGTCACTTCACTGTTGATGTTGAGACTGGTGTTTGCGGGTACTATTTAATGAAGCTGCCAGTTGAGGACCTGTGGGCGTCTGTTTCTCAAACTAGACACACTAATGTATTTGTCCTCTTGCTCAGTTGTGCACCGGGGCCTCCCACTCCTCTTTCTATTCTGGTTAGAACCAGTTTGCGCTGTTCTGTGAAGGGAGTAGTACACAGCGTTGTACGAGATCTTCAGTTTCTTGGCAATTTCTCGCATGGAATAGCCTTCAATTCTCAGAACAAGATTAGACTGACGAGTTTCAGAAGAAAGTTCTTTGATTCTGGCCATTTTGAGCCTGTAATCGAACCCACAATTGCTGATGCTCCAGATGTTCAACTAGTCTCAAGAAGGCCAGTTGTATTGCTTTTTTAATCAGCACAACAGTTTTCAGCTGTGCTAACATAATTGCAAAAGGGTTTTCTAATGATCAATTAGCCTTTTTAAAATGATAAACTTGGATTAGCAAACACAACGTGCCATTGGAACACATGACTGATGGTTGCTGATAATGGGCCTCTGTACGCCTATGTAGATATTCCATTAAAAATCTGCAGTTTCCAGCTACAATAGCCATTCACAACATTAACAATGTCTACACTGATCAATTTGATGTTATTTTAATGGACAAAACATTTATTTTCTTTCGAAAACAAGGACATTTCTAAGTGACCCCAAACTTTTCAACGGTAGTGTATGTTAATAAGTAAAATACATTTTTCATATCACATATGGTGATAAAAGGAGGGAGTGTAGTGGATAAAAGGAGGGAGTCTGTGTCTCTATAAATGCGTGACTACATGTAGCGTATTGTTTCTTGTTATTGTGTTAAGATGTTATGTGACTGCTCTCAGGGAAGGGACTGATAGAAGAACAGAAAGACACGAACACATTGTTACTTTGGCCCAAGCCTAGAAACTATGTGTGCAAGGTCATTATCTGCCTATTGCACCCTGAGAGCAGAGACGCCTAGTTTTTGCATGCGTATAAAGAGTGCTGAAAGGAGAGCACCCCTTCAGAGCTTCTGACAGACTTGTACTTTGAGTATTATGTTTGTTGTAACCTCTCCGACTGTGATAATAAATATCTGTTAATTTAACTTTGAGTTTGAGTCCTTCATGGTAATTTCCACGACATCATGTTTAACTAGCTAACTACCAAAAATAGCCACTCTGGTGCGAATGCTAATCGGTTAGCAAGCTAATCAAACCCCGTGTTACGTTATAGGGACACATGCTAAGTTGATGACATTATAGCTAAATAGCTAGCTAACTATTGGATTATAGATTCCGAGGTCGTTTTTTTTTGCAACTAGCTGGCAAGCTCGATGAATACCAGTTACATCTAGCTAACTGGTAATCATGAAGCCAAATGTTTGCTAAATCTAGCTAGTTATCTTGTGTCTGCATTGCCATTGTTGGGCTGGAAGCAAGTTAAGTGTGTACAGGGCAGTTTAGTATAGCTGTAGGACATGAATGAATTGTTTTGACCAAGTTCATCTGCTCATGTGTGTGTGTGTGTGTGTGTGTGTGTGTGTGTGTGTGTGTGTGTGTGTGTGTGTGTGTGTGTGTGTGTGTGTGTGTGTGTATGTGTTCAATTATTTGTGACATTGTGGTAACAATTAAGAATGTAAACAAAATAAATCAAATAAATCCAGTTCATAATGATTAATAAGATGCAAGTTGCAAGCTTGTAATTTTTAAATTTGTTTGTATATATACAGTACCAGTTAAAAGTTGGGACACACCTAATCATTCCAGGGTTTTTCTTTGCTTTTTATATTTTCTACATTGTAGAATAATGGTGAAGAAATCAAAACTATGAAATAACACATATGGAATCATATAGTAACCACAAAAGTGTTAAACAAATCAAAATATAGTTTATATTTAAGATTCTTCAAAGTAGCCACCCTTTGCCTTCATGACAGCTTTGCACACTCTTGGAATTCTCTCCACCAGCTTCACCTGTAATGCTTTTCCAACAGTCTTGAAGGAGTTCCCACATACAGTATGCTTAGCACTTGTTGGCCGCTTTTCCTTCACTCTGCGGTCAGACTCATCCCAAACCATCTCAATTTGGTTGAGGTCGGGGGATTGTGGAGGCCAGGTCATCTGATGCAGCCCTCCATCACTCTCCTTCTTGGTAAAATAGCCCTTACACAGCCTGGAGGTGTGTTGGGTCATTGTCCTGTTGAAAACAAATGATAGTCCCACTAAGCCCAAACCAGATGGGATGGCGTATCGCTGCAGAACTTATCCTCTGCAGCAGAGGTAACTCTTGGTCTTCTATTCCTGTGGTGGTCCTCATGAGAGCCAGTTTCATCATAGCGCTTGATGGTTTTTGTGACTGCACTTGAAGAAACTTTAAAAGTTCTTGAAATTATCCGGATTGACTGACCTTCATGTCTTAAAGTAATGATAGACTGTCGTTTGTCTTTGCTTATTTGAGCTGTTCTTGCCATAATATGGACTTGGTATTTTACCAAATAGGGCTATCTTCTGTATACCCCCCATACCTTGTCACAACACAACTGCTCAAACGCATTAAGAAGGAAAGAAATTCCACAAATTAACTTTTAAGAAGGCACACCTGTTAATTGAAATGCATTCCAGGTGACTACCTCATGAAGCTGGTTGAGAAAATGCCAAGAGTGTGCAAAGCTGTCATCAAGGCAAAGGTTGGTTACTTATTATTTTATTTTTTTTTGTGCTATCTGCAGGGTCAGCTCCATGCAAATATTGTAATCCTTCAGCCATTCCTTGTCCTGTGTCCAGAAACAAGCTACAAATGGACAGTACCAAAACAAATGATCTAATGATTCTGTCTCTTCACAGCCAAATCTGCAGAGCTGGGAAGATTGTATCCCCCATACAAATAACATTATATTGGTAATTCTAAGTTTTGAATCCGGCGTCGTTTTGCGTATCAGTTCATAAACACTATGCCATGGAATCGGTACGTCAAAAATCTCTTCCCAACTATTTTGCAATCTACAGTGGGGAAAAAAGTATTTAGTAAGCCACCAATTGTGCAAGTTCTCCCACTTAAAAAGATGAGAGAGGCCTGTAATTTTCATCATAGGTACACGTCAACTATGACAGACAAATTCAGATCTTTTTTATTTTTATGAATTGATTTGCAAATTATGGTGGAAAATAAGTATTTGGTCACCTACAAACAAGCAAGATCTCTGGCTCTCACAGACCTGTAACTTCTTCTTTAAGAGGCTCCTCTGTCCTCCACTCGTTACCTGTATTAATGGCACCTGTTTGAACTTGTTATCAGTATAAAAGACACCTGTCCACAACCTCAAACAGTCACACTCCAAACTCCACTATGGCCAAGACCAAAGAGCTGTCAAAGGACACCAGAAACAAAATTGTAGACCTGCACCAGGCTGGGAAGACTGAATCTGCAATAGGTAAGCAGCTTGGTTTAAAGAAATCAACTGTGGGAGCAATTATTAGGAAATGGAAGACATACAAGACCACTGATAATCTCCCTCGATCTGGGACTCCACGCAAGATCTCACCCCGTGGGGTCAAAATGATCACAAAACAGTGAGCAAAAATCCCAGAACCACACGGGGGGACCTAGTGAATGACCTGCTATGATGAAAATTACAGGCCTCTCTCATCTTTTTAAGTGGGAGAACTTGCACAATTGGTGGCTGACTAAATACTTTTTTTTCCTACTGTATGGTCAGATGAAACCAAAATAGATTTTTTTGGTAAAAACTCAACTCGTCATGTTTGGAGGACAAAGAATGCTGAGTTGCATCCAAAGAACACCATACCTACTGTGAAGCATGGGGGTGGAAACATCATGCTTTGGGGCTGTTTTTCTGCAAAGGGACCAGGACGACTGATCCGTGTAAAGGAAAGAATGAATGGGGCCATGTATCGTGAGATTTTGAGTGAAAACCTCCTTCCATCAGCAAGGGCATTGAAGATGAAACGTGGCTGGGTCTTTCAGCATCCCAAACACACCGCCCGGGCAACGAAGGAGTGGCTTCGTAAGAAGCATTTCAAGGTCCTGGAGTGGCCTAGCCAGTCTCCAGATCTCAACCCCATAGAAAATCTTTGGAGGGAGTTGAAAGTCCGTGTTGCCCAGCGACAGCCCCAAAACATCACTGCTCTAGAGGAGATCTGCATGGAGGAATGGGCCAAAATACCAGCAACAGTGTGTGAAAACCTTGTGAAGACTTACAGAAAACGTTTGACCTGTGTCATTGCCAACAAAGGTTATATAACAAAGTATTGAGAAACTTTTGTTATTGACCAAATACTTATTTTCCACCATAATTTGCAAATAAATTCATTAAAAATCCTACAATGTGATTTTCTGGATTGTTTTTTTCTCATTTTGTCTGTCATAGTTGACGTGTACCTATGATTAAAATTACAGGCCTCTCTCATATTTTTAAGTGGGAGAACTTGCACAATTGGTGGCTGACTAAATACTTTTTTTCCCCACTGTATATGGGACGGCTGTCAATCTTTTGGTCCTTAAATGAAACTGGTAAACTTTTTTATTTATCACAATTTTCTTTAACCAATTATGTTCTTTAATGCAAGGCCGACAGACAAGTTCCTTACTTTTTCCTACTTTCACTTTCCTCTTCCATTTTTGCGGTAATGCTGCAATTATTTGGTTGTAATTTTGGGTAGAGCAGACATTTCCATATGTTTTTGTTAGCTGCATGTGCGACATAACTCCACCATTCCTACTGATAATATCATTTACGAAGATGTCTAAAAGAAATTTTTTGATCAACTAGTATATTGGAGTTTAACCACATTTGTTGCAATATTTGTTCTGTCATTTCTGGAGGATTAAATTGAAATTGCAAACAACTTTCTATGGCTTGTTTTAGAAATAGTGATATTTGGGAGATGATTTCCTTTTCAAATACCTGAAAGTGAGGGGTTGTAATCTGAATAAAGGGAAAAAGTCCCTTCTTGAACATTGGGTGAGACAATCTTACTAGTTTGCTAGAGAACCAGTTGACTGGAGCTTTTAGTGATAGGTCTAATGCTTTAATATTTAATAATTTATGTCCTCCTAATTCATATTCATTATATAAATAGGTCCGTTTAATTTTGTCTGGCTTGCCGTTCCAAATAAAATGGAATATTTTTTTCTCATATAATTAAAAAAACTGTTCGCTAGGCGTAGGCAAGACCATAAGCAAATAGGTAAACTGGGATAATTCTTAAGAGTTAATCAGGGTGATTTTTCCACAAATTGACAGGTATTTACCTTTCCATGGTAGCAAGATCTTATTTATTTTTGCTAACTTTCTATTATTTTTTTTGGAGTGAGATCATTTATTTCATTTGGGATATGTATTCCGAGTATATCCACATCACCATCAGACCATTTAATTGGTAAACTACATGGTAATGTAACATTTTTATTTTTTGGTGATCCAATGCGTAATATAGTACATTTATCATAATATGGTTGTAATCCAGAGAGGTTAGAAAATGTATCTAGATCCTCTATGAGGCTGTGGAGGGATTCAAGTTGTGGATTTAAAATAAAACATGAATCATCAGCGTACAATGACACCTTTGTTTTTAAGCCCTGGATTTCTAATCCCTTGATATTATTGTTGGATCTGATTTTAATAGCTAACATCTTGCTGGCAATAATAAATAGATATGCCGATAGTGGACAACCTTGTTTCACTCCTCTTGACAGTTTAAAACTTTCTGAGAAATAGCCATTATTTACTATTTTACACCTAGGGTTACTATACATGATTTTTACCCAATTTATAAGAGATTGTCCAAAATTGAAATGCTCCAGGCATTTATATATAAACCCCAGTCGTACTTTATCAAATGCCTTTTCGAAGTCTGCTATGAATAGTAGGCTTGGTTTCCCAGATTTTTCATAGTGTTCTATTGTTTCCAGTACTTGCCTTATATTGTCTCCAATGTATCGCCCATGTAAAAAACCTGTCTGATTAGAATGAATAATGTCCGACAATACCTTTTTAATTCTATGCGCTATACATTTTGCTAGAATTTTTACATCACAACACTGAAGTGTAAGGGGCCGCCAATTTTTCTTTATATTTTCCACTTGTATCCTGTTTCAGTAATAATGAAATCAGACCTTCTTCTTGAGTGTCTGATAATCTACCATTTACATAGGAGTGGTTAAAACATGCTAATAATGGTCCTCTGAGTATATCAAAAAAGGTTTGGTATACCTCGACTGGTATGCCATCCAACCCTGGAGTTTTCCCGGACTTAAAGTCTTTAATTGCATCCAGAAGTTCCTCCTCTGTAATTTCACCTTCACAAGAGTCTTTCTGTATGGCTGTTAATTTTACATTATCAATAGAAAATAAATCTCTACAATTTGCTTCAGTTAGAGGAGATGGAGGCGACTGAAATGAAAACATATGCTTAAAATACTTTGTTTCCTCCTTCAAAATATAATTTGGTGAATCATGGGTGACATGGGTGTCATTTGTAACCAGTTTCAATAAGTTATTTTCTATGTTGAAGATAAAAAAATTATTTGGTGCATTTATCCCCATATTCCATCCAGTTTGCTTTATTTTTATAATATATTACACTTGTTCTTTCTTGAATATGTTTCTCCATTGCTTTTTGTTTTTCCTCTAATTTATTCTGAGCCTCTATGTTACAGTTTTTATTGCTATCTATCTGTTCTGTTAGACCTTCTATTTCCTTTGTTAGTGTGTACTCTTTAGACCAAAATTGCATTTAAAGGTGTCCCATACAATAAGGGGATTTGCTCTACCTATGTTATGTCGAAAAAAATCAGTTATAAATTCCTCTGTCCTAGTTAAAAACAAGTTATCATCCAATAGGCTTTCCAATACCCTCGCCCACGTGGAAATTCAGTAAGAGTAATGTATATGCCAATTATATGATGGTCCGACCGCATTCTGTCCCCTATCAACACTTTTTAAACTTTTGGTGCCAACGAGAATGACATAAGAAAGAAGTCAAGACGACTAGCATGATTGAGTCTCCGCCATGTATATCTCACTAGATCAGGATATTAAAGCCTCCATATATGTCCTAGTTCTAATGTATCCATGACATTCACGATTTCCTTAAGAGCATGAGGGTGATTGTTTGTAGTGTGATTTCCTTTACGGTCCATTGAGCTATTTAAAACGGTATTATAATCTCCCACCATAATAATATAGTCTTGAATTGCTTGCAAGGTCGATAATTTATTATATATATTTTCAAAGAAGTGTGGATCATCATTATTTGGTCCGTAAAGGTTAATGAGCCATATTTGTTTATGGTCCAATAACATATTTAAAATAATCCATCTACCTTCCGTATCTGTTTGGACAATTTGCACATTCGGATCGAAATTACTGTTAATTAATATCATCACCCCTTTTGAGTTTCTTAGCCCATGGGAGAAGTATATTTCGCCCCCCCCATTCCTTTTCCACGGAACTTCATCTAGAATTGTTGAATGGGTTTCCTGTAAACAATAGATATTATATTCCTTCTCTTTGAGTCATGTAAATATTGTTCTTCTTTTGTTATTATCTGCTAAGCCATTACAATTATAACTGGCTATACTTATTTCACCTCATACCATAACGAGATACAAGTTTCAAATCTATTTGTACATTTACCAACAGAAAATACCATAGTGATTGAGTGTCCATATACCTATACCATGATATTTGCAATGTTACTAAATAACCCTCCAATTGTTCTCCACTAATTCCCCCACTAAAACCCCTCCCCATCCCAAGTTGGGCCGTCATCCCAGTGATCAGCATACCACCCCTGTCCCCATGGATCCCTATGCCCCTGAGGGGCCAGGACCCATCCATCGAAAACATCACATAGTGCCACCCACAAAACAGAAGCAGGTCAACCGCCAAAAGCATTTCCAATGCTCTCACCTCAATATATTTATATAGCTATTAAAAAAATATCTATTCAAATATCTTGCATATCTTATTTTCCATCATTATCAATTAAAAATGTTGTCAGTTCATGCATAGGATTTTAACCTATAACCCGAATTGCCATTATATTACATAACATTTTTAACAAGCAACTACCACTTCAGCAAACAACCACTGTGATTCAACCCACACATCTTGAGCCCAACTCAAGAACATACCTGATTTACGAATGCATATACAGTTACAGCCGTTTGAGAAAGCACGCAAGATTGAGCAAAAGTGAACAACAATGTGAGATTTGATTAATCTATTTAATCTATGTTAAGTCCTAGGTGATGGAGATAAGATCCACCCTCTTCACCTGAGACACAAACACTCTGGTCCCCCGTTGTAACGATTTTCCCAAGCATCTCCGTGCAGTCATTCCTTTGATTATTTTGTCCACTTGGGCCACAATAGTAAGCCCCCTCTCTGCTTGTCCGAGTGTGACCCCCTCCCCATGGGTTACTGCAGCCAGTGTTGCCAGCACTGCCACTACCTGGGTGGGGGTACCCCACCGGAATCCCCACCGGCTATGTACAAGGTCATCAAGGTTCTCATTAGCAGCTTTGAGAATTTCCTTGTATAATATGCTCCCACATCGGGGGCTCTGGCTTTGTAGGATCAACCCTGCCAGGCAGGCTCAGAATCTTGAGGGGGCGGTGCTGCTCAAGTAGGTCTCTGACCGCATTTATTTATCTGTTTAGGCTGCATATAGGCAATTCACAGTAGGTCCATAAAACAGATGGGAACTTCTCTTTGGTGTATGGGTCACTCAGGTGGGTGTCCAGGATATAGGGTTGGGGATCGTTCCATCATGATAGGACAATAAAAAAATAGATTAGATGTATACTATATTTGAAAATGTATATCCCTCATCTACACAAAATTGAAAGCTCTCTCTCACAACCCCTGCTCATAGACACCCATTGGTTCTGGGATATGTAACCATTTCCCCTCTCACTCACTTAACGCCAGACTTTTCCAAACACAAAAACACACACCACATGGCTGAAGCGCGCGCCTGCATCCCACACCTGCCGCAAGGGGGAAAGGACGCCAGGGAGAACACAGGACCAACCAAAACAACCGTCCGCCAAAACAACAATTGCCTGCCAAAAATGCAATGTTCTAATTAGTTGTATTTGAAGATGTATTATTCTGCTTGTTATCTTTTCTTGTTATATCGTCTTATCCTTTTATAAAATACTATACATGTTCTTTAATATTACAATCCCTATCATGGCTAGTATTGGGTGTTCCATTATTCGACTCCTCTATTAGAACTTTCAGAATAGCCGAGTAATCTTTGTGTCTCAGAACATTTGGTTGTCAATATACAGTTTATCGACAACGAGTGCAACACGTTTCCCTTTTAATCTATTTTCCTTGAAGATTGGGTACAGAACTTTGCGCCTTTCTGCAATCTCCCTCGGAAACTGATCATTCATGCCTATTTTTGTGCCAGCAAGTCTATTACCTAGGCTTTTAACCATTGCTTTATCCTTAAAAAAAGCAAATTTGGCAACGATTGGACGCTCGTATTTCTGTCCTCTTTGTCCGAAACGGTGTACACGTTCGAGTTGGATTTTATCGACAGCCTCGAGTGGGATTTGAAGCGCTGTAAGAAAAAAGTCCTTCACAATATTCTCAGTTACTTCTCCATCTTTTTCCTGAATACCCGTAAGTACTAGATTTTCTCTCATTGATCTAGTTTGGATGTCTAGTAAGGCTTCTCTCAGAAGGTTGTTCTCCTTTTTAAGTTCCCTAACGTCCGTTTCCATCTTAGTGACTGTCACTTTTAATTTTTTGGTTTCTTTCTCCATTATCGCAGCTATTTCGTCACTCATTTCAAGACTAGATTTCAACTCCTTTACATCCTTACTGACCAACTCTAGTATGCCCAGTTTGTCATTTATCGACTTCAACAGGTCGCTTTCCACACTTACCATACCCAGTGGTGAAAAGCATATATCATCTGTATCAGTCGACGAGTCGCGTTTTCTCTTGGAGATTGGTTCTCCTGGTTTATCTTCTGACATGTTTGGGTGTTGCGTGTTGTTGTAATATTTGTCGATATATTTCTCTAGCCTTATGGTTTGTTTTGTGTTATTATCCAGATTTAAATTGATTAACTGCGAATATATGAAATGCTAATATTTAGTCTAACTTACTGATTTTGATTATTATGTTTTTATCTTGAGGTGATTTGTACCGCTGTCTATTCAATATGCCATCTTGTCTCTGGTGTGTTTGAAGAATTGGTTGGTTACTTTGAAGAATCTCAAATATAAAATATATTTTGATTTGTTTAACACTTTTTGGGTTACTACATGATTCCATATGTGTTCTTTCAAAGTTTTAATGTCTTCGCTATTATTCTACAATGTAAAAAATAGTAAAAAATAAAGAAAAACCCTTGAATGAGTAGGTGTGTCCAAACTTTTGACTGGTACTGTATATCCACTAGGTTAATAAATGATCTAATTTTTCTTTTCGATTATTTAATTAAACTATATCATGTTATTTCAAGTTATCCGTTTGGAGCACATGCAAAAGTGATTTGGAGTTGTTGAACGGGAGTAACAAAATGTATTACAATAGAATTTGAATTAACTGAATGATGAGAATGAAGAAGAGTGATTGAATTCAGAACAATAGTGTAAGAATTGCTCTTCCTCTGTCCCGTGTTTTATTTTATTTTCTACTTTGTCAGGAAAAGCTGTAACTGGACTGTAGCCTATTACTTACTAAAACTGTTGTTACACTGTAAGGTTTTTATTCTAAGCTCAACGGAAATGTTCTGTTACAGTATATTCCATTATATTCTTAAAATACACAGGTATGAGTTGACTGAATATACGCAATAGATGTCTGCTAAATTAACAAGTTGATGGCGAAGCCATGAAGCCTCGGCTACTAAGCACAGATAAATAAAACTCAAAAAAAGGTTTCACATATTTCCAAGACCTGAGCTATTTAATGTATGTGTTTTATTTATTACATTTACATGTGGAATGTTACCGAATAGATAACAACAATAGAAAGAAGCATCTGGTGGCATTGGTAGAGAGTCAGGCGGAGAATGGAATTAAAGTGCACTGTACTGTAGTACTCAACAATGCTGTGGGCCAGGTGTAAATGGTTTAGCAGCCTTTCCAATAAATTGGAATACAAAAGTAGCCATCTACCCTTGATGGGCTATCAACAGGACAATAGACTCTTGCCAAGTTTAGGGACTTTAAATGTATTAATGGATGTTTGTGAGGCATGTCACTTCACCCATCTCTTTCCATAGCCCACCACATGCACTGTTTTCTAACCACATCTGGATGGATCCATAACAAATTACTATGGGAATAAAGATCACTGAATGACATAAATATTGGAATAAAGTAGGATAATGTAATTGAAGGCAACACATTGCGTGGTGAACTATTTCAGCACTGTTCCGTGCTTCTTTGAGACACGCATGGGGACTGGTCTTGATAAATCAATCAGATTTTTATTTTCACTGAATCTCCATTTGGATATTGGTTAGCCTACAATTAGGCTGTGGAAATGTTAGGATTATTTTGCTCTTCACTCACAACCTTATACATCGCCATATTTTCCTAAAGGAAACTCTGAGGCCTACATAGGCTACTGTAAAATTCATTTTAGTTTTTCTTGGAATAGAAACACCATAATATTAATACATTTAATGAAGCTAAATTGCTAACAGTATAAACAGCACAACAAATACAATAATAATTTACAAACAAATTATAATCAATCCCATATAGTCTGTTCTAACAAAAAAGGTTTTAAAGTCTCTGGTACTGCCAATATTAAAACAGTCAAATACAGTGGCTTGCGAAAGTATTCACCCCCCTTGGCATTTTTAATATTTTGTTGCCTTACAACCTGGTATTAAAATTGATTTTTGGGGGGTTTGTATCATTTGATTTACACAACATGCATGCCACTTTGAAGATGCAAAATATTTTTTTTTGTGAAACAAACAAGAAATAAGACAAAATAACAGAAAACTTGAGCATGCATAACTATTCACCCCCCCAAAGTCAATACTTTGTAGAGCCACCTTTTGCAGCAATTACAGCTTCAAGTCTCTTGGGGTATGTCTCTATAAGCTTGGTACATGTAGCCACTGGGATTTTTGCCCATTCTTCAAGGCAAAACTGCTCCAGCTCCTTCAAATTGGATGGGTTCCGCTGGTGTACGGCAATATTTAAGTCATACCACAGATTCTCAATTGGATTGAGGTCAGGGCTTTGACTAGGCCATTCCAAGAAATTGAAATGTTTCCCCTAAACCACTCGAGTGTTGCTTTAGCAGTATGCTTAGGGTCATTGTCCTGCTGGAAGGTGAACCTCCGTCCCAGTCTCAAATCTCTGGAAGACTGAAACAGGTTTCCCTCAAGAATTTCCCTGTATTTAGCGCCATCCTTCATTCCTTCAATTCTTACCAGTTTCCCAGTCTCTGCCGATGAAAAACATCCCCACAGCATGATGCTGCCACCACCATGCTTCACTGTGGGGATGGTGTTCTCGGGGTGATGAGAGGTGATGGGTTTGTGCCAGACATAGCATTTTCCTTGATGGCCAAAAAGCTCAATTTTAGTCTCATCTGACCATAGTACCTTCTTCCATGTGTTTGGGGAGTCTCCCACATGCCTTTTGACGAACACCAAACGTGTTTGCTTATTTTTTTCTTTAAGCAATGGCTTTTTTTCTGGCCACTCTTCCGTAAAGTCCAGCTCTGTGGAGTGTAGGGATTAAAGTGGTCCTATGGACAGATACTCCAATCTCCACTGTGGAGCTTTGCAGCTCCTTCAGGGTTATCTTTGGTCTTTTTGTTGCCTCTGATTAATGCCCTCCTTGCCTGGTCTGTGAGTTTTGGTGGGCGGCCCTCTCTTGGCAGGTTTGTTGTGGTGCCATATTCTTTACATTTTTTAATAATGGATTTAAGTGTGCTCCGTCGGATGTTCAAAGTTTCAGATATTTTTTTGTAACCCAACCCTGATCTCCACAACTTTGTCCCTGACCTGTTTGGAGAGCTCCTTGGTCTTCATGGTGCCGCTTGCTTGGTGGTGCCCCTTGCTTAGTGGTGTTGCAGACTCTGGGGCCTTTCAGAACAGGTGTATATATACTGAGATCATATGACACTTAGATTGCATATGTGTACTTTATTTAACTAATTATGTGACTTCTGAAGATAATTGGTTGCACCAATTTAAAAAAAAATTTGAAACAAGTTATTTTTTTCATTTCACTTCACCAATTTGGACTATTTTGTGTATGTCCATTACATGAAATCCAAATAAAAATCAATTTAAATTACAGGTTGTAATGCAACAAAATAGGAAAAATGCCAAGGGGGATTAATACTTTTGCAAGGCACTGTACATTCGTGAATTCAATCGCTTTAGCCGACATGTTGAGGTTTTTCATTGTTCAATCCCTTTGTTATTTCGTTTTATAACTGAAATGCTTGACTGTATTTAAAGACATGGATTACTTTTATGCTGTGTGATGACATGCACAATTGAATGAAGAATTGATTGAAGTAGGCATTTATGCCAATAAGTAAGTTACGCTAAAACAGCTACAGTAAACAGGACTCTTAGGCCTACAGCTCCATGTCATTTCAATAACTTAATTTCAATAAAAACCTTGAACCCACCTGCCCCTGACTTTTCTTAAATATGTGTATTTTATACTCTAGCGGTAGGACTAGATTAAGATAAATATCATAAAAGACTAAAACCTTCTGAGCAGTTCATCCTCAAAGCGCCATGAAGGTCTGCTGCACCATATGCATATTAACAGTATAATAGCCGGGACTCGATGAGTAGCCTACCAATAGCCGCCAGTCTAATAAATCAAACTAATATACACAATCACAAAGATTTTCTTTTAGGGAGGTCATTAAAAACATGGTACTAAGACAATTTATTTCAAAAGAACAGAATAGCATGTTTTAAGATGTATTTATTTGTGCTATAGTAGCTGAGGCTATGGCTGCGCCATGTCAATTAAATTCACTTGTTAATTTAGCAGACATCACATGCTTATATTCCCCATCCCTTTACAATACGAATATGATGGAATATACAGTGAGGGAAAAAAATATTTGATCCCCTGCTGATTTTGTACGTTTGCCCACTGACAAAGACATGATCAGTCTATAATTTTAATGGTAGGTTTATTTGAACAGTGAGAGACAGAATAACAACAAAAAAATCCAGAAAAACGCATGTCAAAAATGTTATGAATTGATTTGCATTTTAATGAGGGAAATAAGTATTTGACCCCTCTGCAAAACATGACTTAGTACTTGGTGGTAAAACCCTTGTTGACAATCACAGAGGTCAGACATTTCTTGTAGTTGGCCACAAGGTTTGCACACATCTCATGAGGGATTTTGTTCCACTCCTCTTTGCAGATCTTCTCCAGGTCATTAAGGATTTGAGGCTGACATTTGGCAACTCGAACCTTCAGCTCCCTCCACAGATTTTCTATGGGAAACTTAATGTGCTTCTTCTTGAGCCACTCCTTTGTTGCCTTGGCCGTGTGTTTGGGGTCATTGTCATGCTGGAATACCCAGTCACGACCCATTTTCAATGCCCTGGCTGAGGGCTGAGGGAAGGAGGTTCTCACCCAAGATTTGACAGTACATGGCCCCGTCCATCGTCCCTTTGATGCGGTGAAGTTGTCCTGTCCCCTTAGCAGAAAAACACCCCCAAAGCATAATGTTTCCACCTCCATGTTTGACGGTGGGGATGGTGTTCTTGGGGTCAAAGGCAGCATTCCTCCTCCTCCAAACACGGCGAGTTGAGTTGATGCCAAAAAGCTCGATTTTGGTCTCATCTGACCACAACACTTTCACCCAGTTCTCCTCTGAATCATTCAGATGTTCATTGGCAAACTTCAGACGGCCCTGTATATGTGCTTTCTTGAGCAAGGGGACCTTGCGGGCGCTGCAGGATTTCAGTCCTTTACGGCATAGTGTGTTACCAATTGTTTTCTTGGTGACTATGGTCCCAGCTGCCTTGAGATCATTGACAAGATCCTACTGTGTAGTTATGGGCTGATTCCTCACTGTTCTCATGATCATTGCAACTCCACGAGGTGAGATCTTGTATGGAGCCCCAGGCAGAGGGAGATTGACAGTTATTTTGTGTTTCTTCCATTTGCGAATAATTGCACCAACTGTTGTCACCTTCTCACCAAGCTGCTTGGCGATGGTCTTGTAGCCCATTCCAGCCTTGTGTAGGTCTACAATCTTGTCCCTGACATCCTTGGAGAGCTCTTTGGTCTTGGCCATGGTGGAGAGTTTGGAATTGATTGATTGATTGCTTCTGTAGACAGGTGTCTTTTATACAGGTAACAAGCTGAGATTAGGAGCACTCCCTTTAAGAGTGTGCTCCTAATCTCAGCTCGTTACCTGTATAAAAGACACCAGGGAGCCAGAAATCTTTCTGATTGAGAGGGGGTCAAATATGTATTTCCCTCATTAAAATGCAAATCAATTTTGACATTTTGACAATAAAATTATAGACTGATCATGTCTTTGTCAGTGGGCAAACGTACAAAATCAGCAGGGGATCAAATACTTTTTTCCCTCACTGTAACAGAATAAAATATAAAGGATATTTTCCACAAATCGGTATTTGCTGATTGTCATCAGTAGGCATGGAGTTGTGGTTATTCTAGGAAAACTTGATATTTTGAAAGAGAGACCATCTGTCAAACATTTTGTGTTGTTTGACAAAGCTAGGTTAATTAAAAACATTGGAATATGCTCTTTCGGATAGGGTACAGCTATCAAAACGTCTGGCCTTCATGGACCTCTGTAGGATTATTTGAAAAAGTAAGCAAGCACCAACAAGCTTCATAAAGACGCCCTCAAAGATGCCCTCTGGGGGTCGAACTAGCATTAACGGCAACAATGGCTGACAGAAAAATACTATGACGTCAAGCACTCCAATGTGCCATACCATTCTGCATCATCCAGCAAGATGTGCTGCAGTATGACGCAACTTTGAAATGAGGACCCACTTTACTTTGAGCTTATTGCTTGAATGTAATTGCTGGTATGCAAGGTTTGAATGTCTTATCTATTTTAGTCTGCTTTCCTCTTTTACAGCTTTAATTGTCTGGAGCCTGGTGTTGTTGTGGCAAAGGAGCTTTCAGTCAGATGGAACCAAGTTTCAGCTGCTGTGCAATGTTGACGTCCTTCCTCCCAGAGATGTGAAAGCATCCCCCGTACTGGACACAACCCGGCAAACATATATTTTTGAGATGAAAAGGCCATGGTATTACATGTCCTGTTCCAAAGGGTAGGACAGAAATATGTTCTCATGCTAGATTCGTTTGTTCATATCATAAAATGACCTGAACCAAAGTTACTCAAAGGATCTTATGATGTAGGACTAGGTCTAGATATTGTTTTTACCTAAGCCTTTATGTGTTTGTGTGTTTTAAGTTTTTCCTAATTGTAGGCTACTACCTTTAGCACTTGAAGTGAATTAAGTATTTTATTCTTGAAATCTTTTATTTGTTTTTTAAGCACTGCCTCACTGCTTTAGCACATGGCTACAGTCACATGTGTTCTAATGGGAATTCTTTAAGAGATGGGTGGGTCTAATGCTTTAGAGGGTGTGAACAATGCTAAATGGGCGTAAACAAATAACAGCACTGTAGCTGTTCAATGTTGAAAGGTTATCTTTATTATACAACAATAGGCAATGTAATACTGTAAATGGTTTGCCCAATGCAGTAACTTGGTGAGATAATGTTCAGAGAATCCATTTAGGTAATTTGGTGAAAGTATTCCTTTTCTAAATATATGTTTCCCAAGGATTAATGTAGAGCAAATGTGAAAATCACAGCAAAACGTTTGAATGCTTTTTTCTCCTAAATGGGATTATAAATGTATCAACTTTTAAAGCAGCATTACTTCCCCATGTTTCTTCCAACTACAGTGTATGATATGCCATTTTGAAGCTTTGAGTCTGTACTTTTATCCAATGTAAAAAACACAATTTCAAATTTTGTAACATAAGACTAGAAAGAGAGGGTGGGTGACATAAACCTAACACTAATTATAACCCTAAACCTAACCCCTAAGCCTAAAATAGCATTTTTCCTTGTGGGGACCGGCAAAATGTCCCCACTTGTCCGAATGTTCCTTGTTTTACTATCCTTGTGAGGACTTCTGGTCCCCACAAGGATAGTAAAACCAAACACACACATACACACACACTGTATGACTCTTTGATGTACAGTGTAAAAAGAAGAGGCAGCAGCATATACACACAGTACATGAATCCAATCTTGCACATACTCTATTTCTCCATCCCTTCATCCCGGCACTGTAGCGAACAGCTGCACACAGCCTTCTTTTTACGGGGAAGAAAACAGCTTCTGTATTATGCTGATCAGAAATGATGTATGGCAGGCGCAACTAGCAAGGAATTATATAATCACATGCCCCGGGCATTTAATACTTTTATCCCTTTCAATTGGGAGGTCAATTACATACAGGTTAAAGACATCATTAAAGCAGTGTTTCCTGAACTGCTCCTTGCTCCCTGTCAAAATAATTTATGATGCATTGACAGGATTGATTTTAAATGGAGTATCAGTACTACACTAATGGAGGAGGCATCTATTTTTATTTTATATTTTTTGGCAAGTATTTATTTATTCTTGGCCGGAGAACTGATGATTTGTCATTGTGAACACCTAAGGCTGTTTATTCTAACCAAACCTATACTCAGGTAATTGTGTGTATCTGAATGCTAACTAAAACAATTAATAATAGCGTGAATGATGCTGGTCAGTGGTGATGATTATCGTTTTCTTGAGATTCTGATCTGTGTTGTAATTGTGTAATCGGAGAAGGAGGCTCATTGGCCATGCATGGTGGATAGAAGGATAGAAACGAACTCATTTAAAAAATTGTCACACGTGGCAATGCATACTGCGAGCTGCTACCGACGGCAACCATTGATCACTGACACCGTCTATGTAGAACGGGGCTTAATGAATGCACAGAACAAAGTATCGGAGATTACAGAAAGAGAGGGAGAGAGAGAGCGGGGTAGAGAGAGAGGCCGTGGTTATTAAAGAGAGGGATGAAATGCTATTGTTCCCGGGTCCTCATGGGAGTTTTCCACTCTTTGTGAAGATATGCCAGAGCACTCAGCCAAGCCTTGGGCTGTGGGGGCAAGTGTGTGTGAGTCTGTTTCTCTCTGTGTGTGTGTGTGTGTGTGCCTATCTGTCTGCGTGTGTGTGTGTGTGTGTGTGTGTGTGTGTGTGTGTGTGTGTGTGTGTGCATGTGGTGCTTGTGTGTGGGTGTCAGTAGCCCACCTTAATTAGACTTGAGAATTGCACAAAGTGAGCGCATGTGCCAAGCCAAGCTGAACCAGACTGCCCTGCCCAACACGCTTTGCGCTTAAGCTTCAACTAATTGGGCTAAAGGCGAGTCAAAAGCCCTTCTCCAGCTGTGTCAAGCGAGCACTGGACTGGAGAAAGCTTTCTCCCTCCCTTTCCTATTTATTTACATGAGGCTTACATTGGATCGATACCACTTTATATTCCTCCATTTTACATTATTTTCATTCGGTATGCATTGCTTTTTTTATTGCCTCGGTCAGAAAAAATGGGAAAAGCCAGATGTTGCATTGGTGCTTTGTTCTCTCTGTTCTCTGGGTGTAAAGTGTTGTCTGGAGAGCGGATCTACAGTATAAAGCTTTGCAATCTGCTCTTTCTTAATGGGAGGACAAGAATTCCTCCCAGGCTGTCAATTTAAAGATAGGGATTGAACAACAGGAGGCTACCCCTGAGTTGTTCTGCATGATGCCAGTATACAGGATGCAACATAATTGCATGGCTACTTTGCACCTCTCTCTCTCTCTCTCTCTCTCTGTCTGTCTGTCTCTGTACTGTATGTCTCTCAATTATCCATCATAGAAGTGGATGAGATGCTTGTTTGAGATGTTTTTTTTTATTGTCACATACACCAGTGCAGTGAAATGTGTTGTTTCACAGGGTCAGCCATAGTAGGGTTAAATTAAGTGCGTTGCTCAACGACACATCGGCAGATCTTTCACCTTGTCAGTTCGGGTATTCGAACCAGCGACCTTTCAGTTACTGGCCCAATGCTCTAACCGCTAGGCTACCTGCCGTCATACCTGGTACCACATCATGCAATGTATTGGTATACAGTGGGGAAAAAAAGTATTTAGTCAGCCACCAATTGTGCAAGTTCTCCCACTTAAAAAGATGAGAGAGGCCTGTAATTTTCATCATAGGTACACGTCAACTATGACAGACAAATTGAGGAAAAAAAATCCAGAAAATCACATTGTAGGATTTTTTATGAATTTATTTGCAAATTATGGTGGAAAAAAGTATTTGGTCACCTACAAACAAGCAAGATTTCTGGCTCTCACAGACCTGTAACTTCTTCTTTAAGAGGCTCCTCTGTCCTCCACTCGTTACCTGTATTAATGGCACCTGTTTGAACTTGTTATCAGTATAAAGACACCTGTCCACAACCTCAAACAGTCACACTCCAAACTCCACTATGGCCAAGACCAAAGAGCTGTCAAAGGACACCAGAAACAAAATTGTAGACCTGCACCAGGCTGGGAAGACTGAATCTGCAATAGGTAAGCAGCTTGGTTTGAAGAAATCATCTGTGGGAGCAATTATTAGGAAATGGAAGACATACAAGACCACTGATAATCTCCCTCGATCTGGGGCTCCACGCAAGATCTCACCCCGTGGGGGTCAAAATGATCACAAGAACGGTGAGCAAAAATCCCAGAACCACACGGGGGGACCTAGTGAATGACCTGCAGAGAGCTGGGACCAAAGTAACAAAGCCTACCATCAGTAACACACTACGCCGCCAGGGACTCAAATCCTGCAGTGCCAGACGTGTCCCCCTGCTTAAGCCAGTACATGTCCAGGCCCATCTGAAGTTTGCTAGAGTGCATTTGGATGATCCAGAAGAGGATTGGGAGAATGTCATATGGTCAGATGAAACCAAAATAGAACTTTTTGGTAAAAACTCAACTCAGTCGTGTTTGGAGGACAAAGAAAGCTGAGTTGCATCCAAAGAACACCATACCTACTGTGAAGCATGGGGGTGGAAACATCATGCTTTGGGGCTGTTTTTCTGCAAAGGGACCAGGACGACTGATCCGTGTAAAGGAAAGAATGAATGGGGCCATGTATCATGAGATTTTGAGTGAAAACCTCCTTCCATCAGCAAGGGCATTGAAGATGAAACGTGGCTGGGTCTTTCAGCATGACAATGATCCCAAACACACCGCCAGGGCAACGAGGGAGTGGCTTCGTAAGAAGCATTTCAAGGTCCTGGAGTGGCCTAGCCAGTCTCCAGATCTCAACCCCATAGAAAATCTTTGGAGGGAGTTGAAAGTCTGTGTTGCCCAGCGACAGCCCCAAAACATCACTGCTCTAGAGGAGATCTGCATGGAGGAATGGGCCAAAATACCAGCAACAGTGTGTGAAAACCTTGTGAAGACTTACAGAAAACGTTTGACCTGTGTCATTGCCAACAAAGGGTATATAACAAAGTATTGAGAAACTTTTGTTATTGACCAAATACTTATTTTCCACCATAATTTGCAAATAAATTCATAAAAAATCCTACAATGTGATTTTCTGGATTTTTTTTCCTCATTTTGTCTGTCATAGTTGACGTGTACCTATGATGAAAATTAAAGGCCTCTCTCATCTTTTTAAGTGGGAGAACTTGCACAATTGGTGGCTGACTAAATACTTTTTTTCCCCACTGTATACAGTGCTTTCGGAAAGTATTCAGACCCCTTCACTTTTTCCGCATTTTGTTATGTTAAAGCCTTATTCTAAAATTGATAAAATAGTTTTTTCCCCTCATCAATCTACACACCATACCCCATAATGCCAAAGTGAAAACAGGTTTTTAGACATTTTTGCAAATGTATTACAAATTTAAAACAGAAATACCTTATTTACGTAAGTATTCAGACCCTTTGCTATGAGCCTCAAAATTGAGCTCAGGTGCATCCTATTTTCATTGATCATATTTGAGATGTTTCTACAACTTGATTGAAGTCTACCTGTGGTAAATTAAATTGATTGGACATGATTTGGAAAGGCACACAGCTGTCTATATAAGATCCCACAGTTCACAGCGCATGTCAGAGCAAAAACCAAGCCATGAGGTCGACGGCATTGTCCGTAGAGCTCCGAGACAGGATTGTGTCTGTCTCCAAGACAGGTCACCTCCATTGGTCAAGGAGGTGACCAAGAACCCGATGGTCACTCTGACAGAGCTCCAGAGTTCCTCTGTGGAGATGGGAGAACCTTCCAGAAGGACAACCATCTCTTTTTTTGAAAACTCTGTTTATTACGTTTTACACACATAATAATAAGACAACATAATATAAACAATCTAAATAACATAATATGCTCAACTAAAAAAATACAAATAATAACTATAAGGATACCATACTTTAGACAAGTTAAACACACTGGGCAGAAGGGTACAAAGGTTAAAGGGCAATCTGTAGTTAATACAGGAACAGAGCGGTCACCTCGCCATTGTTCCTGTAAACAGATGAGGGATAGGGGTGGAGAAATGCAACCACTCACACACTCAGACAGTCACGGCCACAGACTGATCATCCAACGGACCAAAATTAAAGTTTACAATGTTTTTTAAATGTTTTTTTTTCACTTACATTGTTTACAAACAGGGCAAAACAGGCTCACATTTTATGCTCTGACAGGGCAAGAGGTATAAGGCATCCACAAGTCACATTCAATAAGAATCAATAGGCACATCACCAACCTCAATGTCCTTGTCACGGTTTCGGCCGAGGCTGCTCCTCCTCCTTGCTCGGGCAGGCTTCGGCGGTCGTCGTCCCCGGAGTACTAGCTGCCACCGTTGTGTGTTATCGATGTTTGTTTGGTTTTGTCTTCCTTGTACACCTGTTTCCTTTTAGTGTTCATTATGTCCCCTATAAGTTTCTCGTTTTGTTTGTCGTGTGTTGTGTGTAATTGTTCCGCCTGTCCGTAGGTGCTGGTATTTTGCTCTATTGTGTTTTAGAGTCCAGACGCACTTTTGCGTATTTCTTGTGCATTGGAGTAATTTTGCGCACTGTTGCGTAATTGCTCGCCTCCTTGTTTTGTTGAGGCCCTTTTCTTTGTATTGTCGTGTCCTCTAGTAAAGTCTGTTGGAAGTAGCTTCTGTGTCCTGCGCCTGACTCCTAAACCACATCCACATCAGCCACTGACAGTCCTCCCAAAAAAACACTAAGAAATGCTCCTCCAACCAGTAAATCACAGGGGTGTCAAATACAAATTTATTTTTGTTTGAATAAGAATGCCATCAGAGGGTGGACTGTTCAAAGTAAGACCGTAATGGAGCCCCAGCATCATAAAACAGTTTGGAGTTCCCACGTGTATTGAATGGAATGTTTTCTCATTTCAGAGAGCACAACACATCTCCCACCCAATATTTATAAGATGGGGGAACCACCATCTTCCAGTTCTGGAGTATTAGCCGTCTAGCTAAAAGAGTTGTATAAGCAACAGTGTCCGACTGAATTCTTGACAGGGGGGTGCCTATGGGGCAGTACTCCAAAAAGGGCTGTAATGGGAGACAGATCTATAACAGTGTCATATATATCAGAGAAACATTTAAATATTAATTCCCAGAAACCAGACAGTTTATGACAATTCTAAAACATATGAAACAATGTGGTTGGTTCCGTTTTACATCGAACACATGTAGGATCAAAATCAGAGAATATTCTTCTGAGTTTAGCCCCGGACCAGTGGATACGGTGAACCACCTTGAATTGAATGAGGCTGTGTCTAGTGCTAAAAGAGGAAGAATACACCCTTTACAGCACAGATTCCCAGGTGTCATCCCCATGTTCCTGCCCCAAATCCTTTTCCCATCGAGTCTTTAAAGGCAACAAAGAAGTAAGTCATTAATGATTGTATATATATATATCTGAAATTCCACCCTTAGGAAGCTTGTTTAGCTAAAAAATGCTCTCTCTAGCTGTACTCTCAGGCCTATTGGGAAATTCAGGTGTGTTTGCTCTAACAAAGTTCCTAGTCTGGAGATAGCGGAAGAAGTGGGATTGGGGGAGGTTGAACTTTTCCTATAGCTGAGCAAAAGAGGCTGAGCAAAAGAGGCAAATGTATCATCCAAGAATAATTGGGCTAGTGAAGAGAGGCCTAGTGAGTGCCAGATGCCAAAAGCCCCATCATTTAAAGATGGAGGAAATAAAATGTTCTGATTGATTGGACCTGATAGAGAAAAGCCTCTAAGGCTAAAGGCTAAACGGAACTGATTCCAAATTTTAAGAGACTGCTTTACAATTGGGTTGACACACCATTTGCCAAGGGACATTGGGAGAGACGAGCACAACACAGAGGAAAGTACAGCAAGTTTACATGATTCAGACTCGATCTGGACCCAGAGTGGTCTTGGATGAGTAGGATCAGTCTGTAGTCAGTACAAAGGGCTCTGAAATGTGCAGCCCAATAGTATGTCTGAAAATTTGGTAGAGCTAAACCACCCAATGCCTTAGGCTTCTGTAAAAGTTTTTACCAATCCATGGTATCTTGCCATTGTCACGAATACCGCCGAGGCTGCTCCTCCTCCTTGTTCGGGCAGGCTTCGGCGTTCGTCGTCCCCGGAGTACTAGCTGCCACCGTTTGATGTTTTCGATGTTTGTTTTGTCATGTCTAGTTAAGTGCACCTGTTTCGTATTCTGTCTTGATTATGTCACCTATAAGTTTCCCTGTGTTATGTTTTGTAGTTGTGTGTTATTGTCCGCCTGTCGTTTGTTTCGAGGTTCGGTACTTTTGTTTGTGAGTGTTTTTACGCATTTTGCGTATTAGTTCGCCTCCGGTGTTTCGAGGTCATTTATTTTGTATTTGTTCAAGTATTTCAGTAAAGTCGTTTTGACTTATCCTCTGTGTCCTGCGCCTGACTTCACCACCGCATCCACATCAGTACCGTGACAGCCATCCTAAATAAAATACATGCATTTTTGATTCAGTGAATTAAAAAAAGATTTTGGAATAAAAATTGGTAAACATTTGGGCAACACGTTCATTTTAATGCCATTAATCCTTCCAATAAGAGAAAGAGGTAGACTTCCAAAAAGTAGAAGATTGTTTCAAACTATGTACTGGAGCAACAATGTTTTCCTAAAACAAATTTGAATATTTCCTTGTGACTTTAACTCCCAAGTAGGTGAATTGATCCCAGATAATCATAAACGGAAAGCTTGTAAAAGAGCACTTTAAAGCAGCCTGATTTACAGGAAAAAGCTCACTCTTGCCTAGATTCAGCTTGTACCCTGAGATTGCTCCAAACTGCTTAAGAATAGATAAGGCATGTGGTAATGAGGTATCTGGGTTGGAGATAAATAAAAGGAGATTGTCAGCATATAGTGAAACTTTCTGCTCTAAGCCCGCCCTGAGTATACCTTGAATAGCATCATTAGAGCGCAGTGCGACGGCGAGGGGCTCAATTGCCTAAGCAAACAACAAGGGGGAGAGTGGACAACCCTGTCTGGATCCGCGGTGCAAGGGAAAATAATCAGAGGACAAGTTGTTAGTCCTTACCAAAGCCATGGGAGAGAAATAAATAATCTTTATCAACACAATTAATTTGGGACCAAAGCCAAATCCATAAAGAGCGGCTGTTAGTTAGTCCCACTCTATGCGGTCAAAAGCTTTTTCCACATCGAGCGACACCACCACCTCCGGGTCCCCAGACGCTGGGGAGTACAGTATATTCATAAGGTGTCTAATATTGAAAAACAAATGCCTATTTCTCATATAGCCAGTCTGGTCAGAGTGTATTACTTGGTGCAGCAAGCCCTCCTTACGGATGGCTAAGAGCTTGGCTAGGATTTTGTAATCACAATTTAAAAGTGAGATTGGGCGATAAAGATCCACATTTCAGGGGTTCCTTGTTTTTCTTTAATAGTAATTAAATTTAAGCCTGATAAAGATTAGGCGGCACTCTGCAAATAATCGAGACAGGAATGGGCAAAGCAGACTGGAAAACACCTTGTAGAATTTGTTTGGAATACTGTCCAGGCCCGGTGATTTACCACTTTTCATTGCGGACACTGCAGTTGCAATCTCCTCAGGTGTAAATTCTTCTTCTAAACTGTCATGAGAGTCTGTATCAATTGAAGGCATATTCAGAACATCGAAGAATGAATCAATCAACAAACGGTCTTGAGGAGATTCAGAGGTGTATAGCGCAAAGTAAAATTGTTTGAATTGATCATTGATCTCTTTATGTATAACTGTGGTAGCACCAGACAGGGTCCTTATTTGTGGGATTAAACGTGAGGCCTCAGATTTACGGAACTGATGTGCAAGGAGTTTTACTGGACTGTATCGAGCTTGTACGAGTAATTTTTCAGCTTGTCTGGTAGAGAGCTCGTCAAATTCAGATTGGAGTAGCTGGCATTCTTTATATAGTTCAGAGGAAGAATCTGTAGCATACTTTTCATCCAATGTAGCTATGGCTTTGCTCAGGTCTCGTAGCTGCTGAGAGCGAGCTTTGTTTTTGTTGGCTGTATAAGAAATAATTCGGCCACATAGGTATGCTTTGAGGTACTCCCATATGGAAGAGCAGGACATACCTGGGGTTGACTTAATTTCTAGGAACAAGGTGATTTAAGAATAAATTAAATTGACAAACTCCTTATCTGAGAGTAAAATGGAGTTAAGATGCCCTTGATAACACATTGGAGGTTGCTGGGGAAACTCTAGCTCAAGCACTAATGGTGAATGGCCAGATATAACAATAGTCTCATAAGTACACCTCCGAAGGTTAGGCAGAAGTTTTTTGTCCAAAAATAAGTAGTCAATGCGGGAGTATGTTTGATGAACATGAGAAAAAAAGGAATACTGTCTATCTGTAGGGTGTAGGAAACGCCAAGCCTCACACATAGCATATTTCTGAAGAAAATATTGAATAAGTAGGGCACATTTAGATGGGCCTGTAGCTCTTTGTGAGGACTTGTCAAGAACTGGGGATATTGTACAGTTGAAATCACCCCCTAAAATCAATGAATGGGAATCTAAATTGGGTATAGCAGATAAAAAGGTTGAAATGAAATGTGTGTCATCCCAATTGGGAGCATAAACACTAGCCAAAACAAGAGGGGTAGAAAACAGTTGACCAGTTACGATGACGTATCGTCCCTTAGGATAAGCAATAACCTCAGAAGCTACAACCAAAATGGCAGCCCCCCTTGATTTACTATGAAAGTTAGTGGAACAATTGACCAACCCAGTCCTTGCGAATCCTAAAGTGCTCACAATCCTCAAGTGAGTCTCTTGTAAAAATGCAACATTTGCGTTCAAACCCTTTAAATGTGTCAGCACCCTCTTACTTTTCACAGGGTTGTTAGCCCCTCAATGTTCCACGAAATGTACTTGATGGTAGTATTTCGGCCACCCTGAGCACTCCCGTTATACAACCCTGTCATTAGAGCATAGAGTGGAAAAGCAATGAATACCCAAAAGCACCAGGACAACTTGTCTCAAAGTAATAATGTATGGTGTAAGATACTTGGAAAACGAAACTGAAAAGACGACATAATTACATAATTAGAACTGAACAATTCAACCTCCTTCCCTCCATCCACCTCCCACCACCCCAGACAATACTTCCCCAAATGAGGTAAATGTGATGAGTGTGATAGAAGGAGTCAGGCGCAGGAGGGTAATCACCGAGTCCTGCGTGGTCCTCGTCCCCTGCCTCAGGTGGACCAGCCGCTCGCCCGCCTCTCGACCCTCGGGCGGCCGCCCGAAAGAGGTGAGCGAACTCCCCGTAGTCCTCCAACACGGCTCCTCCTTCGTTCCAAACCGCGTTGGCCCACTCCAGGGCTTTCCCCGAGAGGCAGGAAACGAGGATGGACACCTTCTCCCGCTCCGATGGCGCCGGCCTGATGCTGGAGAAGTAAAGCTCCAGTTGGAGGAGGAATCCTTGGCAGAGCGCCGCCATCCCATCGAACGCCCGTGGTCGTGATATCTGGATCCCTCCGGGTGCTGGGGTGTAGGTGGCTGGATCCGGTTGGCCAGCTGGTCTCGACAGATCGGGTCCTCTCCTCTCCAGGCGTTGGACGACCTGAAGAACCCGATCCATCGCTTCCCCAAAGCTGGCCAGCATCGTGGAATGCTCCTGAACCCGTGCCACGACTCCAGGCATGCGCTCTTCTCCCGCTGACTCCATAGCGGGTGGGTGATTCTTTGATGAGTGTGATAGAAGGAGTCAGGCGCAGGAGGGTATTCACTGAATGCAGAGTTCATTCCGTCGTGAACAAATAGCGCTGGATAGCGACAAACGAAACAGGCACAGGGGAAATATCTATCCCGGCAATAATAAGGTACGAGTGGCTCCACAAATAAACAATCACCCACAAGGACAAGGGGGGCAGAGGGAACACTTATACACAGACTAATGAGGGAATACGAGCCAGGTGTGTGTGATTGACAAGACAAGACAAATGGAATGATGAATAATGGAGCGGCAGTGGCTAGTAAGCCGGTGACGACGAACGCCGAAGCCTGCCCGAACAAGGAGGGGAGGCAGCCTTGGCGGATGTCGTGAGAGTAAAAGCCTAAATAGAACATGTTTTCTTCACACAGTATGTCTGTGAGAGTGCAGTTTTAAACCTAAACCCACAGTCCCACCCTTTAAAGTAGCGTTCTGTGTTAGTGAATCAAGCAGCAAAAAAAAGAGAAAGTGAATCCCGTATGCAAACGAAATTAGAAAAGCAGCACTTGTAGATGTATAAAATTATATTCCCATTCTTATAACAGGTATTAAGAGAGAAAATAAATAAAATGTATCAAGGCTCTTAGCCAAAAACCTCTCATTTAAAGTAAGCAAATCTTAGTAAAACGACAAGAAAAATCTAGTTGGAGGATATGACAGTGTACAGCCAAGACCACAAAACTACGTCGGTGCAATGTTGAAAGTTTGCTGGGTATAAATCATGTTCAAAATCTTCAAAATAAAAACTTGTAGCCTCGGAACAATTACTGTTTACTTGGTCGAGACAAACGGATGTGGTTAACAAATAACCAAAAACCATTTTTAGGTCAATGAGACAATATGTTAAGTAAATTCTTAATAAAATGAAATAAAAATAACCGCCATAGGCAGGCCGGGAATCACAGTCCGTACTTCACACCTGGATGGTCCCGTAGCAGTCGTTTGGCCTGCCCGAATGCTGTGCGCTGCCTGGATACAGTAGGGGAGTAGTCCTGATAGATAGAGAAGCTCTGTCCTTGAAAGCTCCGAGTGGTATTGCGGGCTCGTCTGAGAATCTCCATCTTCTCATGGAAAAAGTGCACTTGAAGAATGATGTCATGGGGCCTCTCCCCATCCCGGGGCTTTGGGCGCAGTGACCGGTGGGCACGATCAATCAGGGGCTTCTCATCCATGGCGAGAACATCCTTCAGCAGCCTGGAGACAAAATCCGTGGGGCGAGGCATTTCCGCTGACTCTGGGACCGATACCAATCTCAGGTCATTGCGGAGAGAAAATTCCTCTAAGCTCACACAGCTCTCCTGTACCTTTTTCAGATCAAATTCACATAAACTTCAAGAATACTGCAGTAGCAAACGGAAAACACGTCAGTCGCACACTGCGCCCCTAGCAGCTCCCCAGGACAACCATCTCTGCAGCACTCCACCAATCAGGCTTTTATGTTAGAGTGGAGAGACGGAAGACACTCCTCAGTAAAAGGCACATGACAGCCCGCTTGGAGGCACCTAAAGGACTCTAAGACCATAAAAAAAATATTCTCTGGTCTGATGAAACCAAGATTGAACTCTTTGGCCTGAATGCCAAGTGTCACGTCTGGAGGAAACCTGGCACCATCCCTACGGTGATGTATGGTGCTGGCAGCATCATGCTGTGGGGATGTTTTTCAGCGGCAGGGACTGGGAGACTAGTTAGGATCGAGGGAAAGATGAACGGAGCAAAGTATTGAGATATCCTTGATGAAAACCTGCTCCAGAGCGCTCAGGACCTCAGACTGGGGTGAAGGTTCACCTTCCAACAGGATAACGACCCGAAGCTTACAGCCAAGACAACGCAGGAGTGGCTTCAGGACAAGTCTCTGAATGTCCATGAGTGGCCCAGCCAGAGCACAGACTTGAACCCAATCAGACATCTCTGGAGAGACCTGAAAATAGCTGTTCAGTGACACTCTCCATCCAACCTGACAGAGCTTGAGAGGATCAGCAGAGAAGAATGGGAGAAACTCTCAAATACAGGTGTGCCAAGCTTGTAGCGTCATACCCAAGAATACTCAAAACTGTAATGTCTGCCAAAGGTGCTTCAACAAAGTACTGAGTAAAGGGTCTGAGTACTTATGTAAATTTCAATACTTTTTTTATTTTTTTTGTGCAAACATTTCTAAAAACCTGTTTTTGCTTCGTCATTATGGGGTATGATGTGTAGATTGATGAGGTGAACAATTTAATCCATTTTAGAATATGGCTGTAACGTAACAAAATGTGGAAAAACTCAAGGGGTCTGAATACTTTACAAATGCACTGTGCAATGACATTCTAGACGATTTTGTGCTTCCAACTTTGTGGCAACAGTTTGGGGAAGGCCCTTTCCTGTTTCAGCATGACAATGCCCCCGTGCACAAAGCGAGGTCCATACAGAAATGGTTTGTCGAGATCGGTGTGGAAGAACTTGACTGGCCTGCACAGAGACCTGATCTCAACCCCATCAAACGTCTTTGGGATGAATTGGAACGCCGACTGCGAGCCAGGCCTAATCGCCAAACATCAGTACCTGACCTCACTAATGCTCTTGTGGCAAAGTGTGGACCAACTCCATATTAATGCCCATGATTTCGGAATGAGATGTTTGACGAGCGGGTGTCCACATACCTTTGGTCATTTAATGTACCACAGCTTTCAGCCAATCAGCATCCATGATCCAATCTACCCGCTTCATAATGCCATAGATACACTTTTGGCAAGAGAGAGAAAGACAATATAGGTTCATGTAGGAGGCTATGACATACTTAGAGAGGGGGGAGACATAGGTCAGGAGTAGAGAAAGACTTGGAGAGAGAATCGGCAGGAATGGATTTCAAACCAACATCTGCCCCTCATCTCCTTGTCAAACTCTGAATCACTCTTAAGTGAACCTAGCCTGACAATGGACTCTGGACAGGATGAATGGAAACTTGAAAGACAGACCACATTGAAAGACCAGGAAAGAAGATTATCGACATTTTCTGATATCCTGTCTCAAATGAAGAGATATGTGTGGTTGATTTCCTCCCCTTCACGTGATATGGCCGATTAAAGCTGTTTTTAATTAACAGGGACTTGATAACGGTTTGTGTGGCACCCCAAGCCTTCTCTTTATCTATCCTTCTCTCCATATTTTTATTTGTCCCTTGTCTTGCATTTTAATCACAGAGGCTCGCTTGACACAGTTGATATCACAATGTCACAATAGATATCACGGATTCCGTCCATATACTGTATGTTCATAACCACAACTTCTATGAGTGGCACTTTTGAATCGCAGCTGCATTGCTAGTCATCAACTTGTCGTGTAATAAAGGTTGAATAATCATTATGTTGATTAAACTCGGTCTATTCTCCCCGTTTATGAGAAGATTCTTACAGAGACTATCAAATAATCACGACTGCTCTGGACTGTATCGACAAACCCCCCTCGCAGCTGTCCCTTTGAGGGCCACTGAGGGCCCACCTGTTGCACCTCTGATATCTCTCTGTCTGATGGCCATTGATTGGCATCGTGGCTGCATGGTGAACAATCCTGCTAACAGGAGGGAGTGATGGCGGAGTGATGGTGCTCCAGACAGTATGATTCATCAGACAGCGTCTTCTTCCAACATCTTTGTGCCAATGCATGACTGAAAGCCTGCCAAATAGATGAGATTCCCAGCCTCTTTCCTGATTGATCGTGAAGGGGAAGGTCTGCCAGGTCACCTGGGCTGCAGCTCCCTCGGAACACTCAGAACACTTGCAACTCCAAGAGGCTGCCAAAACGAAGGTGCGGAATATAGATAAGAACATCAAAAATGTTATCCATACTGCATCTCCCGTGTGAAGACGGATTTGGTCTTTTGGAAACATCTCGAGAAAATATGTAAGATTCATTGAAAACATAATGGAACATACAAGAATGACAGTGTGCTGAAATAGATACAAAGTTTGTCTGCTTTCTTTCTTATTGAACTCCATCTAAGAGTTATAAGATGGTGTAATGAATCAACATTCAGGTTTCATATATGTTTCTATAAACTGTTGTCCTAGTGTTGACTGTAAAGAATGCCAACTCATGTTTCAGTAGACAGTGATGTCTTTGTATGGCTGAAGGTATGGATGTAGAGAACTGTTAATGCCTTAAAATTGTGAATCTGCAAAGGCTTTTTTTCAGGGTTAATAAGCATTGTATGGATTTGAAATGTCTGATTGACACACCAACTTTAATCAGTAAAGTGTGCCTGAATGAAGATTCAGATGGCTTCAACTTCTCCATTGTAAATTTTTTGGCCATACTCAGTCCCAATTAGCCAGTAAGCACAATTTAGCCATGTCACACAACACAAAAATGCTGGATTAATTTGACCAAGCACCGCTGGGTTACGTGAATAACCCAACGGGTTGGGTTACTGGGATACACTATACATACAAAAGTATGTGGACACCCCTTCAAAACATTGTTTTTATTCTTTACCCAGCAGTGACCCAATAACAACAACAACAAACAACAACATGTATTCTGCTTCAGAGGCGGCCCATGGTGAATGCCTGTGTCACGCCCTGGCTCTGGGGACTCTTATATGTTGAGCCAGGGTGTTAGTTTCTATGTTTAGTGTTCTATGTTCATGTTCTAGTTCATGTGTTTCTATGTTGGCCGGGGTGGTTCCCAATCAGAGGCAGCTGTGGCTTGTTGTCTCTGATTGGGTACCTTACTTAGGCAGCCTGTTTTGCACTTGTCATTTGTGGGATCTTGTTCTGTATAGGTTTGTGTTGGTGAACCTTTTGACTTCACGTATCGTTTTGTTGTTTTGTTGTATAGTAATAAGTACTCATTAAAAGATGTACGCCTATCACGCTGCGCCTTGGTCCGGTTCTTACGACGATCGTGACAGCCTGGGAGTAGAGGTTATTGTCCCTGACAATCAGAACGAATGGTTCGGGTCTCTTGATCGCCTGACGGAGATATTCAGCCATGTTGGTTTCAACCGGTAATTTAGAGAATACAATTCAGAACATCATTCAACTGTTAATCAATATCAATCCAATTTTAACACACATGAATGTGTTTTAGAGGATGGTTGCCAAACATGTGATTGGGAAAATGACATTACCACAGACAGCCCTCAGGGAGGTATTACAGAAATAAATCCTAAATTCCACCAACATACACTTACTTTTGTTAAATGTAATGTAACTTTTCAAGTACACTATACATACAAAAGTATGTGGACACCCCTTCAAATTATTGGATTCAGCTATTTCAGCCACACCCGTTGCTGACGGGTGTATAAAATCGAGCACACAGACATGCAATATATCCATAGACAAACATTAGCAGTAGAATGTCCCGTACTGAAGAGCTCAGTGACTTTCAGCGTGACACCTTTTCAACAAGTCAGTTCGTCAGATTTCTGCCCTGCTAGAACTGCCCCAGTCAACTGTAAGTGCTGTTATTGTGAAGTGGAAACGTCTAGGAGCAACAACGGCTCAGCCGCGAAGTGGTAGGCCACACAAGCTCACAGAACAGGACCGCCAAGTGCTGAAGCGAGTAGCGCATAAAAGTTGTCTGTCCCCGGTTGCAACACTCACTACCGAGTTCCAAACTGCCTCTGGAAGCAACATAACCTCAAGAACTGTTCGTCTGGAGCTTCATGAAATTGGTTTCCATGGCCGAGCGGCCTACACAAGCCTAAGATGCGCAATGCCAAGCGTCGGCTGAAGTGTTGTAAAGCTCACCGCCATTGGACTCTGGAGCAGTGGAAACGTGTTCTCTGGAGTGATAAATCACGCTTCACCATCTGGCAGTCCGAAGGACTAATCTGTAAAGTTTGGTGGAGGAGGAATAATGGTCTGGGGCTGTTTTTCATGGTTCGGGCTAGGCCCGTTAGTTCCAGTGAAGGGAAATCTTAACGCTTCAGCATACAATGACATTCTAGACGATTCTGTGTTTCCAACTTTGTGGCAACAGTTTGGGGAAGGCCCTTTCCTGTTTCAGCATGACAATACCCCCGTGCACAAAGCGAGGTCCATACAGAAATGGTTTGTCGAGATCGGTGTGGAAGAACATGACTTGCCTGCTCAGAGCCCTGACCTCAAACCAATCAAACAACTTTGGGATGAATTGGAAAGCCGACTGCGAGCCAGCACTAATCGCCCATCATCAGTGCCCGACCTCACTAATGCTCTTTTGGCTGAATGGAAGCAAGCCCCTGCCGCGGTGTTCCAACATCTAGTGGAAATGTTTCCCAAAAGAGTGGAGGCTGTTATAGCAGCAAAGGGGGGGCAAATTCCATATTAATGCCCATGTTTTTGGAATGATTTGTTCGACGAGCACGTGTCAACATACATTTGGCCATGCAGTGTATCTTATCCAGCAGGCTTCTCCCTTGCCTGATTTGATGTCACCTAAATCCAGTGCTTAATTTGAGCCGGATCCTGCCAGCACGTCTCTGTTTTGGACTGTTTTATTCCACAACCTTTTTGTCTGGATCCGGTACCTCTCGTGGCATGAAAAATAATGTTCACTTTTTGCAATTTAAAAATTATAATAAAAGTGATTAAAGTTCATTTGCGTTGCCTCTTCGTTAATTCTCCAGCACCCACAAAAAAA